>NC_047104.1:24868563-25527729 GCF_902500255.1 Thalassophryne amazonica | reverse complement strand
AACCATCCCAAAGACATATCGTTATCTTTGGCTGCTTTCAGTGATGCCGGTATTTGGTTAGACTCTTTCTCTCCGATTGTTCTGTCTGAGTTATTTTCATTAGTTACTTCATCCAAACCATCAACATGTTTATTAGACCCCATTCCTACCAGGCTGCTCAAGGAAGCCCTACCATTATTTAATGCTTCGATCTTAAATATGATCAATCTATCTTTGTTTGTTGGCTATGTACCACAGGCTTTTAAGGTGGCAGTAATTAAACCATTACTTAAAAAGCCATCACTTGACCCAGCTATCTTAGCTAATTATAGGCCAATCTCCAACCTTCCTTTTCTCTCAAAAATTCTTGAAAGGGTAGTTGTAAAACAGCTAACTGATCATCTGCAGAGGAATGGTCTATTTGAAGAGTTTCAGTCAGGTTTTAGAATTCATCATAGTACAGAAACAGCATTAGTGAAGGTTACAAATGATCTTCTTATGGCCTCGGACAGTGGACTCGTCTCTGTGCTTGTTCTGTTAGACCTCAGTGCTGCTTTTGATACTGTTGACCATAAAATTTTATTACAGAGATTAGAGCATGCCATAGGTATTAAAGGCACTGCGCTGTGGTGGTTTGAATCATATTTGTCTAATAGATTACAATTTGTTCATGTAAATGGGGAATCTTCTTCACAGACTAAAGTTAATTATGGAGTTCCACAAGGTTCTGTGCTAGGACCAATTTTATTCACTTTATACATGCTTCCCTTAGGCAGTATTATTACACGGTATTGCTTAAATTTTCATTGTTACGCAGATGATACCCAGCTTTATCTATCCATGAAGCCAGAGGACACACACCAATTAGCTAAACTGCAGGACTGTCTTACAGACATAAAGACATGGATGACCTCTAATTTCCTGCTTTTAAACTCAGATAAAACTGAAGTTATTGTACTTGGCCCCACAAATCTTAGAAACATGGTGTCTAACCAGATCCTTACTCTGGATGGCATTACCCTGACCTCTAGTAATACTGTGAGAAATCTTGGAGTCATTTTTGATCAGGATATGTCATTCAAAGCGCATATTAAACAAATATGTAGGACTGCTTTTTTGCATTTACGCAATATCTCTAAAATCAGAAAGGTCTTGTCTCAGAGTGATGCTGAAAAACTAATTCATGCATTTATTTCCTCTAGGCTGGACTATTGTAATTCATTATTATCAGGTTGTCCTAAAAGTTCCCTAAAAAGCCTTCAGTTAATTCAAAATGCTGCAGCTAGAGTACTGACAGGGACTAGAAGGAGAGAGCGTATCTCACCCATATTGGCCTCTCTTCATTGGCTTCCTGTTAATTCTAGAATAGAATTTAAAATTCTTCTTCTTACTTATAAGGTTTTGAATAATCAGGTCCCATCTTATCTTAGGGACCTCGTAGTACCATATCACCCCAATAGAGCGCTTCGCTCTCAGACTGCAGGCTTACTTGTAGTTCCTAGGGTTTGTAAGAGTAGAATGGGAGGCAGAGCCTTCAGCTTTCAGGCTCCTCTCCTGTGGAACCAGCTCCCAATTCAGATCAGGGAGACAGACACCCTCTCTACTTTTAAGATTAGGCTTAAAACTTTCCTTTTTCCTAAAGCTTATAGTTAGGGCTGGATCGGGTGACCCTGAACCATCCCTTAGTTATGCTGCTATAGACGTAGACTGCTGGGGGGTTCCCATGATGCACTGTTTCTTTCTCTTTTTGCTCTGTATGCACCACTCTGCATTTAATCATTAGTGATCGATCTCTGCTCCCCTCCACAGCATGTCTTTTTCCTGGTTCTCTCCCTCAGCCCCAACCAGTCCCAGCAGAAGACTGCCCCTCCCTGAGCCTGGTTCTGCTGGAGGTTTCTTCCTGTTAAAAGGGAGTTTTTCCTTCCCACTGTAGCCAAGTGCTTGCTCACAGGGGGTCGTTTTGACCGTTGGGGTTTTACATAATTATTGTATGGCCTTGCCTTACAATATAAAGCGCCTTGGGGCAACTGTTTGTTGTGATTTGGCGCTATATAAAAAAATTGATTGATTGATTGATTGATCATGCCCTTGTTCTGTGGAATGATCTCCCTGCATCAATAAAACAGTCAGATTCTGTGGAGACTTTCAGTCCAGACTTAAGATGCACTTATTTTCCCTTTTGTATAGCTAGCATACTGGTATAGTATGTGTCTATGCTTTTTACTCTTTTAATTCCTTTTATTAGGAAACAGAGCATGCCACGGCCTCAACTTTATCTAAATTCTGGGTCTTTTAGTGAAGCTTAGGGCTAGTGGCCGGAGATCACCTTAGTATTTCTTCTGTTTTTCTTGTTACTTATTGCAGACAAATTACACTGTATTTTTTGTCTTTCTGATGCTTGATTCTGCTTTTTTTTAATTTTCTCTCTGTTTGAGGTGCAGCTCCAGACAGAGATGGGTGTGGTGTCTGTTCTGGAAACCATCCTGTGCCCCGGCAACATTTCCTCTATGTTCATTTTGTGAATTGTTTTGTAATTTGTGTCTGTAGCATGGCCCAAGCAGAGGGTCGCCCCTTTGAGTCTGGTCTGCTTGAGGTTTCCTCCTCAGAGGGAGTTTTTTCTTACAACTATTGCTTTGGGGGTTGGTAAGGTTAGACCTTACTTTTTTGTGTGAAGCACCTTGAGGCAACCTTGTTGTGATTTGGCGCTATATAAATGAACATAAATTGAAATTGAAATTCATCTGGTGGGAGACAAACTGTCCAACTTAGACTAACTGTGATCACTCTCAGATTGGTGAAGGTTGCACATAATCATTGTCTAATTTAAAATAACTCCGCAGGCACACTGACAAAATGTTGCAATCAATCGAAGTCAGTCTGCAACCTGTTGCAACCCATACATATGTGAGCGATGCACTGAATCAGTTCAAACATCATCCAAACTCGTGGTGCTACAGTTATCATCCACTCACCACCCACCTGTATCAAGGATTGTTTCTGATAGATATCCTCACTGACTCCAACTCGATCGTCATTACAGTTATTTTAATTCTCCGTCGGACAATCACCCTGCATGAGAAGCCTCTGATGCAGCAACACATACTTTGGAGCTGTCCATGGCACGGACACGGTCTCAGCACGACAACTTTAAATAACTCAAAGTCTACAAGGTGTCAATACAAAAACAACACAAACATGAAAAATGACTCTGACCCATAAGAATCAATGTTTTTTTGTTGTTATTTTTTGCACTAGTACCACGCTTTGTCGCATCCATGACACTACGGACCTGTTTTAGGTCCTCAATGGCAAGCACCCAGCAGACAGACAACAGGTCCAACCGCACATCTCTAAAATAACCCTTATCTGCTACAGCCAGGTGAAATGTGGACATGCCTTTGGCAAAATCAAACAAACAAAATGAAACAAAGTGACTAGTGCAAAATTACCAGTGTGTCAGTCCAAATGTCTGACATCAGCATAATGTCACAACGCCCTCTGTCACACCCAGCACTGGCCTCCCCTACAATAACATGGGGATCCAGACAGAACACAGTCCGCCAGACTTAGTCTTCTAAATTATCAAATGAAACACTTCAATAATTGTCAGTTTAACAGGATTGAAAACATTTGTTTTGATGAGGAAAAGTCTTACCATGGTTTTCTTTTAACTGTGCACCTAAAACAGGTATTTTTGATGATGAGCTAATCTACCTGCTTGTAGAGTTGGACTCATTAGAATAAGTGTATTTTGTGGGTGTACAGAACAAGTATGTGGGAGGACTTTTACTCACTGAATCTGAGGTTTTTTCACCTCTGGTGAATGTATATAAACTGCAGATTTCTGATAATTTATTCAGTAGATTATGCTGTTTTTAAAACCGCACTTTGGCCCTGCTTAGAATTCTGCTCTCATAATTGATATTATAATTTAAACTGCCCTTGTGTTGCTTTTTTCTTTTCTTTTTATTTTAGGTTTTTCTCATTCTCACAAGTCTCTTGAATGACTTCCAGCTCCCCCATAGAGAAATAAGACACAGTTTTTCATCATTATAACTCACTGTTTCAGTACTCAAAAGATGTCTTTTTAGGGCCCCTTCATACATAGTACGAATAAGTACAAATCAAAGCAAATCATGGCGGAACAGCTTGTATGAACGAACCACAAATACATTGAGCCAACGGGCAGGCATGCATGATCCTGCTGCGACAGTATCGTGCACACGATGGTGTCGTGCAAGCAGGAATATTGCGAGCAGCTGGGACATGGTGCACCACATTGCGCTGTTGATGTGGAAAAGAAATTAAATAAAAACCATCTGTATAATTTGTGAATATCACTGGGTTGATATAAATAGTAAATAAAAGGGGGCGCAATACAGAACGCCGTGGTTAAATAACCCTGGTTAAATAAAAAATAAATGCCACTCATGGGATTTGAACCTGCAAGCTCTGGTTACCAGACAGAAACTTTACCACTGTGCTACAATCACTGTCTTATAACAGGAGCATGAAATGACTAAAATCAACAAGCAGATAAATGTATTTTTTTAAAAAAGAAAAAAGTGCCATGATAACTGACCAACTGTTGATATGTGACTGAAAGTGGAGTATTTGTTGAACTGTTGGCTTGTCATATGGTCATATGCTCACAGGACACGCGTGTCCTGTCAGACAGGCGTGACATTCAGATCACCTACTGCGTGTCCACATGAACTGACGGTCCGTTCAAGCTGGGACAGCCCGTCACAAAAGCGATATATGTTTACAATATATATGTGAGGACAGCAGGCAGAGACATGCACCTCATGGAGGAATGTTGTAAGTTCATGTCCTTCAAAATACGGTACGTGTTCCCCAGCTGGGATGTCCAGGAGCACAGATCACAACAGCAGCTGCTGTGAGCAGACACACCCCCCTTATCCATTCAGAGCCCAGACCAACGTGTCTCTGTGTTATGTGGTCATTTATTTTTGTTATTTGTCATGTAATTGCGTATGTAGGTATTGTCGTAGTTATTTATATACCTGTCCTGGCGGTGGGTTCTGTGTTTTTAATGTGTGCACTGACCCATCATCCAGCTGTCAGTGTGCTGTGATCAGATGACAGGCACCTCCCCATGCTGTATGTGCTCAGACCCGGCTGTCCGGCCCCCATGTGATCCAATCTGTACATACATATAAGCATTTTATGCAAGTGTGCCCCCCCGGCTAGCCATATGTGTTTGGGAGAGTGTGTGTGTGTGTGGGGGCGACACATGTGCACACGTGCAAGACACCTTCACCACATGTGTTGCTTTGCAACTCCACAGTCATGGGGCACTTAGACAGATTTCACACCCAGCTCGAAAGTGATTGTCTGCTGACTGTTTTCGTGCTAACAGCATGAATGGCCACATATTTTCTAAGTGCCAAGTGAGCAGTGTTAGATGTTTGTGTGTGTGACCTGGAATTTGGCTGACACATGCAGCGAGAGGGTTTGAATGGGCTCTCAAAGGGCATACTCTTTCTTTCAGCCACTGGCGTGCGTGAATAGTTGTAGCAACAGGTGTACGAGGTGTTGGATGCAGCTACGATTTTGCACACCACAGAGCTTTTTCTTATTTTGCACCTGTTCTCTGGAACAATGTGCCTGCTAAAATACAACAGTCTGATTTGGTGGAGTCATTCAAGTCCAGATTAAAGATGCAGCTTTTCTTTCTTTTGTATGACTAACATTATTTAAGATTATATAGGGAAAATAGTTCAGTGCAACACAAATATGTTACTAATAAGTAGAGCAGGACCCAGTTTCATTACATCTAAATTCTGGACTGCTAGTGAAGTAAAGGGCTAACTGCTGGCGACTCCATTAGTATCCTGATTGTTACTTTTCTGCTGAGAATTCATGTCTGTGAGTTGTACCAGCTGAGTGACTTCTGTCTCTCTTGTTTGAGGTGCTGTTAATCTTCAGTGATGGTTGAACAACCTTGTTGTCCCTTACCTGTCCAAATGACATTTGGACCGAAGTCACTAGATGCTGTAGAGTCGTAGTGAACTGTGGGTCATGCTACCACCTGGACTTTATCTCTGGGACTTAATAAATAAGATAAAAAAATGTTTGACAATTTTTTTGTTGTATTTTGTTCACCTGATTCTAGGTGGTGCTTGAGGGAGTTTTTCCTTACCACTTGTCTACATGATTGACCAGGGGTTTTGGTAAAGTTAAACCTTACTCTTGTGAAGTTGTGATTTAATGCTGTATAAATGGATTTGGGGAAATGTGGCAAAGCGCAAGTTCTACCAGGATAAGTTAGGTTTCAAGCTTTAATTCAGATTTATCTAATCAGTAACAGCATCACTGACTGAGACTCTACCTCCTCCTCTGCAAACCCCCGCCACCAGTTGGGCCATGTCCGACAATGGGGGTAGGCTCTGCCCTGCCTTACTGAAACAGCAGGAATCAAGTTCAACACACCCCTATGCTTTCAGTATCAGGACCGACCCCAAAAACTGTATTTTCATTTGAAAAATATCTCCATGGAATAAATGTTTAACAGTTTCTTGTCTCCTGAGTCTTAATGATAGAATTGACAGCAATAATGTGGTGGATGGGGCAAAATGAGACCACCAACTTTATTTGTGAGGCAGATGTATAAACTGGACCCCAAAATACAGACACAGATTCAGAGCTTTCAGTAAAATAAGTGATTTTTTTTTTTATAAAGTGTGCAAAGGTCAGGATGGTGAGCAGAAATGTTCTTGAGACCAGTGGGTTTAGAGGCTCGGTCAAACCAGCCACCACATGGTCCAAAGGGAAAATAGTGTTACACTGGTCACATGTTTCTTCTCCAGAAAGCTGGCTGGACAGGGAATCAGGCTTTGCCTGGATCCAGATTCCATAAGTGCAGTGCAAAATTACATAATGATCCAGATGTTGCAATCTGATATTTAATTCACAAGCAGAAACAAAATAATGTCTTCCTGATTTTGGTTTTATACCATGATGTCATATCTTTCTGCTGCAGAACCTGCATATTGATCTGGATCACTCCCAACATTCAACCCTAACAGGGTCTTCCCTGGTATAATAGCCACATGTGATTTAAATTTTGCCAAGATCCATCAAGCAGATTTGAGATGATGATCCTCAAAATCCAGATTCTGAGCCACATCCCGATTCTGGATCAGAATCAGGATCTTGATCCTGATTCACTCACAAATTTAATGGAGTCTTCCATGGCCTAGTATCTATCTGTAATGCAAATTTGGTGAGAATCTGTGAAGCAGTTTTGACCGTAATCCTTCAAAGCCTATATAAAGTGTAATTTTGACCCAAAATCCGGATCACCTCAAAAATTTATGGAGTCTTAATGGCCTAATATCTATCTGTGGTGAAAATTTCATCAAACTCTGTGCAGTAGTTTTGACGTAATCCTGCTAACAGTCAGACAGACAAATGTCAATGAATTTATTACATCCTTGGCAGAAATAATAAAAAAAGATTTAATGTGTAAATGTGTTGATTGTGTGTCAGCAATAGTGGGTAATTTTCACTAGAGTCAGCACTGTGAACTGGATCATTATGTATGATCTGCAACGTAGCATGTTCATGCCTCTTGGAATGTAATATGGTTTGAATTTTGAAGATTAAACTGCACTCCTGTTGCTACCACAGACCTTTCGAGGTTGTTCAAACCTGATCAAGGTTGGTGGTCTTTGTCCGCTAGAGATTATTTTCATATTTTCCTCTTTATGGATTATTTTGAACTGGCAGACCATCTGGTTGGAAACATATTGGATAGGTGATTCATGAAAAATGCCATCTGCCCGCATGGTGCTTTAGTCAGACATGTTAATGCTATTTTTGAAATCAGTGCAAAGCATGGCAGGTTTGTCAGGAACATGTGAGCACTATCCAGGACCTCCTCTGATATCTGATATCCTTTGACTGCCTGATATCTTAGCTTCACATATGGAAAAATGCCCAATCAGTAGACAGTCTTGTGGACAGTTTAAACTCAGCGCTCAAAACTACACTCGACACGATCGCTCCACCTCTATTAAAACTCAAAGTTCTTGTTTGACACGGTGGCAACACTTATTCATGGACAACCACCTGTAAGTTGCTCTCCTTTTATAGCACAAGATTCCTTGGATTACTTTGAGAAGAAAATAGATGACATTAGGTTAAACATATCCCAGCATGCCTTAACCCAGCCACTACACCCTGCTATTGAGTTGGGTGCCATTACTGAGGTATTACCTAGATAGTGCAGTTTATCTGTCAGGGAGGGAAATTCATCAAGTTGAGGCTGTTGCCTGTTTTTGTAGACATGTCCATAAAAATCATAGAGGGATATACTTTACAAACCTAACACCCAAAACTACATTGGATGATGTTGAAATTGAGGATGGCCTGTTGGCTGTTCCAGCAATATCTAAGATTTCATGTCTGCTACTTACAACCTACGAGAATGTCTCAAACCTAAACCTAAGCATCACTTATTCATGGACAACCACCTGTAAGTTGCTCTCCTTTTATAACACAAGATTTCTTGGATTACTTCAAGAAGAAAATAGATGACATTAGGTTAAACATATCCCAGCATGCCTTAACCCAGCCACCACACCCTGCTATTGAATTGGGTGCCATTGCTGAGGTATTACCTAGATTTACAGAATTTGATAGTATCTCTCTAGACATGCTGACGAAACTTGCAATGTCTACTAAAGCACAACCATCTTATTTGATCCATGCCAACAAAACTGTCGAAGGACCTGTGGCCTACACTCTTGGGCCAACAATGCTGGGTAGTCTGTCATTAAGTTCTGGATCTGTTCCTAAATGTTTCAAATTTGCAGTGATTAAACCATTACTTAAGAAATCTAATCTTGACCATTGTATATTCAAAAACTATAGGCTGATATCAAATCTATCATTTGCTATCTTTGCTATGTTTCGCAGGTGGAAGAAAACAGTCCTCATATCATCTGTCATGTGTAGGCCAAATGACAGCATGGGATCAAAAATCACCAGAAGGTTCCTCATTTTGTCAGTGTGATGTATGACACATGACAAATGTGGGTATGGAATCCATTAGCTTAGTGCAGAAATTACTGCAGAAAATCTACTGTGGTGATAGTGCAGTTTATCTGCCAGGGAGGGAAATTCATCAAGTTGAAGCTGTTGCCTGTTTCCGTAGACGTGTCCATAAAAATCATAGAGGGATATACTTTACAAACTTAACACCCAAAACTACACTGGATGATGTTGAAATTGAGGATGGCCTGTTAGCTGTTCCAGCAATATCTAAGACTTCATGTCTGCTACTTACAACCCGCGAGAATGTCTCAACCCTAAACCTACTTCCAGGAATCTTATATATGCTACTCTGGGACCACCCATAAATCCAAACAGTCCAACTGTCAACCCCACTGAGGTTCTTAGTCAAGTTC
Organism: Thalassophryne amazonica; assembly: GCF_902500255.1. Taxonomy (NCBI): domain Eukaryota; kingdom Metazoa; phylum Chordata; class Actinopteri; order Batrachoidiformes; family Batrachoididae; genus Thalassophryne; species Thalassophryne amazonica. The sequence continues at coordinate 25,518,313 of NC_047104.1, read as the reverse complement.
TCATGAACATAAGATCACTGTCTTCAAAAGCATTGTTGATTAATGATCTAATTATGGATCATCACTTAGATATGACTGGGTTATGTGAAATCTGGCTTAAACATACAGCTGTCCTGCCTTTAAATGAGCCTGCCCACTAGCTTACACTTTAGTTACGTCCCTCGTGATGCAAAGCAGGGCAGGGGTGTTGCTCTTATTTATAAATCTAGTTTTAGCTTATTAGCTGTTGGGGGTCACAAATATAACTCGTTTGAGCATCTGATTCTTCGCAATGCCCATGATGCTACATATTGCCAAGGTCAGAAGAATAAAAATCATTCATTTTGGCACTGTATAGAGGCCCCCTGGCCCATACTCTGAATTCTTAGATGAATTTGGTGAGTTCATCTCTAACTTGTCAACAAGTGCAGATAACATTCTGATTATTGGTGACTTTAACATTCATATAAATAAGCCTTCTGATCCCCTCTGCAAATCATTTATGGAAATTGTAGATTCATTGGGATTTCAGCAATGCATTCAGGGTTCGACGCATATTAATGGAAATACCCTGGATTTGGTACTCGCATGTTGTATTGCTGTCACCAATATTGACATCATGCCTCTTGCATTGGTGGACTCTGATCACACGCTTATTAGATTTACAGTTTCACTGCTGTGTTTAGTGGAACAACAACCTTATTTATCACTGCGGTGATGCATCAACTCCTCAACTACAACTGAACTCGAAGCTAGACTGCCTGATATCTTAGATTCATGTTTGGAAAATGCCCAATCAGTAGACAATCTTGTGGATAGTTTAAACTCAGCACTCAAAACAACACTTGACATGATTGTGCCACCTTTATTAACGCCCCCCCCCTCCAAAAAAGTCACCTTGGTTCGATGATTACTTGCGTGACCTCAAGCATAAGGCTAGAGGTCTAGAATGGAAACAGTGTAGTTCAAAATTACAAGTATTCCACCTTGCATGGTGTGATGCTATCTTAGACTATAAGCATGCACTACTGGCTACAAAACGGACCTATTACTCTGATTTGATAAACAAAAACAAGCATAACTCAAAGTTCTTGTTCGACACGGTGGCAACACTTCTTCAAGGACAACCACCTGTAAGTCACTCTCCTTTTACAGCACAAGATTTCTTGGATTACTTTGAGAAAAATAGAAGACATTAGGTTGAACATATCCCAGTATGTCTTAACCCAGCCACTACACCCTGCTATTGAGGTGGATGCCATTACTGAGGTATTACCTAAATTTGCAGAATTTGATAGTGTCTCACTAGGCGTGCTGACAAAACTTGTAACATCTACAAAAAGCAAAACCTTCTTATTTGATCCGATACCAACAAAACTGTGACCTGTGGCCCACTCTTGGGCTGACTGTGCTGGAAATTATTAATCTCTCATTAATTTCTGGATCTGTTCCTAAATGTTTTAAATCTGCAGTGACTAAACAATTACTTAAGAAATCTAATCTTGACCCGAGTGTATAGAAATATAGACTTATATCAAATCTATCATTTTACTCTAAAATTCTGGAAAAAAAAAGTGGTTTCATGGCAGCTCGTGTAACACCTTATTGAGAATAATCTTTTTGAGCCACTGCAGTCTGCTTTTAGAAAATATCATTCCACAGAGACAACTGTCACCAAAGTGGTGAATGATCTTCTGTTTGCAATGGATTTTTGATACCGTGGCTCATCATATTCTACTCGATAGGCTGGAGAATCATTTTGCGATTACTGGGAGTGCGTGGTTTACGTAATACCTGACCAGTCATTCTCACTGTGTTTTGTACAATACCAGTGGTGTCAAAAGTACACACATTTGTTACTTAAGTAGAAGTATAGATACTGCAGTTTAAAAACACTCTGGTAAAAGTTGAAGTATCAACTTGACCTCTTTACTCAAGTAAAAGTGAAAAAGTATGTGCTCCAAAACCTACTTAAAGTATAAAAGTATAAAGTAACCTTTAAAAAAAAAAAAAGGTAGATGCCACTATATGAATTGAAAGCTTAATTTAAAAACTGATTTGTTCTACATGTGGCCCAAGACCCAAAACCCAAAATTACCCCCCAACACCACCTGCACGAAAATGTTTCAATTCTAGAAGCTCTGAAATGCAATCTGGGACTATTCCAGACAATAAACTGCAGTGAGTGCAGCATCCATTTAGTGAAGGGGGGGAAAAAAAAACACAACTTTCCATATTCAAATTCATTCCAGTAGTATTCTGCTCTTACTAGGATGTAGCAGTTTTCTAGTTTGGCAGATAGTTCTGGAGGAAATCACTGAAGAAATTAACAAAATGAAAATATGGTTTGACCGAAACAAACTCATTAAATAAGACAGGGATGAAGTGGAGGTGTAAGAGTCACTAGGTGTTCACAGGAAACACTCATTTATTTATGTATGTATTTATTTACGTATGTTCATTGTTAGTTGCTTTTATATTTTCTGTTGTGTTTCTATTCAGGTTCTTTTTGCCTCTTTCTCTAGAATTGTATATAATAATCATTAGATTATTAATATATAAACAAAAATAAATTTAAGAAATATTACAATTTGAAAACAAATGCACTCGAACGTGATGAGAGCTGCAACTGCATAATGCTAACTTTTAACATTGAAAATGCCATAGACATGCTAACGCGTTAGCATCGCTCCCGTTTTTAAGTTATAAAATACATCCATCAACTGTTTCAGAAGACCATAACAGGTCAGTTTAACATAGAAAAGGTAAATAATACTCACATAAGTATGCTCTTTAGGGTTTTAGCGGGGGAAAATTAAGCGAAAGAAAGAATAAACGAAGCAATGGTCGTAGCATTGCTTCAATCTGCGAACCACTGCTTCGATTGGTTCACGGTTCACAGCAAAGCCGCGCTGCAGAAAAGTTGATTATAGGCGCACATGACGTGAAATATATATATAAACATTAAACTGAAGCCAAAAGTAACGAGGCTGTTTGTTTTAAAAATGTAAGGAATAGAAAGTACAGATACTTGTGTGAAAATGTAATGAGTAGAAGTCAGACGTAGGCAGAAAAATAAGTAATGGAGTAAAGTATAGATACCTAAAAAGTGTACTTAAGTACAGTAACGAAGTATTTGTACTTCGTTACTTGACACCTCTGTACAATACACTACCTCTAACCTTAGTGACATGAAATGTGGGGTTCCACAGGGGTCTGTCTTAGGTCCCATGCTTTTCTCCCTTTATATAGGTCTCCAATTGGTTCAATTGTCTGCCAGACTTTTGACACGAAGCAGAAAGTTTGACCACATTACACCATTTTGGCATCTCTTCACTAGCTTCCTGGCACCTCCCTACCTAGCTGAACTAATTAAAACCTATGTACCGGCCCAGGCTTTGCGTTCTCAGGGTGCAGGACTACTTTGTGTCCCTCGGGTGAATAAAAAGTCTGCGGGTCACAGGGCTTTCTCTTATCGTGCCCCTGATCTGTGGAATGATCTCCCTGCATCAATAAAACAGTGAGATTCTGTAGAGACTTTTAAGTCCAGACTTAAGACGCACTTATTTTCTCTTTCACATGGATAACATACTGGCATAGTATGCTACTATGCTTTTTACTCTTTTAATTCATTTTATGAGGAAACGGAGCGTGCCGCAGCATCAACTTTATCTAAATTTTGTTTTATTTTGTGAAGCTTATGGCTAGTGGCCGGCGATCACCTTAGTATTTCTTTTGTTTTTCTTGTTGCTTAATCCTGATTATAAATTATATTGTATTTGTTGTCTTTCTGATGCCTTTCTCTCTGTTTGAGGTGCGGCTCCATTCAGAGATGGGTGTGGTGTCTGTTTCTGAAACCCTCCTGTCCTGTGCAATGGCAACATTTCCTGTATATTCGTTTTGTGAATTGTTTTGTAAATTGTGTTGGTAGCATGGCCCAAGCAGAGGGTCACCCCTTTGAGTCTGGTCTACTTGAAGTTTCTTTCTGAGAGGGAGTTTTTCCTTATCACTTTCGCCTGTGTGCTTGCTCTGGGGGTTGGTAAGGTTAGACCTTAGATGTGTGAAATGCCTTGAGGCAACTTTGTTGTGATATGGTGCTATACAAATGAAAATAAATTGAAACTGAAAAAGAACACAATAGATGTTGGTCACTAATGTAAGGTCAATGTGTAGGTTGTGGGGAGTGAACTCAGAAGACTCAAAGATTGACAGGAGATGGACTTAAAAAAACAGATGCTGTGTTAAAAGAATCCCCACACTGAACAAGAGAGTCAGCATTTTCAGTACTGGGAGCATGACAACAGACGTCTCACGCAGCACTGAGGCCAAGCTCCCCGACTTCCATACTATAGCTGCTCTTAAGCCTGTCCTGGGCCCGCCCCCAGATGGGTGGGTCTGGCCCTGCTGGGTGGATCAGTGGAGCTATGTGATTGGGTGAAAAATGTTGCATTTGACACAGTGGAATGTGCCGAAAAAGTGCTGATGTCCATCTCCTCCGCAATTTCTCGGATAGTCACACGACGGTCCCGCATCACCACAGCATTCACTTTGGAAATGATCTGGTCATTTCAGCATGTTGATGGCTGACCGGAGTGTGGCTCGCTCTCCACCGTTGTGTGGACGTCTTTAAACCGGTTGTACCGCTCCTTAATCTGTGTGATGCCCATAGGATCATAACCGAAAGCCGTCTGAATCATCCGAAAGGTTTCCACTTGGCTGTCGCCCAGTTTCTGGCAAAATTTGATGCCGCGCTGCTCCAGTCGTTCCGTCTTTTTCCTTGCAATGAAAATCCGCCGAGCGCACTACACATGTCCTCACACAAAGGCTGCTTACCAGCAAATGACGCAATCGACAGGTGTGAAAAAATTCACGCATGCGCACGAAGGTTCAAGGTTGGCTCATGCAAGCACGTGTGATTCAAATCCATCAGGTTTTTGCAAAAAATAAAAAGGTCTGATACTTTTCTAACAGACCTCGTATTATGCTTTATATTCTTTACTTATTTATTTCACAGGGACATTGCACAACAAATGTGTTGCACAGACCAGATTTATCTACAAGCAATTTTCATCTTTTGTCCCCAGGCAGAAGCAAGAAACAGCAGGTCACAATGTACAAAATACTACAAAATATAAAAATTGATAAAACCCCCACAAGCACCAACAAGAAACACCGGCAACGGATTACTCACAATTAATCAGTGGTGGGCACAGACAACCAAAAAATTAACTCCGATAACAGATAATAAGATAACTAAAAAGTTATCTTTGATTAAGATAAACAGATAAACCACCCAAAAATGTATTGGAAGATACAGATAATCGATAACCGATAAATTCCGGTGTTGTCTCTGGTACATTTGCAATTACTAAGAAGCTGAAATTAATTTTTAACACAATCGCTAGAAAGCATCAAAAGACCCAAAGAATGAGCCAGAATGTTCAACTATGCTGCCCCCTGTAAAACACAGCACAGAGAATCCTGAGAGCACCCACAAAATCAACAATCTACTAATCATAATCATTTTTCTTTCAACATACTGTCCCTGCTGGAAGCACTTGTTTAGTACAGTGATCCCACCACAGAAACACCCAGAGAGCAACCATAAGACCAGCTCTCTATCAATTACAATGCACCGGTCAGGCGGAGGTCTTGAAAAATAAAGTCATACTAACTTATGGTTTTGTGAAAATACTGATAGAATAACTCCATTAATGTTAATTCTGTCATTTGTACAAAGTTAAAATATAACCTATATCTTTTAATGTTGAATAAGGCACTAATTCTGAGGTTTTGTAACAAACACAGACCGCAAAGCATTCTGGGTAAAAGTGCCTCTGCTAAACACTGATTGGTTCAGTCATTCATTATGCAAACCGACACGTCACATTAACGTGTTGGCTAAATGTGCTTTTGTAAAATATTCCATTTTATTTGTAAAAACAGGCATTTTTACGGAGCCCTGGAAGTGTCATCACAAAAAGTTTGCATGTGGAGAGAATGTGCGCATGTTTTATTAATGCCGTGCACACGTTTGATGATGTGTGCATGTTTTAAAACTTTTATGATGTTGTAAAACGTGCACTCAATATTAGTAAGTAAGTAAGTAAATTTATTTATATAGTGCCTTTCACAGACATAAGTCACAAAGCACTTCACAGGTTAAAATGCAATAATAAATAATGAAAACAGATAAAACAAAGGACAAGTTTAACAATTGGTCAGTTCTGAAAAGCCTTATCTTGACACATAAATGTTGGCTTTACACTGTGCGTGTTTTGGCCATTTTTCAGATGATTTTTCATTCATGCGAGAATTTTTTGGACGAGTTTCAGGTTAATCGCGCGTCCTGCATCGTGTAGTGGAGTAACAAGCTTTAACATCTCACGACCACCTCCTGCTGCTGAAGAGCTTCATGCATCCAACCGCAGAGCTGTCTTGTAATGTTTTTGTTGTTGTTGTTGTTTTGTTTTTAAACTTAATTTGTAGAAAAAAAAAGCCAAAAAGTTGATTTGACCACCATCTGATATAACCGGGTTAAAAGAAATAGAACACTGCCATCTACTGGTACCCAGACGCTTAGTACTTCTTGGGGCGAATACTGCCATGAACACTACTGGCCAGTAGATGGCAGTAGCGGCCTTGAAAACTTGCCAAACAAAATTCCAGATAATCCGTGTCTACTACATTTAACTTTTAAGATGCGTGGAATTTAACAAACACAAATACATTAACGTCTATAAACCCAGAGAATATATTCACAAGAGTTTTAGGCACTAGAGTTTAATGCTGTTATCCGTGGAACCTGAACAGAGTGTCTGAAATGCATTTGTCCTGTCGTGAACGTCTGAGATTACCCTATGCTACCCATAATGCATTGCTGCCTGGCACAGCATGTGCTCACAAAACCTTAAAAATTAGCACATTACTTTAAAATGAAAACATATATCTGATATTTTCACTTTATAAAGCTTCAGACATGACAGTAATTTTAAATAACTTGTCCAAAATGAGTAGGTTAAAATTTGAACCATAAGTTTAAAATGTATGCCTCTGGATGACTTGGTGATATTGCGATTATATCAGTATGGTATTAAAGAAAATGATTTTTTCTTGGTCTTTAGTTCTCCTTTGCTTATAGAGAATAGAACAACATACCTATTGCAAAACTTTCAACAGATAGGTCTCAACTGCTTTAATAGTTTTAAAAATGTTTTTCGCTGTTCAGCTTAGTTTACTACATTATTGGTCTAAAACTTATTGGACGGCAATTCATCGGAAGATAATTAGTCCGATGATGGTTTTTAAATTTATCTAAAAAGATAATCCGATAATGAAAACATTATCTTCGATAATTATGTTATCGGATTATCGGAAGTGTGCCCACCACTGCAATTAATATATAGTTTTCCAAGAGTTTGTCAATGATCAATTAATCTTCACAAGTCTGACCATTCAACCATTTCTTTGTGTAAAATTTAAACTGCTGCAGTGTCTCTCTCTGGGAGAGTCAACGGTAAAGACTTCCACATCCCTACAGCTTTGACAAAGAAGCAGTTTTGTCCAAATGTTGAGGACCTAAAGTTCACAAAACAGTCTCCTCTGGGGTAGGTGTTGTTCTCCGTCCTGCTTCATCACATAATTTTGCAAACAGTTTCAGACACTGTGGTACCAGATTATGAACAATTTTATACACTAAACTGACAATGGAGAAGAGAATAAAATTTTCAAATGTTAATAATTTATATTTTTTCACAATATTACAATAGTGGTAAGAAAAAGATTTTTATCAAAAATTTTAAGAGCCTGTTTATAGACTTTTTTGTGGCTGTAACACTGTGTTAGTTGACAAAGACCAGGTTGTGATGCAATAAGTAAAATGTGAAAATATCATTGCATGCATATAAAGTTTGGCTGCATCTGTGCTCATCTGATTGTGAATATATCTAAACTGATGCAAATTGAATTTTACAGTTTTGACTAGTTTAGAAATGTGCTTTTGAAAGGACAGTGTAGCAATTTTAAGCCTCCACACGGGGCACCAATAATAATGTAGTGAATATTAATAATAAAGCCTCACACGCGGGCACCAATAATAATGTAGTGAATATTAATAATAAAGCCTCACACACGGGCACCAATAATAATGTAGTGAATATTAATAATAAAGCCTCACACACGGGCACCAATAATAATGTAGTGAATATTAATAATAAAGCCTCACACACGGGCACCAATAAAAATGTAACAAATATTAATAAATTTCTTGGAATAAATGTATTAATAATTTACTGAATCGCGCTCACGGAGCACCGATAAAATGTAGAAAGTAGTGATTATTGGTGATTTGAGTGGAGACACTTTGCTTTACATATATTCAGGCCTCACTACGGGGAGGCCTGAATATATGTAGCATTTATGTAGCATTTAGTTGTAGTGAATAAGTAATTAAACTCCCAAATTGAATTAGACTGGATTAGGCCCCAAAATAACGGGTCACCAAAATAATTGATTTAGGGTTTAATACTTATTATTTAAGCATTAATGGGGCACCACTTATTCTTTTTTTATTTGGCATAGGTACCATAATTTAAACATTAATTTATCAGTCTCAAATTAATTAATTAGTCTCGATTTGGTTTAATCAATCATTATTCAATACGGTTGCCCAAGAGTTTCCTTCTGTACCCAAAATAAACCACAGCAGAAAAATATTTACAATTTAGTTACAATTTATACAAGAAATGAACATTTGACTGGCATTTTATAGACAGTGATGAAAAATATGTTCATTCAGGGAAACAATTTTTTTACTCACTCATGAGACGTTGGAAGAAAGAGGTGAAGCTTAAAACTTTAAGTAAATTAATCTGATTGAAATTGAGTGATGAATTTTGAAGCCAATTATGGAAATGGAATATTACAAGAATGTCTTTAAAGAAAAAGGAGATGAGGAGCCACCTGTACCCACTGACAACAACCTTCATGGAGCCTGGACTGGGTCGATTAGCTGCTGTTGGAGGGCTGGTTCCGTCCGTCTGTTGTGGATATCAGGCAGCGTGAGCTCACCTGGGTCAGAGGGGTTCACTCAGAGGTGTCCCCGGTGTGATCCCAGGGCTGGTGTCGGCTGGTTTCACCAGCTGCTGCAGTCAGGTGTGGAATCAGCGAAGTTGTCAGCTTGCAGTGACCCAGAGGTGGAAGGTGATTGTTGAAAAAGGGTTCTTAGTGGCTTTCAAAAACGGTTGGAGCCAAATTAAAGTCTCTGTGACTTTAAAAAAAAACTAAAACTTTAATAAGAGCGTTGAAAATTGAATGAAAAAGGAAAAGTCACTTTTTCTGTAAATTTGCTCTTAATTTGAAAAGCTCAGCTCGGAAGTTCTCTTAAAAATTCAAAAGCTTGACGCACCTTAAAAGCGTCAGGTTAAACTTTGAGTTTGTCCCAAAGGTAGAATGAATGAATGCCACGTGGTAGCTTAGCTTAGCAATGGCTCTTGGCCCAAAATAGAATTAAACGTTAAGCAAAAGAGAGAGGAAAAAGTTGCAGAAGAGGAAGAGGGGGAGCAGAGAGTGGGGTAGAAGCCACGTTCTAACTTTTAAAGGGGGACTTTCATCACTAAACTCCGCCCATTGAGGGTGTGTGTAATCTCAGACACTTCATGTCTTAGAGCAGGCAGAAATGATTCAACTATTTAAACACATTAATTAGTTTGAAATACTATTTGTTCTAAGGCACCCAAATGAACACATTATTACGAGACATTTAAACACATCCTTTGAATAAACAGTACTTCAACATCAGCATTTTAGATACTGCAGAAAGGTCACACACACACACACACACACACACATCAGTTAACATGAGCACATCACATAAATGGAATGACTGCATGCAAAGCATTTCATTTGAATAATAAATGCAACAACGTTATAAGTCTTTAGATATAAATGAGAGACATACTGATGTAAATTCTTATTTCAAACCAAAGGTCTTCTCTTTGTTTTACTCAAGATAAAAGTTAGTTGTGAAGAATCAACGATTTATGGCCCATCTGGTCGTCGTGGAAGGGTCCCCCCTGGATGAGGAGAGGTCCTGTCTTATCTTGACCATAAAAGTTTGGGTTTCTCCTGTCCTGGAGAAGCTCAGATGCTGACGTTAAGCCATTATCATGTCATATAGTTCACGAATTACAACCTTGTTTTTCTCTGCAAGGCAGTGTTAGACCATGGGGTGATGTCTCCAAAACTTATCTGAAGATCTCCAGATGACTTAGGAATTTCTCCACTGAGGTGGAAATGCAGTCTCTGCATCCAGTGGGTTTTTGTGGTTGAGAGAGGATTAATATATTTTATTTAATCAGGTCTAATCGAGGCCATCGCGCTACAACAGTGTCCTGTTTACTACCACACCTAAATATTCCACTTCCCTAAGTTTTTCTCCTTTTACAACAATTTCCAGTGGAAGGTGAGGTTTGTTTCTTTTAGAGAAAAACATGCTAACAGATTTTTTAAAATTTAATGTTAAACATGTTTGCACCATCCAATCTGAAATCTTTTCCATTGCATCCTAGAGCACAGCAGCTGCTTTTTGACTTGAATTTGCATGAACATATATCACAGCGTCGTCTGCAAAGAGTTGGGTGTGAACTTCGGGACAAATGGATGGAAAGTCATTTATATAAACACTGAGCAGGAGGGGGCCAAAAATGGAGCCTTGTGGCACCCCTGTTGAGCTGTCTAAAACAGAGGACATAGTGCTCTTAATTCTTGTACAGTGTTTTCTGTTCTGTAAATAAGATTTAAACCATTGCATTGTGCTTTCAGAAATTTTGTGAGATGATAATTTTGTTAACAGGATGTTATGGGTCACTGTGTCAAACACTTTTCTCAGGTCCAACAAAATGGGCCCGGACCCCCCCCCCCCCCCCCCCCCATCCCTTTGTCCTACATGGCTTTGAGTTGTTCAACAAAGTAACAAAGGGCAGTCTCAGTAGAATGGTGTTCTCTAAAACTGAACTGAAGTGGATTTAAAGGGTGGTCGCCATAATTTAAATGGTCCATCAGTTGCATGGTGACAACCTTCTCAACTACCTTAGATATTATAGGTAGGACGCTGACTGGTCTATGATTAGCCCGCTCAGATTGGTCTCCTTCCTTACGCAACGGAGTGATCACTGCCTGTTTAAGACAGTCAGGGAAAACTCCTTCTTTGATGAATCGATTAATTAACTGTGCTATTGGCCAACATAAGGTGGCAGCATTCCTTTTGATCATACATGAATCTAAACCATAACCATCCTGTGACTTTGAATTTTTGAGCCCTTGTAAAATTTTAAGGATTTCTGGCTCCAAAACTTCACTTAAGTGAAACACAGGTTTGGCTGAGTCTACGGATCAAGTCATTTACAGAATCTTTAAAAAACTAAACTATTAAAAACATTGGCTATCAGTGATTCTTCCATCCAGCCATCCATCCATTTTCTTCCGCTTTATCCGGAGGTGGGTCACGGAGGGAGCAGCTCAAGCAAAGCTGTCCAGACCTCCCGATCCACACACAGCTCCCCCAGCTCCTCCGGGGGAACCCCAAGGCGTTCCCAAGCCAACCGAGAGACGTGGTCCCTCCAGCGTGTCTTCCCCGGGGCCTCCTCCCAATGGGACATGCCTGGAACACCTCTCCAGCGAGGCGTCCAGGGGGCATCCGGAAAAGATGCCCGAGCCACCTCAACTGGCTCCTTTTGACATGGAGGAGCAGTGGCTTGACTCCGAGGTCCTCCTGAGTGACAGAGCTCCTCACCCTATCTCTAAGGGAGTGCCCAGCCACCCTGCGAAGGAAACTCATCTCGGCCGCTTGTACTCGCGATCTCATTCTTTCGGTCATGAGCCAAATCTCATGACCATAGGTGAGGATCAGAATGTAGATTGATCGGTAAATCGACAGCTTTGCCCCCCCACTCAGCTCTCTCTTCACCACGACGGTCCGATACAGCGACCGCATCACTGCAGATGCTGCACCGATCCATCTGTCAATCTCACGCTCCATCCGTCCCTCACTCGTGAACAAGACCCTGAGATACTTAAACTCCTCCACTTGAGGCAAGGACACTCCACCGACCTGAAGAGGGCAAAGCACCTTTTTCCAGTCGAGAACCATGGCCTCAGATTTGGAGGTGCTAATTTTCATCCCTGACAATTCACACTCGGCTGCAAACCGCCCCAGTGCACGCTGAAGGTCCTGATTTGACAAAGCCAACAGAACCACATTGTCCGCAAACAGCAGAGACAAGATTCTGTGGTTCCCAAACCAGACTCCCTCTACACCCTGGCTGCGCCTAGAAATTCTGTCCATAATGATAATGAACAGAACCGGTGACAAAGGGCAGCCCTGGTGGAGGCCAACGTGCACTGGAAACAGGCTTCACTTACTACCGGCAATGCGAACCAAGCTCCTGCTGCAGTCGTACAGGGACCGGATAGCCCTTAGCAAAGGACCCCGGACCCCATACTCCCGGAGCACCCCCCACAGGGTGCCCCGAGGGACACGTTCAAATGCCTTCTCCACATCCACAAAGCACATGTGGACTGGTTGGGCGAACTCCCATGAACCCTCGAGCACCTGATGGCTCAATAAGCAATAAGCAATGTGACACCAGCTCTCCGCCTCTCCTCGTGGGCAACGCCAGAAAAGTGGAGCCTCCAGCCCCTCTCCAAGAGTTGGGTACCAGAGCCCAAGCTGTGCATGGAGGTGAGCCAGACTATTTCTAGTCGGTATCGCTCAACCTCCCGCACAAGCTCAGGCTCTTTTCCCCCCAGTGAGGTGACATTCCACATCCCAACAGCTAGGGGCTGTGAGCGCGGACCGGGCCTCCGGGCCACCTGCCCTCGACTGCCACCCAGTCCTCTCTGCACCCGACCCCCATGGCCCCCTCTGCAGGTGGTGAACCCACAGGAGGGCAGGCCCACATTGCTCTTTCGGGCTGAGCCCAGCCGGGCCACAAGGGCTAAGGCCCGACCACCAGGGGTTTGCGCGCGAGCCCCATCCCCAGGCCTGGCTCCAGGGTGGGGCCCCGGCTCCGCCATACCGGGCGACGTCTCAGTCCTTGATTTTTTTCTGGTCATGGGAGCTTCTAAACTGCCCTTAGTCTGACCCATCACCTAGGACCTGTTTGCCTTGGGAGACCCTACAAAGGGCACAAAGCCCCTGACAACATAGCTCCTAGGATCATCCGGGTATGCAAACTCCCCCACCACAATAAGGTGGCAGCTAGAGGGGGAATCAGTGATTCTTCTTGTGTCAAAATACTATAAAATTTTATTTCGTGATTTTTATGGGACCTTTCCTTACGAGAAATATTATTAATATGTTTCCAAACTAAATGGTTATTTCCTTTAACTTGTGCTGTCAAATCAATAAAAAAGTTTGCATTGGCTGTCCTGAGTTTTTTCACTACATTTGTCCCTACAATCTTTAAATAGACGTGTGTCATTTTCAGTATTGGATTTTTAATCCTTTTTAAGTAAATAGTCTATTCTGGTCAGTTCCCAAATTTCTTTTGTTAACCAGGGTAAATGTGTTGTTTTTTATTTTGGTTACAACATTTTTTTAAGAATTTCTCCATAATATTATTAATTATGTCTAAAAGGCTCGAACAAAATGCATCTATTTCCTTACAATTTAAAACATTCGAAACTAACTCCTCTAATTCTTTATCAAATCATGCAAATTTTTATTGGGAATTTTATAAAAGATTTCTTTCTTGCTTTTTCTAAATAAAAATCTATTCTTGTTCAACTTCCATGTGATAAGAATTAAACTGTGATCTGACATTCCTGTAATAAAATTAAAAGATTTCATTTTTCTGTCTCGTTTATTTGAAAATACATATCTCAAATAAATCATCAGTTTAACCACACACATGTACGAGGTCTGTTAGAAAAGTATCCGACCTTTTTATTTTTTTCAAAAACCTGATGGATTTGAATCACGTGCTTGCATGAGCCAACCTTGAACCTTCGTGCGCATGCGTGATTTTTTTCACGCCTGTCGGTTGCGTCATTTGCTTGTAAGCAGCCTTTGTGTGAGGATGGGTGGAGTCTCTCGTCATTTTTTCTTTGCAAGGAAATGGCGGAACAACTGGAGCAGTGCGACTGCATCAAATTTTGCCAGAAACTGGGCGACAGCCAGCTGGAAACCATTCGGATTATTCAGACGACTTTCGGTGACGATGCTATGGGCATCACACAGATTAAGGAGTGGTACAACCGGTTTAAAGACGGCCACACAACGGTAGAGAGCGCGCCGTGCTCCGGTCGGCCATCGACATGCAGAAATGACCAGATCATTTCCAAAGTGAATGCTGTGGTGATGCGGGACCGTCGTGTGACTATCCTAGAAATTGTGGAAGAGGTGGACATCAGCACCTTTTCAGCACATTCCACTGTGACAGAAGATTTTGCCATGAAAAGAGTGGCTGTGAAATTCATCGGCATGAAGCTGATGGCGGAACAAAAGCACCTCCATGTTGAAGCCTCATACAACCCCTGGCAAAAATTATGGAATCATCGGCCTCAGAGGTTGTTCATTCAGTTGTTTAATTTTGTAGAAAAAAAGCAGATCACAGACATGACACAAAACTAAAGTCATTTCAAATGGCAACTTTCTGGCTTTAAGAAACACTATAAGAAATCAGGAAAAATAATTGTGGCAGTCAGTAACGGTTACTTTTTTAGACCAACCAGAGGGAAAAAATATGGAATCACTCAATTCTGAGGAAAAAATTATGGAATCATGAAAAACAAAAGAACACTCCAACATATCACTAGTATTTTGCTGCACCACCTCTGGCTTTTATAACAGCTTGCAGTCTCTGAGGCATGGACTTAATGAGTGACAAACAGTACTCTTCATCAATCTGGCTCCAACTTTCTCTGATTGTTGTTGCCAGATCATCTTTGCAGGTTGGAGCCTTGTCATGGACCATTTTCTTCAACTTCCACCAAAGATTTTCAATTGGATTAAGATCCAGACTATTTGCAGGCCCTATTGATCCTATGTGTCTTTTTGAAAGAAATGTTTTCACAGTTTTTGATCTATGGCAAGATGCATTATCATCTTGAAAAATGATGTCATCATCCCCAAACATCCTTTCAATTGATGGGATAAGAAAAGTGTCCAAAATATCAACGTAAACTTGTGCATTTATTGATGATGCAATGACAGCCATCTCCCCAGTGCCTTTACCTGACATGCAGCCCCATATCATCAATGACTGTGGAAATTTACATGTTCTCTTCAGGCAGTCATCTTTATGAATCTCATTGGAACGACATAAAACAAAAGTTCCAGCATCATCACCTTGCCCAATGCAGATTTGAGATTCATCACTGAATATGACTTTCATCCAGTCATCCACAGTCCATGATTGCTTTTTCTTAGCCCATTGTAACCTTGTTTTTTTCTGTTTAGGTGTTAATGATGGCTTTCGTTTAGCTTTTCTGTATGTAAATCCCATTTCCTTTAGGCGGTTTCTTACAGTTCGGTCACAGACGTTGACTCCAGTTTCCTCCCATTCGTTCCTCATTTGTTTTGTTGTGCATTTTCGATTTTTGAGACATATTGCTTTAAGTTTTCTGTCTTGACTCTTTCATGTCTTCCTTGGTCTACCAGTATGTTTGCCTTTAACAACCTTCCCATGTTGTTTGTATTTGGTCCAGAGTTTAGACACAGCTGACTGTGAACAACCAACATCTTTTGCAACATTGCGTGATGATTTACCCTCTTTTAAGAGTTTGATAATGCTCTCCTTTGTTTCAATTGACATCTCTCGTGTTGGAGCCATGATTCATGTCAGTCCACTTGGTGCAACAGCTCTCCAAGGTGTGATCACTCCTTTTTGGATGCAGACTAATGAGCAGATCTGATTTGATGCAGGTGTTAGTTTTGGGGATGAAAATTTACAGGGTAATTCCATAATTTATTCCTCAGAATTGAGTGAGTCCATATTTTTTTCTCTCTGCTTGGTCTAAAAAAGTAACCGTTACTGACTGCCACAATTTTTTTTCCTGATTTCTTATACTTTTTCTTAAAGCCAGAAAGTTGCCATTTGAAATGACTTTAGTTTTGTGTCATGTCTGTGATCTGCTTTTTTTCTACAAAATTAAACAACTGAATGAACGTCCTCCGAGGCCGGTGATTCCATAATTATTGCCAGGGGTTGTAGGACATGTTGTGACATGCCCAGCTCGTCCACAATTTCTCGGATAGTCACACGACTGAAAAGCCACCGAAAGCCATCTGAATCTTCCAAATGGTGGAAGAGCTGGGCATGTTACAGCATGTCCTGCTCTTTTCAGTCACACAATGGTCCCACATCACCACAGTGTTCACTTTGGAATGATCCGGTCATTTCTGCATGTTGATGGCCGCCCGGAGCGCGGTGCGCTCTCCACCGTTGTGCAGCCGTCTTTAAACCGGTTGTACCGCTCCTTAATCTGTGTGATGCCCATAGGCTTGTCACTGAAAGCCGTCTGAATAATCCGAATGGTTTCCACCTGGCTGTCGCCCAGTTTCTAGCAAAATTTGATGCAGTCGCGCTGCTCCAGTCATTCCGCCATTTCCTTGCAAAGAAAAAACAATGAGAGACTCCACCCATTCTCACACAAAGGCTGCTTACAAGCAAATGACGCAACCGACAGGCGTGAAAAAAATCACGCATGCGCACGAAGGTTCAAGGTTGGCTCATGCAAGCACACGTGATTCAAATCCATCAGGTTTTTGAAAAAAAGAAAAAGGTCGTATACTTTTCTAACAGACCTCGTAAACATATCTCAAATAAATCATCAGTTTAACCACACACATGCAAACACAACAACACACCATCAGAGTAACTGCACACGTGCAAACACGTCAAACAAATCATCAGTTTAACCACACACATGTAAACACATCTCAAACAAATAATCAGTTTAACCACACACATGCAAACACATCTTAAACAAATAATCAGTTTAACCACACACATGCAAACACATCTTAAACAAATAATCAGTTTAACCACACACATGCAAACACACCTCAAATAAATCATCAGTTTAACCACACACATGCAAACACACCTCAAACAAATAATCAGTTTAACCACACACATGCAAACACACCTCAAATAAATCATCAGTTTAACCACACACATGCAAACACACCTCAAATAAATCATCAGTTTAACCACACACATGCAAACACACCTCAAACAAATAATCAGTTTAACCACACACATGCAAACACATCTTAAACAAATAATCAGTTTAACCACACACATGCAAACACATCTTAAACAAATAATCAGTTTAACCACACATATGTAAACACAAATCAACAGAGTAACCACATACATGCAAACACAAATAAAACAAATCAACAGTTTAACAACACACATGCAAACACATCTTAAACAAATAATCAGTTTAACCACACACATGCAAACACATCTTAAACAAATAATCAGTTTAACCACACACATGCAAACACATCTTAAACAAATAATCAGTTTAACCACACACATGCAAACACACCTCAAATAAATCATCAGTTTAACCACACACATGTAAACACATGTCAAATAAATCATCAGTTTAACCACACACATGCAAACACATCTCAAACAAATAATCAGTTTTACCACACACATGTAAACACAAATCAACAGAGTAACCACACACATGCAAACACAAATAAAACAAATCATCAGTTTAACAACACACATGTAAACACATCTCAAATAAATCATCAGTTTAACCACACACATGCAAACCCATCTCAAACAAATAATCAGTTTTACCACACACATGTAAACACAAATCAACAGAGTAACCACACACATGCAAACACAAATAAAACAAATCAACAGTTTAACAACACACATGTAAACACATCTCAAATAAATCACCAGTTTAGCCACACACATGTAAACACATCTCAAATAAATCATCAGTTTAACCACACACATGCAAACCCATCTCAAACAAATAATCAGTTTTACCACACACATGTAAACACAAATCAACAGAGTAACCACACACATGCAAACACATCTCAAACAAATCATCAGTTTAACCACACACATGTACGAGGTCTATTAGAAAAGTATCCGACCTTATTATTTTTTTCCAAAACTATATGGATTTGAATCACGTGTGATTGCATCAGCCAAGCTTGAACCTTTGTGCGCATGTGTGAGTTTTTTCAAGCCTGTCGGTTGCGTCATTCGCCTGTGGGCAGGCTTTGAGTGAGCACTGGTCCACCCCTCCCGTCGGAATTCCTTTGTCTGAGAACTTCCTGAGAGACTCGCGCTTTGCTTGATCAAAATTTTTTCAGAAACTGTAAGGCACATCCAAGTGGACACCATTCGAGAAATTCAGATGGTTTTTGGTGAAAATTTTAACGGCTGATGAGAGATTAAGAAGTGTTACTATCGCTTCAAGGACTGCCCACGGCGCCGGACAGCGCGCCGCGCCCCGAGCCGCCGTCGTCAGCCTGTTTCGAGCTGAAAACTTCCAAATTTAAGCCTCTGTTGACCCAGGACATCGTGAGAGAGCAGAGAAGTTTCAGAAGAGGTCGGGATCAGCAGTTTATCCGGACATTCCACTGTTAAAGGAGATTTTGTAATGAAAGACATGCGAACGGATTCACGCGTCGGCACGCAGCCGCTCATCGCACGGCGCCACAGCAAAACACCTCCATTGGAAGTAACCACACACATGCAAATACAAATCAACAGAACAACCACACACATGCAAACACATCTTATACAAATCACTGTAACAACACACATGTAAACAAGGTTGGATAGGATTACTCTGAAGTGTAATCCAAAAGTAATCAGATTACAAGTAATCCAAATGTATGTACATACATACATGTAATCCACATGTATTCTTTCAAAGTAATCCTACCCAACCTTGCATGTAAACACATCTCAAACAAACATGTTAGAGTGGCCTCTTATTGTGGCCAGCCTAAGGAACACCTGTGCAATAATCTTGCTGTTTAATCAGCATCTTGATATGCCACACCTGTGATGTGAGATGGATTATCTCGGCAAAGGAGAAGTGCTCACTAACACAGATCTATGAACAATATATGAGAAAAAATAGGTCTTTTCTGCATATCGAAAATGTTTTAGATCTGTGAGTTCAGCTCCTGAAAAATGGGAGCAAAAACAAAAGTGTTACATTTATTTATATTTTTGTTAATTGTATGATCAGAGTAGCTACAACTCAAACAAATCACCAGATTAATCATACATGTGCAAACAAATCAGAGTAACCACACGTGCAAACACAACTCATACAAATCAGTAGAGTCACCATGAGAACAAACAATGTGTACTTCCTGCAACATTAACTCAGAACCTTCTGATTTTAAAAAGGAAAAAAAGAATTCCTTCTGATTCCGGGCCTTCTGACTTTATTGCTGGAAACGGTTTTGTCCCCTTCACATCACCTGAGCTGTGGAGATAATAAGAAACTGCATTTGCCGTTTTCCCGTTGTACAGATCATTATCATCACTTGCAATTTATCAGCTACCTCCATAATTTAGCAGCAGCGATGTGAATATGAGAGAAAACTTTGACTTTTCCTTTTCTTATTCTCACAGGGAGATGTGAAGGACTGGGGGGGTCAAGTGAATGCTAAAAACTCCTCAGGATTTTGATCCTGCTCCTAGTCTTTGTTGTGCCAAGAGTTTTGTTCTAATGAGGCTCCTTACAGAGTAACATGTCCTGCCAGACTGGAGGAGGCATCGGCGAGGAGTAGCCAGCTGTTTAAACACTCCTGCTGTTCTCACTTTTTTCAGGCTGGCTGGGCTGCAGACAGTCCAGTAATCCCACAAACACGCAACGCCTTCCGTGTTCTACCTGACATGTGACATGTCACAATGCTCAGCTGTTTGGGAAAGTGCCTTCTTTTTTAGACTGCTGTGTTTCTGTAGGACACATACAAACACAATTTTCACAAATCTTTGTGATTGATTGATCTTTAATCCCCTAGTTTCTCCCGGTGTATAGTGTGTACCTTGTATGGCAGCACCCTCACATCGGGGTGAATGTGAGGCATTATTGTAAAGCGCTTTGAGCATCTGATACAGATGGAAAACCGCTATATAAATGCAGTCCATTTACCATTTACCAATCCATCTATCAATCTCCCGCTGCAATTTACTCCCACTCGTGAACAAGAACCTGACATACTTAAACTCCTCCACTTGGGGTAGTAACTCTCCTCTGACCCAGAAGGGACAATCCAATTCGGACTTGTAGGGGTGGAAGTGCTGATTCTCATCGCAGTCGCTTCACACTCGGCCTCAAACCTGCTCAGTGTCGATCGGAGGTCACTGCCTGTTGAAACCAACAGAACCAAATCATCTGCAAAAAAGCAGAGAAACAACTCTGAGATCACCAACATCCTCCAGCCCCTGACTGCACATTGAAATCCTGTCCATGAAGATCACAAATGGGACTGGTGACAAGGGGCAAACCTGGCGGAGTCCATCTCCCACCGGAAACAAGTCTGATGAAATGGCAAGAATATGGGCACAGCTACTACTTTGCACATTGCATTGAATCTGGTACCCTGCACCCCTACAGCACCCCCCACAGAATACCCCAAGGGACCCAGTCATATGTCTTTTCCAAGTCCACAAAACACATGTAGACTAGTTGGCCATACTCCAAAGACCCCTCCAATATCCTTACAAGGGTAAAGAGCTGGTCCACTGTTGCACAACCAGGACCGAACCCGCATTGCTCCTCTCCTGTGGAACCAGCTCCCAATTCAAATCAGGGAGACAGACACCCTCTCTACTTTTAAGATTAGACTTAAAACTTTCCTTTTTGCTAAAGCTTATAGTTAGGGCTGGATCAGGTGACCCTGAACCATCCCTTAGTTATGCTGCTATAGACTGCTGGGGGGTTCCCATGATGCACCCATGATGTTTCTTTCTCTTTTTGCTCTTTTTGTCAGTGAGTGGGGCGAAGTTCAAATGGGTCAGCTCTCCTAATTTAGAAGATATGTTTATGCCTAGGTACTTAATATTGCCAGTGGGAAAGGTATAGTGTGGATCTTGAGGTGAAGGGTTCCATGAAACCTCGGTTAAAGGAAGTATCATCGATTTTGACCAGTTAATAGAGTAATCTGATAGTTGTGAGAAAGTAGTGATCAGTTTAAATACTTCTTGTAGTGATTTTGAGGGTTCTTGGAGATATAGTATATCATCAGCATATAAATTGATTTTGTGGTCAGACATCAAAGAGTTGATACCCTTGATGTTGACGTTCTGACGTCTTGCAGCCGCAAGTGGTTCTATAAACATTGCAAATAATAGTGGTGAGAGTGGGCAGCCTTCTCTCGTTCTTCTTTGCAAAGTGAAACTTTGAGAGGTAATCTCATTAGTCGTGACTGTGGCCTTTGGTGAGTTTTATAGAGTTGTGATCTAATGAATAAATGATTCTCCAAAGCCAAATTTATGAAGTACTCTAATAAGAAAATTCCAACTGACTCTATCAAAGGCTTTTTCTGCATCCAATGACACCAGTATTGCCTTTGTACTGCTACGCTATGATTTGACAATGAGATTGAGAAGTCTTCTGACATTAATGGTAGAATGTCGACCCTTAATAAACCCAGTTTGGTCCTCATGTATTATTGATGGCAATGTTTTTTCTAAGTGAGATGCCAATGCCTTAGCAATGATTTTTACATCGGTATTTATTAATGATAGAGGATGTTGATTAGAGGTCAGAGTAGGGTCTTTTTCTGGTTTCAATATAAGTTTTATTGCTGCAGCATTCATATGAGTGGGAATTTGACCTTTAATCCAAATTTCTGAAACAGTCCTAAAGAATAGTGGAGCCAGTATCTCCCAAAAATGTTTCAGGAATTCAGGAGGAAAGCCATCTGGACCTGGAGCCCTGTCATTAGGCATTTTATTCAAAGCTGCATGTAGTTCTATGATAGTTAAAGGAGTGTCTAATGATTAAGTGTGCTCTTTCGAAAGTTGAGGCAAGTTTAGATTATCAAGGAATGACTGGATATCTACTGGATTAGGTGCATTCTCTGATGAATACAGATTACTATAACAGTTCTTAAATATCTGATTAATTTCCTGTGGTGACTGTGTGTAGTTTCCAGCTTGATCTCGGATAGATGTTATCTTTGATTTTTCCTTATTACGTTGTAGTTGATTTGCCAGAAATTTACCTGATTTATTATTATGTTTGAAATTATTATATCTAAGTCGTTGAATGAGGAACTCTTTTTTTTTTTTTTTTTAATAATATTGTCAAGTTGGAATTTTGCATTATTTAATTCAGACAGAGTTTGATCACTTGTCTCTGCCGCATATTTGTTTGTTAAATGTTTATTTTTTTCTTCAAGGTCATTTTCTAATTTATGCTGCATTTTCTTTTTATAAGAGGAATATGAAATAATTACTGCTTTTCCTGTTTCCCAAAGCAAAGAAGGAGAAACACTCGGAGAGTCATTTCTTTCTATAAAGTCTGCCCACTCTTTCCTTATGATTTTGTCAAATTCACAGTCCTTTAAAAGTGAGGTGTTAAAGCGCCATGAGTGAGATGGTTTAATAGTGTATTCTATTTGTACAGAGAGTGACACAGGAGTGTGATCACTGATAGTGATGGAATGAATTTTAGA
This sequence comes from Thalassophryne amazonica, assembly GCF_902500255.1. Classification (NCBI taxonomy): domain Eukaryota; kingdom Metazoa; phylum Chordata; class Actinopteri; order Batrachoidiformes; family Batrachoididae; genus Thalassophryne; species Thalassophryne amazonica. The sequence goes on along the minus strand of NC_047104.1, from coordinate 25,495,635 downwards.
ATTAATTTTGGGAGTTATAGAATTACTAGAGAGGAACAAGTCAATTCTAGAATGAGACTGGTGTACAGGAACAGAAAAATGTGTATTCGTTTGTCAATGTATTTTTGATTCTCCAACTATCCACCAACCCAAAGTCATCCATATACTCCTTTATAGTTTTGGCAGACTGAGAAAGCCTTACAGATGTTGGATAACTGGAATGATCTAAAGACAGGTTTAAAGCAACGTTAAAGTCCCCTCCAATGATGACTGTTGAATTGGCCATTAAATTAGAAATTTGTGAAAACAATGTATGAAAAAAGGTTAGGTCAGTTGTGCAAGGTTGGGACACTTGCACAACTTTGATTCGCGCACTTCGTCTTGATGATCCCACCCGTTGTGTTCCTAGCTGGATGCCGTGCTTTGTTCCACTGGACGCTGCGCTTTGTGTGCTGGATGCTGCATACATAAAATATTTTTTTCATAGCAGATTAATCATTTTCTCTCAGAATTGGCTCTTGAAAACACCCCTATTCACTTCCAGAATCACAGAGGACTGTTATAGTTGCAGCTTTCCTCTGTCTCTCTCGTGTGCTTCATGATGTGGAGAACGCATTTGGAACTGTCTAAAAGGTAATCCTTTGTGATGTTTATGTTGTAATGGCTTGGTAAAACAGTTGCATGTTCATTCCTTCTTATGAGTAGCTGTAAAATTGTTTATGATAGATTTAACATTAGACACAACATGTCGGTATTTTCTTTGCGCACTTGCACGAAGCCACAGTTTACAACAGTTTGCGATTTTACTCTCCTGCATGGTAGAGTGCCTGCAAGTGCACGGATCAAAGTTGTGCAAGTGTCAGGGCACCTTTAGTTTTTTTTTTTTTTTTTTGCATTAATCAATTCAGGTGTCAAAGGTAAATTCCTAGACCTGGATGTTATAACCCAGGCCCGCATGCTGTTGGTGGAAATCCACAAACCCATTTAAGTTAATGATCTTGATGGCACACCATTAGCTGAAAATTCAGCTAAAACTTGCATTCTCTGGCAACCATCATGACACCATCCAGTTCTTTGTGTTTCCTCATCCCACTTGTATTTAGGTCACTCTTGGCTCACTCAGCATAATCCTGTTATTGTTTGGCTGACCGGCACAATCACCCGGTGGAGTGTGACGTGCCACCTAAAATGTCTGCAAGCCTCCATTCCCACCATTAAAAGTGCCAGAGAGTCAGAGGTTAAACCACCAGATCTCTCCACAATCTCCAAGGAATATCATGACTTAGCTGAAGCTTTTAGCAAGGGCTGAGCACTCTCGCTTCCTCCTCATCGGCTGTACGATTGTTCCATCGATTTGCTTCCTGGTGCATCCCTCCCTTCTCGTCAGTTGTTTAACCTGTTGTGCCCTGAGAGCGAATCAGTGGAACAGTACATCAAGGATTCTCTGGCAGAAAGTCTCATACATCTCTCGTCATCCCCTTTAGGAGCAGAGTTCCTTTTTGTTGGCAAGAAGGACCGGATCCTCCGCCAATGCATTGACTTTAGGGGTAAAAACACCATCACTATTAAGAACAAATATGTGCTTCCGCTTCTGAGTTCTGAATTTGACCTTCTACATGGCACGTCAGTATTCACTAAACTCAGTCTTCGGAATGCTTATCATCTGGTTTGCATCAAAGAGGGAGACAAATGGAAGACCATATTCAATACAACTTTAGGTCACTTTGAATATCTTGTCATCCTCTTCAGTCTCACCCATGCTCCCTCCACCTTCCATGCCTTAGTTAAGGATGTCCTCTGGGACCTCCTCAACTGGTTCATCTTTGTTTATGTCAATGACATCTTCATCCTCTCTTTAAAAATCCCACTGAACATGTCCACCATGTCTGTACTCTAATGACTCATTGAAAGCTGCCTATTTGTTAAAATTGAAAAATGTGCTGATGTCCTAGTCCACCACATGTTCCTGCTGCATGGTGTCCCATTGGACATTGTGTCTAACTAAGGTCCCCAACTTGCCTCCCTGGAATGTAAATTCTGTGAATCTCTTGGGGCCTCAGTCAGCATCTCTTCCAGTTTCCAACCTCAAACGGCCAAGTGGACCAAACCAAGCGAGAACTTGAGTCCAACCTCCACTGTGTGATGTCCACTCTCCCTCCCATGTGGAGCACTCACTTGACATGGATGGGCTACACACACAACACCCAAGTGAGCATTGCCACTGGCCCGTCACCTTTTGAATGCTCCCCTGTACCCATGTGAGCACTGCCACTGGCCCATCACCTTTTGAGTGCTCCCCTGGATATCAGCCACCACTGTTCCTGGCCTAGCATACGTATCTGGCCATTCCGTCTCTGCATACCCACCTGTGATGCTGTCGTAGGGTGTGGAGGATGGCTTGTTCTGCATCGCTTCGCAACAAGGACCAGACCCTGCACCATGCAGACAGGCAAAGGACCCTGGCCCCCCAGTATCAACCAGGTCAAGAGGTGTGGCTTTTGGCCGAGTACATTACCCTGAAGGCAGAAGCCTGGAAGTCACCTGGGTCCCTTTGTGGTGGACCAGGTGATTAACCACACAGTGGTTGTTGGGGAAAGTGAAATGCACGGACCCACACCAGGGGGCGTAAATGAACAGCCAAGAGAGATTCCAATAAATACAATTTATTACTGCAAATGTGCACAACAGGTCAAAATACTGCTTTTAGTCTGTCAATTAAAGTCCACAAAGGTGACGCGTGGGCAGGCCCGAGGGTAGGACACGCCTATCCAGAGAAGAGCCGGGACCCACGAGGTTCCACCGCCAGTGGAGACCAGCAATACACCGAAGTCGCCAAGTCCTGAGTCCCCAGGTGGCCACCGCTTCCAGCTGTCGGATCTGGTACTGCTGGCAGGAAGAACAGACAGGTTAAAGGTGGGTGTGTGTACACCCAGCAAACAGTCAGAAAAAAATACACTTCCTTCCTGAGGGAAAAAACCTCCACCTCCAAACACAGGAACACAGAGTACGTGCAGTGCCTTATGTATCACTTAACAAGTCTGGAGTGAGGAGTGGAAATGCCAACTCCTTCCAATTTCCACAAACTCGGCTACAAGCTGCAAGTGTACAAAAAGGTTATGACTGCAAAATGCTCAGATGCAAAAACGTGTGAGCAGAGTTGTGGTGTCTCTCCCAGACTTTTATGGGGTGATGATAGTGATGAGATGATTTCAGACAGCTGTCAGCTCCGGGCTCCTGGCAGACTCCTGCTGCGACTGCGCCCTCTGGTGCCCGAAGCCCGACGACAGGCAGGGCGCCCTCTGGTGTTGGGCCAGTAGTACCGCCTCTTTGGGCGGCCCACACAACAGTGGTTCTGCTATAGCGTCCACGCTCACTCCAAATACACTCATCCTTCCACATCACCCAGATACAGCATGTCCACTCTAGCTCATTGTGCTAATCACCCTCCCTCCAACTGGCTCATAGATGGCCATCTAGCCTGGACTGTGCAGCGCTTACTAGACATGCATCACCGGGGCCAGAGTTTCCCGTATTTGGTGGAATGGGAGGGTTAATGGCCTTATCAGCACTCCTGGGTGTCTCGTGTCCTCATTTTGGACACTCCCTCAAATCAAAATCAAATTTATTAATTTAATAGCACCAATTCACAATGAAATCGTTTCAAGGCGCTTCACACAGCATAATAAAAACAGAAAAAAACTGAATTAAAAATTTAAAAACACAATAAAAAGACAACCATAAAAGAATACAAGAATAAAAACACATCATAACACTAATGATAAAACAAGGAAAACAAATCTTTAGATGTGATTTAAAAGTCTCCACAGTATCCGACTGCCGTATGTGTACCAGGAGATTGTTCCACAGAGCTGGGGAACGGTAGGAGAAAGCTCTGTGACCGGCAGACTTTTTATTCACCCTGGGAACACATAAAAGTCCTGCACCCTGAGAACGTAGGGCCTGAGCTGGTACATAGGGACTTACCAGGTCAGCCAGATAGGGAGATGCAAGTCCATGAACAATCTTATGAACTAATAACAGTACCTTAAAATCTGATCTTGCAGCAAATGGAAGCCAGTGTAGGGATGCCAAAACGGGCGTAATGTTGTTGAATTTTCTGCTTTGTGTCAAAGGTCTGGCAGCAGCATTTTGAACCAGTTGAAGACCCCTAATCCTGGACTGCGGTAAACCAGAGAGTAGAGCATTACAATAGTCCAATCTCGAAGAGACAAATGCATGACTCAAAGACTCAGCATCAGCCATAGACAGGATGGGACGAATCTTCGCTATATTTTGCAAATGAAAGAAAGCAGTCCTCGTAATGTCTCTAATATGGAGGTCAAAAGACAACGTAGGATCAAAAATTACCCCAAGATTCCTCACTTTATCCATATGATGTATAACACACGAACCTAAGCTAAGCGCTAGCTGATCAAATTGATGCCGATACCTCGCTGTACCAAGAACCATCACTTCAGTCTTATCAGAATTTAAAAGTAGGAAGTTACTAGACATCCCTCCTGCAGGATTTCCATTGTGCCGACTCAAACAGGCCTGCTGGGTCACCTGGGGGCTCCCGTGGGGGGGTGGGGGGGTCCTGTTGTGCTGCTTTGTTTTTTCTCTCTCATTCTTTTTCTCCAGGGCCTGAGCAGTGGAGCTGATTGATCACAAATGTGGCTGTTGGAACATCTGCTACTAATCTCCCAGCCAGCATAAATACACCAGTCTCTCCACTCCACACTTGCCAGTAACTTCAGTTTCACTCTGTGGTAACCTGGCCTTAGTATTGTTCCTTTGTCACTACCAGTTATCTTTAATTCCACCATGTTTGCTTCCTAACCCTTGTTCTCATCTTCCTGCAGTTCCCAGTCACCCGTCAGCTCCATTGTCTCCACCTGGCCTTGGCTCCACTGCTCCTGTTTTACTCCACTATAGCCAGTGTTTCCTGCTACAGTACCTCCTCAACCAGCAATTGAATTACCATTTACCCTCAATTTAATAAACTCTTGTCATTTTTTTACCTCAGCCTCAGTACACTGAGTTTGACCGCCCCAGAACCTGATGGCTCAGATTTCTTAATAATAATCTCTTTATAAATCCAACATTTACCACTGAATTCCAACAAAGTTTATTCTTATTTCTATCCATAATATTTAGCTCCTCATTCTCTTACCTCTTCCCCCTTTTGTTGTTGTTGTGCTTCTCAGTCTCAAGTCACATCACCCTTAGTAATAAAATTATCATTATTCACAAATGCTCAGTCACATATATTATCTATAAATATGTAAATAAATTATGGCAGTTGTTTGTCTTGTGTCCAGTTGAAGACAGACATTTAATCAATCATATGTGGTTCTTAATCTTTCAAATTCAGACAGAATAATTTTGATATTATTTTTCCACTTTAGTGGTGGGTGGTGCCCCTGAGGTAATTAATATTCTGTTCGTGTAAATACACTACATGTGAGTGCTGTGCAGAGTGGAGGCAGAGAATGAGTTTTTTCCAGTGAAAACTAATGTTCCTCATGGATGTGTTCTGGCTTCTACACTGTTCAATGCTTGCACAAAAAGGGGGTAGTGGGTCGGGTTGTGAAAAACAGTGACTTGGGAGTTTTTGTTGACAAGGAAAGGGTCACTCACCTTGGCATCAGACAATGTTGTGGTCTTTGCAGAATCAATGGATACTCTGACTGCAGCACTTAAGAAACTGAGTGAGGAATGGGACTGTCTGGTTTTGTGATTGTCCCAGAACAAGACTAAGGTTCAGGCTTTTAACGACTTCTTGAACTCAGCCATCAGAATTATACCTGGATGTGAAAGCGTTGAACTTGTAGAGACATTCATTTATCTCAGCAATGACATTCATGTCTCTGGGTCCTTGGCCTTTGAGATTGAGAGACAATTGGGAGGAGCTTATGGAGTCATGAGGTTACTAGACAGAGGTGTTTGGTGATGCCAATATCTTTACATGAAAAAGAAAGGTCCAAGTCTTTAGGGTCCTGGTACTACAGTGGGGCCAAAAAGTATTTAGTCAGTCCCTGATTGTGCAAGTTCTCCTAATTATAAAGATGAGAGAGGTCTGTAATTTTCAACATAGGTACACTTCAACTATGAGAGACAAAATGCGAAAAAAAAAAAAAAATCCTGAAAATCACATTGTAGGATTTTTAAAGAATTTATTTGTAAATTATGGTGGAAAATAAGTATTTGGTCACCCACAAACAAGCAAGATTTCTGGCTCTCACAGACCTGTAACTTCTTCTTTAAGAAGCGCTTCTGTCCCCACCTGTATTAATGGCACCTGTTGGAACTCGTTATCTGTATAAAAGACACCTATCCACAAACTCAAACAGTCAGACTCCAAACTCAACCATGGCCAAGACCAAAGAGCTGTCGAAAGACACCAGGAAGAAAATTGTAGCTGTGCACCAGGCTGGGAAGAGTGAATCTACAATAGTCAAGCAGGTTGGTGTGAATAAATCAACTGTGGGAGCAAATGTAAGAAAATGGAAAGACATACAAGACCATTGATAATCTCCCTTGATCTGGGGCTCCATGCAAGATGTCATCCCGTAGTGTCAAAATGATCATGAGAACAGTCAACAAAAATCCCAGAACTACACGGAGGGACCTGATGAATGACCTGCAAAGTGCTGGGACCAAAGTAACAAAGGCTACACACTATGCAGAGAGGGACTCAAATCCTGCAGTGCCAGGCATGTCCCCTTGCTTAAGCCAGTACGTGTCCAGGCCCGTCTGAAGTTTGCCAGAGAGCATATGGATGATCCAGAAGAGGATTGGGAGAATATCATGTGGTCAGATGAAACCAAAATAGAACATTTTGGTAAAAACTCAACTCATGTTTGGAGGAAGAAGAATGGTGAGTTGCATTCCAAGAACACCATACCTACTGTGAAGCATGGGGGTGGAAACATCATGCTTTGGGGCTGTTTTTTTTCTGCAAAGGGGACAGGACAATTGATCTGTGTTAAGGGAAGAATGAACGTGGCCATGTATCATGAGATTTTAAGCCAAATCGATCTTCCTTCAGTGAGAGCATTGAAGATTCAACGTGGCTGGGTCTTCCAGCAAGACAATGATCCCAGCCACACTGCTCGGGCAATGAGGAGTGGATCCGTAAAAAGCATTTCAAGGTCCTGAAGTGGCCGAGCCAGTTTCCAGACCTCAACCCCATAGAAAATTTGTTGAGGAAGTTGAAAGTCCATGTTGCCCAGCGACAGCCCCAAAACATCACTGCTCTAGAGGAGATCTGCATGGAGGAATAGGCCAAAATACCAGCTACAGTGTGTGCAAACCTGGTGAAGACTTACAGGAAATGTTTGACCTCTGTCATTGCCAACAAAGATTATGTTACAAAGTATTGAGTTGAATTTTTGTTATTAACCAAATACTTATTTTCCACCATCATTTACAAATAAATTCTTTAAAAATTCTAGTGTGATTTCCTGGATTTTTTTTTTTCTCATTTTGTCTCTCACTTGAAGAGTACCTATGTTGAAAATTACAGACCTCTCTTGCACTTGCACAATCAGGGACTGACTAAATACTTTTTGGCCCCACTGTACCTGTCGGGCAGTATAGTTGTGAGACTTGGACATTAACCAGTGACCCAAGGCAACCACTAAATGCCTTTGGTACTTGGTCTCTTCAGAGGATCCTTGTGTACCACTGGAATGACTTTGTATTGAACAAGCTGTTACTTACACTCAAAAAATAACTTGCTCAGTGAACATAAAATTATGTAAGGTATTTCCACCCAAGTAAAATGCGTTAAATTAGCCAGAAACAATTTTGCTGAGTGATCTTATTGTAACTTTGTTGGGCCAACATGATGAATTTGCATTACTGTTACCTAATTACCATGGTTCAGGCCAACTAGATTTGTAAAGCTAAATGTAGACCTAAATTTAATTTTTTTTTTAGTCCATATGATGACTTTGCATTACTGTTACTCAATTACCATGGTTCAGACCAACTAGATTTCTAAGGGTAAATGTAACAAAAAATAAAAAGTAGGTCCCTTTGGCTGCTCCGTTGTTTATGCTCGGGGTTGCCACAGCAAATCTGAGGTGGGTGTGCATTTTGAATTGGCACAGGTTTTACACCAGATGCCTTTACCACAAAAATAAAATCTGTACACTTTTGAATACTTCTATCTGTCATTTAATTTAACCAGGTTAGTCCCAATGAGATCTCTTTTGCATGGGAGACCTGGACACTTATAAAGTTTCCAATTCACCTAACCTGTATGTTTTTGGATGTGGAACGAAGTGGGAGGAAACCCACACAAACACAGGGAGAACATGCAGACTCCACACAGAAAGGCCATAGGTGGGAATCAAACCAAGACCTTGTTGTTTTGAGGCAACAGTGCTAACCAGTAAGCCACTGTGATGTCATATGTCACCTTGAAGCAAATCTCAGGGAATTTTATCTCTGGTGTTCATTTCTAATTTCACCTCAGTTTGTAAGAGTTTTGGTATTCACAAGATGTGTTATATATGTGCGCCGTTCCTCTGGTTCGACCAGATCTCCCTTTGTTAACATTGTGAACAGTTCCATCAGTTTGAAACTTCTTTACAATCCTCCACATTGTCTTTCTGTCTGGAGCTTTTCTAACTGCAAAATGACATTGATGTTGTTGTTGGGTTTGCAGGATCAACTTGATCTTGCTTGTCAAGTAGTTTTGGTCAGAAGTATATTTTTCTTTATTATAGAGCCATCTGTGCGCAAAAAAAAAATAAAAAATCCAGTTTGTTAAGGCTTCACTTTGACCTGGTCTGTATCACCCTTAAAATTTAAAAAGCTAATAGGCCACACCCCTGTCAACAATCATGATGTACTTATGTATTTGAAGTAAAACCCTTTCACACCGGTGCAAACGTAGAGTTGTGCATTGTGGCGTACCTACTACATTGAGTTATGCAGCTCTATGCAGCTCAGTGCCGAGTTTTTGCTCCCCAACGCATCAGTAAGTGGAAGAAATTAAACATGTTTAATTTTTTCTGTGTAGAGCACTGGACGATTAAAGCATGCCGTTTTAAGCAAGTCTGCGCTTCTGCATGTAAGTCTGTGCTACCCTGAGCTACTGCATGCAAATCTACACAGCTGTACACTGTAGAAACTGTCGGTGGCTCTGAACATTGTGTGGTAGAAACAGAAGCCAGTTTGTGAGCGCTGCTGTGATAAGAAGATTCTTTGCAGGAGCATGATCACCCTCATTATCTTGGTGCTGTTGAGGGCCGACACAGTGATCAGAGTGAACTGCACCTCGGTTTGAGCAAACCAGGCAGCAGTTTACACAAGCATGACTTAAAGTGTGAAAAGGTTTCAGATTCGCGTGTGAACAGGTTTGATCCACGCAGCACACAGTGCGCGTGATCCAGTGTGTGTGAGTCTGTGATAAATGATCCACAATGCCTGGCATGTGTGCATGAGCCGGCAGGGATCCATCCTTTAAAATGCACATCAGAAAAGATGGTTACATTTTTTCAATTCAGAAAATGGATTGAAAATCCAGAGAACACAAACAGCAGAAAAAAGAGCAGATAGAGAGACAGCACCGTCTCTCTCTCTCTCTCTCTCTCTCTCTCTCTCTCTCTCTCTCTCTCTCTCTCTCTCTCTCTCTCTCTCTCTCTCGATCGATCGATACTCAGGAAAAAACACAGAGTATGCATGCATTTCAGGCGTACTCTAAACACAACACAATGCAACTCTACGTTTGTGCCTGTGTGAAGGGGGCTTAAGACCTGTCTCAAGATTCCCAATGTCAAATTTGGTACAACTCTGATTAGCCAATTTTGAGATATAAACTTTTGAGATAGATGGCGCCCCCTAGTGTTCAATCAAAACTATTTTAATCAGGCAGCCTCTGTGCACCATTTGAGTTTCATCCAGATTGGAGTAACCATTATGAAGATCTTTCCATCTTCCTGTGTTTGCATGTGACATCACAGGTCACGTGCATGACGGTACCACCCACAGCTGCAGGTCAGGTTTAGCCGGTCACAATACACTTGGCTGTGAAAACAAGCCATCTCAACTCCTATTTCCTCCGTTTTTTGTTGTTGTTTGTTTGTTTTTGTTTTTGTTTTGTTTTTTTGCCATTCTGCTATTACATCATAGCTGGGGTTAGAAATAGTAAGTTTTGGGGAAAAAAATGTGCCACTAAAACATTACTCCTTTCATTCAGGAAGCCACGGGACCACAGAAAAAAAAAAGAGTGACCTGGATTTCTCTCCACAAACACACAAAGGGTAGGGTTAAAAATATTGAAATAAAAATAAACACGCCACAAAAGCATTACTTGTTTTGTTAAGGAAGCCATACATGGTGGGACCACATAAAAAACCAGACTCTGCTCTTTTTTTGTTGTTGTTTTTCACAAACACAGAGCAGTGAACCCAACATTCAATAAAGTTAATTTTAAACAATATAACAAAGGATAGGGTTAGAAATAAAAAATAAACGCACAGCAAAAACATAACTAGTGTTGCTACAGAAGCCGTAGGGGACCATGAAAACAAGAGGGAGGGAGACTCCACTTGTCTTTTTCTCAACAAACACACAGCAGCGTCAATAAAGTTAATGACGAACATTTTCACTAAATACTATTATAAATATGCAAGTCTGCAATCCTCAATTAACTTAAGTCCTGAGTGTAGTTACACGTGGTGATAACGATGTCGCTCCAGGTCCAGTCAACTGCTGTGTACAAGTACCGAAAAACAGCAGTTGTCTCCTTGTTCCGGAGTAATTCAGCACCACAAAGATGCCTGGTATGTTTGGCTACTCCACTATCAGATTCAGAGATGATGAGTTTATCTCAAAGCTTGTCCAAAACTTCACAGTATGTAAGGAGTTTCTCATGTAAATAATCCTGGAATCCCTACGCTTGACCGGCAGCGTGGCCAGGGGAAGTGGCCTGGAAGTGGCCAGGTCACGTGACTGCAAAGGCTCTATAGGAAAGTTAGTCTTTTATTTCTCAGATAGGTTAAGGCCCATCAAGCTGATTTTAATAAGTTAAGCTTCTGAGGTCCAGTAGACTCTGTGTGCAAAGTTTGGTGTTAATCAGACCAGTGACCTAGTTGCATCAAAAAGCATGTTTTCAGTTTCAATTCTATTTCATTTATATAGCGCCAAATCATGACAAAGGTGCCTCAAGACGCTTCACACAAGTAAGGTCTAACCTTATTAACCCCTATGGCAAGCACACAGCAAACAGTGGTAAGGAAAAACTTCCTCTAATGATATTGAGGAAGAAACCTCAAACAGACCAGACTCAAAGGGGCAACCCACAGCTTAGGCCATTCTAAAGCCCCTTTCACATTGGCGTATTTGTAGAGCTGCTTATTGTGGCGTTCGTCTATGCTGAGTTGAGCAGCTCTCGAACCTGTGTGTGATCAGAACAGGGAATCGAACCTCAACTCAGAAATCCAGAAACACAACAGAAAGTCTCTTGTGCGCACGCTCTCCCTCACTCTCACTCTGTCTCTCTCTCTCTACCTCTATTGCACTCTCTCTCTATCTCTCTGTGTCTGATCAAACCTGTGACTTTAAAATAAAAGCGCACTCGCTGCATTTCGGTGCGCTCATCAAACGTCCTGATCGATCAGGTCTGATCAAACCTGAAAAGAGCTGTGACTCTTTTATAAAAATAAAAGCACACTCGCTGCATGTTGGTGTGCTCATCAAATGCCCTGATCGATCAGGTCTGATCAAATCAGCGGAACTGATCATAGTAACCAGAGGTTTAAAAGTTTAACGAGTCACAGCATTTCATTCACGGCAGCCTTTACCACAGCCAGACTCACCAGCATCTGTACACAATGAAAGTGATCCACCAAGACAAAATAATAATAATAATAATAATAATAATAATAATAATGTTAAATGACTGTTTTTGAGCCGCACCACACCTGCAGTAGAACAGAGCGCACTTCCACAGAGGCAGAAAATAGCACTGAACTGGTTTAATAGCGGCATGGTACACGCCACTGTGTGCACACATTAAAAAGCGAACACACGCAGCTGCAAGTATGAAACAAACATGGAAAAAGGCTGAGTAGGTGCGCATTTCGGGTGTATTTAAATGAAACACAACTCTGCAATATGCAGCTCTACAAATACACCAATGTGAAAGGGGCTTAACAATTACAAGGTTTTTACAAAGTTTTACAAAGCTGAAGAAACAGGAAACAGGAAATCAAACAACATAATAATAATAATATAAAGAAGATGAGAAGTCCACACAGGCATTAGCACCACAGGCAGGGGTCATCGGGCATTCTTGATGCCATCAGTGGGCCTGTTCCCACGACAGCCACCCTCAAACGCAGACCCCACCTCAGGCCTTGCATCTCACGATCAGTTTGGCCCCCTGCGGTTTTGATCCGTCAGTCCTGCATCCCGGGTGATGTCGTCTGAACCTCGGACAGAGAGAAGGAATAAAAGAGCTGGGACTGGGAACAGTGGTGCTTTGCAGCTGCTGCCCCCAGTCTCGTTGGGCTTGGACCCCTAATAAAAATCCCAGTGACAACAATAAGGATTCCAGTCCTACTGTACTGGCCCATTCATGCTTGAACCCCTAAAAAAAAAAAAAAAACAAAGAAAAAGCAAAGCAGTACTCATTACAGTGGGTGCTAGGACTTTGTGATACCACCGTTTTGTCTCGGCAACATATTTTCTGAGTTATGCTGTGTGATGCTTTCAAGAACATGACTGAGTGGCACTGGTAATGGTCTCTTTGGTGGATCATTGGGTACTAATTCAGTCAATTGGAGAGAATAAAATAAAGAGCATCCCTTACATGTGAGGGAAGATCAGCAATGACATTTTCAATATGTGCTGTGTTTTTCTGGACATGATCATTGTTGAGGATCCTAGCAACTGCAGCAGCAACAGATAAATGACTACTTGCAGGAGATGGGAATGGGCGGGTTGCCTGACTGGGTGGTTTCCGGGACAGCATCCAGGATGATTCTTTAGTGCCCCTTCGCAATACGTGTAAAATCGTAGCTGCTTCCAACACCTCGTAGACCTGTTGCCACAACTATTTGTGCAAACCAGCAGCTGAAAGACAGCATGTGCCCTGTGAGAGCCTATTCAGTCCCTCTCGCGGCAGGTGTCAGCCAAATTCCAGGTGACACGCATGCACCTCTAACACCACTTGCTTGGCACTTAGAAAATGTGTGGCCATTTGCGCTGTTAGCACGAAAACAGTCAGCAGATGATCACTTTCGAGGTGGCGGTGAAATTTGTCTAAGTGCTCCCACGAGTGTGACTTTGCAAACAGCAAAACATATGTGGTCTGCATGTGTATCGCAGGTGTGCACATGTGTCGTGCTCCCCCTTGCATAAAATGCTGATATATATTCTGGACAGACATGATCACATGGGGGCCACACAGGCAGGTCACAGCGCACACAACACGGGGAGGCGCCTGTCAGCTGCTGACCAGAGACTCACTGACAGCTTACATAACATAGACACAGTGACACATTGGTGTCTGTGCTGAACTGACAGGGGGTGTGGCCACCGCAGAGGCTGCAGAGATCTGTGGTTCTGGACATCCCAGCTGGAGAACACATACTATGTTTGGACGGACATGGACTAACAACTGTCCACTGTGACACGCGTGTGTCTGCTTGCTGTCCTCACGTGGACATACATAAAACATATATCGCAATTGCAGCGGGCTGGAGAAATGGGCTGTCAGTTTATGTGGACATGCAGCAGGCAATCGAAATATCACGTCTGTCTGACAGGACACTTGTGCCCTTTGAGCAGCACGCCGCAGGACCATATGACAAGTCAACAGTACAACAAATATGTCATTTTTAGTCACGTATCAGCACAAATACACCATAACAGGTCAGTTATCATGGCGCTTTTTTCTCTTTTTAAAAAAAATACATTTATCTGTTTGTTGATTTTAGCCATTTCACACTCCTGATATAAGACAGTGATTGTAGCGCACTGGTAAAGTTTTCATCTGGTAATCAGAGCTTGCAGGTTTGAATCCCGTGATTGACATTCATTTTTTATTTAACCAGGGTTATTTAACCACGGGGTTCTGTATTGCGTCCCCGTTTATTTATTATTTATATCAACCCAGTGATATTCATTAATTATACAGCTGTTTTTTATTTTATTTGTCTCCACATCAGCGGCGTGATATGGTGCAGCACGTCCCAGCTGCCGCACCGTGTTCCTGCTCGCACGACACCATCACGTGCACAATCCCGCTGCAATGGTATTCTGCAAGCCTGCCCATCGGCTCGATGTTCTCGTGGTTCTCTCATACGAGCTGTTTTGCTGTGATTCACCCTGATTTTTACTTAATCGTACTATGTGTGAAGGGGCCCTATGGTGGTTGCTACTGTGATGAGCATGCTCCCAGATGTGAATGAAGAGAACATCTTATCATTTCATGTTTGAGAATGTTCTTCAGTCTGACTGAAGCAGGTTTCCATGTCATAAACATGTTTTGATGAGTGAGTCTGATTATTTATGAGTAGGAAGATGTGTGCAAACAGGTAAGGCAATGATAATGATTGTAGCATAATAATATTTGAATGTAAAAAAAAATGTTGCTAAATGTAGTCTACAATCATGTGATGTCCCTTTAAAATTTCAACACTTTGCTAAGTGGAGAGTTGTATAAAAACAAGTCCCTGCACAACCTTTAAGCTTTTAACCCGATCTGAATATAAAGCTATTTGTGGCTCATAAATCATGCAGGACGTGTAAATCAGATGCATTACACGGTGCTCTATTGTGCAGACACTCTGTCTAATGAATAGGCCTCACTAAAACCTATTACCTGAAAGCACAGCCTTCCACAGCGGTTTTCTCCTCCCCTGTGCTTTAGTTGACCAGACTTCTTGTGTTCTGTCTGGCTTGCTGCTGACAAGTCTCACGCTCACTAAATTGTGGTGGAATTCCTCCCCGGGGAGCCATGAACATGACAATGGTTTGTGGGTTAGAAGAACTTATTCATCCACTCCAGGCTGAATCCCCTTGCCCTTTTCCTTTGAATAAGGAATTAATTATCCATATAAGATGAGTGGATGGTGTGTATTTACACACAATAGATTCTGAAATTGTCTTAGGTGTCACTTAAACTGATATTAAGGATACAGTGGATAAAATATGGAAACAATGTTAACAACATCAAGTCAATCAATCAATCATTTTTTTTTTATATAGCGCCAAATCACAACAAACAGTTGCCCCAAGGCGCGTTATATTGTAAGGCAAGGCCATACAATAATTATGTAAAACCCCAACGGTCAAAACGACCCCCTGTGAGCAAGCACTTGGCTACAGTGGGAAGGAAAAACTCCCTTTTAACAGGAAGAAACCTCCAGCAGAACCAGGCTCAGGGAGGGGCAGTCTTCTGCTGGGACTGGTTGGGGCTGAGGGAGAGAACCAGGAAAAAGACATGCTGTGGAGGGGAGCAGAGATCGATCACTAATTATTAAATGCAGAGTGGTGCATACAGAGCAAAAAGAGAAAGAAACAGTGCATCATGGGAACCCCCCCAGGAGTCTACGTCTATAGCAGCATAACTAAGGGATGGTTCAGGGTCACCTGATCCAGCCCTAACTATAAACTTTAGCAAAAAGGAAAGTTTTAAGCCTAATCTTAAAAGTAGAGACGGTGTCTGTCTCCCTGATCTGAATTGGGAGCTGGTTCCACAGGAGAGGAGCCTGAAAGCTGAAGGCTCTGCCTCCCATTCTACTCTTACAAAGCCTAGGAACTACAAGTAAGCCTGCAGTCTGAGAGCGAAGCGCTCTATTGGGGTGATATGGTACTACGAGGTCCCTAAGATAAGATGGGACCTGATTATTCAAAACCTTATAAGTAAGAAGAAGAATTTTAAATTCTATTCTAGAATTAACAGGAAGCCAATGAAGAGAGGCCAATATGGGTGAGATATGCTCTCTCCTTCTAGTCCCCGTCAGTACTCTAGCTGCAGCATTTTGAATTAACTGAAGGCTTTTTAGGGAATAATAATAATAATAATAATAATAACCTGATAATAATGAATTACAATAGTCCAGCCTAGAGGAAATAAATGCATGAATTAGTTTTTCAGCATCACTCTGAGACAAGACCTTTCTGATTTTAGAGATATTGCGTAAATGCAACAAAGCAGTCCTACATATTTGTTTAATATGCGCTTTGAATGACATATCCTGATCAAAAATGACTCCAAGATTTCTCACAGTATTACTAGAGGTCAGGGTAATGCCATCAAGAGTAAGGATCTGGTTAGACACCATGTTTCTAAGATTTGTGGGGCCAAGTACAATAACTTCAGTTTTATCTGAGTTTAAAAACAGGAAATTAGAGGTCATCCATGTCCTTATGTCTGTAAGACAATCCTGCAGTTTAGCTAATTGGTGTGTGTCCTCTGGCTTCATGGATAGATAAAGCTGGGTATCATCTGCGTAACAATGAAAATTTAAGCAATACCGTCTAATAATACTGCCTAAGGGAAGCATGTATAAAGTGAATAAAATTGGTCCTAGCACAGAACCTTGTGGAACTCCATAATTAACTTTAGTCTGTGAAGAAGATTCCCCATTTACATGAACAAATTGTAATCTATTAGACAAATATGATTCAAACCACCGCAGCGCAGTGCCTTTAATACCTATGGCATGCTCTAATCTCTGTAATAAAATTTTATGGTCAACAGTATCAAAAGCAGCACTGAGGTCTAACAGAACAAGCACAGAGATGAGTCCACTGTCCGAGGCCATAAGAAGATCATTTGTAACCTTCACTAATGCTGTTTCTGTACTATGATGAATTCTAAAACCTGACTGAAACTCTTCAAATAGACCATTCCTCTGCAGATGATCAGTTAACTACCCTTTCAAGAATTTTTGAGAGAAAAGGAAGGTTGGAGATTGGCCTATAATTAGCTAAGATAGCTGGGTCAAGTGATGGCTTTTTAAGTAATGGTTTAATTACTGCCACCTTAAAAGCCTGTGGTACATAGCCAACTAACAAAGATAGATTGATCATATTTAAGATCGAAGCATTAAATAATGGTAGGGCTTCCTTGAGCAGCCTGGTAGGAATGGGGTCTAATAAACATGTTGATGGTTTGGATGAAGTAACTAATGAAAATAACTCAGACAGAACAATCGGAGAGAAAGAGTCTAACCAAATACCGGCATCACTGAAAGCAGCCAAAGATAACGATACGTCTTTGGGATGGTTATGAGTAATTTTTTCTGTAATAGTTAAAATTTTGTTAGCAAAGAAAGTCATGAAGTCATTACTAGTTAAAGTTAATGGAATACTCAGCTCAATAGAGCTCTGACTCTTTGTCAGCCTGGCTACAGTGCTGAAAAGAAACCTGGGGTTGTTCTTATTTTCTTCAATTAGTGATGAGTAGAAAGATGTCCTAGCTTTACGGAGGGCTTTTTTATAGAGCAACAGACTCTTTTTCCAGGCTAAGTGAAGATCTTCTAAATTAGTGAGACGCCATTTCCTCTCCAACTTACGGGTTATCTGCTTTAAGCTACGAGTTTGTGAGTTATACCACGGAGTCAGACACTTCTGATTTAAAGCTCTCTTTTTCAGAGGAGCTACAGCATCCAAAGTTGTCTTCAATGAGGATGTAAAACTATTGACGAGATACTCTATCTCACTTACAGAGTTTAGGTAGCTACTCTGCACTGTGTTGGTATATGGCATTAGAGAACATAAAGAAGGAATCATATCCTTAAACCTAGTTACAGCGCTTTCTGAAAGACTTCTAGTGTAATGAAACTTATTCCCCACTGCTGGGTAGTCCATCAGAGTAAATGTAAATGTTATTAAGAAATGATCAGACAGAAGGGAGTTTTCAGGGAATACTGTTAAGTCTTCTATTTCCATACCATAAGTCAGAACAAGATCTAAGATATGATTAAAGTGGTGGGTGGACTCATTTACTTTTTGAGCAAAGCCAATAGAGTCTAATAATAGATTAAATGCAGTGTTGAGGCTGTCATTCTCAGCATCTGTGTGGATGTTAAAATCGCCCACTATAATTATCTTATCTGAGCTAAGCACTAAGTCAGACAAAAGGTCTGAAAATTCACAGAGAAACTCACAGTAACGACCAGGTGGACGATAGATAATAACAAATAAAACTGGTTTTTGGGACTTCCAATTTGGATGGACAAGACTAAGAGACAAGCTTTCAAATGAATTAAAGCTCTGTCTGGGTTTTTGATTAATTAATAAGCTGGAATGGAAGATTGCTGCTAATCCTCCGCCCCGGCCCGTGCTACGAGCATTCTGACAGTTAGTGTGACTCGGGGGTGTTGACTCATTTAAACTAACATATTCATCCTGCTGTAACCAGGTTTCTGTAAGGCAGAATAAATCAATATGTTGATCAATTATTATATCATTTACCAACAGGGACTTAGAAGAGAGAGACCTAATGTTTAATAGACCACATTTAACTGTTTTAGTCTGTGGTGCAGTTGAAGGTGCTATATTATTTTTTCTTTTTGAATTTTTATGCTTAAATAGATTTTTGCTGGTTATTGGTAGTCTGGGAGCAGGCACCGTCTCTACGGGGATGGGGTAATGAGGGGATGGCAGGGGGAGAGAAGCTGCAGAGAGGTGTGTAAGACTACAACTCTGCTTCCTGGTCCCAACCCTGGATAGTCACGGTTTGGAGGATTTAAGAAAATTGGCCAGATTTCTAGAAATGAGAGCTGCTCCATCCAAAGTGGGATGGATGCCGTCTCTCCTAACAAGACCAGGTTTTCCCCAGAAGCTTTGCCAATTATCTATGAAGCCCACCTCATTTTTTGGACACCACTCAGACAGCCAGCAATTCAAGGAGAACATACGGCTAAACATGTCACTCCCGGTCTGATTGGGGAGGGGCCCAGAGAAAACTACAGAGTCCGACATTGTTTTTGCAAAGTTACACACCGATTTAATGTTAATTTTAGTGACCTCCGATTGGCGTAACTGGGTGTCATTACTGCCGACGTGAATTACAATCTTACCAAATTTAGTGATCAATTATGCGCTGCTGTAGTTAGACAAGTGATGCTCTGACATAATCCTTTCAGAAACATTCTGTATTGCTTGTGCGCACAGAGATGCAAATCCAACATTTTTCAATTTACCCACTGTGGGACTCATTTTCAAATACGATCGTTTTCAGCCCCCAATATAGCGTTTACATATGGATGAAACACCTAAACTATACAAAACGTATGCAAATACACCTAAATCTGTTCCTATGTGGACAGGGCCTAAAATAGTCTAAACCTGTTTGATTCATTGTGTTTTGTGTTTTTTTTTTCCCCTGTCTGCATATATAGTAATGGTAAATGCCACACTGGCCAAACCATTTATGTACATTAATACACATATATGCAATTTATTCTTGCAAGACAAAAGGTATGTAGTGCGTGAGTGAATGTGGCGCGCGTGTGTGACCCCCATCCACCCTTCCCGTTCAGCCTACACCATCTTACTCAAAGCCAAATGACAACTTCTATTAGGAAGGGCCAACCACCAAAACAACACAAAGACAGACAAGAACGAAAGACAAGTGGTGAAGGCAATAACTGTGAAGTGATGAGAAGTGAGACA
Organism: Thalassophryne amazonica; assembly: GCF_902500255.1. NCBI lineage: Eukaryota > Metazoa > Chordata > Actinopteri > Batrachoidiformes > Batrachoididae > Thalassophryne > Thalassophryne amazonica. The sequence continues at coordinate 25,476,006 of NC_047104.1, read as the reverse complement.
CCGAGGAGATGGGGCACCAACCATACAACTTACCAGGACAAACAACCACAGATGAACAAGCAGTGACAGCAACAGTCTGTTGTCTAATTAGTGAGCATCCATACCTTAATGTAGGACACCACAGTCTTGAGCCCCTTGAGAACACCCAAAACCGAATTGTGGTGACGGACACAAACACACAACCATCGACAGAGACCCAGATCACAGCTAAATATCTGATCACTACTGTGGCTGGTGTGTTGGTCCAAGACAAAAGTACAGAACCTTGCCATATGACGTGGACCACTCTGGCATGTCAGAAGACATATGGCCAACTGCACACAATGAACGGAAATGCGTCCAGGACACAGGTCCCCAGGAGAAACAAGGAGAAAAAGGGCAGCGGAAGGGCATAGGGGCCAGGAAGGGCAACCACCAGAGCCACCGGGGAAGTCCGACGAACCACCAGGGGAACGGCCTGGCCGCGTCCGAACGCACACGGATGCACAGGAAGCAACCCCATACCCAAGGGAAGTACACAGACTAGCCAGCATGAGCCCACAAAAGGGGGGTAGCCCAGAACCACACTACCCGGACCACGGCCCCCAAAGGAAGGAGCAAGCGGAGGTGGGGACGAGGGGCCAAGGAGCCATTGCATTCGAACCCAAAGCATGGGCAGGGACCACCGAGCCACATGAGGGCAGGGTTCAGCCCCCAGACAAGAGGCAGGACCCAATCCCCCGGGGTCAGGAAGCACACAAGGCTCCCCCAACACCCAAGACTCCCCCAGCACAGCCAGCAGGATCCCCCCAAACTCTCCCCCAGCTCCAGTCTACCTCACCAACATAGACCCCACCCCAAACACCAAAGCCCAAGATCGGGAGACCACAAGAGCGGGGCAACACCCCACCCCATGGAGACCATGGCCCCCAACCCCCCAGGAGCTGTCCAACCCCCAGTGTCAACACGTACCCCCCCCCCCAATGACCCACAGGACCCTAGTCCCCACATGGCCCAGAGTAGGGCACTGAGACCATGGCTGAACCAGCGACGCAACCCCCCACCCCAGAGCCCCAGACATCCCCAGTCACCCAGGGCCAACCCCACATGCCACATGCACCCTACCTACCAACCCCACCATAGCTGTTATAATTAATCTCCCTTGATGTGTGCGACTCCCTAAGTGAGCAAAGATAAAGTGTTGCATTAAAAGCAGGGCAGGAAACGGCAGGAGGCAGACTGCCGTGGGAGGCCATGGCACACCACTGCACCACAGCCTACCCTGCAAACCCATCACCGCCTAGTGACCCTGACTCTAAATTAAATCAAATCAAATCAAATCAATTTTATTTATATAGCGCCAAATCACAACAAACAGTCGCCCCAAGGCGCTTTATATTGTAAGGCAAAAGCCATACAATAATTACAGAAAAACCCCAACGGTCAAAATGACCCCCTATGAGCAAGCACTTGGCGACACTGGGAAGGAAAACTCCCTTTTAACAGGAAGAAACCTCCAGCAGAACCAGGCTCAGGGAGGGGCAGTCTTCTGCTGGGACTGGTTGGGGCTGAGGGGAGAGAATCAGGAAAAAGACATGCTGTGGAAGAGAGCAGAGATCAATCACCAATGATTAAAAGCAGAGTGATGCATACAGAGCAAAAAGAGGTGAATAAAAAGAAACACTGGGTGCATCATGGGAAACCCCCCAGCAGTCTAAGTCTATAGCAGCATAACTAAGGGATGGTTCAGGGTCACCCGATCCAACCCTAACTATAAGCTTTTTCAAAAAGGAAAGTTTTAAGCTTAATCTTAAAAGTAGAGAGGGTGTCTGTCTCCCTAATCCGAATTGGGAGCTGGTTCCACAGGAGAGGAGACTGAAAGCTGTAGGCTCTGCCTCCCATTCTACTCTTACAAACCCTAGAAACTACAAGTAAGCCTGCAGTCTGAGAGCGAAGCACTCTATTGGGATGATATGGTACTATGAGGTCCCTAAGATAAGATGGGACCTGATTATTCAAAACCTTATAAGTAAGAAGAAGAATTTTAAATTCTATTCTGGAATTAACAGGGAGCCAATGAAGAGAAGCCAATATGGGTGAAATATGCTCTCTCCTTCTAGTCCCTGTCAGTACTCTAGCTGCAGTATTTTGAATTAACTGAAGGCTTTTCAGGGAACTTTTAGGACAACCTGATAATAATGAATTACAATAGTCCAGCCTAGAAGAAATAAATGCATGAATTAGCTTTTCAGCATCACTCTGAGACAAGACCTTTCTAATTTTAGAGATATTGCACAAATGCAAAAAAGCAGTCCTACATATTTGCTTAATATACACATTGAAGGACATATCCTGATCAAAAATGACTCCAAGATTTCTCACAGTATTACTAGAGGTCAGGGTAATGCCATCCAGAGTAAGGATCTGGTTAGACACCATGTTTCTAAGATTTGTGGGGCCAAGTACAATAACTTCAGTTTTATCTGAATTTAAAAGCAGGAAATTAGAGGTCATCCATGTCTTTATGTCTGAAAGACATTCCTGCAGTTTAACTAATTGGTGTGTGTCCTCTGGCTTCATGGATAGATAAAGCTGGGTATCATCTGCGTAACAATGAAAATTTAAGCAATGCTTTCTAATAATACTGCCTAAGGGAAGCATGTATAAAGTGAATAAAATCGGTCCTAGCACAGAACCTTGTGGAACTCCATAATTAACCTTAGTCCATGAAGAAGACTCCCCATTTACATGAACCAATTGTAATCTATTAGATAAATATGATTCAAACCACTGTAGCGCAGTGCCTTTTATTACCTATGGCATGCTCTAATCTCTGTAATAAAATTTTATGGTCAACAGTATCAAAAGCTGCACTGAGGTCTAACAGGACAAGCACAGAGATGGGTCCACTGTCTGAGGCCATAAGAACATCATTTGTAACCTTTACTAATGCTGTTTCTGTACTATGATGAAGTCTGAAACCTGACTGAAACTCTTCAAATAGACCATTCCTCTGCAGATGATCAGTTAGCTGTTTTACAACTACCCTTTCAAGAATTTTAAGAGAAAAGGAAGGTTGGAGATTGGCCTATAATTAGCTAAGATAGCTGGGTCAAGTGATGGCTTTTTAAGTAATGGTTTAATTACTGCCACCTTAAAAGCCTGTGGTACATAGCCAACTAATAAAGATAGATTGATCATATTTAACATCGAAGCATTAATTAACGGTAGGGCTTCCTTGAGCAGCCTGGTAGGAATGAGGTCTAATAGACATGTTGATGGTTTGGAGGAAGTGACTAATGAAAGTAACTCAGACAGAACAATCGGAGAGAAAGAGTCTAACCAAATACCAGCATTACTGAAAGCAGCCGAACATAAAGATATGTCTTTGGGATAGTTATGAATAATTTTTTCTCTAATAGTTAAAATTTTATTTGCAAAGAAAGTCATGAAGTCATTACTAGTTAAAGTTAAAGGAATACTCGGCTCAATAGAGCTCTGACTCTTTGTCAGCCTGGCTACAGTGCTGAAAAGAAACCTGGGGTTGTTCTTATTTTCTTCAATTAGTGATGAATAGTAAGATGTCCTAGCTTTATGGAGGGCTTTTTTATAGAGCAACAGACTCTTTTTCCAGGCTAAATGAAGATCTTCTAAATTAGTGAGATGCCATTTCCTCTCCAGCTTACAGGTTATCTGCTTTAAGCTGCAAGTTTGTGGGTTATACCACGGAGTCAGGCACTTCTGATTTAAGGCTCTCTTTTTCAGAGGAGCTACAGCATCCAAAGTTGTGCTCATTGAGGATGTAAAGCTATTGACGAGATAATCTATCTCACTCACAGAGTTTAGGTAGCTACTCTGCACTCTGTTGGTATATGGCATTGAAAAACATAACAAAGAAGGAATCATATCCTTAAACCTAGCTACAGCGCTTTCAGAAAGACTTCTGCTGTAATGAAACTTATTCCCCACTGCTGGGTAGTCCATTAAAGTAAATGTAAATGTTATTAAGAAATGATCAGACAAAAAGGGGTTTTCAGGGAATACTGTTAAGTCTTCAATTTCTATGCCATATGTCAGAACAAGATCTAAAGTGTGGCTAAGGTGGTGGGTGGGCTCCTTTACATTTTGAGTGAAGCCAACTGAGTCTAATAATAGATTAAATGCAGTGTTGAGGCTGTCATTCTCAGCATCTATGTGGATGTTAAAATCACCCACTATAATTGTCTTATCTGAGCTAAGCACGAAGTCAGACAAAAGGTCTGAAAAATCACAAAGAAACTCACAGTAACGACCAGGTGGACGATAGATAAGAACAAATAAAACTGTTTTTTGAGACTTCCAATTTGACTAAGAGTCAAGCTTTCAAATGAATTAAAGCTCTGTCTGGGTCTTTGATTAATTAATAAGCTGGAGTGGAAAATTGCTGCTACTCCTCCTCCTCGACCCGTGCTTCGTGCATTTTGACAGTTAGTGTGACTCGGGGGTGTTGACTCATTTAAACTAACATATTCATCCTGCTGTAACCAGGTTTCTGTAAGGCAGAATAAAGCAATATGTTGATCAATTATTATATCATTTACTAACAGGGACTTAGAAGAGAGAGACCTAATGTTTAATAGACCACATTTAACTGTTTTAGTCTGTGGTCCAGTTGAAGGTGCTATATTATTTTTTTCTTTCTGAATTTTTATGCTTAAATAGATTTTTGCTGGTTATTGGTGGCCTGGGAGCAGGCACCGTCTCTACGGGGATGGGGTATTGGGGGGATGGCAGGGGGAGAGAAGCTGCAGAGAGGTGTGTAAGACTACTTCTCTGCTTTTTTAATTAGTGAATGTGTTTCCTAAATGTGTAGAAATAAAGTGTGTGCATTAAAATGGCAAGCCAGGAGTGGCAGATGGAGATCACTGTGGGAGGATGCAGCGCACAGCTGTACCACAGACTGCCCTACAAACCCATCCCCAACACCTGACCGCAAATCTATATGAACCCTATAATGTGTTACTTAAAACCCAATATGTGCGTGCATGTACTGAGCTGGTGAAGTGCATTAAAAGGGTATGACATGTGAGGCCCAACCCCAAGCAGGCCCAACCCCAACCAGCAGGCCCAACCCCAACCCCAAGAAGGGAGAGGCGCAGTGCAGGGAGCGGGCCACACACACCGGTCCTACCAGGCCCCACGGCCCACCCCCACACTCAACGGAGGCACCAGGGAAACCACGAGATGGGGGAGGCGGGCAATCCCAGAGGAGTACCGGAAGCCCAGGGGAAGAAAACCAACAGGGGGCCATGCAGCCGGAGATGGATGAGCCACCCCGCATGGCGGTCCCCAAACCAGGGAAGGCGCAAGATGAGACCCAAGAGCGGCAGGGGCAACCGAGGAGACAGAGGGAGACAGGTGGGCCCCACAGACGTGGAGAAAGAGGCAAGGGCACAGATGGCCACATATGCGCCAAGCCCCGGGGAGAGTCACCACCCCTGGCCCACGCACCGGACTCCAGCCCACCAAGAGCGGAGAGACCCCACATGAAAAGGAACGATGGCTGCCCAATTCCCAAATCCACAAGCAAGCCCAGGACTTTACACCAGGACAGCCAAACCATCCCTGCATGCACAGGCTGCACAGCCCCACCATACCCGAGGGGCCACCCACTCTAAAAGACACAAGCTCTCTTCTCCACCAATTCAGTCATTTTCAAGAGAAAAAAAACAGATCGTGTCAATCTCTGACAGCAAGAGTACTACAATGAGCTGCAATCTGGATCTGCAGCACAAGAAAGAAGAGTCAACAATAATAGGAACAAGTTATATTCGAAAAGGAGGTTTGACCGGTGGATAATATTGATTGATTGGTTATCTTTCCAATTCAGCCAAATAGTTTTGTTTTTTTTTTTGTTTTTTTTGGCAATAGTGCTACAAGTATAGTTTAGTTATAGTTAGTGCTACAAGTATGTTTTTATATTTGATTCGAAAAGTGTTTGATTCACGTTGTAACATGGGAACTGTCCGATCGTCCACATTGTGACATCCCACAATGCAGTTTATGGACAAGCAAACACGTTAGCTGTTGCTTTGTTTGCCATCCAGCATGTCAGTATACTGCTGGCTTCTGGGTTTGATGAAGTCACGTGCATACCCTCTGTAGGTATTTACGTGGGCTGTCCGTAAAGTATCGGCCCTTTTTATTTTTTTTAAAAACTATATGGATTTCATTCATATGGTTTTACGTCAGGCAAGTTTGAACCCTCGTGCGCATGCTTGAGTTTTTCCACGCCTGTCGGTGACGTCATTCGCCTGTGAGCATGCCTTGGGAAGGAGTGGTCCCGCCCCCTCGTCGGAATTTCATTCTCTGGAAATGGCAGAATGAAAAGGACTTTTCTTCCATCAGATTTTTTTCAGAAGCTGTTAGAAACTGGCACCTGGAAACCCTTCGAAAAATGTATCTGGCTTTCGGTGAAAATTTTGCGGGCTTCACAGAGAATAAGGACTGTTAACTGTCGCTTTAAGGACCCCTTTAAGGACGCTTGGCGCACCGCGCTCCGAGCTGCGACAACGCGGCACAAAACACTGTATCATTTCTAAACGGATAGGTCTGTGGATACGAGACGTCGTGTGCTCTTTCTCCGGTAATCACAAGAGCTGGACATCAGCCATTTTCCGGCAGATTTCAGTTTTAACCAAAGATTTTGTCATGGAACGCCGCGCAGAGGCTTCGCGCGTCATGACCGATTCGCTTGATGAGCGAGACAAAGAACGCCTCCATTTCGGCATGTCAGAGGACAACTTTGGACATGCCTATCTCGGCTTTCAATGCTTACCAGTCCAGTAAGTATCAGAGAAATTGTGGAGAGCTAGACATGTCCAAACTTGTCCACTGACACCGTGTGATTACCGGACAAAGAGCACACGACGTCTCGTATCCACAGGGCTATCCATTTAGAAATGATACGGTGTTTTGTGCCATGTTGTCGCAGCAAGCGTCCTTAAAGGGGTCCTTAAAGGGACAGTTAACAGTCCTTATTCTCTGTGAAGCCCGCAAAATTTTCACTGAAAGCCAGATAAATTTTTCGAAGGGTTTCCAGGTGCCAGTTTCTAACAGCTTCTAAAAAAAATCTGATGGAAAAAAGTCCTTTTCATTCCACCATTTCCAGACAATGAAATTCCGACGAGGGGGTGGGACCACTCCTTCCCAAGGCGTGCTCACAGGCGAATGACGTCACCGACAGGCGTAGAAAAACTCACACATGCGCACGAGGGTTCAAACTTGCCTGACGTAAAAACATATGAATGAAATCCATATAGTATTAAAAAAAAATAAAAAGGACCGATACTTTACGGACAGCCCACGTATCGCAATGTTTGAATTGAACATTTTTAGAATTTTTAAATTGAGTCTTTTGTTTCATTGTTAGGTAGTACGGTGGTTTAGCGGTAGCAGCAAGAAGGGCATGTGATTGATTCCCACCTGTGGCTTTTGTGTGTGGCGTTTGCGTGTTCTCCCTGTGTTTGTGTGGGTTCTCTCCGGGTGCTCCGGCTTCCTCCCACATCCAAAGACATGCAGGTTAGGTGGATTGGAATCTTTAAATTGTCCGTAGGTGTGGGTGTGACTGCGTTTGTTTGTCTATATGTGGCCCTGTGACAGACTGGCGTCCTGTCCTGGGTGTACCCCACCTCGCAATCTATGACTGCTGGGATGGAATCCAGCCCCCCACAACCCTTGATTGGACTAAGCGGCTGAAGATGAGTGTGTGTGTGTGTGTGTGTGTGTGTGTGTGTGTGTGTGTGTGTGTGTGTGTGTGTGTGTGTGTGTGTGTGTGTGTGTGTGTGTGTGTGTGTGTGTGTGTGTGTGAGTGTGTCTTTATTTGTGAAGCATTTTTTATGTTTGATTTGAAAGTGCTCTATAAATAAATATTATATCGTCAAAGGAAATACTAAAATTAATAAATCTGTGTGAATCACCACGTTTCAGCCTTCAACATCTTTATTGAAATGTCCTGAAGTTTTACCAAGTATCATCTGACATCAGACACCCAACTAATTGATAATGACGATGATTTTTGGAATCAATTTTATATTAAATAGTTACTGCAGCTGCTTTTGTCTCTAATGTTAATATTTTTTTCATAGGAGTGTAAACTGATTTGAACACGTTGGCCGTCCTGCACTTGAATGAAAGTGAAAAGAGGGTTGAGGAGAAACACTCGTGCATCAGACAGTTCTGTTTTGCTCAGCTACACAAGCGTGTAAAAAAAGGCTCGAGGGAGATGAAGAAGGATAGAAGAGAGGAGGCTGAGCAGGAGCAGGAGGTGTTTGGAGGTTGAGGGCTGTCAGAGAAATTGCACAGCGAGGTGCAAGAGAAGACTATAAATACAAAGCTGCTGCCAGCGCGGTGGGCAACCTCCAGCCAGGTTGGAGTCATTTCCATAGCAATAAATGCCATTTATCTAATGTACTGGCCTATTATGACCTCTCCCTTATGTGCTCCAGCTGAGGGATACCCTGCAGTCCCGCAGCAGGGCCACGGACACACAATTGATCGGAGAGGCGTTCTATTTCTGAAAGCAGACCCTCAGTCATGCTCGTGCCTTTTGCTCTGGTTCTACTCTCACCTCCTTCTATCTGCCCATTCCACCTGTCTCCCTCTGCCTGCTCCTCCTCTTCACCTTTTTCTGTGTCAGGCTATAGGCACGTTGTCAGGCTGCTCATGCAGAAATCAATAACATCATTCTAATTCAACTGCTATCAAAAGCCACAGAGCCAACAAACTATTTCTCTGTAGGGCATCATAAGATCAGGTTTTTCTGCCCCGTTTATTTCTCAGCATTGGCCCCTTCAAGCTCTTCATTAGAGTGCTCCTCTGGCCTGAACATGATTTACCGTGGATGTTACATTTCCATCCATAAGAAGGCACTTACGAGATAAGTACCTGAGATACTGTGTAACAACACCAGAAGGACTCGGCCTTAAACGTTTTAATCTTTCATCTGGTCGGCCAAAAATAAAACAAGTCATTGGAAATTCTCAGAGGTGGCATGAATGCTTATTCCATTTTAATGCATCCATAATGTCATTACTGCACGTTATAGGTCTAATGTGATTGTGGACTTTGACATTTTTTGGACTCCTCATGAAGTGTATTGTGAAGCTAAATCACGGTGCAGTCATGTGCAGCGCTGCTTTGGTTTACTTTTAAAATGAAGCATTGATTCATTTAGCACAGATTCACATCATTTGCTCTACGTGCGAGCGCTGCATTCAGTTTCCCAAAAGCCATTTAGAATTGCAATAAGTTGCCTGACCATTTGCCAGTGAATAAACTCTTGTGATGCAGCAAAGCGGTTTTTCAGTGCTTGAGTTCCTTGTCTTTTTGCTTCTGCCTCTAACAAACTTTCTTAGGTTGTTTCCATTATAACAAGGAACCTCAGGTGTAAAATTCATGATGGTTCTCTCATGTACAGTAGGTTTACTTATTTATTCAGTTCAAAGTTGAGGGACTGAGAACATATATGTTTGAGAGAGGGGTAAAGGAAACCATCGAGTTGTATGTGGGAAGTGAAAGGCCTCCCATCAACAGGGACGGAGATCTGACACATCACTCTTCCACAACTTAAGGTGCCTTGACACTTGACACATTTTGGCTCCACACTCCCATGCGCATCGTTGTGATAATGCCACACCTGCTGTGTTCCCGGCTAGATGTTGCGGTTTGTGCCGCTGCACACTGCATATAAAAAATCATTATTTCATAGCGGATCATTTTCTCTCAGAGTTTCGCTGATGAAACCACCTCTAATACCGTAGGACCGTTCCAGCTACAGCGTTTCTCTCTCTCTCTCTTTCTCTCTCTCTCTCTCTCTCCAGAAAATACAGCCATACAAAAATCATCAGGCGATGGTCAATCAAACAGGCAGGAGGTCAAGAACACAATAAGGCAGGCAGGACCTATGGAACACAAGGAACAGAGCTGGAAAGAAGGCACAAGGCACATCAATCTGGCAAGGGACTAAAGCACTCAGTGAGCTTATATAACCCCAGCTGATGAGCTACAAATCAGGAACAGGTGTGCATGGAAAGCACCAGAACAAGGGCGTGGCCAGAGAGAGTGAAACACCTAACACCAAGAACCAAGTGACAGACAAGAGAGATACAATAGAGACAGACAGACAGACCCAAGCAGAAAAAAACAGCAAGAGAATAAACATACAGAAAACCAATGAAAAAAAAAAATAACAAAGAGACCAGAAAAATAAAAACACAAAACCAGACAAAATCTCAAACTCTGACATTTATATGACCAAAGTGTCATGCAGGGGCATGAAGCTCACTCATGGTACAGGGCGTCTGAAAGAGGAAGTGCCAATTTTCAAATCCACAGTAAAAGAGGAAATGTGCAAATGTCAAACACTTCCTGGATTGACAGACGAGATCCCCTGGAATCTCGCAGGAACTCAGTGGCAAGCTCACACTCAAACAGGAAGTGCCAATTTATCAGTCACAGTGAAACAGGAAATGTTCAAATGTCAAACACTTCCTGGCATGGGTGGAGCTAGAGCGGAGGCCGGGGTTTCACTGGACCCCCCTGAAATATGATTGGACTCAGATGATTGACATGTCACGGCACCACATGCCTGGTTGAAAGAGCTGCATTTTGAAATCAGTGAGTCACAGTGACTGCTAGGTTCCTCCTGTCCAGTAGTTTGTGCTGTGTACCACAAAAAGTTCTAGTCCACCTTAGTAGAAAAAGAAAAATGTTTGCTCCAGAATTGAACTGAACACGTCGTTTGAACGATGGACTTCTAATCACATCAAACTTATATTGGTGAGTAAATGACCGTATTTTATGCGAGAAATGAGGTCCAGGTTGTTAAAAGCAGTATTTCGCCTTTCATTTGGGTTGGCTTATGTACACATGTTTAAACTAACAGACAACAGCTTGTTCATGTTGGCTTATTAGTGCAGCAGATAACTGAAACAATCCTTCAAATGGTGATACAAGCATCAAATTCAGTATAAATACAGCTGGAGCAAAATTAATGGAGCAGCTTTAACTTTTGACCCCTGTACAAACTGAAACTGACCTTTGTCACCATTCTTGCTGCTTTTACCTCATAACTCCATAACATTCAGTCACAAATTGTCCAAACTATACCTTTTTTGGAATATTTATGATCAGGCAAATAATGTGGTGTAGTTTTTCTATATGATTGGAGCATCTTTTAATTTAGACCAGGGGTGGGCAACTTGTTGCAGAAAGGGCCAAGAGGGTGCAGGTTTTGAGCAGATGGAATCAGTTAATCAGTGAACTCACATGGTGGAGTCAGTGGCTCCAAAGAAAACCTGCAGCCTCTTGGCCCTTTCTGCAACAAGTTGCCCACCCCTGATTTAGACCCCTGTGTAATTATTCAATTGACTCTGATCTGGCTGCCTATTGAAAGTTCAAGTGGCCAATCAGTTTTTTAAAAGCGTTAATGTCTATGGATTATTTGTGTCAAATTTGATGCTTGTATCACCATTTGCAGGATTCCACTTTAAATATTCTCTTATCTGCTGCACTGTATATGAGATGTAAGATGCTGCTCCTCAGTGTTTCTCAGTTGCCCTCAAAAGTATTGAAACACTTGGTATTTCACACATTTTAATTTGTTTATTCCATTTCAAATACATTTTTTCTAAAATTATCGGGCATAGTATCCTAACCTTATGATGAGTGCAAAATGAGTGTTATTATTATTACTGTTCTGTTTAAGAATGTTTAATTTTCACTGTTGCTGCACTTTGTGTCAAATCATAGTCATATCATATCATACTGATATGAAAATTCAGTCAAGTATATCTTCTATTATACATCCCAAATCTAAGGTGGAACTCTACTAGTGTTTAAAAGGTACACCGAAATATCTTTTAGAAAAGAGAGCGAGAGAGAGAGAGAGAGAGAGAGAGAGAGAGAGAGAGAGAGAGTAGAGCCACTTAGGTGCCTGGTCTTGAGAACCATGGTAGCTTTTTTATCCCATGGGAACTCTCCCTACCCTACCTAAGCGGCTCAAGAATATGGACAGCATGTATATAAGTGACATTTACATGACAGTTTTTTATGACAATATTGAGATACAACAATTTGGCCATATTGTACAGCCCTACTGTCAACTAGCTGAAAACTTTGAATATTAATTTACATCTACATTTAAAAAATTCTTAACCCTCTGGGGCTGATGCCATCGTATACGACGGTTAAGACCAAGCTTTACTAAGTTATAAATAACTTTTGAATGATATGAGATAGAAAGTTAACTCCGTGGACTTTCGAGCCAGCCATCGGCCATCTTTGTACTCCTCAGAGAAGCTGTGTGATGACGTGCGCAATGTGAGTGTCCAATTGGAATTGGTTCACCATCACATGGTTTTCCAAAATCCAATCGTAGGGCAGATTTACTTCACGTGAAAAGCCAAAGATCATTTTCAGGAGTGATATGTTACTAGTTGGCCCGTTTGAATAGCCCCCTGGGTGCTCCAATGAGTACATACTATTAGAACATACTCAGTGTGCCCTGTGCCATTACGCACAGCGATCAGTGAAAGCAGGAGCTCACGGAGAGCCTCTGATGACAATCTCACGTGATCAAACAAAGAGTGTGTATCAGGATTGCTCCACTAGTTTGCATGTGAATGTTACTGGATAACTCTGTTGCTTTCTCTGCATGAAGCACTGTTTACCATATCAATGGACAACAAAACGCATAGACCATTTTGTATATATTGTTCAAAATGCACATTTGTGTTTATTGCTTGAACCTTTTTGTTGTACAGACTTTCACACAAGACCTCAAATTGCCTTTATAAAGTGTCAAAATAGTTGTTTATTTTAGTTTGCTGTGTGTTTTGAATCAATGTGTGTGGAAAATTATTTTTGCGCTTTGTTTTTTCCTTGCCTATTTTTGATTGCAAACCTTTATTACCTCCGCCAAGGAGGTTATGTTTTCGGTCGTATTTGTTTGTTTGTTTGTCTGTCTGTCAGCAGGATAACTCAAAAAGTTTTGAATGGATTTTGATGAAATTTTGTGGAGTGGTTGGAAATGACAAGAGGAACAAGTGATTAAATTTTAGTGGTGATCCGGATCACGATCCGGATCCCGATGCTAATGCGTTAACATGTCTATGGCATTTTCAATGTTAAAAGTTAGCATTAATCAGTTGCAGCTGTCATCACGTTCGGGTGCATTTGTTTTCAAATTGTAATATTTCTTAAATTTATTTTTACCTCTGCCAAGGAGGTTGGAAATGACAAGAGGAACAAGTGATTAAATTTTAGTGGTGATCCGGATCACGATCCAGATCCCGATGCTAATGCGTTAGCATGTCTATGGCATTTTCAATGTTACAAGTTAGCATTAAGCAGTTGCAGCTGTCATCACGTTCGGGTACATTTGTTTTCAAATTGTAATATTTCTTAAATTTATTTTTACCTCCACCAAGGAGGTTGGAAATGACAAGAGGAACAAGTGATTAAATTATAATGGTGATCCGGATCACGATGCTAACGCGTTAACATGTCTATGGCATTTTCAATGTTAAAAGTTAGCATTAAGCAGTTGCAGCTGTCATCACGTTCGGGTACATTTGTTTTCAAATTGTAATATTTCTTAAATTTATTTTTACCTCCACCAAGGAGGTTGGAAATGACAAGAGGAACAAGTGATTAAATTATAGTGGTGATCCGGATCACGATCCGGATCCCGATGCTAACGCGTTAACATGTCTATGGCATAACATGTCCGGTGCATTTGTTTTCAAATTGTAATATTTCTTAAATTTATTTTTGTTTATATATTAATAATCTAATGATTATTATATACAATTTTAGAGAAAGAGACAAAAAGAAATAGATTGCTGTGCCAAGGAGGGAATCTCTTTAGGGTCAGTGACCCTATAGCCTTGTTTAGAGAAATGTTTCATAAATGTTAAAAAATTCATATACAAGGTCTGTCAATAAAGTATAGGTCCTTTTTATTTTTTCAAAAACTATATGGATTTCATTCATATGTTTTTACGTCAGACATGCTTGAACCCTCGTGTGCATGCGTGAGTTTTTCCACGCCTGTCGGTGACATCATTCGCCTGTGAGCACTCCTTGTGGGAGGAGTCGTCCAGCCCCTCGTTGGAATTCCTTTGTCTGAGGAGTTGCTGAGAGATTGGCGCTTTGTTTGATCAAAATTTTTCTAAACCTGTGAAAATTAAAAGGACCTATACTTTATTGACAGCCCTCGTATTTGCAGTTTAGTTGAATAATAAATTGAATTTTGTCTCTTATTTGTTTTTGTCTATAAGCACATGCAATATCAGTATCAGTGTTGAGATGATAGTAGCTTCTGGGAAAGGTGCAAGTTGCAATAAACTGTGATGCCAAGCGCTAAGGATACATGCTATCCAGTCACAGCAGATGAAACTTTTTTTACTACTGAGCAAACATCATTGTTAGACTTTTTTAGGTTCAATGATTCCACGGCGTGTAGATGTTATGGCGTCAGTGACCCCATGGCCTTGGCGGAGGTTTGCACTCTCTGAGTGCTTCTAGTTACACTTGTAAAACACAGCAAAAACATATATATTCTGAAATCACAGGTTGTCCTGAAAAAAGAGACATAACACTTGATTGTGGGATGCAGGGAGAGCTGTTAACAGCAATAATAAATATTTATGCCAGGCGAGTGAACTGTCCAAAGAATGCCCTTGGACCCCAGAGGGTTAACGTGGCAGGGGGTTAAGAGGGCTATAATTAGGGGGTCAGCTAACCCAGGATTATTTAATTTAACCTTTATTTAACCAGGTTAGTCCCATGGAGATTGAGATCTCTTGAACAACGGAGACCTGGACATTTTTTTTTTTTTAGGTTTCCACCTCACCTACATGTCTTCATGCAGGTGCAGGTTATGATATGACCAAGAGAAATTGCACCGTGTGAAAAATTGGCACCACCTGACTTTTCTTAAGTTGTTTGGCTGTACAGATATATTCAAAATGTTTGTGATCTGTGCCATACCTCACAAAAGTTGCTCTGTCCCAACCAGCTATTGTCTCCATTCTTCCACTCTTGTTGGACCGACATCTCTGCTATTTTGGCATTGTGGGATAGCTCGTGCCCACAGATTGAGCTCGCTGGACTACTTTCACCACTTATTATGGCCACTCTTCAGTTATCTTTATAATTTTATTAATGTGAGATTTTAGAATTAATTTAGATGACATTTTTGCGTAGGAATTCATCAAGCATGGCGGCCGCAGGCACATACTAACACAGAATACCCAGAAACTGGCTAGAAGTTCGGCCAAAATGAGAGTGTCCATTTTTAGCTTGCCATAAGCTAAGCTCGTGGTGCTCGTGAGAGTGTGCACCAGGGGCTCCTGATTACCCACATCATAGTTGGAGGACAAAATGAGGTAAATATTAAATGAATCCTTTATCACACTATCTATTTCCGGGTGATTCTTTAACTACGGGCACTATTGGCCTTGTAAATGTAATTTCCACCACACCATTGCCTTACAATATAAAGCGCCTTGGGGCAACTGTTTGTTGTGATTTGGCGCTATATACATGTGCTCTGATGTCACTGTTTATCTCCATAGAAACTACCCAAACAATCTTTCATACAAACTGTTTAAAGGGACATTACAGTGTTGTGGTGGAAATTACGGCAATAGTGTGGGACAACTACATTTTGTTTAAAAAAAATCACAACAGTTGTATGACATTGAATACCCCAATTATGTTTTGATTATTTTACTGATATTTTATTCAGAGATATTTTAAAACATTAGAAAAAAATGTTTCTTTACCATTCATTTTTATCATTGAAGATCAAAAGTCTGGGTGTGGGACAAGCACAAAACGGCAATATTTGCATATAATGATGCTGAAAAAAGGTGAAACAGTCATCATATGCTACTAGAACAAATTTCTTAACACACTTTCATTGTAAAGATAACTATAAAAGTGTGAAATTTCCCCTTTTTTCTGTTTTTCATACAATATGATCAAAGGACATAATAAGTGCCCATAGTCTAATCACCCTTCCTGTGATGTTTTACAGTGTGCATTCAGTTTGTTTTTTCTTGTGAGTGTGTGCAAGGGTTTTTTTTCCCTCCAATGTCATTTGTGTAACAGCACCTGCCCCTACCTGAAAGTACCCCACGTGGAATGTTTTAATACATAAACTAACAAATACAAATAGGTACTTTAACTTCATGTTGACTCAACTTCAACTTTGTCCTTTTTAAATGATTTGTATGCTCTGGATTTTGAGTCAAAGAGCTCCACGTGAGCTCCGGTCAGAAAGATCAGAAAGTGAAGGCAGTCGTGTGACTTTTTCAGTCACTGCAATGGTTTTAAAAATATATATTTCTTCTTTTCATGGTGATCAGTTACTCTCCAGCCATAGAAAGTCTAGTGAAAGGTGTAAATTAGTTATAAAAGGTCATTACTAAAATCACAATGATGGAAAAGGACATGATGTGATTTATTTCATTATTCCATGACAATGGATAAAACACATATAACAGTGTGATAATAAAAGGATAAACATAAGGTGCAAGCACTTTTTTTCCATTGCTGTCTTTGGAATGAGGATACATAATGAAAACATGAGTACAAAATGGAATAAACAGTGACAAATTAACACAAATAATAATGAGTAAAAAAAAAAATAAAGATGCTAAAAATGCAATTTAAAGTTGTTTCAAAAATTAAGCTAATACTAAGTAAAATGAGAAGACTCCTGGGAGCATTAACCATTTTATAAAAAAAATTGTTTAACATGTTATTTTACAAAGCTGATGGTGAGTCTCCATGAACTTAAAGGGCATATCTCACGCCAGTCAACTCTATCTCTTAAAAAAAATTGCCATATTATATTACGGCAGCATAGCTAAACTATTGTTCATTTTGTCATAAAAGCACCAAATTTGGTACACATATTCGAAATTATCTGTTTATTTTGTTGTTGTTGTTGAGGCATCCTGAAGCTGACCTCTAGTGACCTACAGGGGTCATTAAAAAATTACATAGGGGTGAAAATTTAAAAATATTCCAGTCATATTGAAAAGCATACCGTGTTATTTGTCTGATCATAAATATCCCAAAAAGTTCTAGTTTGAACTATCTATGACTAATATTAAGGAGTTATGGGGTAAAAACAGCAAAAATGGGGACAAAGGTCAATTTCAGTTTTTTACAGGAGTCAAAATTTAAAGTTGCTCCAATTTTTGTAAAAAGTGATGCAAATTATTAGTTGAGTGAATAGGATTAATAAAAAGAATAGTTTTGACTGTGATGAATGTTTGGTCTGTAAAGTAAAGATCAAACAAGGTCAACGTCTATTGGATTCTATGACATGTTACCCCATAACATGATGACTAAGCATAACAGAAGTATTCCTTTTAACCCTATTAATGCAACCAATAATTTGCATCACTTATAACAAAAACTGGGGCAACTTTAACTTTTGACCCTTGTATGATCTTTTTGCTGTGTTACCCCATAAATCTGTAACATTCAGTCATAGACAGTCCAAACTACACCAAGGCTGACTCTCAGTTCTACCTCTTGGCCCTTCCCCTTACCCCTTCCCCTCCGTTTTGCGCGGGCATGAGAGACAGAGGGGTGTCTCAATTCTCTTTTTGGAGTGAGGCGGGGGGGGGAGGCGGAGGGCTTCAGACCCCTCCAAACGGAGTGAATCTGGAGGCACACTCCATTTGGAGGGGTAGGAGGAGCTTACTGCTGTCTCCAGAGAAACAAACATGGCGCCGAAAGAGCCGCACAAATGAAACGGCTTTCATTACAAATTATGCTGTTTAGAAAGTTATAACTTGTCAAAAAACTTTACAGGCAGTTGCCTATGACAGCAACGTGTATGCTGCTGGATGCATGTTGTGTATATTGTTGTTCTGAAGAATATCGTAACTTCGCTCGTGTGCTGAGGTGTTAATGCACATACACATGAACACTACGATAAGACACTTTTATATCTCACAATGGAGAAAATCATGATAAAGGATAAGCACATTAATTTGTATGTTCATAAATCTTTGGATAATATCAATCCCTGCTATTGGATTTCAAGGTCTGTGACGTGTATTTTGAAAACAAACAGGGAGCCCTGAGCAAACCCGTTTCCTAATAATCTTTCAGGCAGAAAATGAGAAGTTTCACCATTGGGAATAAGTTGGAAAATATATACACACACATGTATATGTGTAACACATAACCTGACGTCCTAAATGACTGATATTATTTGTCAAGGAAATTTGTTAAGGAATTAGGGCTGGATGCAAAAAATGAGAGAATTTGAAAAAGAAATATAAGGTTAAAAGAACTTGATGCAGCCCATAACATACATACAGGTGCTGATCATATAATTAGAATATCGTGAAAAAGTGGATTTATTTCAGTAATTCCATTCAAAAAGTGAAACTTGTATAATGTATACATTCATTGCACACAGACTGATATATTTCAGTGTTTATTTTAATTACTAATTAATTAATTAATTAATAATCAATCAATTATTAATCAAACAATATTAATGATTACTATTATTGATTAATTATTATTTGTATTATGAACATTAATTAATTACTAATGAATTCATTTTTAATGCTATTAATTATTATTATAAATTACAAATTGATTAAATTAATTAACATGACATGATTCTGGTCCATCGAAGAAATCTGCGACTTCTTCTATTTCTTTGCATTTACACAGAAAGGCAAGAAAATAAAAAGAGCAAAGAGGCTACTGCAACAAGTTGCATTTCGGTTGCCATGTTAACAAACAGTGAAGACGGCAGTTTGACACGGGCAGTTTTTTTTTTCTCCTAAGGCGCTCTCTCAGTTCATAGGGCTAGAGGCATACCCCTTCACCTTACCCCTTGTTTTAAAGGGGTGGGCGTAGGGGTAGGGTCAAGGGGAAGGGGTACAAAAGAGAATTGAGATTGGGGGCAAGAGTACCAAAAGCACATAGAGTATCAAAAGTGAAAGTAAAAAACTAACTAAATTAAATAAAATATAAATATATATAAAACATATATAAATACAACCCCAATTCCAATGAAATTGGACATTGTTAAGATGTAAATAAAAACAGAATATAATGATTTGCAAATCCTGTTCAACCTATATTCAATTGGATACACCACAAAGATAAGATATTTAATGTTCAAACTGATAAACATGATTGTTTTTGTGCAAATATTTGTTCATTTTCAAATGGATGCCTGCAATACATTTCAAAAAAGTTGGGACGGGAAAACAAAAGACTGGGAAAGTTGATGAATGCTCAAAGAACACCTGTTTGGAAACAGGTGAGTGTCATGATTATGTATAAAAGGAGCATCCCCAAAAGGGGCTCAGCCATTCACAAGCAAAGATGTGGCAAGGATCACCACTATGTGAACAACTGCATGAAAAAAATAGTCCAACAGTTTAAGAACAATGTTTCTCAATGTTCAGTTGCAAGGAATTTAGGGATTCCATCATCTACAGTCCATAATATAATCAGAAGATTCAGAGAATCTGGAGAACTTTCTACACGTAAGCAGCAAGGCCGAAAACCAACAGTGAATGCCCAGGACCTTCGATCCCTCAGGCAGCACTGCATTAAAAACTGACATCATTGTGTAAAGGATCTTACTGCGTGGGCTCAGGAACAATTCAGAAAACCATTGTCAGTTAATACAGTTCGTTGCTACATCTACAAGTGCAAGTGCAAGTACATCTACCATGTAAAGCGAAAGTCATACATCAATAACATCCAGAAATGCTGCCACCTTCTCTGGGCCCAAGCTCATTTGAAATGGACAGACGCAAAGTGGAAAAGTGTGCCTTTGTCTGATGAGTCCACATTGTTTTTGGAAATCATGGACATTGTGTCCTTCGGACAAAAGAGGAAAAAGACCATCCAGATTGTTACCAGTGCAAAGTTCAAAAGCCAGCAACTGTGATGGTATGGGGGTGTGTTAGTGCCCAAGGCATGGACAACTTACACATCTGTGATGGCACCATCAATGCTGAATGGTACATCCAGGTTTTGTTGCAACACATGCTGCCATCCAAGCAACGTCTTTTTCAGGAACCTCCCTGCTTATTTCAGCAAGAGAATGCCAAGCCACATTCTGCACGTGTTACAACAGCGTGGCTTCATACTAAAAGAGTGCAGGTACTAGACTGGCCTGCCTGCAGCCCAGACCTGTCACCCATTATGAAGTGCAAAATATGACAACAGAGACCCCGGACTGTTGAACAACTGAAGTTGTACATCAAGCAAGAATGGGAAAGAATTCCACATACAAAGCTTCAGCACTTAGTATCAGTTCCCAAATGCTTATTGAGTGTTGTTAGAAGTAAAGGTGATGTAACACAGTACTAAACATACCACTGTCCCAGCTTTTTTGAAATGTGTTGCAGGCATCCATTTCAAAATGAGCAAATATTTGCATAAAAACAATAAAGTTTATCAGTTTGAACCTTAAATATCTTGTCTTTGTGGTGTATTCAATTGAATATAGGTTGAAGAAGATTTGCAGATCATTGTATTTTGTTGTTATTTACGTTTTACACAATGTCCCAAGTTCATTGCAATTGGGGTTGTACACAAATATAAATACTGCTCACTACTGCTGTATTGTCTATGACTGTTCTTCACCTTCTCACCCTCTGTCTTCCTGTTACTCCTCCTCCCCCTGAGTGAGGAGTTGTAGAGTCTGATAGCTAAAGGAGTTTTTCAGTCTGTTGGTCCTGTACTTGGGAAGGAGCAGTCTGAGGCTGAAGAGGCTCCTTTGGTTGCTGATGACGGTGTGCAGAGGATGACTGGCATCGTCCATAATGTTCAGCACTTTGTCCAGTGTTCTCTTTTTACTCAGTGCGTCCATATATATTCTTATTTTTTAAGGAATTTTGAATGGAATGGAATTGGAATGATTTTTTTGTCTGTGATGATGCATAAACTGACATCAGTGTCATCTCAAAAATTCAATATAATTGTCGCCGACATGCGCACACGGTGTGAACAGGACGGTACCGTTGGTACTGCACTGGTACTGAAAGTGGAGCGAGAAATAAGGCGGCTCCACAGGTTTTGTTTTTCTTAATAAGGTGCACCACACTCAGGCTAAAATCTTCCCTCTGCTTCACGCTCGCTGTCTCACATGCACTGATGTAGCGGAAACCAGCGCACGGTGAATCAAGGAGCACAGTGAATCAATAGCTATATCTGCAAAACTACATATATATTTGCAGCAGTTATGCCATATTTTATGCATAAAGATGCCCCCCTTATAAATCAGTGTTTTGGTTTTGGATACATTAAGGTAAAACTAAGTGGCAAGTGAAGTCAGATTTTTCAAATCCAAAGTAAATTTTGTGGATGTCAGTGTCTTTGTATTTATTTCTCACAACAGACAAAAGGTGGCCCAAAAAATTATTAGTTAGAAGACTACTGTGCCCAACTGATGAGCATGTGTTATGTCTTCTCCAGACTATCAGCTATTTGATAACATGACTCATGTGTGTCACATGCACCTGGGGAACAGTGAATCAGGTCACAGTGACTCAGTCTAGAAAGTGATTTACTCAGCCCCAGTATCAAGTGGATGGCAAATATTACTTGAAGCTTATACATTTATTTTTCATGAATTATTTCTATAATTTGTGTATATAAACAACTGTTTCACATTTGAACAGAAATTATGACAGTTGTATTTATAATAGTTTCTAAAGGACTTATATCACTATACAAGGTCTATCAGAAAAGTATCTGACCTTATTATTTTTTTCAAAAACTATATGGATTTGAATCACGTGCGATTACATCAGACAAGCTTGAACCCTCGTGGGCATGCGAGAGTTTTTTCACGCCTGTCGGTTGCGTTATTCGCCTGTGGGCAGTCTTTGAGTGAGGAGTGGTCCACCCCTCCCATCTATTTTTTTCATTGTTTAGGAATGGCTCAGAGACTGCCGCTTTGCTTGATCAAAATTTTTCAGAAACTGTAAGGCACATCCGAGTGGACACCATTCGAGAAATTCAGCTGGTTTTCGGTGAAAATTTTAAGGGCTGATGAGAGATTATGGAGTGTTACTGTCGCTTTAAGGACAACCCACGGAGCCGGGGGGGGGCCCGCGCTCTGAGCCACCGTCGTCAGCCTGTTTCGATCTGAAAACTTCCAAATTTAAGCCTCTGTTGACCCAGGATGTCGAGAGAGAACAGAGAAGTTTCAGAAGAGGTCAGGATCAGCAGTTTATCCGGACATTCCACTGTTAAAGGAGATTTTGTAATGAAAGACGTGCGGACGGATTCGCGCATCAGCAGGCAGCCGCTCATGGCCCGGCGCCACAGAGAGACACCTCCGTTGGAAGCGTTATGGGACAAGTTTGAACATCCCCAGCTGTTAAACAGTTTCTTGGATACTCACTCAACTGAAAACCATTGAAAGCCGTCTGAATTTTACGAATGGTTATCAACACGGAGGTGTTTCTCTGTGGCGCCGGGCCATGAGCAGCTGCCTGCTGACGCGCGAATCCGTCCGCACGTCTTTCATTACAAAATCTCCTTTAACAGTGGAATGTCCGGATAAACTGCTGATCCCGACCTCTTCTGAAACTTCTCTGTTCTCTCACGATGTCCTGGGTCAACAGAGGCTTAAATTTGGAAGTTTTCAGCTCGAAACAGGCTGACGACGGCGGCTCAGAGCGCAGCGCACCCTCCGGCTCCATGGGTTGTCCTTAAAGCGACAGTAACACTCCATAATCTCTCATCAGCCCTTAAAATTTTCACCGAAAACCAGCTGAATTTCTCGAATGGTGTCCACTCGGATGTGCCTTACAGTTTCTGAAAAAATTTTGATCAAGCAAAGCGGCAGTCTCTGAGCCATACGGGAGGGGTGGACCACTCCTCACTCAAAGCCTGCCCACAGGCGAATGACGCAACCGACAGGCGTGAAAAAACTCACGCATACCCACGAGGGTTCAAGCTTGTCTGATGTAATCGCACATGATTCAAATCCATATAGTTTTTGAAAAAAATAAAAAGGTCGGTTTCTTTTCTAATAGACCACGTATAAGACACTCACACATTACATAGCTGGGTTGGTGGATTATAGTTTGTATATGCATCAGCATATATTTAATCATTTTGAAGAAATCTTTATAATTATGTGTTTTTTGTATTATATTCAAAGTTGATTCACGGTGCCCTGGACACTAATTCACTGTGAATTAGTGTCTGGAGCACCGTGAATCAAAAATTTTTAAATCAATTTTAAACACCTGTAAATTACACTTGGGGAGACATAAATAACACAGCCTTATAAATAATAACTTGCCGTATTAAATCCACAATAGAATGACCTAAACCTATGCATAATGTGTTTATGCTGCCACAAAACATTTCTGATCCACTGTGCCCCAGCTTCCCCTACTCACCCTCACTCAGCAGAATGTAACAACTGAGTCCAAAAACAAAGTTCTTGCCTTTGTGAAGATACTCTGTGTAACTGGTTACCTGTAAAGGTGCTACATTTATATCACAGCATCACTCAGTC
Organism: Thalassophryne amazonica; assembly: GCF_902500255.1. NCBI lineage: Eukaryota > Metazoa > Chordata > Actinopteri > Batrachoidiformes > Batrachoididae > Thalassophryne > Thalassophryne amazonica. The sequence goes on along the minus strand of NC_047104.1, from coordinate 25,452,440 downwards.
TGAAATCTGACATTTTCAAATTAAAAGATGCTGTCGCACAGGAGGAAAAAAAAAACTTCACTTGCACGGAGCCTTTATGGTACAGAGAGCCGCTGTGGAGGGGTTAAAGAGTCATGGGTTGTCGACCCCTGCACTAGACATCACCTCCCAAAGCCAAATACATTCAAATACTCCCTCAAATAACAGTTGTCAGCCTCAGGAGACATCATTCGTCAGAGATCTGAAACATTTGGCATCCTCAGGAGACATCTTGGCATGTAACACCCTCCTACACCACTTGGCAAGTACATCTTATGGAACCAAGACTTCCACACTCCATATAGGAGCATTGTAAGTAAGTAAGTAAATTTAATTTATAAAGCACATTTAAACACAATTTCCAACCAAACTGCTGTTGAAAAAGTGGACAATTGGGCCACTGTCTACACCGCAGCTAAATATGCCACTCAGGAGCTGTAGTGGTCATGATAGTAAACTGGACTGCACATTCAGTGACACTATGCAGCTCATCACTGGATGTTTGTGTCCCACATCCACTGACACTATTGGGGAGGGAAGCTCACCAATGCATTGGTATGCAAGGTGCATGCTGATGACAGTCACCCACTATACCAAGTGGGTGACTGTCATACCAGGTTTAAAGCCTTACAACATGGCCACCAACATTTGCCTTCTTGACACCCCTTCTCCGGCCACACAGCTGCCCTCTGCCACTGGAACTTCATCCTGCTTTATGTGTGGAAGAATGCCCGGGAGAGGATCACACAGCCAGAACAATTCACACTCAGCCCACACACAAAGGTCTCAGCCAGCTCAGATCTGCATCTCAACGAGTTTGTGACACTCAACAGACTTTGCACAGGCGTTGGTTGCTTCAATGCAAACACATACCACTGGGGACGATGCCCATTGACAGCTTGTATCTGCAGGGAAGCTGAGACAGCACATCATATTCTTTACTGTGCCCTGTTCTCTGACCCCCTGCAGTCCACACCAACCAACGCCCTGAGTAACTGGCTTAAGCAGATCGAAGGAATTGACTGAGCAGCTACTCTACTTTGTTTCCTTTGTCAGTGCCTCTCACTTTTCTGGCAGATTATTGAAACAAAATCATCGTTAAACTGATTGTTAATAGTGAATGTCAGTGTGCAACATGTTGGCAGATCTGTATAGGCAGGACATGCTCACATCAACCTCATATCCCACTGAGTTTGATTAGGGATGTATTCTCCCACACACCTGAATGTTCTCACTGCGTGACCCCATTAGTATCATTTAAGTCATTTAAGAAATATTGCAAAAATAAATAAATAAATAAATAAAAAACAGCTCCCTGCTTCTGTCTAGGTTCAACATGAGCTCATATGATGACTTACTCATGGACCATTATGAATAATTAAAAAGAGGAATGGATATTGTGTTGTTGGCCAAACTGTGTTGAAGTGCTGATGTGCTGAGAGTCTTAAAACTGCAGAAAACATCCCTGCTCTGAGTTTACGAATGTATATTTTCCTTTTAACTGCCATCTGGGTTCAGCAGGAAAAAACTGCTGTGAGGTTTGAGTTTGAAAATGGATGCACTGTAGAAACAAATGGCTGTGTGTTGCATTAAAGCAAATAGAAGGTACCTCAGTGGGATAATGGGTTGGACATTAACATGAAGTCCTGGATTTGATTCCTGAACAAGCTACCTGTCTGTGTATTTGGGAAAAAAAAAAAACACTTAATCTGCATTGTGTCAGTGCACTGTAAGTTCACTTGTTTCCGCTGAACAAATCATACCATTGTTATGCTGCTGGTAAGAAAGATAAATGTCAAGCCTGGCGGTTTAATATTTTTAATACAGTAAGTACCGACGTTTGGCACAATGTTAATGACGTTTTGTCGGGACACCTGCAGTTCTGGACAGGTGGTTCTGACAGTCTGTGGGTCACATGATATCAGCTACTTTTTTTTTTTTCGTGAAGAAAAATGTTTCATACAAGTTAAAACCAGTGAGGTTTGTCTCCAACATGTACCCTGATAGATGCAAGACTTCTCTATCACAACTAATAATTTCTTGCAAGAGTAAATGTGCATGTGTGAGCTGCTGCAGAGATGCGGGGAAAAAGGTTATTGCTAGTTTATACAGTGTAATCCAGGCTGTGTCATCACCTCAGCAACAGTAAATACTCCTGCATACTTACAGAACGCAAAAGAAAATGAAGGGAAAGGTTAGAGCAGACAGCCGTAGATAACAAAATGAAGAAAGCAGAGACCAAAAAAAAAGCCAGTTCTGGCAAATTGCAGCATGCTGCTTAGTATCTCTGCTGTAAGGGCATGATGAAATATTGAAATATTGAACCAGATATTTTGCATGGCCAAAAGGCTTTCATCAGTGCAGAATTTGTTCCCTGTAATGAGGCCAGACTTCATCCTCATATGTTGCAGTGTAGACAGAAACACAAGAAGGATGGAATTACTACAGGCACTGTTAGAAAGGAACTCTTGCCAAATACAGTCAAATGCAGTTTCTGCAGAATTGTCCACTTCAAATTTGACATGAGCAAAGGAAATAAATGCTGAGAAACGCTTCCAATGGTACAAAATTGTTTTAGACCTCCAGCCCCGTTCACACTGGGCCAACGTAGAGTTGCATAATGCGGCCTACCGACTACACCAAGCTTATGCAGTCCTACATGGCAATACACTGAGGGACACAAAGGGGTCCGCAAATTTTTTTGTGGACATTCAGCGTAGAGCACTGCTATGTAACACTCTCTACGCAAGTCTACGTAACACTTTGCCGCAATTGTACACTACTCTACGCCAGTCCTGTGAAAAATCTTTGTTAACCCCCAAAACGTGAATCAGCTACAAATCGTGAATTATCCGCAAACCATTAATTGCAAAACGCGAATACTGAAAAAACATCTCCCAAAACGTAAGCGGGGTCTCACAAAACATAAACGCGTGTCTCGCAAAACGTGAATATCATTCATGATATATATATATATATATATATATATATATATATATATATATATATATATATATATATATATATATATATATATTGTTTTTTTTTATTTAATTAGTTTATGGATTTCAGTTTATGGATCAATTACTGCAGGAAATCTTGATTGCAAACCTTATCACCGCAAATTTGATTGATTTATTTTTTTGGCGGGGGTCACTACAGCAGGTGAGGTGGGGATGTGATCCGAGGTCTCACTTCTGGTGTCAAGCGCCCAACCCCGCTCAGCATGTCCCACTCTGGGGACAGTGTCAGGTGAAGAGTTTGACTGGGACGGTACACCTGTCAAACAGGAATGAAGGCATCAAACTCACAGAGGACAGGAACCTCTCCCCTCCTGTAAACGGCTCAATAATCTTTAGAGAAACATTGTAGAAAAAACAAACACTCATTGCTCATTTTATTATTTATTTTAATGACAGAAAATCACTAACATTCCATTTTGGCACATTTTTCCAAACTGAGTGCTGTAATATAACCGGCAGGACCACTGATGTGTGCAGAACATTTTGTGTCACTACACCACACAACAAGGACACTCTTGAAAATTTAAACAATAAACAATTCTCCAAAGTTTTTCACAATGACATTTTTCCAAACTAGTAGAACCAGCAGGACACCACTGATGTGTGCAGTGAATTTGGTGACACCACACCTGATTTTATTGAATATTTTTCCGGTGTCTTGTTTATGTACTTTGTAGACAGTCCCTACGCTTCTGTTTCTCTGCCACCTGCTCGTTCAGGTCAAAATTATTTTTGCAGCTGAGAGGACGGCTCATATGGATAAAAATAAGGTTGTAGCTCGTTGTCTACCTTCCTGAGGTTAGAAACTAATGTTGTTTGTTTTTCTACAATGATGATAGGGTGATAGGGTTTGCGATCAACATTTCCTGCAGTAAATGATCCCAAAACTGAAATCCATAAACGGCATATATATATATATATATATATATATATATATATATATATATATATATATATATATATATATATATATATATATATATATATATATATATATATATATATATATATATATATATATATATATATATATATATATATATATATATGAGTGTAGGCTGAAAAGTTCTAAGGCTCACCAAGAAGGAGAAATGCCATTTCAATAAAACTTGGCATGCATTAAGTTCAACTCTTCTGATGACTAACTGTGTTATTTTCTTCCAGGTTGTGAGGTAGTTTGTGGTTCATAGCCAAGTTTGAAAGTTCGTGGTAGAGGGAAACGGCAAAAATGGACAAAATCTGGCATCGCGGTGTGATTAAGTACCTGCATAAGAAGGGGTTTAAGCCCCATTTACACATAGACGGTTTTGTCGGCGGGTAGTACGTAGACCGAATTTCACGGTAGTTCCGGCTGTTTTCGCGGTGGAAAGGGGCGGAGCATTTCGCTGGCATTTTGACCGCCGTACTATCCGCAAATACGCGGATAAAACGCCGCTAAATCCACCAAATAAAGTGGCGTTTTGACGCCGTAGCATCCGTCACACATCAGGCAATGGGGGCTAATACCCAGTTCTATCCTTGACAATCGCAGGTTAAGACACGCGTGAGAACGGTGGTGTTCTGCTGCCGCCGATAATGCCCTGTGTACCGCTGGTTAATACCCAGGTTTCATCCAGGCAAATCCTGCGTTACTCCAGGATCATTTGCATATAGGTACCGCCCCCAGAGTATAATAGGCTGAAGCAGCAGGAATACATGCCTCCTTCACTGCAGGGGGAGGGAGATCATCCCCGGCCTTTTCTTCTCCTTCCTTTCCCCCTCCTCAACGTGTTGCTCCGTCTCCACCACAGGCCTCCCCTCTGCTTCTGAACCAAACCTCTTGGTTTCCTTCTTCTTGTCCTTGCCGCTGCCCACTTTCTTTTAGGAGGCATACTGGAGCTTCTCTGCAAAAATATCTGGAGCTGGCCGCGAGTGAGAGGCCTGCATGCAGCGCGCTAGTGTTTTTATATTGACCGCCGCCCATCGGCCATTTGGAACGCGGTGGCATTTAGAATGCCGTACTGTCCGCTAGCACCACCATTTTGTCTGCCTCTGTCACCGTTTTACACGCAGTTGGTTAGGGATACAATGCCAGCCGCTAATTACGGCGGTGTAAACTGCGGCACTACAGGAAGGGGCAGGATGAAACGGCGATTAAACAGTATCAAAAGCTGTTGTTCGCGTTGTCTCCGTCGTCATGCGAATTCTCCTGGAGCGCTCCTGGAATTATTCGACATGTTGAATAATTTTTTCGACGATTCCCGGTAAAGCCGGAACTAAGCCACACCCCCTAGCAACGGCGTTAACAATGGCGTTTGATCCTTAAGACGGCCAAAAACTCTTCTGGGACGCTTCTGGGAGCTCTTACCATCTATGTGTAAATGGGGCTTAAAGCCCAAAGACATTCATGCAGATATGGTTGCTACATTAGGGGATGAAGCTCCCTCCATATCTACAGTGCAGAAGTGGGCAGCTGCATTTAAGAGGGGCAGAGACAGCCTTGAAGATGACCCAAGGTCTGGACGGCCTGCAGCAGCCACAACCCAGAAAAACATTGACCTTGTTCATGAAATGGTGATGGACGGCAGACGATCGATGATTAATCAGCTAGCAGATGCTGTGGGAATATCCCGTGAGAGAATTGAACACATTCTGCATGAAGAACTTGGAATGTCAAAGGTGTCAGCTCGGTGGGTGCCACGTCTTCTGACGCCTGATCAGAAACACACCAGGCTAGTCATGTTGAAGGCAAACTTGGCACAATTTGAAGAGGATACAGCCAATTACATGGAACATTTTCTTACCCAGGATGAGTGTTGGGTTCACCACTTTGAGCCAGAGACAAAAAAACAATCAATGCAGTGGAAACACCCAAGGTCACCACCTCCAAAGAAGGCCAAAGTCATTTCGTCTGCGGGGAAGGTCATGGTTTCAGTTTTCTGGGATGCCAAGGGCATTGTGTTCATTGACTATCTTGAAAAGGGACAAACCATAAATGGACAGTACTATTCTAACCTACTGAGACAGTTACACGTGGCTATCAAAAAGAAGCGACCAGGAAAGCTGACGAAAGGGGTTTTGTTCCATCAAGACAATGCCCCAACTCACAAGTCAACAGTGGCCATGGCCACTATCTACAAGTGTGGATTCGAACTGGTAGGTCACCCACCATACTCCCCTGACTTGGCACCCTCTGACTTTCATCTGTTCCCAAACCTGAAAAAAACTTGGCTGGGAAGCACTATCGGAGCAATGATGAGGTGATGGCTGCCGTTGAGGACTATTTTGACTCTCAAGATGAAAGCTTCTATGCCAAGGGAATCAAAGCACTCAAGCACCGTTGGAAGAAGTGTGTGGAGTTACAGTGAGACTATGTAGAAAAATAACCCTGAATTTGTTCAATTCGACAACTGCATCATAGTCAGCCTTAGAACTTTTCAGCCTACCCTTGTATATATATAGATAGATAGATAGATAGATAGATAGATAGATAGATAGATAGATAGATAGATAGATAGATAGATAGATAGATAGATAGATAGATAGATAGATAGATAGATAGATAGATAGATAGATAGATAGATAGATAGATAGATAGATAGATAGATAGATAGATAGATAGATAGATAGATAGATAGATAGATAGATAGATAGATAGATAGATAGATATACAGTAGTGTTCAGAATAATAGTAGAGCTATGTGACTAAAAAGATTAATCTGGGTTTTGAGTATATTTCTTATTGTTACATGGGAAACAAGGTACCAGTAGATTCAGTAGATTCTCACAAATCCAACAAGACCAACCATTCATGATATGCACACTCTTAAGGCTATAAAATTGGGCTATTAGTAAAAAAAAAAAAAGTAGGTTATTTGGCTATTGTAGTGAACCCAAAACTACAGACAGTGATTAAACAGGAGGTGTATCCAAACCCAAGTGATTTATTATCCAAGCAAACTGCAAATAGTCCAAAAAGCATGTGAGGCAAAATGGGCAAAATAGTAAACCCAAATACCAGAGATGGAAAACTCCAGCTTCAGAAAGTAAAAGTCCAACCACATATTTGTTCCATCTTCCTAATAAACCAGCTGATTGTAATTAGTTCAACTCTTCCAGCAGGTGAATGAGCAAATTATTGAGATCACCTGTTTTAGGTGCACAGGTAGAAGCAATACATAGGGCTTTTATTTTCTGAAGCCAGAGATCTGATCCTTTCTGTGTCATTTCACATCAGGTACAAAGCAGCAATGAATGGCTAAGCTGCACTTTAAGTCAGCCTGCTGTGCACAGACATCCAGATCCAACTTCCCATGCATCTCTCTCAAAGTAAAATAAAAAAAATTATTTTTGGAAATCATGGATGTTGTATCCTCCAGAAAAAAGGGGAAAAAGACCATCCAGATTGTTACCAGCGCAAAGTTCAAAAGCCAGCATCTGTGAATGTATGGGGAAGAATTCCACCTGCAAAGCTTCAACATTTAGTGTCCTCAGTTCCCAAATGCTTATTGAATGTTGTTAAAAGGAAAGGTGATGTAACACAGTGGTAAACATACCACTGTCCCAGGTTTTTTGAATAATAATAATAATAATAATAATAATAATACATTTTATTTAGAAAGCGCCTTACATTTGGCAAGCAAATCTCAAGGTGCTACCATAAAAATACAATAAAACACAGTAGAATGGGAAAAAACAATTAAGAAAAAGCTTTTAAGAACAAATATTTCTTTAAGTGTTTTTTAAAAGTTTCAGCTGACTGTGGCAGTCTTAGATGGTAGGGAGGAGCATTCCACAGTTAGGGTGCAGCCGTCTGGAAGGCCCTATCTCCCATAGTGCGGAGTTTGGCCTTTGAAAACTGAAGTTGGTGACTGTCAAAAGAGTGAAGGTGATGTGATGGATTGTAAAGACTGCTCAGATCTTTAAGGTACACTGGAGCGCTGCCATAGACACACTGATAGGTCAGGAGACAGATCTTATATTCAATCCTGAACCTAACAGGGAGCCAGTGCAGGTACTGCAGTCTCTGTAGGCTCCTGCTAGGTATCCCGACGAGGAGTGCATTGCAATAGTCCAGCCTGGAGGAAGGGACGGAGCTTGGCAATGTTCCGGAGATGAAAGAATGTAGTTTTGCAGAGGTGCTGGATGTGGATGTCAAATGACAGGTGGGGATCAAACTGTATCCCAAGGTTAGTGACAGAGGAATTTAAGGGAATGTTGTGGCCAGCAAATTAAAAAACAGTCAGAGGCAAGGACCGAAGTTGGTAAGGGGTCCCAATGAGCACACCTTCGGTTTTATTCCTGTTAAGCTGAAGAAAACTGTCATTCATCCACGCCCCCGTCTCCTTCAAGCAGGCCGTAAGAGCAGTTAATGAAAGTGAGGGTGATGTAGTGTCCAACCTGACATAGAGCTGAGTATCATCAGCATAGCAATGAAAGGCAACTCCATGCCTGCTGATGATGTGGCCCAGGGGGAGCATGTAGATGGAGAATAATGTGGGACCGAGGACTGACCCTTGAGGTACTCCACAGGTGACAGTGTGGGGCCTCGACCTAGCTCCCCCCAGAGCCACATCCTCAGATCTATCAGTCAGGTAGGACTGAAACCACTGGAGTGCCGTGTGGGAAATGCCAATAAAGTATTGCAATCGGTGGAGGAGCATAGAATGGTCCACAGTGTCGAAAGCGGCTGAAAGGTCCAAGAGTAATAAAAGAGATGGAGAGCCCTGGTCAGAGGCCATCCGCAAGTCATTGGTGACCCTAACCAGGGCTGTCTCTGTGCTGTGTGCAGTGCGAAACCCTGACTGAAATATTTCATAAAGACTGTGCAAGTGTAGGTGATTATGAATTTGGGTGGCAACAACTTTTTCTATAATTTTTGAAAGAAAAGGCAGATTGAAGATGGGCCGGTAGCTAGATAGAATATCAGGATCAAGAGAAGGTTTCTTTAGCAGAGGTTTGATAAGAGCTGTTTTGAGAGAACTTGGGAGATACCCAGTTTGCAGCGAAGAGTGTATAATGGTAGTGATGAGAGGGATTATGAAGTTGATATTTGAGTTAGTCAGGGCAGTAGGGAAGGGGTCAAGAGGACATGTCGAGGTCCTCATTTCCCTGGTGAGGGCCTCAACCTGTCCCTGTGTGGGAAGGGCAAAATGAGAAAAGGTAAATGCTGTAGTTAAAGAGGTAGATGGCTTCCATTTCATAATGAGCAAATATTTGCACAAAAACAATAAAGTTTATCAGTTTGAACAATAGATATCTTGTCTTTGTGGTGTATTCAATTGAATATAGGTTGAACAGGATTTGCAAATCATTGTATTCTGTTTTATTTACAATTTACACAATGTCCCAACTTCACTGGAATTGGGGTTGTAAAAATAAAAAATAACAAACACAACAAAACACAACCTAACCTAACTTAACCTAACCAAAAGCAAAATATAAATTCAAGTACATGATACAAAAACAAATGTGGAACTCAAAAATGTACAAAGTGCAACATTGGGAAAACTAACATGAAGAACAAACACATATAAAGAGGCAATCAATAATTAAATTACAAACAGAACTGAACAATAACCAAAAACTAAATCAAGGAACAAAAGGAGAAAATAAACATGGAACTCAAAAGTGAAAAGAGAACAAAACATGATAAACCAAAGAGACAAATGAGGAAGACAATGACAATAATGCTGCGTTTACACATAACGATAAGTCACAAATGTCACAAAGTATACATTCGTGGCCGCCAATCACAAATGTGATGATTCGGGCCAGAGGCGTCAGGTGTCCTCAGCAGTGGTGGGCACAGCTAACCAAAAAGTTAGCTTCAATAACAGATAATCAGCTAACTGAAAAGTTTTGTTTTATGGAGCTACAGATAACTGATAACTTCCAGTATTGTCTCCGGTACACTTGCAACTACTAACAAGCTGATTTTGAGTTTTAACACCACAACTGCTTCTGGCGGCATCAAAGGTGACCACAGACCCAAACAATGAGCCAGCATTTCTGTCTTTAAGCACCCTACCCACTGCTGGAAGCTCCGGTTTAATACATAGCAAAGAAGCAGTTAAGAGGAACAGTGAAGCTCAACTCTCAACTCAATAACAGTGTCGCTGTGAGGCGGAGGTCTTGGAAAATAAAGCAGTGCTGACTTATGGTTTGGATTTATAAATAAAATTAATACTGATAGAATAACTCCATTAATGTACAACGTTAAAATATAACATATATCTTTTAATGTTAAATAATGCACTAATTCTGAAGTTTTGTAACAAACACAGACAGATGCCAAAGGGATTATGGGTAAAATGTGCCTCCGCTAACACTGATTAGTTGACTCATTCATTCTATGTAAAAACCAACACGTTAATGTGAGGTGTGTGTTGGTGTTTACATGTAAATGTGCTTTTGTAAAATATACAATTTTTTTTATTTCTAGAAAAAAGGCATTTGTACGGAGCCTGCCTGGGGACATGGTGGTTAATTTTTTTTTTTTTTTTTGGCATAGATTATTGGGTTCCCTTGCAATAGTTTTTGTGTTCCCCCGCAATAACCTAATATCATATTAAAGCTCATGCCTATTAGAGGATGACATTTTTTGGGAATTCCTGTGGGTCACGTGATTCCCGCGGGATTCCCACGGGATGGGAGTCAAAATTTTATCAATCCCGTGATTGGGATGGGACGGGAATAAAATGAACGGGAGTGGGCAGGAGCAGGAATGCCAAAAATAGATGATGATTTTCATCTATTTAAAACAACCAAAATTACAGCCGTCCATTGTTACAGTCATTTTTCAGTAAAGAACTACATATCCAACAGTGCTTTGACTTCCAGTCAGCGCCAGCAGCTCCAGTATTTCCGGGCCGGATCTTAAATACAAAGCACCCGCAAGCCCAAATTCTTTCTGCGAAAACCAAGCTAACACAGCCACACACAGATGAGATCATGGAGAAAGGAGAAAAAGAAAACATACAACAGAAAGTTACAAACAAAGACAGTGCTGTAAGACTCATAGACCTACGGAGTAGGTCAGCTGTACTGCAAAAAATTTTATCGTGTCGCAGTTGACGGAAATGAAACTGTGTATGCAGCATGCAGAACCTGCCTGATCTGTGTTAAGTACTCCACGGAGTCGGGAACAAGTGGGCTTCAAAGACACACCTGTAATATAAAGGAATGCACCCAGCCCAAAATGGTTTCATTTCTTAAACAAAAATTGCCTTCCGGCGTGAAGGTCAGAATCACTGAAAAAATAGCTCGTATGTGCAGCCAAGACCTGTGTCCCTTTGCCATTGTGGAGGGGCGAGGGTTTCTAATGGTGGCTCAGGAGTTACTTGACATTGGATCTACACACGGAGGCGCCATCTTAGCAGAAGACCTCCTGCCCTCAGCGAGGACCATCTCCAGACATGTAGACACTGAATACGAAAAAGTGAAGGCCATCTTTCTGGAGGAGCTCAAAAAGGTACGTAGGCTTGAACAGTATATCCCTTTAATGTCTGCACCGAAGTGAGTGCTTTCAAGTTTCAATCTCATCACAAGGGGGGAAAAAACAAGACAAATGGGAGTGGGACTGATTTTGAGTGGGAGCGGGATGGGATTGGCAGTCATCTTTACAGGAGTGGGATGGGATGGGATTTATTTTGTTTACTTCGGTCTAGCATTGGGACGGGAGCCCAGCTCTCCACAATTTCTCTTATACTCACTCGACTGGTAAGCACTGAAAGCCGAGATAGGCATGTCCCAACTTGTCCTTTAACACTCCAAAACATAGGTGTTCCTTTGTCTCGCTCCATCAGCAAATCGGTCGTGTTGGTTGTTAAAAGTGAAATCTGCTGGAAAATGGCTGATGTCCAGCTCTTGTGATAACCAGAGAAATTGCACACAACAGTCCCGGCTCCACACAGCCATCCGTTTAGAAATGATGTGGTCGTTTCTGCCTCTCGATGGCGGCTCGGAGCGCGGCACGCTGAGCGCCATTGTGGGCCGTCCTTAAAGCTGTAGTAAGTAAGTCCCTTCGGCTGCTCCCTTGTTTGCACTTGGGGTCGCCACAGCAAATCCAAGGTGGATCTGCATGTTGAATTGGCACAAGTTTTACGCCAGATGACATCCTGACGCAACTCCACATTACATGGGGGTGGGATTTGAACCCGGAACCTTCTGAACTGAAACCAAGCGCATTAACCACTTGGCCACCACCCCTGTCCTTAAAGCTGTAGTAACACTCCTTATTCTCTGTGAAGCCCGTAAAATTTTCACCGAAAGCCAGATAAATTTTTAAAATGGTTTCCAGCTGCCTGTCTCTAATAGTTTCTGAAAAAATTCTGATGGAAAAAAAGCCCAAATCATTCCGTCATTTCCTCGCAATGAAACAACGACGAGAGGGGTGGACCAGTGCTCACTCAAAGCCTGCCCACAGGCGAATGACGCAACCGACAGGCATGGAAAAACTCACGCATGTGCTCTCAGCAGTTGTGGGCCGTCCTTAAAGCGGCAGTAACACTCCTTAATCTGTATAATCCCCATAAAATCATCCCTGAAAGCCATATTAATTTTCCGAACGGTGTCCAGCTGGAGGTCTCTCACAGTTTCTGGAAAAAAATTGATGCAGCAAAGCTCCAAATCGTTCAGACATTTATTCGCAATAAAAAAACGATGAGAGGCGTGGACCAGTGCTCACACAAAGCCTGCTCACAGGCGAATGACGCAACCGACAGGAGTGAAAAAACTCACGCATGCGCACGAAGGTTCAAGCTTGTCTGATGCAATCACACGTGATTCAAATTCATATGGTTTTTGAAAAAAATAAAAAGGTCTGATACTTTTCTAACAGACCTCGTAAAACATATATCTGATATTTTCACATGACGTTAATTTAAATAACTTGTCCAAAATTAGTTTGGTTAAAATTTTAAACATAAGTTAAAACTGTATGCCTCTGGATGACTTGGGTGATATTACCAGCGTATCAGTATGGGGTCAAAAGAAAAGAGTTGTTTTTTTTTTTCCTGTGACCAGTTCTTCTTTTCCTGCAGAGGTTGAAGTGGTTTCTTGTGGAACCAGCTTTCCTCTGCATTTACTACAAAACATTTAACAGGTAGGTACTCAACTGATTATGGACTTCATAAATGTTTGTAACTGTGAAGGTTTGTTTACCACGTCTACAAAAATATGTTAGCGGTCTAAACATCATCAGACCAAAATTTATTGGAAGATAATTTGTCCGATGATGGTTTTCAAAGTTATCTGAAAAGCTAATCCGATGATGAAAGCATTATCTTTGATAATTAGCGGTTACCAGATTAGCAAAACTGTGTCCACCACTGGTCCTCAGGACCTGTCGTGACCTGCTCATCGCATATTGACACCTCGGTCTGATATTTCCCCGTACAGACCTCTCACTCGGTTAATAATCCTTTAATATACTTTGCTTTAAGTTGATAGTTCAGGTTTTATGAAGTCCAAATGGTATGAAAATCCCTGACTGCAGATACTACACAGAACAGCACTCCATCAGTAGTACCATGTGGGGTTCTCTTAAAGATAAAGTTCCTGTTCACAGAATAGCACTGGCTTCTTCATCATGTTTACAAAGCTTCTGTGCATGAAATAATGACAAGATTTGTCTTTTTTCACATTATTTTTTTCTATGATGAAAGAGTCCAGTAACAATACTGCAACACTGCACAGTGATATCAAGTCCTATCGAGACCCCGAGACCCAACAGTGTCAAAGATTATCTCTGGGTTATGTAGCAGGAAGCGGATTTGAGTCTATCACCCTGTCTGGACAGGACTCATTTCATTTTTTCAATTTCAATTTTCAATTTATTTTCATTTATATAACGCCAAATCACAACAGAGTTGCCTCAAAGTGCTTCACACAGGTAAGGTCTAACCTTACCAACCCCCAGAGCAACAGTGGTAAGGAAAAACTCCCTCTAAGGAAGAAACCTTAAGCAGACCAGACTCAAAGGGGTGACCCTCTGCTTGGGCCATGTTCAAACATAAATTACAGAACAATTGCCTTACAATATGGAGCGCCTTGGGGCAACTGTTTGTTGTGATTTGGCGCTATATAAGAAAAAAGTTGATTGATTGATTGAATTCACATACAAATATATAAGAAATGCTATTGGGGCACAGGACAGGAGGTTCGCCAACACGAATACAACTCCCATCTCTGGATGGAGCTGCACCTTAAACAGAGAGAAAAAACAGAATCAGGCATCAGAAAGACAAAAAATACTGTATAATTTGCCAGCGTTAATCAACAAGAAAAACAGAGAAATACTAAGGCGATCGCTGTCCACTAGCCCTAAATTTCACTAAAAGACCCAGAATTTAGGTAAGGTTGAGGCCGCAGCCCGCTCCAATTACTAATAAATGAATTAAAAGAGTAAAAAGCATAAAACAAAACTGTACCAGTATGCTAGCCATATGAAAGGGAAAATAAGTGCGTCTTAAGCCTGGACTTGAAAATCTCCACAGAATCTGACTGTTTTATTGACGCAGGGAGATCATTCCATAGAACAGGGGCATGATAAGAGAAAGCTCTGTGACCCGCAGACTTCTTATTCACCTTAGGGACACAAAGTAGTCCTGCACCCTGAGAATGTAAAGCCCGGGCCGGTACATAAGGTTTAATTAGGTCAGCTAGGTAGGGAGGTGCCAGTCCATGAATAATTTTATAGGTTAGTAGCAGAACCTTAAAATCTGATCTCACTGGGACAGGAAGCCAGTGAAGGGATGCTAAAATGGGTGTAATGTGGTGTACTTTCTGCTTCGTGTCTGGCTGCAGCATTTTGAACCAATTGGAGACCCCTAATGCTAGACTGCGGTAAACCAGAAAATAGAACACTGCAGTAGTCCAATCTAGAAGAGATAAATGCATGGATCAGGGTCTCAGCATCAGCCATAGACAGGATGGGATGAATCTTCGCTATATTTTACAGGTGGAAGAAAGCAGTCCTAGTAATATTTCTAATGTGGAGGCCAAAGGACAACGAAGGATCAAAAATTACCCCAACGTTCCTCACTTTGTCATTTGGGGAGGTAGAGTCATGAAATTTGCCACAGTTACTTTGAAAAAGTAATCCAATTACTGATTACTCCTTGAAAAAGTAACTTAGTTACTTTACTGATTACTCAATTGTAAAAGTAACCAAGTTAGATTACTAGTTACTTTTTTAGTTACTTTCCCCAGCTGCCGACAACAACCCTGTGCCACCTCAACATGACAATACTTGTTTTGCCAAAACTCACTTTATTGTCACCCTTTCTTGACTTCAATGAAAATAAATACTTGTTTTATAAAAAGTAAAATAAAGACCTCTTTCTTGACCTTATATTTAACTGTTGACAGCACTGTAAGTAAAACTTGCAATTTCTAACCTACATTGTTTATAAATGTAACTATTAAATTCTAACATTTTTCTAACATTTAAATTCTCTCTAAACACTTTACTTGTCTAAATTATTATTATTATAATTAGTATTAGTAGTTGTAGTAAAAAAAAAGGCTTCAAAACTGGACCTTTAATCTGAATTCGCCCCTGCTTTGGTGTTTGAGCACAAAGAATGGATAACATTTATTTATGCAGAAAACATGACCAGATTTACAGGTAAGAAAGTTTTATTGCGTTTTCACATCATGTGGTCCTCAGAAAGAGAGTTTAGGTGCATTTCAGTGGAAAATAGTATTAGTTGTTGACGCGTCGCGGAGGATCAGCTGTTTTTAGCGAGCACATACGGAGCGGCTCAGCTCAGAATTCTAAATAAAGGAGAAAAAAAAGCATAAAAATGTCTTTGTAAACCTCAGTGCAGGTGTGCTGTTGTCATGGCGGTTTAAGAGGTGAGGACGAGTCGTAGCTGCTGCAGAAAACCGTGGATGAAAAGCTCACAGCTCGCTTAAAGTGGGCATTGCAGTCGAACCCCGACCCCCTGCCCACTGACCAAGTTTAATGCTGCTATCGACCCACAATGCAAAAATAATAGTAACGCACAGTGACTTGGAGAAGTAACTTTAATCTGATTACTGATTTGGAAAGATTAACGTGTTAGATTACTTGTTACTAAAAAAGATAGATTAGAGTAGCGCGTTACTAAGTAATGCGTTACCGGCATCACTGATTTTAACACAGGATGTATGTAAAAATTTTGGGTTCTGATTCACACAGGATAAGAAAGCTCATTATAAATGTCAGATGTGGGAGGGGCGACCTATTAAACAGATTTGACACTAAAAAAACTACTTGGCTGAATAGAGTGGTTTCATCTCTGTGGTCCATTTTCTATCATCTCGCTTGTCTCAAGTTACCTGTCGGCAGCCCCCCTGTTGTAGGGGTTGTGTGCAGAGGTGTACTTTTTCTGCAGCACTATGCGCTCAGTGTGCCAAAGCAGGTGGCCTGAACACCTCTCATACAATCACAAGACAAGCATTTCCCATTCCACTGACTTTGTGGATTCATGATTTTAATGGATGCAGAGGTACACAGCCTGTAAATAGCACCCTCTATCTGTGTGTCAAAAGCAGAGCAGGGTACGTATTTATCAAGCTTCTCAGATTTACGCATAAGAACAGTGCCAAGAATTGACTGAAGAGTCAACAAATTCTAGGCTCAAAGTTGTAATTCAATGCAATAAATTGAGTATTGAAGTCCCACTTTATGTGAAGCGTTGGAATGAATTTTCAGCGTCAGTCTGAGCGCTGATTCACAACAGTTTGCTGAACCACAAACGGGATTTTGGATGATGACATAGAAAAAGACCAATGACGGAATGAATTTCTGTATTTAAGAATATTCTGTTAAATGTCACATTGAATGGTGAAATTATGAAGTGGAGTTTACATGAAACACACATGACGTGGAAGATTTTTTGAGAAAGCAAATTATGACATACACATTGGAAATGACAGGGTAAAATAATTCCCAAAATGTGTTCCACCATATCTACCATTAAGATACAGGAGATTAGTGACTTCAACATTTATTCCATAGATTTAAATTTTACAATTAAAAGATACACTTTGTTTTGGGGATGGTCCCATTCATGACAGTGTCGGGGTATGTAGAACTCAAATCTCTACCTCCCGGTGCTGGACAGGGACTAACTAGTGGTGGGGCAGAGGAGGGCGCAGTGCAGGACAGTGACCAGGGTGCTCACAGGAACCGAGCGGAGGAGGCAGAGGCGAGGCCAGTGACAGACTGGGACCAATGGCAGACAGCAGAGCATGAGGGCGCAACAGAAACCAACCAGGAGTTGGCAGGGTGGAGGAGGCAAAGTCTCAGACAGTGTCTGCAAACAGATGAGAGTCAGGATGGACAGCTTTAAATGGCTTTGACGTTCCTATTTGTTACCATTGATGACAAAATTATGACCAGCTGCTTCTGATCAGATGTGCAGGTGTTATTAATTAGCAAATGAGAAGGAAAGCTGAAGCCTGAGTCTTCCTGGTAGAACCTAAGCTATGTTTCCTAATTTAAAAAACTGAAACTGGTGTGCTGTTCCCTGGACTGCTAATATATTTTATGACACTTGTCACCAAGTCAGTGATGAAGATTACACCAGCTCTGTTCAAATGATACCATTTGATTAATGTATTATCTGGAACTTTCTATGACTGCAGTAATGAAGGATTCATGCAGGGGCACTAGGCCATATAAAAGGCTGTGGCTGCGCCAGCCACAGTCGCAGAAGTAGAGGGTGAGCAAAGAGACAAGATGGTTGTTTTTCTGAAGTACTTTAAGTAAATATATAATAGTTCTAGTGTGGCTTCATCATTTCTTCAGGCTTATGAACCTAAACTGGGTGATACACAACAATTAACTGCATGCCAAAAGTTCTTCATCTCCTGAAAAACATGTGGACATCTCTGCTTCCTAACTCGTTTGATTGTGGGTTCCCTCCAGGTGTTCTGGCTTCCTCTCACATCCAAAGACATGCAGGTTAGGTGAACTGGAATCTTTAAATTGTCTGTAGCTGTGCGCGTGAATGTGTTTGTCTATATTTGACCCTGCAACAGGCTGGTGTCCTTTCCAGAATGTACCCCACCTCACACTCTATGACTGATGGTATAGCCCCCCCCCCCCTCCCCCATGACAATTAATAAGAGTAAGCAGGTATAGAAAATGGATGTATGATGGATGGATCTCTGTCTCCTCACCACCGTCACATTTTGATTTCATTTGACTTGTTTGGCATTCAAGATATACGTAAAACAGGACCACTGATAAGAACAAGCAACCAAATAAGACACAAGAACACAAGAATGTCAAAAGAGGGATTTACACACACAAAACTATACAAATGTAAAATATTACAATGATTAATGAACACCACTGAGAGAATAAAGAAGAAATATACAAGTTAAAAGTACAAAAATACATATGCTTCAGATCCCATAGTCTTACCCCCCCCCCCCCCGACTTACCCTCATTTTTCCCGTCAGACGTCCCATCAGACTTAGCCTCAGTCTTACCCTCAGACCATTCCACTCACAACACCCCATAATGACAACATTAAAAAAAAGTTTTTTGAAATTTTCTGGAGTGGCTTCCATTTCCCTTTATCCTTTAGTGATAGCCTCAGACTTACCGCCAGTCTTACCATCAGTGGTACCCTCAGATTTACCCTCAGAATTACCCTCAGACTTACTGTCATTCTTACCCTCAGTCTTACCCCCAGACTTATCCTCAATCTTATGCCTGGTTCACACAGCAAGATTTTAAAATTGTAGTAGGTTTTCAATACCTGAGAGACCCCATACATAGCAATAAAAATCATAGCTATAACAGTTTTGGTCATACAGTGTGTAGTGTGTAGCCACATGATAAAGACAACACACCACACATGAACGGATTTCATTCACAGACATTCTCAGGTCAGACGGGAAATCTCGCAAAACCTTTCCAGATCAAATGTGACTGTGTAAACAATTGTGGATTCTCCTGCATGTGTTTATCACTTCGTTTTCTCATTGGCTGCACATCACATTCAACAGGTTGTGTGCTCATTTGTGCTCGGGACACACCCCCACACTGGGATATCTGGCCAAGACAGTCCAATATGTTGAATATTCATGATCTGAGGTCTGAGCGGTCCTGATGTCCTTCTGAACAGACTAGAGCACTCTTAACACACCACACACAGCAGGAATATCTGATAAGATTATCTTTAGAGCCATCACGGTAGTCAGAAGGGTAAGATCAGAAATCGGTATAATTATCTCTTCGTGTGAATCAGGCATTACTCTCAGTGCTACTGTCAGTCTTTCGCCTCACTGCAAGAGGATTGTCTGGTTCATGTTTCTGATTTTTGAATATGTGAGAGTTGCTGTGAAAAACCTGTTTTGTATGTCTTCAAGGAACTGTTTTTGCTTCTTTGGAAAAAGATAATCATCGTTTTTGTCTTCTTCTGCTTTATAGATGGGTGAAGTTGCACGACCACTGCCTGGAAAGAAATCTCAGAGTCATCCAAAAAAAGCCTTTGGGCTTGGCCATCTGTGGCCTTATTAGAGGGCAAAGTATTAAAACTTGAGTTAATACCTTTCATCATGTTTATGGCAATGATCTCAGAGGAAAAAAAAAAGCAAATTACTTAATTTGGATAAGTAATAGAAACCACTGACACCATACTGATTGATGACTACTCAGTAAGGCACGTAAAGACAGATTTTGGCTTTTCATTGTCTAGTACAGTGATGGACGATTTGATATGTCACCTGATGATGTCCACTTCTTCAGCCCTGCGGCACTAACAACTTTCAAGATTTGTGGGTGCAATAAAGGGACCATAGATTCAAGGTAATTTGCTCCACAATGAGGTGAAAGCCGGCGCGCTGGCAGAAGGCTTGCTGCAGTGCCAGAGCAGTTAACCTACTCATCGGTCAAAACAAACAAGCCCTGCAGTCAACTTTTATCAGCCCCTTATTTCATAACCTTGGTGCCGAAATAAGAGCCTCGGAGTGGCTTGTGGTAAGACTGTGTTGAATGCTGGGAGATGGTAGAATGGCCTGAACAGCAATCCTTCTGATCTACAGCAACTTATTGATCTGGCAATCTTGTCCAATCAATACAAGAGAAGAGCAGAGGGAAAACAACATGAGAAGAGAAAATAGCCATTTAAGGTGATAGAAGGAGGAGTTGCATACACATTTTGATAGGACATAGGACAGAGACTGCACACACATATAGGGATAGATGAAAGGAAATGCATTTTTCCAGAAACACAGAGAAAACCTTTATTTCCTTCAGAGTGCCAGAAATGTAATGAGAAAACTAACAGAGGGAAAAAAAAGCTGTAGATGGTCTGACTGGGAGGATATGTGAAATGAGGCAATGAAGCGCAGAGTGCATGCTGCAAACTAGAAAATACACTTCTGCCACTAAAAGGAATAAAGTGTATTGCTTCTGTGTGCAGATTGCTTCATCACTGGACAACAATATGGCTAAACGAATAGGTTTAATGTGTGCAACAGCCTGCGATCACCTCCTGGTCATTCATCTTCCTCTTGTCTGCAGAGTATCAGGTTATGACTACTGCTGCAGATACACAGCAAATACAATGTTTAGGCACTTTAGGGTCATTCCATATCAAATAACCTATTTCCCTCTGAAAAAGATTCACATGTTATTTGTTCACATGTCACATGTTATTTCTGCTTTTCTGTTTTTTTTTTCTTTTAAATGAATGAAATAAATAAATAAATGAAAAAAATGAATGAATGTGCCTGAGTGTTGAGGACCCCAGTGGCTAGAGAAGGTCAAGGACAAGCTCACATTATTAGACATTTGCAGAGACAAAGAACAACGGAATTGTGATTTTTTTTTTTTTTTTTTTTTTTTTTTAATTCTGTGTTTTTAATGACAGAATGCTGCCGACAGATGTCCTTTTGGTTGAAAGTGAAGAATACTAATGTTACATTTACTCTAGCTCTGAGCAGCAGACTGAAAACTGGATGTTGTTTTCAGTGAAAGATTGATGGAAAAACACCTGTATCTCTGGCTGTGACTGCAGCAGCCGTGCACCACAGTGGTAGTTGCCATCAAGAGTTAAAAATTTTCACACTTTGCCATTAACCACAGTGATAAGTATACACTTGATATTGATTTGTCTTTAAAAAAGAATGAGCCGCTGCTCCTCCACGTCGAAAGGAGTCAGTTGAGGTGGCTCGGGCATCTTTTCCGGATGCCCCCTGGACGCCTTGCTGGAGAGGTGTTCCGGGCACGTCCCACTGGGAGGAGGCCCCGGGGAAGACCCAGGACACGCTGGAGGGACTACATCTCTTGACTGGCTTGGGAATGCCTTGGGGTTCCACCGGAGGAGCTGGAGGAGGTGTGTGTGGATCGGGAGGTCTGGGCAGCTTTGCTTGAGCTGCTGCCCCCGCGACCCGACTCCGGATAAAGCGGAAGAAAATGGATGGATGGACAACAGACAGTGAGAGGGATTATTTAATTGCGGAGACTCATCTGGTTTTAAACAGGTAAAGGTGAACAATTTGTGTCATCGCTGAGGCAATTCCTTGGTTGCAAGAAAGATTGTCTCTTGGTCGATTCCCGGAAGGGATGATGGATGCAGAGATGACTGAGCAGGCCCAGTATTGATTTGCACTGTTTCTGAGAGATGCTACACGTGATTGCTGCAGGAAGCTTCTGCCAATCAGGATCTTGCTCTCTCTCTTTGCTCTTTCTCTTCTCCTCTGTGTTGTTCATCCGCATTTTTTCAAATATTTCTGCTCCTATGTAGATCTTTGCTCGCCAAGTGGCTCAGTCCCTCGCTTGTTCTTCCCAGGTTTTCCAGTCGATGGAGCAGTTCTTGAGGTTGTGCTTCAAGAGGTCTTTGTAGCTTTTTTCTGCCCTCCTCTGGACCATTTTTCATCACTCAGTTGGGAGTAGAAGGTCTTCTTGAAAAATCGGCCATCATCCATCCTAATGACATGAACCACCCACCGAAGCTGGTTCTTGATGATGTCACACTTGATGCCCTGGAGCTTGGCTTCAAACAAGATGCTGATGTTGGTACAGTAGTCTTCCCACATGATGTGAAGGGCACTCACTCACCACTTTGTGAACACTGTGTGAAAAAATAGCCCAACAGTTTAAAAACAATGTTTCCCAATGTTCAATTGCAAGGAATTTAGGGATTCCATAATCTATAGTTCATAATATAATCAGAAGATTCAGAGAATCTGGAGAACTTTCTACACATAAGCAGCAAGGCCAAAAACCAACATTGGATGCCCATGACCTTCGATCCCTCAGGCAGCACTGCATTAAAAACCGACATTATTGTGTAAAGGATCTTATGGCGTGGGCTCAGGAACACTTCAGAAAACCATTGTTAGTTAACACAGGAAAATTGTGGTGTGGTCTGATGAGTTCACATTTCAAACTGTTTTTGTAAATCATGGACATCGTGTCCTCCGGACAAAACAGGAAAAAGACCACTCAGATTGTTACCAGCGCAACGTTCAACAGCCAGCATCTGTGATGGTATGGGGGTGTGTTAGTGCCCATGGCATGGGCAACTTACACATTTGTGATGGCACCATCAATGCTGAAAGGTACATCCAGGTTTTGGAGCAACACATGCTGCCATCCAAACAACATCTTTTTCAGGGACGTCCCTGCTTATTTCAGCAAGACAATGCCAAGCCACATTCTGCATGTGTTACAACAGCGTGGCTTCATAGTAAAAGAGTGCGGGTACTAGACTGGCCTGCCTGCAGTCCAGAACTGTCGTCCATCAAAAACAATTTATAATCTCACAAAAAGTTCACTCTTTTAGCTACCATCAGAATCAAGGCTTCCTGTTTTAATATAAAACTGTGCAAAACTAAAACTAAGTAAGTAAGTGACTTATAGAATACATGTCTTGGATGCTTCTGAATACATCATCAGTAATGTAACCTGGGATCATCAAGTGTTTTGAGTCTTTCACCATCATACACCCTTGCCCAGGTGACCCAGCCATGGTTGATCAGACCAGGCTTATATTCAGGTGGCATTTGCTACTCCCCATGGATCTCCTCTCTTGATCCAGAGCTATCTCGAGGCTTTCTCTACCTCCTTGGTGGTGTTCTTGATGGCTCTTCTCTTCACTCCGGTGATGCCCAGTGCACTCAAAATCTTGTACAGTGACTGCCACACATACCCTCTGAAGCCAACCTCAATGGGCAGACACCTCACCTTCTAGCCCTGGTTGCAGCAGTCAGTGACCAGATCTTCATACTTGGCCCTCTTTCTCTTGTGGCTCCCCTCCAGGCTGTCCTCCCATGGCACTGTCAGCTCCATCAGGATGATGTTTCTAGTCTCCTCAGAGAACAGGAGGATGTCTGGCCTCTGGGTGGTTTTGACAATGTGCTGTGGGAACTTCAACTGTTTGTTTTCCAGATCGAGAGAGAGTTGCCAGTCTTGAGCCATTGCCATGAGTCCTGGTGGATTCCTGGCTACTGTAGTTTTTGCAGCTGCTCTTCAGCCTTCACAAAGGTAGCCACCTGAGTGGTGGGGTGGGATCGTCTGCTGCTGCTGATTTCCACACTGAAGGCTTCTGCTATGAGTTTCACTACCTGGTTGTGGTGCAAGGTGTACCGGCCCTGCCCAGGAGCTACTGGGCAGCAGCTCAGGATGTACTACAATGCCCCCCTGCCTAAGCATTGTGGGCAACTTGGGGACTCCATTTTGCCCAAGATGGAGAGGTTTGATGGGCTGAGCAGAACGTCGTACACTTCCTGGCCAAGTCAGAGATCAGTCCGTGTGACTGAAGTAAATAACTGCTCGGGACATTAAAAAAATGAGGGCCCTCACATCATCACCTGCTCTCACTGCAGACAACAGGAATTCTGCTATAACAACCACTGTGATGGTTTATCTTCCGCAAACACATGAAAACAGCATAAAGATGACCTGATATCGTGACAAAGAGACCTAAAATGACACTGACTGTGGACAGAGC
This sequence comes from Thalassophryne amazonica, assembly GCF_902500255.1. Lineage (NCBI taxonomy): Eukaryota > Metazoa > Chordata > Actinopteri > Batrachoidiformes > Batrachoididae > Thalassophryne > Thalassophryne amazonica. Next base: position 25,428,457 of record NC_047104.1, on the reverse strand, counting down.
AGATGTTGTACACGAAAAGCTGTCGTGTACTTTGAAAATCTTAAGTTCTAGCATTAAAATTGGAACTAATGCTGAGCAGAACTGTACAATAATGTATTGTTGGTGATTTTTTTTTTTTTTTTTTTTGGTGGGGGGGGGTGGCAAGTTGAAAATGATGTCTTTAATAAAATGCACACTGAAGGCCTCAGTGTATGTTTTATGTAAATGACACCAATAAAGACCCAGCGACATACCAATTACACTGAGCTGAACACGATGAGCCTTTTCTTTTAATTATTCAACACTGCACTATGCAGTTGGGTTTTTTTTTTTTTTACATTTTATACTCTAAATCTTAATAGTACTCAGACTGAGATCGCTTCCTCCAAAAGTGTGAAACATGACATCTGCGTTCACTGTTATCAGCTTGCACTCTGTGTTTTCATATTTTCATTGACTGCAATGAAGACGCAAAGCAAGACTTTATACGAGGAGCTCATTGTGCTGCATAGAGTTTTGTTCTGTCTCAATCATTGCTCCTAATACAGTGCAAATAAAGTGAAGTCATTTATGAAGCAGTTAGTGTGTTCTGCAGAACGCAGCTGCAGCTTTGTGTTATGGCCTTTACACCACTCAAAACAATGTTTCTCATTTTTCAAAATGCTTCAGGAAAAATCCACTTTGCTGCACTTAGATGGAGTCTGTGGAATAAAACTGAGCTGCAGCCAATGGGAAACAGTATTGGTGGTGCGTTCACTTGGCGGATCAGGCTTTGAACACATTTGCATAATCTGAACATGTGCGGCCTCTTGTGTGCAACATCAACAGCTACACAATTTGTTTCCCAACAGAGGAGCAGTGAAAATCATCCCTTCACCTATTTGACACTTCTGACAACGGCTGTACCCAGTGAGTCACTCAGCTGCCGCTGGAAGGTCCATCAGGATGGAGCGCATGTGGTGATGTTATGTAAGCAACATCTACAATTGCAAAATACCCTCTTTGACCAATCATATGTACATTTTCAGTCTATTTGACACATGAATACAACCACAATTCCAATGAAATTGGGACGTTGTGTAAAATGTAAATAAAAACAGAATCTAATAATTTGCAAATCCTCTTCAACCTATATTCAGTTGAATACACCACAAAGACAAGATATTTAATGTTCAAACTGATAAACTTTATTGTTTTTGTGCAAATATTTGCTCATTTTGAAATGGATGCCTGCAACACATTTCCAAAAAACTGGGACAGTGGTATGTTTACTATGTTACATAACCAGTGATGCCGGTAACGCGTTACTCTAATCTGACCACTTTTTTTAGTAACGAGTAATCTAACGCGTTAATCTTTCCAAATCAGTAATCAGATTAAAGTTACTTCTCCATGTCACTGTGCGTTACTATTATTTTTCATTGTGGGTCGATAGCAGCATTAAACTTGGTCCGTGGGCAGGAGGTCGGGGTTCGACTGAACTGCCCACTTTAAGCGAGCTGTGAGCTTTTCATCCACGGTTTTTTGCAGCTGCTCGACTCGTCGTCTCCTCTTAAAGCACGGTGATCAGCACACCTGCACTGAGCTTTGCAAAGACATTTTTATACTTTTTTTCCTCCTTTATTTAGAATTCTGAGCTGAGCCGCTCTGTATCGTCTCGTTAAAAACAGCTGATCCTCCGCGACGCGTCAACAACTAACACTGTTTTCCACTCAAATGCACCTAAACTCTCTTTCTGAGGACCACATGATGTGAAAACGCAATAAAACTTTCTTACCTGTAAATCTGGTCATGTTTTCTGCATAAATAAATGTAATCCATTCTTTGTGCTCAAATGCCAAAGCAGGGGCGAATCTAGATGGAATGGGGGCGTGGGGGAGGGATGTGCCCCCCCCACAACACCCCTAGATTAAAGGTCCAGTTTTGAAGCCGTTTTTTACTACAACTACTAATATTGCTTAAAATAATAATAATTTCGACAAGTAAAAAGTTTAGAGAGAATTTAAATGTTACAAAAATGTTAGAATTTAATAGTTACATTTATAAAAAATGTAGGTTCGAAATTGCAAGTTTTACTGTTACAGTGCTGTCAACAGTTAAATATGAGGTCAAGAAAGAGGTCTTTATTTTACTTTTTATAAAACAAGTATTTATTTTCATTGAAGTCAAGAAAGGGTGACTATAAAGGGAGTTTTGCCAAAACAGGTATCATTGTCATGTTGAGGTGGCAGAGGGTTGTTGTCGACAGCTGGGAAAAGTAACTAAAAAAAGTAACTAGTAATCTAACTTAGTTACTTTTACAATTGAGTAATCAGTAAAGTAACTAAGTTACTTTTTCAAGGAGTAATCAGTAATGAGTAATTGGATTACTTTTTCAAAGTAACTGTGGCAACACTGTACATAACCTTTCTTTCTAACAACACTCAATAAGCGTTTGGAAACTGAGGACACTAACTGTTGAAACTTTGTAGGTGGAATTCTTTCCCATTCTTGCTTGATGTATGACTTCAGTTATTCAACAGTCCGGGGTCTCCGTTGTCGTATTTTGTGCTTCATAATGCGCTACACATGTTCAGTGGGCGACAGGTCTGGACTGCAGGTAGGCCAGTCTAGTACCTGCACTCTTTTACTACGAAGCCACACTGTTGTAACATGTGAAATAAGGAGGGACGTCCCTGAAAAAGACGTTGCTTGGATGGCAACATGTGTTGCTCCAAAACCTGGATGTACATTTCAGCATTGATGGTGCCATCACAGATGTGTAAGTTGCCCATGCCATGGGCACGAACACACCCCCATACTATTATCATACATTTCACGCTGAAGTCACTTTATCTGATCACTTTTACATCCCGGCAGTGCAGCATTGAACTGAACAATGCTAGCCTTAGCTTTACCCGGTACTCAGTGCTTTTTTAGTTCTTGTTTTTTAAGAGATACTTGTTTGTTTTATTGCATGCCCTTCTGTCTATTCCTACTGTTCTATGCTGCAATGTGACACTGAAATTTCCCCATTGAGGGATGAATAAAGGCTTTTCTTATCTCTTAACATCACAGAAGCTGGCTTTGAACTTTGCGCTGGTAACGATCTGGATGGTCTTTTTCCGCTTTTGTCCGGAAGACATGACATCCATGATTTCCAAAAACAATTTGAAATGTGGACTCATCAGACCACAGCACACTTTTCCACTTTGCGTCTGTCCATTTCAAATGAGCTCAGGCCCAGAGAAGGCAGCAACGTATCTGGATGTTGTTGATGTATGGCTTTTGCTTTACATGGTAGAGTTTTAACTTGCACTTGTACTAGATGTAGCAACAAACTGTGTTAACTGACAATGGTTTTCTGAAGTGTTCCTGAGCCACACACAGTAAGATCCTTTACACAATGATGTCAGTTTTTAATGCAGTGCAGCCTGAGGGATCGAAAGTCACGGGCATTCAATGTTGGTTTTCAGCCTTGCCACTTACGTGTAGAAATTACACCCATTTTAGCATCCCTTCACTGGCTTCCTGTCCCAGTGAGATCAGATTTTAAGGTTCTGCTACTAGTCTATAAAATTGTTCATGGACTGGCACCTGCCTACCTAGCTGACCTAATTAAACATTACGTACTGGCCTGGGCTTTGCATTCTCAGGGTGCAGGACTACTTTGTGCCCCTAGGGTGAATAAAAAGTCTGCAGGTCACAGAGCTTTCTCTTATCGTGCCCCTGTTCTGTGGAATGATTCTTGTGCATCAATAAAACAGTCAGATTCTGTGGAGACTTTCAAGTCCAGACTTAAGACGCACTTATTTTCCCTTTTGTATGGCTAGCATACTGGTATATTATTGTTCTACGCTTTTCACTCTTTTAATTCATTTTATTAGGAAACGAAGCGTGCCGCGGCCTAAACTTTACCTAAATTCTGGGTCTTTTAGTGAAGCTCAGGGCTAGTGGCCGGCTGTCACCTTAGTATTTTCTGTTTTTCTTGTTTAATACTGTATTTCTTGTCTTTCTGATGTTGATTCTGTTTCTTCTCTCTGATTAAGGTGCAGCTCCATCCAGAGATGGGTGTGCTAATTGTGCTGGAGACCCTCCTGTCCTGTGCACCAAGAGCTTTTCCTGTATATTCGTTTTGTGAATTGTTCTCTAATTTATTTTTTTAATTTTCATTTTTCATTTTGTGGTATCTGTTTCTGAATCCCTCCTGTCCTGTGCAATGGCAACATTTCCTGTATATTCGTTTTGTGAATTGTTTTGTAAATTGTGTTGGTAGCATGGCCCAAGCAGAGGGTCACACCTTTGAGTCTGGTCTGCTTGTGGTTTCTTCGTCAGAGGGAGTTTTTCCTTACCACTGTTGCTCTGGGTGTTAGTAAGGTTAGACTTTACATGTGTGAAGCACCTTGACGCAACTCTATTGTGATTTGGTGCTACATATACTCAACAAAAATATAAATGCAACACTTTTGGTTTTGCTCCCATTTTGTATGAGATGAACTCAAAGATCTAAAACTTTTTCCACATACACAATATCACCATTTCCCTCAAATATTGTTCACAAACCAGTCTAAATCTGTGATAGTGAGCACTTCTCCTTTGCTGAGATAATCCATCCCACCTCACAGGTGTGCCATACCAAGATGCTGATTAGACACCATGATTAGTGCACAGGTGTGCCTTAGACTGTCCACAATAAAAGGCCACTCTGAAAGGTGCAGTTTTGTTTTATTGGGGGGGATACCAGTCAGTATCTGGTGTGACCACCATTTGCCTCATGCAGTGCAACACATCTCCTTCGCATAGAGTTGATCAGGTTGTCAATTGTGGCCTGTGGAATGTTGGTCCACTCCTCTTCAATGGCTGTGCGAAGTTGCGACGACGAACTGGAGTCAGGTCGAGACCCCGATGAGGACGCCGAGCATGCAAATGAGCTTCCCTGAGACGGTTTCTGACAGTTTGTGCAGAAATTCTTTGGTTATGCAAACCGATTGTTTCAGCAGCTGTCCGAGTGGCTGGTCTCAGATGATCTTGGAGGTGAACATGCTGGATGTGGAGGTCCTGGGCTGGTGTGGTTACACGTGGTCTGCGGTTGTGAGGCTGGTTGGATGTACTGCCAAATTCTCTGAAACGCCTTTGGAGACGGCTTATGGTAGAGAAATGAACATTCAATACACGAGCAACAGCTCTGGTTGACTTTCCTGCTGTCAGCATGCCAACTGCACACTCCCTCAAATCTTGCGACATCTGTGGCATTGTGCTGTGTGATAAAACTGCACCTTTCAGAGTGGCCTTTTATTGTGGACAGTCTAAGGCACACCTGTGCACTAATCATGGTGTCTAATCAGCATCTTGATATGGCACACCTGTGAGGTGGGATGGATTATCTCAGCAAAGGAGAAGTGCTCACGATTACAGATTTAGACTGGTTTGTGAACAATATTTGAGGGAAATGGTGATATTGTGTATGTGGAAGAAGTTTTAGATCTTTGAGTTCATCTCATACAAAATGGGAGCAAAACCAAAAGTGTTGCGTTTATATTTTTGTTGAGTGTATATTAATGAAAATAAATTGAAAGTTCTCCAGATTGTCTAAATCTTCTGATTATATTATGGACTGTAGATGATGGAATCTCTAAATTCCTTGCAATTGAACATTGAGAAACATTGTTCTTAAACTGTTGGACTATTTTTTCACCCAGTTCTTTACAACGGCTGAGGCTTTTGGGGATGCTCCTTTTATACCCAGTCGTGAGACTCAGCTGTTTCCAATTAACCTGCTCACCTGTGGAATGTTCCAAACAGGTGTTCTTTGAGCATTCATCAACTTTCCCAGGCTTTTGTCCAGTCTTTTTTGAAATGTGTTGCAGGCATTCATTTCAAAATTAGGAAATATTTGCACAAAAAAACAAAAACGTTTATCAGTTTGAACATTAAATATCTTGTCTTTGTGGTATATTCAACTGAATATAGGTTAAAGAGGATTTGCAAATCATTGTATTCTGTTTTTAATTTACATTTCACACAGTGTCCCAACTTCATTGGAATTGGGGTTGTAGATTAAAAAGTTAAATTTGTAGAAAAACCTTTTCATGAACTGAACCTGCTTTCTTACGCAGGGGAAACTAAGATGAGAATAATCACTGTCATTGTGAGGCAACATCAGCTACAAGATTTTGGTCATGTGGCAGAAAAGGTCAAGTACATGTCCACATTTCACTTAAGCAAGGACACGTCCATAATTCAAAATAATTAAAGGTATTTTGATAACAGCCTGAGTGGTACTTTTTGTCTTTGGCCCAGAGCACATAGCATCCCATTTCTTCCAAAAAGGATCAGGAATACTAATTCATCTAATCACAGTACTGACTGTGTGACTGTGTAATGGTCCAACTCAGCTGCCTCAGAGCCCAGAGAAGTTGACACCACTTCCATCTACTTCCCAAAGTAATCTCTTGCCCATGTGGTTATATCAACTATTGATGAATAACTGTTCTTGATACAGTGCCATCTGAGGGATTAGCAATCACTTTTGTTCATCATAGGCTTGCGCAGTTGACCTGTACACACTGAAATTCCTCCAGATTCCATTGTTTACTTGGATTATCTGTTTTCTCTTTGAGTTTATATACTCCTCTTTCTGTTCTGCTGTTACTTTAAGTGTCCCCTACTGCCATTTTAAGAAGTCTGTTGCCCTGGGGAGGTTTCCTGACAACTCATGTCCAATGTCTGACCCTTGCCCTCTTCTGACCCTGTCACTGTTCATAGCCATTCCCCTGACTCTTCCATGACCCAAAATATAGAAACAAGACTGATCCTTTGACTCACCGGTGGACTTTAATGGGCCTCACGGCTGACATCCTGACTCTACCTTGGACCTTTATGGGCCTTACAGCCGACACCCCACCTAACTCTTGGACATTTATGGGCCTTGCAGTCAACCCCCTGACTCTGCCATGTACCTTGATAGATCCTGTGGTTGTCTTCCGGATTCTGCCGTGGCCTGTACCAGTCTGACCGACTTATGTCTGCCACACGGCCGTCGCACGGCCTTTGTTCAGATTCCGCCATGGTATGGTCCTTGTTATGACACAGTCGTGGACTCAAGGGAGTCGCATGGCCTCCCTCCCGTGATTGTGTGCCTTGTGGTTGCCTTCCTCTGTGTCTTGGGGGAGGGTTTCTGTCAGCTGTTGGTGTTGGACACCTTGGAAGGGGGTGTTGTCATGGTTTGCCCATGTCCTGGTCTGTGTTATGGTTTTGTCTGTCTGCGTTGGCTCCTCTGTCTTTCATCAACTGTCTGTCTCAACCTTAGCTGTTTGTTCGACTTTAGCCACATTGTGAGTTCTGTTCTAGTTATTCTTAGCCTTTTGTCGTCTTAGATTTCTCTTTTTGGTTCTTACATTTGATTCCTGGTCTGATTCTTCAATCATTTCATGTTGGGCTTTCTTTATCTTTATTTCTTAGGCTTTTGGTATTTCTCATCTTTGTTTAGGTATTTGTTTTTATGACTGTTGGTTTTGGGGAGTGTCACTGTCGCAATTCCATTTGCTTCTGCTCCTGTCTGTCATTCCCACCTAAACTCTCTTGTCTCTTCTCTTCTCTGGTCCAACTACACCCTCTTCCTGAACGTTCCCCACACCTGTTTCACTTCACACCTTGATTACCCACTGTGTATTTAAGCCTTGTGTTTTGTGTTTGTCTCCGCAAGTTCATTGAACTTGTCTTTGTTCCAGCCTTGTACCACAGCCTTGTTTAGTCCTTGTTCGATTACCTACCCATGTTTGACACTACCTTGTTTTTGGACCCTGCCTCCTTTAACAATTGCCTGTTACCTCTGCACCGCTGACTGTCATACTGTGTACCGACGCACTGCCAGATTACAAGATAAAGCCTTTTGATTCTGCCCATGTTTGTGCCTATGAGTCCGCATATGTGCCCATCTACCTTCTGTGCCACACCTCCTTGAATCGTGACAGAAGTCACTCCTTCATAAAAGGTACATGGCAGCTCACCTGGAGTTTGCCAAAAGGCACCTGAAGGAATCTCAGACCATGAGAAACAAAATTCTCTGGTTTGATAAGACAAAGATTAAGGTCTTTGGAGTGAATGCCAGGTGTCATGTTTGGAGTAAACCAGGCACCACTCATCACCTAGCCAATACTATCCCTACAGTGAAGCATGGTGGTGGCAACATCATGCTGCGGGGATGTTTTTCAGTGGCAGGAAATGGAAGACTAGTCAGGATTGAGGGAAATTTGAATGCAGTAATGTACATTGACATCCTGGATGAAAACCTACTCCAGACCACTCTTGAACTCAGACTGGGGTGACAATTCATCTTTCAGCAGGACAATGACCTTAGGCACACAGCCAAGATATTAAAGGAGTGGATTCAGGACAACTCTGTTTCTGTCCTTGAGTGGCCCCACCAGAGCCCAGACCTGATTGTGAATGATGGAGCTTGAGAGGTGCTGCAAGGAGGAATGGCCAAAACTACCCAAAGATAGGTGCTCCAATGTAATGGCATCACGTTCAAGAAGACTTGAGGCTGTAATGGCTGCCAAAGGTGCATCAACAAAGTATTGAGCAAAGATTGTGAATATTTATGTACATGTGATTTCCTGTTTTTATATACATATATATATATATATATATATATATAAATTTGCAAAGGTTTCAACAACAACAAAAAAAAACTTGTTGACAATGACATGTTGTCATTGTGAGTACTCACAATACTCACAATGAATACTCACAATGAGTGTTGTGAGTAGAATTTTGAGTGGAAAAATGAATGTACTCCATTTTGGAATAAGGCTGTAACATAACAAAATGTGGGAAAATGAAGTGCTGTGAATACTTTCTGGATGCACTGGATGCCCCAGCAATAAGGGCCACTATGATCTAACGACCCTTTGATTCAGTGGTCGATTCCATGTCAGCATTCCATATAAGTATGATATTCTGCTCTCAAGAAGAAATGTGCAAATCCCGTCCAATCTTTCTTTGAGGAAAACCGTTTTTAAACATTTCATTGGTTTTCTCATACATTTGTTTACAAAATGGAGATCCTCTGGCCATCTTTGTTCCTCAAAGATGCAGCCTTTCCTGAAAACTTCTGTTGTATCAAATCATGATTACAATCACCTGTTGTTTGTTTTCCCTCATTTTGAGCCTATAACTGCTGCCATCCCACCTTTTGTTGAATGTGTGGTCTCTATATCTCTATATCTGGAGTGGGTCCCCGAGCACCAGACTGTGGCTGCCCACTGCTCCAAGTGGATTGTGTCTCACTGTAATTAGGATGGGCTAAATGCAGAGGACATATTTCATTGTATATATGTACAATGACAATAAAGGCTCTTCTTCTTCTTCTGTAAGGTGATGGGGGGAGAGTGTAGCTAGACAGCATTGGATAGTAGTTTGTAGGATGAGTTTTACGATGACAAAGAGGAAGAGAGTGAGAGCTGAACCAAGGATTAGATGGTGGAAGCTGAAGCAGGAAGACTGCTGTGTGAAATTCAGGGAGGAGGTAAGATAGGCACTGAATAGAGATGAAGTGATTTTGGACAAAGGGAATAGTACTGCAGATGTGGTGAGGGAAACAGCTAGGAAGGTGCTGGATGTGATATCTGGAAACAGGAAGACAAAGAAACCTGGTAATGGAATTAAGATGTTCAGGAAAGTACAAGGGGGAAAAAACTTGTTCCAATTTCCCAGACAAATCCCTTAAAGTAAGAAAATGCCTGCACAGTAATACACCTGTCACACATAGCCGGAATCACGCAGAGTGGCTTCAGACTTATGAATCGGCGCACATCTGAAAAGTGTCGGATTTCAGTTCCAAAACGTTCTGACAGCCATCTGCGGAAGTTGACACAGTTGGTCAAAATCGGCCGGTGGCCCCAAGTGTGACGCACTGTTCAAAACTCTCTGGGCACCATCGAGATGGGACACCTATCCGCGGTTGGTCCATGTGTTATCTGAGGACCATCTGACCACAATTTTCATTTTCTGATGGCGGAAAAATGGGATCTGAAATGATTTGAGTGTGTACGAGGGAAGCTCGAGATAGATGACCTGCACGACACCTATAATAATGTCCATCCCACACACCCCCACCCCCCCACCCCAGAGCGCAAAACAACCATTGAAAGGTATATGTCATGCTTCATCACGATAATAATTATGAATTATCATGTACAGTGAATGTGAACAACGGCTATCAAACTGAAAAGCTCCGCGCACTACTATTTCAGATTTGTTAACTAAAGTTCATTTTTTGTATTCTTTTTTTCTGTTGTGTTGTTGACCATCTGTCACAAGCAAGTGGAAAGTGAAATTTTGTGCACATCTGACAAAGGATCTGCTTGTGTTCCAGTGAAATGTGTCTGTGTTGGTGTGAGGTTCTTGACTGTGCTGTTTTAGAAAGAGGGTTAAAAATGTGGGATATTGTTGATCTCAAAAGCAGCAGAAGTGTACGCTCACTAAGTGGCACTCTACCTGTCTGTCTCCTTGGACAAAACACTTAATGTGAATTGCCTCAGTCCAGTTTCCCAACTGTAAATGCCTGTATGGTAGAGTGGCCAGACGGAAGCCAGCCCTTCATAAAAGGCACATGGCAGCCTGCCTGGAGTTTGCCAAAAGACACTTGAAGGACAAAGATTGAACTCTTTGGTGTGAATGTCAGGTGTCGCGTTTGGAGGAAACCAAGCACCTTCCCTACAGTGAAGCATGGTGGTGGCAGCATCATGCTGTGTGAATGTTTTTCAGTGGCAGGGACTGGGAGACTAGTCAGGATTGAGGGAAAGATGAATGCAGCAATGTACAGAGACATCCTGGATGAAAACCTGCTCCAGAGCACTGTTGACCTCAGACTGGGGCGACGGTTTATCTTTCAGCAGGACAGTTACCCCGAGTACACAATCAAGATATCAAAGGAGTAGCTTCAGGACAACTCTGTGAATGTCTGTGAGAGATCTGAAAATGTCTGTGCACTCACTGACACTCCCTATCCAACCTGATGAATCTTGAGAGGTGCTGCAAAGATCAATGTGCAAAACTGCCCAAAGATACTGTAGGTGCAGCAAGCTTGTGGCATCATATTCAAAAAGACATGAGGCTGTAATTGCTGCCAAAGGTCCATCAATAAAGTACTGAGCAAAGGGTGTGAATACTTGCAGTTGTGCTCAAAAGGTTACATGCTGTGACAGAATTTTTGTTTTGTGGCCATTTTTCAGAGAATATAAATAACACAAAAACTTTTTTTTCACTCATGTTAAGTGGTTGGGTGAAGCCATTTATTGTACACAAATGTGTTTACTCTTTTTAAATCATAATGACAACAGTAACTACCCAAATGACCCTACATGTGCTCTGATGTCACTGTTTATCTCCATAGAAACTACCAAAACAATCTTTCATACAAACTGTTTAAAGGGACATTACAGTGTTGTGGTGGAAATTACGGCAATAGTGTGGGACAACTACATTTTGTTTAAAAAAATCACAACAGTTGTATGACATTGAATACCCCAATTATGTTTTGATTATTTTACTGATATTTTATTCAGAGATATTTTAAAACATTAGAAAAAACGTTTCTTTACCATTCATTTTTATCATTGAAGATCAAAAGTCTGGGTGTGGGACAAGCACAAAACGGCAATATTTGCATATAATGATGCTGAAAAAAGGTGAAAAAGTCATCATAGACTACTAGAACAAATTTCTTAACACACTTTCATTGTAAAGATAACTATAAAAGTGTGACATTTCCCCTTTTTTCTGTTTTTCATACAATATGATCAAAGTCTAAGTAGTCTAAGAATCACCCTGAAATGTGTCCATTAAGGCATTGCATGGCAGAGTAAAAGACACATAGTAAATATAAATTCTCACCTGTTAGATTCAGTGGGATTCATCTGAGGAAAAACTGTTTTTATCCAAAACAGTGTCTAAACGGTGAAGAAAAGTCCCTACACAGCTGCGCCATGTGAGAGCTCCTCTGCCCCACTGAGTCTTGGTGATTAAATTATCCCATCAGCCACAAAAGAAATTAAATAAAATAATGTTAAAATTAGTCAATTGTGTTTGTGTTGAGCGGACAGTAACAATGTAACATCCAAAGTGAACCTGAACTACACTACCCACGATGCTCCCTGCGTCGACCGGCCAATCACGTCTTGTGCTTAATGATGACATCATCACCAAGCAACAGGCAGCCAGTCTGCCACAAACACACAACAGATACACTAAAATGTTTGATTTTAGGGTTTACAAACATTTTTGACCGTTAAACGTTGCTGACTTTACCAGGAAATAAATGTTATCGGACTGAAAGTTATCACTGCTTAGACTTTATTTACATCAATTATGAAGAAATACAAACAGTATGGCACTCTATGGTAAATCTGTGTGGAGTAGACAGTTCTCAAACACTGAGTGACTGTGCAAGAAGGAGAAGAGTGAGAAACGCCACCAAGACACCCAGACAACCCAGAAGAAGTTATAAGCTTAGGTGGCTGTGATTGGAGAAATTGTGCATAGTGCATTTTGCATCACCACTCTTAGCTTCATACTGGAGTAGATCGGAGAAGGATAGTGTTTCACCAAAACAGAGCAAATCTAGGCAGATGTACCTTCTGGGAATTTGTAGCTAAACTTTCAGGTCTTCTTTTTAAGAAAATCCACCTCTATACCACTTCATCATGAAGCTGTATAACTGCTGATAACACAAATGATAACACAAAAAGTTTTTGTGTTATTCACATTCTCTGAAAAATGGCCAAGAAACCAAAAATTCTGCCAAGGTATATAAACTTTTGGACACAACTGTATGTACATGTTTTCTTAAGGCCCCTTCACACATGAATGAAGCTGACTGGCGCATGAAGGAGGAATTGCACGCCACTCGTGAAAAATCAGAGCTGCCTCATACAACTTTTGCCACAAGCATTCTTGCACACCAGTGACCCGAAAGACAGCAAGTGCCCTGCGAGTGCCCATTCAACCACCTCTCTTGGCAGGTGTCAGCCAAATTCCAGGTGCGACACACTAGCATCCAACACTGCTCACTTGGCACTTAGAAAAGGCAGGGCTATTCGTGCTCCTGGCACAATAGTGGAGTGTAGATGACCACATTTGAGCTGTTTGTGAAAACTGCCTAAGTGCAACACGAGTTTGGCGTTACCAAGCAACAAATAGGTATGACTGTGCCAACACCCCCCCCCCCCACCTCACACACACACACACACACACACAAATGGCTTGTGGAGTGTGTCGGCTACCCCCCCCCCAACAAACAAAAACACACCATGAATCCAACATTGTCAGCTGTAGCTGAGGGTCCCGGAGTACGGTTGCTGTCCAGCACAGTGCACTGCTGGAACAGCTGACTGCTGTGTACTGCAACTCAGCTGGTGAACACGCAATGCACATGTATGGGCGGGCACTTATGCCTTCATGACATCCTGACAATAACATACAGACATGATCACATGAGGACCGGCTAGTGTCTGAGCGCGTGGCGCAGTGTGAAAATAATGAGCCAGCCGGGCAGGCTGATGTCACTTCCACCACGTAAACTGTAGTTTAAATGACAGACAAAGTGGAAATTAAATGAAACAAATCAGCGTAAAGGTGTGAACTCATTCATGTATGATTGCTTTGCTCATACGCTTTGCTGTGGACATACAGCACCTGTCAGCTGATCGCCGACTGTCAGTTGGACCTGACCATGCATGCAAGGTATTAAATTAAAAACACATCAGACTGATGCAGGACAACAAATAATAATACATACATTTAAAAAAAATCACAGAACAATGCAACAGAGAGTGAGCCTTTTTTCTGTGAGCTAAGAAGGTCCACAAAGGTGGGCGTATCCCTGCGACCTGCAGCTGTTCAGGCATCTGTGCTCCCAAGTCACAACTGGAGAACACCTGTAGTGACTTGTAGAATATAACCTCACATAACTTCAGGGTGAGTCGCAGACGTCAGCTTGTTGGCCTCACGTGGAAATAAAACACATATCACTTCAGCTGACCGCCGCATTAGCGCACTGCAAAGTTGGTGAATATCGTGCCATGCAGAAAATCACTGTGAGGCACGTGTATCTGTGGGATTAACCCACAATGTAATAGTTAAAACACACATCACATTTGCAACGTAGTCACCAGTGGATCACTGGGCGCTGGACATGCCATGCTGGCTGATGTGTTCATGACACAGGAGCCGGCTCTTGATGAGATGAGAGCCTGGCTGATGTCTTCATTAGACAAGTGCATCAGGTTGTTCATGTAAAAAAACATAAAAGGGAGAACAGTAAACCACGTCATTTCAGTACTTCTTTGTGTACATCTAGGCGGAGGCTAGCTTCGCTCTTTATAACAGGAATTAAGTTTTATAAATTGTGATGTTTTTTATTTTTTGCTCGGCTGCTGTGTGCGCGACTTACCATGTGCTTGCACAGTGTTCGTGCCAGTGAACACAAGTGTGCACAAAACCATCGCACAGTATCGTGCAAGTCTATCTGACAACAGCAGGTGCAATGTTTCGCGGTTCCCCATTTCATTTTTTGTTCGCAGTTTTTCAGTAGGTTTCTGCTTCTTTTGCTCAATTTTGTGTTAAGCACAGTGGCTTAGTTGGCTAGCACTGTTGCCTCAGAGCGAGAAGGTCATGAGTTTGATTCCCACCTGTGGCCTTTCTATGTGGACTTTGCATGTCCTCCCCATATTTTCATGGATTTTCTCCAGGTGCTCCAGCTTTCTCCCACATCCAAAGACACGCAGGTTAGGTAGAATGGAAACTTTAAATTTCTGTAGGTGTGTGTGTGGATGTGTTTGTTTGTCTATATGTGGCCCTGTGACAGACTGGCGTCTTGTCCAGGGTGTACCCCACCATGCGCTCTATGAGTGCTGGGATAGGCTCCAACCCCCTGCAACCCTTAATTGGACTGGTTCACATGACAAGATAATTAGGCCGATATCGGACCCAGACTTCCTCTTTCGATGATCTTAAAGACACCCCGACTATAGTGATGATTTTAAAGATAATCTTTTCAAATATTCCTGTCATGTTGGCGCTCTGCTCAGAAGGATGGTGGGACCACTCAGACCGCAATCAGGGATATTCAACATTGTCTTGGCCCGATATAGCAGCATGTGTGGTGTCCCCCGACCACAAACGAGCACGCAGCCTGCTGAATGTGACGTGTAGCCAATCAGAAAGCCAGGTGACGGGCGCACGGAGCAGAATCCATAATCAAAATGGCTGTTATGGCTTACCAAAAAGTCTGGTGGTCGCGCTCTTCACTCCTTTCACCAACGACTATACATCTTTTTTTTCTCCGTTAGAAATAGTCCACAAACTTATCTCTGTTGTGTCTTCCTTGTCCACCATGTTTGTTTACTTTGAAATCATGTTCAATCTTGAGAGATTCTGTGAGATGTGTGTGAAATCTGTTCGTATGTGGTGTGTTGTCTTTACCATGTGGCTGCACACCACATACTGTGCGACCAAAACTGTTAGATCTATGATTTTTTATCTCCACGTGTGTGGTCTCTCAGTTATTGGAAATCTACAGACAATTTGAAAATCTTGCAGTGTGAACCAGGCTTAAGTGGTTGAAGATGAGTGTGTGTGTAAAAAAAAATGTTTTCATGTTGTCATTATGAGGTGTTGTGAGTAGAATTTTACAAATAGAGCATAGAGAAATACAGAAAAATGAATTTTGTCTATTTTAAAATAAGGCTGTAACATAAAATTTTAAAAGGTGAAGCGCTGGGAATACTTTCTGGATGCACTCTAACCTGCTTGGTGCTGTGAAAATCTAAAACAAATGGCTTCATTCTGTGCCTATAGATTTAAATGAAATGATGCTGGTCATCACCACACCCCCTCTCAAACTGCCAGAACAAATCCAAATATGGACTTTTGTAACATATGCCACAGATGTGTAAAACAACATATTCCAAGCCTACATTTGGTTCAGACCAGGACAGTGTCTAAGTACATACATATGGAATTTGGGGAATTTTTGAAGCTGAAACCCCAAATATTTTTACTATAAAATGTTTTTTGCAAAATATCAGCACATTTAAGGAAGTTTGAAAAAGCACTTGTGTGACTCAGCAAGTAAAAAAAAGTTTCCTTGAGATCTGGCCTCCTTTTTGATCTGGTCTTCCGTTTGTTAACTTTACAGAGTGGATTACATAAAACCTCTGGGCCTGTTGGAAGGAAGGTTTGTGGCAAATGGCAATACCGTGAGATTTCAGTACCACTTAATTTAAGATGAAATCTAAACAGATTTGTCTGCCCTTGACAGAAAATTAATAAGAAAGCATACATCCATAAGGTTATCATAGACGCTTGCATGTCATCTCTCAGCCACCAATCCTTCCTTCCGATTTACTTCTGTGCACCTTCACAGTCCATAGAGCTCCAACCCTGAGGGCCCTGCCCTCCATGCTCATCCATCATCCTGAACGGGCATAGGGAGATTCACATTTCCTTCGGGTGGGAGCCATGACTGCAGCTGTCAGCCAGTGCTGATTGATGGGCAGGTTGATGATGGGGACCTGGGCCACAACGCGGGGGGGGGGGGGGGCGGTGGTCTTGGCTACTAAACTCCTGCCAGCCGCTGCTGTAAAAGTCTGCTGTGGCGTCAGCGTGCAGCAGAATCCACAGCCATCACCAGGCCAGAAGACTGATTCTTGTTAACAACACGGCAATATATGTTGTGACAGGGCACCCACTGCTGGGAGGAGAACACACACAAATACAGGCACCACCCAGTGCTGCTGTTGGCCAACAGTAACTAAGCAACAGGAAAACCTTACATGCTGACCAACGGCACCGCATAAGAATCAGTATGTGGGTGATTATATCATGCACTGATTTTCCTCCCCGTTCCTATTTTCTGTCAGACGTAAATCTTTTTACTGCCTCGTCAGAAGCAGCGCCACTTCCCTTCCTTTTTCTACACCTACTATTTGCTTCTATCATCTATTATTCCCCTCCTTTTTGCTTTCCTCCTCTTCTGCAGTGGGTTCTACATCCTGCAGTCCCTCTCCTCAAACACCTCCATGTGATCAGCCTTCAGTCTTTCCTCCCCACTTTCACTGCACCTCCTTGACAAACCTCTATATGTCTCCACCTTCTCCATCACCTTGTCTGCAGCAGACAGGTGGACGTTTCACCCACCGTGTGCCTGTTTTGTCACTGCTGAGTTGCAGTGGTCAGCTTTAATAAGCTCACTCTGTCTTTATTCCTGCTCTCTGTCTCCAAACCCGTGTTTTCTGCAGTCTGTTGGCAGTTCTGCCAGACACCAAGCCTCCAGAGCAAAGAGACAGCAGCCAGGACACACGGGGAGCTCAAAGAAGACAGCAAGCTGCACACAGGACCGGCACAGGAAAAAAATACTACACACAGGACCAGCACAGGAACAATACTGCACACAGAACCAGCACAGGAAAAATACTATACACAGAACCGGCACACGAACAATACTGCAACAAAGGACGAGCAGAGGAAAAATACTACACACAGCACCGGCACAGGAAAAATACTACACACAGCCCTGGCACAGGAAAAATACTACACACACAACTGGCGCAGGAAAAATACTACACACACAACCGGCACACAAACAATACTGCAACAAAGGACCAGCAGAGGAAAAATACTACACACAGCACCGGCAGAGGAAAAATACTACACACAGCCCTGGCACAGGAAAAATACTACACACACAATCGGCGCAGGAAAAATACTACACACACAACCAGCACACGAACAATACTGCAACAAAGGACCAGCAGAGGAAAAATACTACACACAGCACCGGCACAGCAAAAATACTACACACAGGACCGGCACAGGAAAAAAAATACTACACAGAGGACCAGCACAGGAAGAATTCTACAACCCCAATTCCAGTGAAGTTGGGATGTTGTGTAAAATGTAAATAAAAACAGAATACAATGCTTTGCAAATCCTCTTCAATGTATATTCAGTTGAAAACACCACAAAGACAAGATACTCAGTGTTCAAAGTGATAAACTTTATTGTTTTTGTGCAAATATTTGTTCATTTTGAAATGGATGCCTGCAACATGTTTCAAAAAAGCTGGGACAGTGGTATGTTTACCACTGTGTTACATCACCTTTCCTTCTAACAACACTCAATAAGCGTTTGGGAACTGAGGACACTAACCGTTGAAGCTTTGTAGGTGGAATTCTTTCCCATTCTTGCTTGATGTACGACTTCAGTTGTTCAGCAGTCCGGGGTCTCCGTTGTCGTATTTTGCGCTTCATAATCAAATCAAATCAATTTTATTTATATAGCGCCAAATCACAACAGTCGCCCCAAGGCGCTTTATATTGTAAGGCAAAAGCCATACAATAATTACAGAAAAACCCCAACAGTCAAAACGACCCCCTATGAGCAAGCACTTGGCGACAGTGGGAAGGAAAACTCCCTTTTAACAGGAAGAAACCTCCAGCAGAACAATGGTCAGGGAGGGGCAGTCTTCTGCTGGGACTGGTTGGGGCTGAGGGGAGAGAGTCAGGAAAAAGACATGCTGTGGAAGAGAGCAGATATCAATCACCAATGATTAAAAGCAGAGTGGTGCATACAGAGCAAAAAGAGGTGAATAAAAAGAAACACTGGGTGCATCATGGGAACCCCCCAGCAGTCTAAGTCTATAGCAGCATAACTAAGGGATGGTTCAGGGTCACCTGATCCAACCCTAACTATAAGCTTTTTCAAAAAGGAAAGTTTTAAGCTTAATCTTAAAAGTAGAGAGGGTGTCTGTCTCCCTAATCCGAATTGGGAGCTGGTTCCACAGGAGAGGAGCCTGAAAGCTGAACGCTCTGCCTCCCATTCTACTCTTACAAACCCTAGGAACTACAAGTAAGCCTGCAGTCTGAGAGCGAAGCGCTCTATTGGGGTGATATGGTACTATGAGGTCCCTAAGATAAGATGGGACCTGATTATTCAAAACCTTGTAAGTAAGAAGAAGAATTTTAAATTCTATTCTGGAATTAACAGGGAGCCAATGAAGAGAAGCCAATATGGGTGAAATATGCTCTCTCCTTCTAGTCAATCAATCAATTCAATCAATTTTTTTTTTATATAGCGCCAAATCACAACAAACAGTTGCCCCAAGGCGCCCTATACTGCAAGGCAAGGCCATACAATAATGATGTAAAACCCCAACGGTCAAAACGACCCCCTGTGAGCAAGCACTTGGCTACAGTGGGAAGGAAAAACTCCCTTTTAACAGGAAGAAACCTCCAGCAGAACCAGGCTCAGGGAGGGGCAGTCTTCTGCTGGGACTGGTTGGGGCTGAGGGAGAGAACCAGGAAAAAGACATGCTGTGGAGGGGAGCAGAGTCCCTGTCAGTACTCTAGCTGCAGCATTTTGAATTAACTGAAGGGTTTTCAGGGAACTTTTAGGACAACCTGATAATAATGAATTACAATAGTCCAGCCTAGAAGAAATAAATGCATGAATTAGCTTTTCAGCATCACTCTGAGACAAGACCTTTCTAATTTTAGAGATATTGCGCAAATGCAAAAAAGCAGTCCTACATATTTGCTTAATATGCGCATTGAAGGACATATCCTGATCAAACTCCAAGATTTCTCACAGTATTACTGGAGGTCAGGGTAATGCCATCCAGAGTAAGGATCTGGTTAGACACCATGTTTCTAAGATTTGTGGGGCCAAGTACAATAACTTCAGTTTTATCTGAATTTAAAAGCAGGAAATTAGAGGTCATCCATGTCTTTGTGCCACACATTTTCAATGGGCGACAGGTCTGAACTGCAGGCAGGCCAGTCTAGTACCTGCACTCTTTTACTACGAAGGCACGCTGTTGTAACACGTGCAGAATGTGGCTTGGCATTGTCTTGCTGAAATAAACAGGGATGTCCCTGAAAAAGACATTGCTTGGATGGCAGCATGTGTTGCTCCAAAACCTGGATGTACCTTTCAGCATTGATGGTGCCATCACAGATGTGTAAGTTGCTCATGCCATGGGCACGAACATACCCCCATACTGTCACAGACGCTGGCTTTTGAACTTTGCACTGATAACAATCTGGATGGTCTTCTTCCTCTTTTGTCCGGAGGACACGATGTCCATGATTTCCAAAAACAATTTGAAATGTGGACTCATCAGACCACAGCACACTTTTCCACTTTGCGTCTGTCAATTTCAAATGAGCTCGGGCCCAGAGAAGGCAGTGGCATTTTTGGATGTTGTTGATGTATGGCTTTTGCTTTGCATGGTAGAGTTTTAACTTGCACTTGTAGATGTAGTGACAAACTGTGTTAACTGACAATGGTTTTCTGAAGTGTTCCTGAGCCCACACAGTAATATCCTTTACAGAATGATGATGGTTTTTAATGTAGTGCTGCCTGAGGGATCAAGGGTCATGGGCATTCAATGTTGGTTTTCGGCCTTGCCGCTTATGTGTAGAAAGTTCTCCAGATTCTCTGAATCTTCTGACTATATTGTGGACTGTAGATGATGGAATCCCTAAATTCCTTGCAATTGAACGTTGAGAAACATTGTTCTTAAACTGTTGGACATTTTTTTTCACATAGTTGTTCACAAAGTGGTGAACCTCGCCCCATCTTTGCTTGTGAATGGCTGAGGCTTTTGGGGATGCTCCTTTAATACCCATCATGACACTCATCTGTTTCCAATTAACCTGTTCACCTGTGGAATGTTCCAAACAGGTGTTCTTTGAGCATTCATCAACTTTCCCAGTCTTTTGTTGCTCCTGTCCCAGCTTTTTTGAAATGTGTTGCAGGCATCCATTTCAAAATGAGCAAATATTTGCACAAAAACAATAAAGTTTATCAGTTTGGACATTAAATATCTTGTCTTTGTGGTGTTTTCAATTGAATATAAGTTGAAGAGGATTTGCAAATCATTGTATTCTGTTTTTATTTACATTTCACACAATGTCCCAACTTCATTGGAAGTGGGGTTGTACAAACAGGACCGGCACAGGAAAAAATACTACAAACAAGATTGGCACAGGAAAAATACTACACACAGGACCAGCACAGGAAAAATACTACACACAGTGTTGGGAAGGTGTCGTAGCACGGACCCACAACAGGGGGCGCAAATGAATGGACAATGAGTAAGCCAAAAGGTAACAATTTACTGTTGTGACAATACACAACTAAATACACAGAAATTGCAAAGTCAATTAACACCAGGTGACGTGTGGGCAGGCTCGAAGATAGAAGACCCCGACGAGAGAGAGGCCGCGTCCCACACGGCCTCCACCACCAACGGTCTGAAGAACACCGGAGCCGCCAAGTCCCGAATCCCCAGGTGACCTCTGTCTTCGGCTGTCGACCCTGGTACTGCTGGCAAAAAGCAGAGACAAGATGAATGAGTGTAAATCCGTACACTCAGTGGTCTACAGTCTGTACACAGTTAGGAGGGAGCACCTCCACCTCCAAATCACACACACTCGTGCAGCTCCTGATCTACCACTTATCTGGGATGGGGTGCGAGGTGAAGCCGTCACTCTCACACCAAACGCCAATCCTCCAGACAAGGCAACACTTCAGGAAAACGGCTGCAACAGAAGTTCAGTTGGTTACACAATGTGTCAGTCAGCAGAGAAATTACCTCTCGGTAGTCGATTTCTCGGCGAGGAGGTGGAGTTGCAGTCCGGCTTTTATGATGGTGATGATGATGATGAACGAGTGACAGCTGGTGCAGGGGATGAATGACAGCTGTCACTTCTTCTGGGTCTGGCGCCCTCTCGTGCTTGGAGCCCGCACTCCAAGCAGGGCGCCCTCTGGTGGTAGTGGGCCAGCAGTACCTCCTCTTCAGCGGCCCACATAACACACAGGACAGGCAGAGGAAAAATACTACAAACAGGACCGGCACAGGAAAAATACTACACACAGGATCAACACGGGGAAAATACTACAAACAGAACCTGCACAGGAAAAATACTACACACAGGAAGAGCACAGTAAAAATACTACACACAGTACCAGCACAGTAAGAATGCTACACACAGGACCGATGTAACAGTTTATCTTCCCCCCCTGGATATCTTACCCCCGGGGGGGGGGAGATGTCCTAGGATATCTTACCCCCCACCCTGGATATCTTACCCCCCCCCCCCCCACCCAATATCTTGCCAAAATGAAGTTTTGCAAGATATGTTTGTCAATATGTATGTTTGTCAATATGTATTTTTGAAATTTAGCAGCCCTAGTAAGGTACCTTTCAGTACACAAAAAGGATCAAGGTCAACAGTCAAGGTCACAGGAAGGTCAAACACTATTTTATGCAAAGCTAAATTGGAGTATTTTCCATCACATCACATATTTCAGGTTGTCAATCAGGTCCATATATTCAAAGAGTATATTTGGAAGGGAGATTTAAAGATAATTCAGAATATTAAATATTAATATTGTAGATAGCTATCAATCAAATACCTTCATCTGGGACCATAAAACATCCATGAAATATAGAGTTTAAGTGTTGCTCTATACTGACTGGGCCTTGTCACCTTTATTTAACCAGGATAAAACTCATTGAGATTAAGAATCTCTTTTTTACAAGTGTCCTGGCCAAGAGGCAGGGCAGAGTTACATACACAGTTACATTTACATAGAAAACAGACACTTGAACACTTGACACTTGATTATTCTCTTACTGAGAATAATCTCTTTGAGCCACTGCAGTCTGCTTTTAGAAAATATCATTCCACAGAGATGGCTCTCAGTAAGTGGTGAATGATCTTCTGCTTACAATGGATTTGGACACCACTCCGGTTCTGTTGCTGTTAGATCTCAGTGCTGCATTTGATACAGTGGATCATCATATTCTACTTGATAGGCTGGAAAATCATTTTACTGGGAGTGCCCTTGCATGGCTGACGTCATATTTGACCAGTCGTTCTCACTGTGTTTTGTACAGTAACACTACCTCTAACCTTAGTGACATGAAATTTGGGGTTCCACAGGGGTCTGTCTTAGGCCTCCTACTTTTCTCCCTTTATATAACACTCCTTGGGCACATATTGCGGCATTTTGGGATTACCTTTCACTGCTATGCAGATGATACTCAGTTATACATGCTGATAACTGCTGGTAATCTTGTTCACATAAAATCCTTAGAAGATTACCTTGCAGCAGTGAGAAGTTGGATGTCTCGAAACTTCCTACTTTTAAACTCTGATAAGACTGAAATGATGATTCTTGGTCCAGTGAGACATCGGCTGTTGGGGAAAGTGAGGAACACGGACCCACAACAGGGGGCGCAAATGAACGGACAAGGAAGAAGTCAAATAACAAGGTTTTACTGTTGTGAATTCGCACAACAAACACAACAGATCACAATTGTAAAAATAAACCAATTCCACTGGTGTCGTGTGGGCAGGCTCGACGATAGGAGACGTCCGTCCGAGTCGAACCGGAACCACCCGATTTCCTCTGCCACCGAACCCCGGGAATACTGGAGCCGCCAAGTCCCGAACTCCCAGGTGGCCACTGCCTCCGCTCGTCGGATCCAGTACTGCTGGCGAGGAACAGAAACAGTCAGATGTGGGTGCGGCTGCACCCAGCAACACGTAGGGTGGAAACACCACCTCCACCTCTAGTCACAAACAATACTGCAGTGTAGGGTACTTATCCGATATGAATCCAGTTCAGTCTTCAGCTGTCTTAAGCACAAGCAAAAAGGTTATTCCTCAGAAATGAGATGACTGGCTGAGTGCGTTACCTTCCTGGTAGAACGATATCTCGGCCATGAGATGGAGATGCCGTCCAGCTGATATACCCCTCAGCTGATGGATGTCAGCTGTTTCAGGTGATGGGTGACGGCTGTCACCTGGGCTGCTCCTGTGAGGCGGCAGCGCCCTCTGGTGCCTGGAGCCCGCACTCCAGGCGGGGCGCCCTCTGGTGGTGGTGGGCCAGCAGTACCTCCTCTTCAGCGGCCCACACAACATCGGCATCAATTTGACCAGTTAACGCTCAGCCTATGCTCGTGTGTCATACATCACACTGACAAAGTGAGGAACCTTGGGGTAATTTTTGATCCTTTGTTGTCTTTTGGCCTCCACATTAGAAATATTACTAGGACTGCTTTCTTCCACCTGCGAAATATAGCGAAGATTCGTCCCATCCTGTCTATGGCTGATGCTGAGACCCTGATCCATGCATTTATCTCTTCTAGATTGAACTACTGCAATGTTCTATTTTCTGGTTTACCGCAGTCTAGCATTAGGGGTCTCCAATTGGTTCGAAATGCTGCAGCCAGACGTTTGACACGAAGCAGAAAGGTCGACCACATTGCACCCATTTTGGCATCCCTTCACTGGCTTCCTGTCCCAGTGAGATCAGATTTTAAGGTTCTGCTACTAACCTATAAAATTATTCATGGACTGGCACCTCCCTACCTAGCTGACCTAATTAAACCTTACGTACCAGCCCGGGCTTTACGTTCTCGGGGTGCAGGACTACTTTGTGTCCCTAAGGTGAATAAGAAGTCTGCGGGTCACAGAGCTTTCTCTTATCATGCCCCTGTTCTGTGGAATGATCTCCCTGCATCAATAAAACAGTCAGATTCTGTGGAGACTTTCAAGTTCAGACTTAAAACGCACTTATTTTCCCTTTCATATGGCTAGCATACTGGTACAGTTTTGTTTTATGCTTTTTACTCTTTTAATTCATTTATTAGTAATTGGAGTGGGCTGCGGCCTCAACTTTACCTAAATTCTGGGTCTTTTAGTGAAGTTTAGAGATAGTGGCCGGTGATCACCTTAGTATTTCTCTGTTTTTCTTGTTGTTTAATGCTGGCAAATTATACAGGTTTTTTTTTTTTTTTTGTCTTTCTGATGCCTGATTCTGTTTTTTCTCTGTTTAAGGTGCAGCTCCATCCAGGGATGGGAGTTGTATTCGTGTTGACGATCCTCCTGTCCTGTGCGCCAATAGCATTTCTTGTATATTCATCCATGAATTGTTCTGTAATTTATGTTTGTAGCATGACCCAAGCAGAGGGTCACCCATTTGAGTCTGGTCTGCTTGAGGTTTCTTCCTCAGAGGGAGTTTTTCCTTACCACTGTTGCTCTGGGGGTTGGTAAGGTTAGACCTTACCTGTGTGAAGCGCTTTGAGGCAACTCTGCTGTGATTTGGCGCTATATAAATTAAAATAAATTAAAAATTAAATTAAATTGGACGAGATAATACAATCAGGTAAAACATCTACAGGTCAGAGCTATCAAAAGTGATTTAAAAGAGTTAAGTGGCACTAGCTCTTTCAGTCGAATCTCATTCTGGAGTTCCAAGAGTGGAATGTTGGAATGTTGCCTGTTAGGGGTTGGGGGGAAGAGATTTCCAGGGTGGGGTGGAAGATATCCTAGGATATCCCCCTGGAGGGGAAGCTATCCGGGGGGATTATACTGTTACACCGGCAAAGGAAAAATACTACACACAGGTCCGGCACAGTAAAAATACTACACACAGCACCACCACAGTAAAATACAGCACACACCACCACTACACTAAAAATACCGCACAAAGCACCACTACAGTAACAACAGTGCACACAGCTCCACCGCAGTAAAAATATTGCAAAGCACTGCGACAGCAAAAATACCCCACACAGCACTGCCAGAGTAAAAATACTGCACACAGTACCGCCACAGTAAAAATACTGCACAAAGCACCACTGCAGTAAAAATACTGCACACAGCACTGCTACAGTAAAAATACCCCACACAGCACTGCCACAATAAAAAATACTGCACACAGTACCGCCACAGTAAAAAATACTGCACAAAGCACCACTATTATACTAAAACTAGTTAATACTATTTATCTCTTAAAAAATAAATATAAGCCCATATTGATTTAACTGCATAGCAAAGCCTCTTAAATAATAATTATGATAATAGTGTCACAAGCTGTATAGAAGAATGAAGACCAAGCCAGAGCTGCTTGCTGTTGCTGCTGCTGCTGCTGCTGCTGCTGCTGCTCCTTTTTTTTTTTTTTTTTTTTCGTCTGCACTCTACCACAAGGAAATGCTGTTATTTTTCACACAAGACAGAGGGAATGGCGGAAGTCATCAAACACAGTCCACTTTACACTTATGGTAACAACAACATGATTCTCAACCAAACTGATTAACCCAATTGAACTACAAAACAACATCAACAACACTAACAACACTGCTAAACCAACATGAACTACAATAACAACACTTAAAACCCCAAAATGCTGAACTCCCATAATGCATTGCAGCACAACACTTTACAGCCTTAGTAACCAAAAGTTTCCTAGTGTAACCAGTGTCTAAATGTAAACATATTTCACAAAATCCAGATGCCTGTCTGTTCATATGTTGTTTTTTTTTTGTGTGTGTGTCTTTATATTTGTTTCTGTATTTATTTTGGGGAGCTTTTATTTTGACGAGATGTATCTCTGTTGCGTGACCTTCGACCCATCCGCGATGTCATCCTGTAGATTTGCGCTATTTTCCTCAGTCGTCTTCCAGGCGTCGTGAGGTGGGGTGGGCTTTAGGAGTGCTCCTGTTCGTAAAGAGTTAAAATACAGTAAAACAATAAATATCTCTACAAATTTTGAATGATAATGGTTACATACGTTTCCTGTTGCTAACACATTTTTGTTGCAGTTTGGGTTTTTTTTTTTGTTGTTTTGTTTTTTTATCAGTGCAGCACTGTATGTAAAATGCTAAGTTAATGATTTCAAATTAAATTAAATAAGCTTGGCAGAAGCTTTTCATGCAAATTGTTGCATGGTTCCTTTGTTTATAGAGGTTTGCTGTGGAAAGCTGTATGTAAGAAGTTGCTGAACTGATGGAAATGTGTTTTGCACAGGTATGTGAGTTTCTTTTAATTTTGATGTTACTTTAATGGTGTATATTTGTTCTAATGAATTTTAAAAAATAGAAAATTGCCACTGACGGGGTGGAGAATGTCTCTTAAATTGCACTGTTGTGACTATTCAAAACTGCCTGATGAGTCCCTCTGGGTTATTACGTCATTGTGACATAACAACAATGTCAAACGGCCCAAACTGTCTGGTGCTGGGTCACGATTTACACGATTTAATAACATCAAAACGGTCCAAACTGTCTGGTGTCCAGGGGAGTAAAAAAAGAAAAGGAGGAAAACTGGGACCAAGACAGAGGTACAGCAAAAATAATGAAGTGATCACTGGCCTGTCCAGCTGGTCGCTAAGGCTGTAAATTGTTGTACTGTAATGCATTATGGGAGATGACCATCTTCCACTGCTATTTTCACAAATATGCAAAAAATGCATTTTAATTCAATACATTTTCAGCAGACTGGATCTTAAAATAATGTGAATGATTTTTATCCCTCAGCTGTTCATAGGTTGAAGGGGCATTGTCATCACCCCAGCAGCTGGGCGGGCAGGCGGTGTTGTGTGGCGTCAACAATTGGCTTAATATTGTGATTGCTCTGGAATGAATAGGCCTAGGGTCAACAAATTTACAGGACAGGTGTATCAGGTCAGGACCTCAGTGAAGTTTGAGACTGGATGACCTTGACTTTGAGATCAAGGTCACAAGCCAAAAGGTCATACTAACAACACAGGAATTCTGCCACTCAGGAATTTCACTGCTATGGTACCTGAGGGAGACCACTGGCAGCCGCTGCTATTTTTATGTTTTACTTTAATTAAAGTAGCATTTCAGTGTCCTGTGGTGTGTCAGTTCCTAACATGCATTGAAACACAGTTGTGTTAGCAATCATGAGAACAGATTGTTATTTTCTTTCAGCTGCTCCCTTTGGGGGGTGCCACAGCAGATCAATCATCTCCATCTCATCCTGTCCTCTGCATCTCTCTCTGTCACACCAACCCCGTGCATGTCCTCCCTCAGCACATCCATAAACCTCCTCTTTGGTTTCCCTCTTCTCCTGTTGCCTGGTGGTTCCTTCCTCAGTATCCTTCTCCCTATATACCCTGGGTCCCTCCCATGGACATGTCCAAACCATAACAGTCTTACCTCTCTGACTTTGTCTCAAAACCTTCCTACCTGTGCTGTCCCTCTGATATGCTCATTCCTAATCCTTTCAATCCTCATCACTTTGAAAAAAAATTGCAGCATCGTCAGCTCTGCCACTTCACACACACACCTCCTGTCTTTTTGTTAGCACCACTACCTCCAAGCCACACAATATACCTGGCCTCACTACATTCTAGAAATGTACCCTTTTATTGTTGCAGATGGACTGCATCTTGCTCCTGACTTTCATTCCCCTTCTCTCCAGAGCATATCTCCACCTCTCCAGGCTCATCTCAACCTGTCTCTACTCTCACTGCAGATCACAGTGCCATCTGCAAACATCACAATCCATGGAGACTCCTGTCTAACCTTGTCTGTCAACCTGTCCTTCACCATTGCAAATAATAAAGGACTCGGCGTCTAGCCTTGGTATTATTTCATGCTACGTCTATATTTTGTGTGTGTAAGAGATGGTTTTGTGCACATGGTGTGTGAACATATGTGGCCAGAAGACCTTTCAAATGTGTGTGTGTGTGTGTGTGTGTGTGTGTGTGTGTGTGTGTGTGTGTGTGTGTGTGTGTGTGTGTGTGTGTGTGTGTGTGTGTGTGTGTGTGTGTGTGTGTGTGTGTGTGTGTGTGTGTGTGCTCCCAATTCGGATCAGGGAGACAGACACCCTCTCTACTTTTAAGATTAGGCTTAAAACTTTCCTTTTTGCTAAAGCTTATAGTTAGGGCTGGATCAGGTGACCCTGAACCATCCCTTAGTTATGCTGCTATAGACTTAGACTGCTGGGGGGTTCCCATGATGCACTGAGTGTTTCTTTCTCTTTTTGCTCTGTATGCACCACTCTGCATTTAATCATTAGTGATTGATCTCTGCTCCCCTCCACAGCATGTCTTTTTCTTGGTTCTCTCCCTCAGCCCCAACCAGTCCCAGCAGAAGACTGCCCCTCCCTGAGCCTGGTTCTGCTGGAGGTTTCTTCCTGTTAAAAGGGAGTTTTTCCTTCCCACTGTCGCCAAGTGCTTGCTCACAGGGGGTCGTTTTGACCGTTGGGGTTTTTACGTAATTATTGTATGGCCTTGCCTTACAATATAAAGCGCCTTGGGGCAACTGTTTGTTGTGATTTGGCGCTATATAAATAAAATTGATGATGATGATGGTGTGTGTGTGTGTGTGTGTGTGTGTGTGTGTGTGTGTGCGCGTGCATGTGTGCGTGTGTTAATTTGAATTTGTGCACAGTAAGAGCTGTTACTGTGTTTTTCATCTTCAAGTTGTTCTTGTTATTAAGACGGTCATTGAGATTTACTGATTCACTCTTCTTCCTCTCAGTAACCACAGTACAATTGCTGAGGAAAAAGAAAAAGTGTGGGACTCCTGGCCATCAGCCCAGGCTAGCACATGCATTAATTCACTGGTGCATATGTGGGTTCCCTGTATTGACAATCATCCTGTGGTCTCTTTCTGTACTTAAGGTGGAAATGAATTGTTCCCAGGCTTTAAATGTGTGTGTTTATCTGTGTTTGTCTCATAATACCCTGACAAGTCATCAAGGTCGTTCTTATTCTCTCTTTAACAAAGTGCACTGGGAAAGGCTCCAGCCGATAGTGTCAACTTCATGCTATTTGCTGCCAACCTTTGATTATCTCTTCAACCAATATCATTTCTCTCACTGGAAAACTGTCCCCCTGGAGCCACACTAAATATCCAGTAAGCAGCTCTCAGTGTCTTCTTCAAATTCTGCTTTATTCACTTGCACTTCCCACAGAAGGACATCAGTTTACTATCTGTATATTCAGAAATGTTCCAGAAAATATATCAAAGTTTGTGATGGATCTGATTGGTTATGACTGAATCCAACCCGGTTTCCATCAGAGCTGTGTGGCTCTGGCCTCAAAACAACTGAGAGTCACTGACCACATTCTGTGCTGAATATTTATGGAAAGAGAGCAGACAGGAAGGTACTGTGAAACAAACAACAGTCTTCTTTAAATCAGCAGCACTGCTCTTTGATTTCCTTCTAAAACCTCAGCACATGCTTACTTCTGTCTTTTTGCCTTCCATTCAGTTTTTTGAGGTCATGGTGGGACCTGTGTCCCTTGGCCTCTATGAGGCTCTGCTCAGTTGGTGTAATTATGATGGATGGGGTAATTTCCTTAGGCGCCGTTCTCCCGAAGTATTGAGCCCACCTTGCTTTCTATCAGCTGTAATGACTTTTTAATAGAAACTCCCAAACCTACATCACACAGAGTCACCAACAAATCAAAACTGTTAAAGCAGGTAACGGCACAGAGGGATGCAACACTTTGAGCCACAGCCTTACATGGATGTGTCGTGTATTGGATGCTGGCTTTCAGATCTTGAATTTTTTTAGTTAAAGCATCAACTCTGGTGTTGGCTGAGTCCATGATAACTTTAACAAATTCTTTGAAAATTTGCTGCTGCTGCTGCTGCTGCTGCTGCTGTAACAGAGCAGTAAACATGTCCTTCTGTTGATGCAGCAATTCATTTACCTGAGTCAACGATACATAATCCTCCTCAGTGTTTCTCTGCTTAGGTGGCATTTTGTCAGTGGCTAACTCCGTCCACTAGCCAGCTGCCACAGGGCTAGTAAGAGCTAGTTGCTGCTGCAGGGTGGTGGCTGCCTCTGACAATGTTGCGGGCCTGGAGGTGGCCTCCGACGATGTCGCGGCGCTGGCGACGGCCTCCAACTATGCAGCGGGCCTGATGGGGTGCCCTGACGATGCCAAGGGCCTGGCGGCAGCCTCCAACAATCTCGCGGGGCTGGCAGGGGCCTCCGACGATGCCGCAGGGCTGGCAGTGGCCTCCGATGATGCCGGGGCCCTGGCTGCGGCCTCCGACAATGCGCAGACCTGGTGGCGGGCCCTGACGATGCCGTGAGCCTGATGGCGGCCTCCGACGTAGCCACGGGCCTCCCCACTGCCTCCGCTATAGCCACGGGCTCCTAGGCAGCCTCCGATATAGCCGCAAACCTTTTGCCGGCCTCCGACGATGCCGCGGGCCTCCAATGATGCCTGGGCCTCCGATGATGCCGCAGACCTGGTGGCAGCCTCCGATGATGCCGCAAGCCCGCCAGGTGGGCTCTGACGCAGCCGCTGGCAACAACAAGCTAGTTCTGCTCCAACTTGCTCCCGAAATTAAAGTTTGGTGATTTATCCACTATAGCACCAGCTGTGTGTAATCAGCAATTGTGTGTTTTAGGTGGGTGCACTTGCTTGAAACTGCTCAGCTAAAAGCCACATGCCGGAAGACATTTTCATGGGAAAATGAAAAAAAATTCTAAAATAAATTTCAATATATTCTAATCCCAAATGCTTCAAATTACCTGTGTCCTGGGACTGGAACAGGAATCCCCAATGCTGGAGGGCACCTGCCATGCATATTTTACAACTACCCCCAACTCCACCCACAGAGAATGAACTCAGTCAAGTGTGTTCAGCCAGTCAAACGGTGGGAAACACCAGAGTGTCAAGTGTCAGCAGAGCAGGTAGATATAGAAAATGAGCAGGTCAGATATCACTGAACGCACATGTCATGATGCGCTGGACTTGCACTTGTCATGAAACAGCTGTAATAAAGCAATCTGTAGCCCAATGACTATTGCAAGGACAACTGGAAACTCACTACCATCAAATAACTAACAAGCTGTCACCATATCAGACAAAACAAGGTAAATATTAAGTGAATCCTCTTCCCCACACTCTATAGAGTGTATACTGTTTGGATTTATCGTGTGTGTGTGTGTGTGTGTGTGTGTGTGTGTGTGTGTGTGTGTGTGTGTGTGTGTGTGTGTGTGTGTGTGTGTGTGTGTGTGTGTGTGTGTGTGTGTGTGTGTATGTGTGTGTGTGTGTGTGTGTGTGTGTGTGTGTGTGTGTGTGTGTGTGTGTGTGTGTGTGTGTGTGTGTGTTTGGGGGGGAGTTCATGTTATACAAATAATGAATGTTTATGAGTTCAGCTTTCATGAGGTGAAAGCTGAAACAAACCATTCAACTCGGCTTTGGCTTGTTGATTAAATCTCGTAAATTAAATATTTGTTCCATTGAAAGAATGTAAAAACATTCATTATTTGTTTTATATAACGGCTAAAATAGATCCTTGTCATTTGATATTTTACTAATTTATAAACAGAAAAGGGAGTGTTCCACTGCTGCTAAAGTCCAAATTGTGACACGTATTCCAGTGATGCTGTGCACTGACTTCAGACTTCCATAAAAAAGGAAAAAAAAAGTGTGTAGTTCCTCAGTCCAGCCAAAAATCATGTCAGCTTTTCATCTGAACAGTTCTTCATGCATCCAGAGGGCTTACAGCAGAGTGGATTTTGTGTGTGTGTTACAAGTATTAGCAGCGTCAGTTAGCTCAATCAAATCATCGTCTCGGTAGAATCGTTGTCCCCCGCGTATGCACACACGCAACTTGTGCGCGCGTGTACTACCAAAAAAAAAGACTGTGTACATCCTCAATGCAGTGAAAAAAAAAATCACGTCAGAAATTAGTCCAGCTTTTTATTCTAACTTCCTGCCAACAGCCTCCAGACAGCACAGTGGATTTGTTGTGTGTGTGTGTGTGTGTGTGTGTGTGTGTGTGTGTGTGTGTGTGTGTGTGTGTGTGTGTGTGTGTGTGTGTGTGTGTGTGTGTGTGTGTGTGTGTGTGTGTGTTCGCACGTGTGCAGAGTGCAATGGTACCAAACGTATGGAAGCAAATTTGCACTCTAAATGGAACCAAACTGCACACAAAATGCAATGCAACACAAATGGGATGAATAATCCATGTCATGTGACATACAAAGCACCAATCAAATGACAAGGATCCACTCAGCCGTTATATAATATGTACTTGATGCCATCTGCCAGAAAGTAACTTACGTGGAGCATTTTAATATACAAACTGACAAATATAAATAGGTACATTATGTTCATGGAGACTCACCATCAGCTTTCTCAAGTCACATGTTGAACAATTTTATACAATGGTTATTGCTCCCAAGAGTCT
Organism: Thalassophryne amazonica; assembly: GCF_902500255.1. NCBI lineage: Eukaryota > Metazoa > Chordata > Actinopteri > Batrachoidiformes > Batrachoididae > Thalassophryne > Thalassophryne amazonica. The sequence goes on along the minus strand of NC_047104.1, from coordinate 25,395,450 downwards.
TCTCCTTTTATTCAGTATTAATTAAAAAAAGAAAAGCTTTAAATTGCATTTTTTTCATATGTAGTGTTTTGGTTTGTTACCATTTATTTCATTTTGTACTCATGTTTTGATTATCTATCCCATTCTCAAGGACCACAATGGAGAAAAGTGCTTGCACATTATTGTGTTATTGTGTATCCTTTTATTATCATGCTGTTGTATCCGTTTTATACAATATCAAATAATAATGAATTAAATCAAATCAAGTCCTTTTGTTGTGCTTTTGGCTATAGTTCTTTTTTTTTTTCCACACGGACGGCACACTGCTAAACTGGCAGAAAAATTACATTTGATATACACCTTTCACTGGACTTTCTATGGCTGCAGAATAACTGATAACCATGAAAAACAGAAACAGATTTTATAAACCATTGCAGTGACTGAAAAAAGTCACATGACTACTGTCACTTTCTCCGTTTCCCGACTGGAGCTCCACACGGAGATCTATGACTCAAACTGTGGATTATACAAATGATAGAAATGGGCAAAGTGGCGGTGTGTCAACATGAACTTAATGTACCTATTTATATTTGTAGGTTTATATGTCAAAGCATTCCACATGAGGTGCTTTCAGGCAGGTGATGGGGGGGAGAACATGCACACACTCCCAAGAAAAATCCAAACTGAATGCGCACTGTAAAACATCACAGGAGATAAGAGTGTGGGGAAAAGGATTCATTTAATATTTTCCTTGTTTTGTATGTCACGGTGTCAACTTGTTAGTTAGTTGAGGCTAGTGAGTTACAGGTTGTCACCGTAACAGTAATCAGGGCACAGATTACTTAAGCAGCTGTTAGTAACAAGTGCAACTCCAACGCATCAGAGGTGATGCCTCACAGTGTTGTTTTCTTCTTGTTGCCAAATATCTCTGGACATTTTAAAAAATATTTAGATTGATTGGGGGAAGGGATGGTCTAGTGGTTAAGGTGTTGGGCTTGAGACCAGAAGATCCTTGGTTCAAATCCCTGCCTGACTGGAAAATCACTAAGGGCCCTTGGGCAAGGTCTTTAATCCCCTACTTTCTCCCAGTGTGTAGTCAGTGCCTTGTATGGCAGCACCCTCAAATCGGGGTGAATGTGAGGCCTAATTGTAAAGCTCTTTGAGCGTCTGATGCAGATGGAAAAGCGCTATATAAATGCAGTCCATTTATTTACAATTGAACAAAATTGTCAACACAAAAAATAATAACATACTCATACAATCTAATAAAACCTTTTCTGTTTATTCTGTGAATTGGAAAGATTTATGCTGGTTCTTGTGGTGAGGTTGTTAATGACCTCTTCACACATAGTGCGAAGTTTGGACAAAGTGTGCATGATGCAGGAATTGTGTGCAAACCATGTAACGTCATCCCTGTCACCAAGGCATCGTACACCTGTTGCTGCAACTATTTGCGCACACCAGTGGCTGAAAGACAGAGGGAATCCATCGCACCCTCTCGCGGCAGGTGTCAGCCAAATTCCAGGTGACATGCACGAACATCTAACACCGCTCGCATGGCACTTAGAAAACGTGTGGCCAGTCACACTGTTGGCACGACAAGAGACTGCAGACTGTCTACTGTCGTACTCGCAGTGAAATTTGTCTAAGTTCCCCATGACTGTGGAGTTGCTGAGATCTGGCGTGCCATCGCCTCCCCCCACAACACGTGTGCGTGTGTCGCGCACTCCCCCAACACGTGCATGCGAGTGGTTCGCCCCCCCCCCACCCCCGCAGGTGAGGTGCATCACATCTGATCATAGAGTGTTACCTTGGTCTGTGCGCTGAAGGGACGGGGGCATTGGTCTCTGTTCCTGGATATCAGAGCTGCAAAACACGCACCGTGTTGTAACAGACACACACGTGTGTGTGCTTGCTGTACTCACATCGAAAAACATAAAAAAATATATCACTTGCGACGGGCTGGAGAGCGCGCACATTCACAGGCTGTTCCAGCTGGAACAGAGTCAGTCCATGTGGACATACAGCAGGAGATTTGAACATCACGTCTGTCTGACAGGACAGTGAGCTGTGCGCCACAGGACCATATGACAGGCCAACAGTACTGTATTGTGTTCCCCTTTATGTATTATTCACATCAACCCAGTGATATTCACTAATTGTACAGCTGGTTTTAGTTAATTTTCCTCCACATCAGCAGCGTGATGTGGTGCAGCTCCTCCCACAGAGCACAATGCGTGCTGCTGCAGCAGCTCACACTGTGTTTCCTGCTCAACAGACACGTCACGTGCACAAACCATCGCGTGCACAAACTGTTGCATGCACGAACCATCGCGCCAGCGTCGTGTATGCCTGCCCGTCGACGCGATGTTTCATGGTGCACAAATTCCAACTGTTCCACGCTGTTTCGCCGTATTTGTCCAAACGTCATCCAAACTTCACATTACGTGTGAAGGGGCTCTAAAGCTTGTTAAAATTATGTCCATAAGTGACTGCCATGTCTCAGTTAAGAAACAAGGTGTGACACCATGAGTGAAGCTTTTGCTATGAATTGTTGGATTCCAAACTGTAGATGAGCTCATTGTTGCCACTCACATTTATTTTTGTCATCTCTGCTGAGTCTACTCAAAAAAACACCTCATTATGTTTCACAAAAGCTGATTTTTCTTCAATCTCTTGTTCTTTTATTTCGGTAAGGAATGCAAGCACCCAACAGACATTTTGTTCCCATATACAGGTGCTGGTCATATAATTAGAATATCATGAAAAAGTTGATTTATTTCAGTAATTTCATTCAAAAACTGAAACTTGTATAATGTATACATTCATTCCACACAGACTGATATATTTCAAGTGTTTATTTCTGTTAATTTTGATGATTATAACTGACAACTAATGAAAACCCCAAATTCAGTATATCAGAAAATTATAATATTGTGAAAAGGTTCAATATTGAAGACACCTGGTGTCGCACTCTAATCAGATAATTAACTCAAAACACTTGGAAAGGCCTTTAACTGGTCTCTCAGTCTAGTTCTGTAGGCGACACAATCATGGGGAAGACTGCTGACTTGACATCTAAAGACCAAAAGGACTGGACTGCTGCTGAGTGGTCCAAAGTTATGTTCTCTGATGAAAGTAAATGTTGAATTTCCTTTGGAAATCAAGGTCCCAGAGTCTGGAGGAAGAGAGGAGAGGCACAGAATCCATTTTGCTTGAGGTCCAGTGTAAAGATTCCACAGTCGGTGATGGTTTGGGGTGCCATGTCATCTGCCGGTGTTGGTCCACTGTGTTTTCTGTGGTCCAAGGTCAACGCAGCCGTCTACCAGGAAGTTGTAGAGAACTTTATGCTTCCTGCTGACCAATTTTATGAAGATACAGATTTCATTTTCCAACAGGACTTGGCACCTGCACACAGTGCCAAAGCGACCAGTACCTGCTTTAAGGACCATGGTATCCCTGTTCTTAACTGGCCAGCAAACTCGCCTGACCTTAGCCCCATAGAATATCTATGGGGTATTGTGAAGAGGAAGATGCAACACGCCATATCCAACAATGCAGAAGAGCTGAAGGCCACTATCAGAGTAACCTGGACCCTCATACCACCTGAGCAGTGCCACAGACTGATCAACTCCATGCCACGCCGCACTGCTGCAGTAATTCAAGCAAAAGGAGCCCCAACTACATATTGAGTGCTGTACATGCTCATACTTTTCATGTTCATACTTTTCAGTTGGCCATTTCTTAAAATCTTTTTTTGTATTGGTCTGAGATACTGAATTTGGGATTTTCATTAGTTGTCAGTTATAATCATCAAAATTAAAAGAAATAAACATTTGAAATATATCAGTCTGTGTATAATGAATGAATATAATACGAGCGAGGCATCACGCAAGGGCGCAAAGCTCGCTCATGGTACAGGGCATCCTAAACAGGAAGTGCCAAATTTAAAATCCACAGTAAAACACGAAATGTTCAAATGTCAAACACTTCCTGGATTGACAGACGAGATCCCATGGAATCTCGCAGGAACTCAGTGGCAAGCTCACACTCAAACAGGAAGTGCCAAATTTTCAGTCACAGTGAAACAGGAAATGTCAAATGTTGAGCACTTCTTGGCATTGGTGGAGCTAGAGCGGAGGCCGGGGTTTCACTGGACTCCCCTGAAATCCGACTGTATACAGATGACTAACATGTCACGGCACCACACGTCTGGTTGAAAGAGCTGCATTTTGAAATTAGTGAATCACACTGACTGCTAGATTCCTCCTGTCCAGTAGTGGGTCCTGTGTACCACAAAAAGTTCTAATCCACCTGAGTAGAAGAAGAGAAATGTTTGCTTCAGATTTGAACTGAACACGTCGTTTGAACTATATGGGCATCTAATCACATCAAACATATTGGTGAGTAAACAACCATATTTTATGCCAGAAATGAGGTCCAGGTTGTTAAAAGCAGCATTTCTCCTTTAATTCAGGTTGGCTTACACATGTTTAAGCTGTTTAAGAGACAGCAGCTTGTTCATGTTGGCTTATTAGTGCAGCAGATAACTGAAACAATCCTTCAAATGGTGATACAAGGATCACATTCAGCACAAATACAACTGGAGCAAAAGTAATGGAGCAGCTTTAACTTTTGACCCCTGTACAAACTGAAACTGACCTTTGTCACCATTCTTGCTGCTTTTACCTCATAACTGCATAACATTCAGTTACAGATAGTCCAGACTATACCTTTTTTGAATCTTTATAATGTGGTGTCATTTTCTATATGATTGGAGCATCTTTTAATTTTGACCCCTGTGTAATTCTTCAATTGACGCCTACCTGGCTGCCTATTGAAGTGAAGTGAAGAAATTCAATTGGCCAATCAGTTTTTTTAAGAGTTCATGTCTATGGACAATTTGTACCAAATTTGATGCTTGTATCACCATTTGCAGGATTCCACTCTAAATATTCTCTTATCTGTTGCACTGTATATGAGATGTAAGATGCTCCTCCTCAGTGTTTCTCAGTTGCCCTCAAAAGTATTGGAACACTTGATATTTCACACATTTTAATTTGTTTATTCCATTTCAAATACATTTTTTTTCTAAAATGATCTTCCTTAACTCAAACTGAAAGCAAATCTCTACAACGTGATATAACATAATTAAAAATATCAAATCCAGCTTCCTGATGAAGTGGTGTAGGGGAGGATTTTCTTAAAAAGAAGACCTGAAAGTTCAACTACAATTTGACAGAAAGTACATTTCAGATGAAAGCCTAGATTTGATGTTTTGGTGAAAGTAACTTTTGTATTTCTTCATAATTGATGTAAAGTCCAAGACATATTGTTCATGTTTCCATCCCCTGACTTGTCTAAAGAAAACTGGCAATAAAAGTGATTATTATTTACAGGTTTTATCAAGTTTTTAGAGATTTGCTTTCAGTTTGAGTTTGAGGAAGATCATTTTGGAAATTTTTATTCTTTATTTTTTTGTATTTCTTGTATTTAAAATGGCATATACAAATTAAAATGTGTGAAATTCCAAGTGTTCCAGTACTTTTGGAGGGCACAGTATCCTAACCTTATGATGAGTGCAAAATGAGTGTGGTATTATTACTGTTTTGTTTAAGAATGTTTTAATTTTCACTGTTGCTGCACTTTGTGTCAAATCATATTCATATCGTATATCATACTGATATGAAAATTCAATAAGATATTATTATTCTATTATACATTCCAAATCTAAGGTGGAACTCGTGTTTACTAAGGTACACAGAGTAGAGCCACTTAGGTGCCTGGTCTTGAGAACCAGGGATGGTAGGTTGAAAAGCTTTTTTATCCCATGGGAACTCTCCCTACCCACCTAAGTGGCTCAAGAATATGTATAGCATGTATATAAGTGACATTTACATGACAATTTATATGACAATAATGAGACATGACAATTTGGCCATATTGTACAGCCCTACTGTCAACTAGCTGAAAACTGAATATTAATTTGCATCTACATAAAAAAAATGCTTAAAGTGGCAAGGAGTTAAGAGGACTGTAATTGGGGGGTCAGCTGAAAAGCAAAAAAAGAAAAATGCTTAAAAAGGTGGAGAGTATGGGGGGGCAGAGCCCCTCCAGAAGCTGAAAGGCAAAATAAGGAAAATGCTTAAAAAGACAGGGAGTCTGAAGGACCAAAATGACATGGTGAGATGCTGATGAGCTTCACTCATTCATGTCCGTGACATATGCATATTATACAAGTTTCACTTTTTTAATGGAATTACTGAAATAAAGCAACTTTTTTCATGATATTCTAATTATATGACCAGCACGTTTATATGGTTGGGGGCATATCTGAATGCAAATGACCATGAATGTGCACAAACATGTGCTAAGAACATGTGAGAATTAGAATTAGAAGCAGCTGATACTTACAGATCTATGTGCATACCACCAGCATGCACCTGTTTGATAAATATGTTGGGGTGTTTTTGGACTTACACGCATTCTAAATATTTATTGTATGACAGAACCTTTTTCTATGCGGTTTGATAAATGACGGTCCTGGATTGTTCAGCTTTGGTGAGTCCATGTACTCTTTGAGTGCCCTTATACATCTTAGTTCTAATTGATGAGATTTGAAAATGCAGTCATATTGAGAGAATCTCTCCCAGTGTTCCGCGATGTAGGAGGCAGCTGGTCGATGAGTCACAGTGTCTTCAGTCCTTGTGTCTGCTAGCAAACTGTATCAGTGAAACTTGGCGCTCTTGATGAATTCCTTCAATCTAAATGTAAAAACCTCAATGCACTGGAGTGCTGATGAAGGTTTCTTTCTGATACTTTAGCAGCGAGACATAGCGTTACATCTTCGGGTGACATTAGAGCATAATTGAAAAATGGAAGTGTACTAGCGGGAAACTTGCACTTCTCATTTTCACATAAAAAAAAATGTACAACTGTGTGGTACAATTGTCCAGGAACTGCTGCCGTCAAACCTCAGCTCCAGCTCTCCACAAGTTCTCTTATACTCACTCGACTGGTAAGCACTGAAAGCCGAAACAGACATGTTCAAACTTGTCCTCTAACACTCCGAAACGGAGGTGTTCCTTTGTCTCGCTTCATCAGCGAATCAGTCATGATGCGCGAAGCCTCTGCGTGGCTTTCCATGACAAAATCTCTTGTTAAAAGTGAAATCTGCCGAAAAATGGCTGATGTCCAGCTCTTGTGATAACCAGAGAAAGAGCACACGATGGTCTCGTATCCACAGAGCCATCAGCTTGGAAATGATCCAGTGGTTTGAGCCGCGACGTCGCAGCTCGGAGCGCGGCGCACCGACCGTCCATAAAGGGGTCCTTAAAGCTGTAGTTAAAGTCCATATTCTCTGTGAAGCCCGTAAAATTTTCACCAAAAGCCAGATAACTTTTTCGAATGGTTTCCAGGTGCCAGTTTCTAACAGCTTCTGAAAAAATTCTGATGGAAAAAAGTCGTTTTCATTCCGCCATTTCCAGACAATGAAAATCTGACGGGGGGGCGGGACCACTCCTTCCACAAGGCGTGCTCACAGGCAAATGACGTCACCGACAGGCGTGGAAAAACTCACGCATGCGCACGAGGGTTCAAGCATGTCTGACGTAAAAACATATGAATGAAATCCATATAGTTTTTAAAAAAAAATTAAAAGGACCGTTACTTTATGGACACACCACATATTAATAGTCAGTTTATCCCTGAATTTTATTTACAGGAATGGCTCACCAGTGCTGCATTCAACGCGACTAGTAACATCTACACCTCGTCCGGCGCATTGAGCTCCCCCACTGAAGATAACCCACGTCAGTTTTGTCTTTACACAAAAATACAGCAATAAATGCCTTTTCACTTTAAAAAATTAAAGATTTGCATGTACAGGCTGTCTTGAAAGCAGACACACTAATGGGCCTTTCACACTGAAAGCGTCAGGCCGACACGTCGTAACGCCAGTTGCTTCACTTCGGAAGCGTCAAGGAGAACAGAAATTTAGTCAGGGTCAGAATCAGAAAAAGGGGCTTAAATAAAGCTCTTCAGGCATTTTTGAGTAAAAGTTGGCAAACAACTTTTTCTAAATATATTTTTGTGCTGAATCCATTTTTGCTGTTTGCCAAGCTGTACCTCCCACGTGGAACCCAGTAGGGGGCGCTTTTTGTAAAAAATGTATGTTTTTCCATTATTTTGAGTATAAAACCTGTACATCTTCAAAAAGTGAAATTGCACAAAGTTGCATATATCCCTTAGCTAGATTAGTACCAAATTTGGCTTTAACTGGATGAAAGAAACTCTCAAAAACAGACCTCGAGGTAATGTACAAATTACCAATTTTGATGATAAAATAGATTGTAGTCAAAATTAATGGTTTCTGTGACCTTACTGGCCATCCCTTAATGACTACTTGTCAGAATATATCCCACATTGTCATCTGGAATAAATAAGTCACTAGACTGTATAGCCCAGGTCAGAATCATCAAAATGTGTACAGGCATTTCTGAGTGGGCAAATAGACTTTTGGCAGAAGTTAGCAAGTGAACTTTTCTAAGGTTATTTTTTGTGCTGAATCCATTTTTGGTGTTTGCCAAGCTGTGCCTCATATGTACAAGTCAATACAGCCCAAAATCTGGGACGACCAGGAAATTCAGGAAATTCAACATTTTACAGTTTTATATCATATGTGACAACAATAATCAAGTGTAGTTGGTTATTTTTGGTGGGAATTAAGATACTGGATGTGACAGTGCTAACTGAAATTTAATTTCTCATTGTAGTCATTAAAATCTTATTTCATCCCCATATTTCAAGCAGACGAATAGAATATCTAAAATTCCTGAGTCATTTATTTTGGAGTCACTGGCAGAATATTGTCCTCAGATTAAAGTCTGTAAATAAAGTTCAGAGTTATTCAGAGAAATGTATTTTTTGAATTCAAAAGTAAATTACTTTCTCCCATTATTTCCACACATCATTCGAATATTGTTCATCAGAATTAAAGACAAATGCGGGTATTAAAACTTTGCAGGAAGTTGAGGAAGGTAATTTATAAGCCACATTATGAAAACAAAATAGGGGGTCACCGCACTTTTTTTAAAAATTATGAGACTTTTTCTATTTACATGTTAAATGAATGGGAAATTGTTAATATGTAGGTTTTTGACTACAAAAAGTGATATAAAAATAATTCTATCATTGATTTTTGGTCTATATTTGTACAATACTAAGATTACATCTTATACTATAAAATAAAGTGGAAAAAAGTGGGGGTCACCAGCAAAATGAAAATTTTAGAAGATTTTAAATGTAGTAAGATTGGAAACATAATGCAAACATAGCATAGTTTGGATTTGAGAACATAATGATTGTAATTTGATTATAATTTTGAATTAAGATATTTATTAAGTTTATAAGAATTTTAAATATATATATATATATATATATATATATATATATATATATATATATATATATATATATATATATATATATATATATATATATATATATATATATATATATATATATATATATAGTGTTACTTTATATTTTATGACATTTTTTTATTTGTCCCAATCAGGAACATTTGCTGTGCAGACAACCTAAATACAGATGCACTTCAAAAACTTCCATTGATGAGCTGAACACCATGAAACACAGTCGAAAGAAAACATCTCTGCTCTTCAAAAAAGGAGAAAAGTGTCTTGAGCAACACCACCAGAGTTCAAAGCTGCAGAAGAGCCCTTCATCTAGTCCCGAGAATCCAGCATAACATCACCTGCTTCTCAATAAAAGGCTGTTTCAGCAGCAACTATTTTATTATTTTTTTTTAAAAGCTGTTTCATTTTATATTTTAACAATAAATGAACGGATCATTAAAAATGTCCATGAAATCAAAGTCAAAAGACATTTGCACAAGTAGAAGCTCTCCACTTATTGTGCTCAAATTCATATTTTAGAAATGACTGTCCTGATAACAACATTAAAGGCAATTACATATTTTGACGTAATTACAAGTTGAAATGACTATAAAAAAAATTCATCATGAGGTTTATGTCACAGAAATCCTACTTTACAATCACACTGCAGTCATTGTTAAATTATTTCCTGTTGCATTTATAATAAACATTTGTATTTATTTACAGTGTCTGTTTTTCTGGTTGAACTGAGATATAAATAATCTACCAGACTTAAAAAATGTACAAATTTCCATGTTATTTTATTTGTCTAAAAAAAATTTCCAAGGTTCCTTATGTTAAACAAGAAATTATCTAATCTGAAATAACAGGTGGTTTTAATTTACAGATGAAAGGTTTCTAAAGAACGATTTATTGATTTATTTAGCTATTTTAATTGCAAGTGTTCTAAACTTTTTTAACAGTAATCAGAAATTTTAAGGTAACAAACAACTACAAAAACATTTCCAAGGATTTTTCTTCAGAAAACTGCTCTCTCATTGAGAGCAGTCCTGTGACACGTTTCTGTTTTGTACAGATCAGTGGTTTCTGTACTGATCTGTTTTGTAGAGATCAGTGGTTTCTGCCACTAGTCTTCCGTGTTTTGGCCCGATGCATCGTTCTTATTGGACAGCGTGAAGCTACATCACAGCTCAGAGTGTCGAAAGTTGGATTGGGTTGAACTTTGACCGCGTCAGCCTGCCAACAATTGCGGCAATGCGTGCTCCCGTCAGAAGTGTCGCTTTAGCTCAGCTTTTGACGCGACGCTTCTGACGCCTCTAAAAAGCAATGCATCTCATTGAAAATAATGCTATTTAGACCTAATCCTGACGGCTCTGACGCTTCCAACGCTTTCAGTGTGAAAGGCCCATAACTGTCGATTTACGCTACGGGAGCTCATCTCGACAGAACACCGGCCTGACTGTTGCAGACACATGAAAGACAGGAACTAACATGTATGATTTTTGGGTTTACAAACGTTTTTGACCGTTAAACTTTGCTCACTTTCCCAGCAAAAAAAAAGAAAAAAAAAAAAAATGAGAGATGAGATTTATTGTCATTGTCATTACACGAGTGGACTGAAAAGTTAGTGGAACTAAATTTAGCAAAACTTAACTGGCTAGCTGAAAAGCTAATCCACTAATGAAAAAGTTAGCTTCGCTAATTAGCGGTTAGTGGAACTGTTAGCGCCACTGCCAAACAGGAGCCACTCACATTCTCAACCCCAGAAATCTCACCACGAGCCTGGTTCCTGTATTTTCAGTATAAAGAATGAACGAGCATCCAAAAGCATTCGATAATGTTCACCCAACTTCAAGTTCATGTTTAACAACATTCTGAGGACATTAAAATTGAACAAAACTACACATTAATGGCTGGTGCTTGTTAGTCTCAAAGGTTATTCGTGGTGTAACAAAATGAGTCTTTTAATTCAGTGGGTTTATGTGTCACCATTTACAACATTATTCACAATTGGAGATGAAGTTTAAATCACGTGGCCTCCCATTGGCGTGGTCAAACAGCACATGTTGACCAGAGGTGTGGAAGCAGCTGGTCAGCAAATTGGTTGTGCTCCCCACCTCCTGCCCTCTCTTCCTCATCACCACACTGCTGAGCTGTGGACTTGTGGCGTGTAAAGAGGTTTGGGTGCAAACAAACAGCCCATTTAGTAGCATCCCTGCTCCATTTAGGCCGTCATTATCGGCCTCAAGGCCCTGGCTCAGCACTGAATTATGAATTAACTTGTCAGGAGAGCCTCTGCTTATGAGCTGAGGGGGTCATTTAAATTTAATTTGAAAAGGGATTCTGTTAAGAATGAATGCTCAGCAACCTCCTGTAGAACTTCTCCATCAAAGGAAAGAAGGATAAGTACTGACAAGGGCAAATCAAATAAAAACTGAGTGAGGAGATACAATAATGCATGAAGGGATGAAAGCATGAGGCGGCGACGTCACCACAAACTGTGTTCGATTGCATTGCTGAAGGTGAAAGAGAGAATCCTGCAGAGCCAGCATACTGTGCTCATTGTAGTCAGAAGTTTGCATGCACTCGTGAGTGCCGTGGCAATATTAGTACTTTCTCTGTGCTGGAGCTCAGCACAGAGCTCCTTACCCCAGAGCTGAGCAAGACATTTGTCGATTAATACATCTCTTGGATCTTCTAAACAATTATACATTTCAAGATTTAATTTATTTAATTTATATAGCTTCAAATCACAACAAAGCTGCCTCAAGGAGCTTCACACAATTAAGGTCTAACCTTACCAACCCCCAGAGCAAGCACACAGGTGACAGTGATAAGGAAAAACTCCCTCTGATGATTTGAGGAAAAACCTCAAGCAGACCAGACTGAAAGGGGCGACCCTCTGCTTGGGCCATGCTACAGACATAATAGACAATACAAATATACAGGAAATTTTTGCGAGTCCATGGTGGTGTACAATATATTTTTTTATATATTTTTATTTATCAATAAAAATGTTTCATTCTTCTCTGAATGATTCCACAGCAGACACACATCATAGGAATATTCATATGAGCTTGTGAGTGACATTAATGGTCAAAATCTTTGTATCAGTTGTTTGACTGAATTAAAAAAATCAACACATAGTTGCAACTAAATATTTTGTTACAGAGAAACATGATTATTTCATCTCACAAAAATAAATTCTGGATGTTTTGTAATGTGACAAAAGAATAGGGAAAAAGATGCTGAGGATGGAGCCACCAGGGAGGAGGAGAAGAGGGGAGGCCAAAGAGCAGGTTTATGGATGAGTTGAGGGAGGACATGCAGGTGGATGGTGTGGCAGAGGAAGATACAGAGAACAGGGTGAGATTGACAGAGGATCTGCTGTGGCGCGTCCTAAGAGGAGCAGCCAAAAGAAGAGTAAGAACTATTAAAAGTCTGACAGCCATAGAGTAAGACACAAAGCACCAGGACCCTAAAGATTTGGACCTTCATTTTCCTGCAAAGATATCAGCATCCCCAAACACAGCAGAGCCTTCTGAGTCCAGGAAGTCATTAAAAGAAAGATCTTTGTCTGGATCAAGAACAATCCCAAACCCAGACACTGTAATTGCTGCACTTGAGAAGCTGAGTTTCCACTGATTCCACAAAGATCAGAGTATTGTCCACAAATTCAAGGTCAAGTAAAGCTTTCTCTTGCCAACAAAGGCAAATTTTGTGTCTCTGGGAGGATAAAGAAAGAGGGGAATATGGGGGCCCTCTCATTATAACTCCATGTCATGGGCCTCATTTTCTGAGAAATCAGACATTGAGCTTTCAAAGAGTCACCCTCCTCCTCACGTGTGTGTGTGTTTGTTGTTGTTGTTTTGTTTTTTGTTTGTTTTTTTTTCAGCAGCTCCATGTCGTTTAGGACCAGCATGCTTTGAGTGTAGGTATCTTCCAGCTCCTCTGGCAGCTATTGTTAACAGCAAACACTTTGGAGATGTGGTTCTTTCCTGTTTTTCCATCATTGGTCATGCTCACCCATGAGCTTGTCACCATTTTGTGGTTTGCCTCCTCTTGTGGTTCTCTGAACGTCAAGTACACACACTGGCCTCTGCACCTGATCTGCCTGCTGGGCCATGCTGTAGTTCCATTATGACTAGGGATAGGCTGGTCGCAAAGTTCCGGCTTCACGCTTATATTTCTTAAAAAGAGATGGCCAGTTAGTGACTTTAACATTCTGTGAGGCCACAGCGCTGTGTAACGGCCAGTGTTGCCACAGTTACTTTGAAAAGTAACTTTTTTAGCTACTTCATTAGCAGCTTTGTGCAGTTACTTCATTAGCAGCTGCTGACAGCTTGTAACTAAGTTGTTTTTTAACCTTTACCAGGTTAGTCCCATTAAGATCAAGATCTCTTCTTCAAGTGAGACCTGGGCAATTAAAAAGATTCCAATTCACCTAACCTGCATGTCTTTAAAGTAATGCACCTTCTAAGGTAACTAGCAGTCTACAACCCCAATTCCATGTTGGGAAAGTGTAGGAACACGGACCCACAACAGGGGGCGCAAATGAACGGACAATGGAGTAAGTCAAAATAACAAAGCTTTACTGTTGTGAATGTGCACAACGAATACAACCAATCACAGCAATGGACAACAGTCAATTCACAAAAGTGTCGTGTGGGCAGGCTCGAAGATAGGAGACGCCTCTCCAAGGTAAGACCGGAACCACACGGCTTCCTCCGCCACAGGACCCCGGGAATACTGGAGCCGCCAAGTCCCGAACTCCCAGGTGGCCACTGCCTCCGCGTGTCGGACCTGGTACTGCTGGCGAGGAACAAAGGACAGTTAGATGGGGGCGCGTTTGCACCCAGGACTCCGAACAGCAGGGAAGTTACCTCCACCTCTCGTTGGAACAGTAATCCACAAACTAGCACAATCCAAAAAGATACACTCCGTAGCTTCGATACGTTACCTCTCTGGTAGAAACGATATCTCGGCAATGACGTGGAGGTGCCGTCCTGCTGATATACCCCACAGATGATTGCCGTCAGCTGTCTCAGGTGATGGGTGACAGCTGTCACCGTAGCTGCTCACGTGAGGCGGCGGCGCCCTCTGGTGCCTGGAGCCCGCACTCCAGGCAGGGCGCCCTCTGGTGGTGGTGGGCCAGCAGTACCTCCTCTTCAGCAGCCCACACAACAGGACCCCCCCCTCAACGGGCGCCTCCTGGCGCCCGACCGGGCTTGTCCGGGTGGCGATGGTAGAAGTCGGCCAGGAGGGCCGGGTCCAGGATGAAGCTCTTCTTCACCCAGGAGCGTTCTTCGGGACCGTACCCCTCCCAGTCCACCAGATATTGAAAGCCCCGGCCCATCCGTCGGACGTCCAACAACCGGCGCACTGTCCAAGCCGGCTCGCCATCGATGATCCGGGCAGGAGGTGGTGCCGGACCGGGTGTACAGAGGGGCGAGGTGTGATGGGGCTTGAGCTTTGACACATGAAATACTGGATGGATCCGCAGTGAGGCTGGAAGCCGAAGCCTCACTGCGGCGGGATTGATGACCTTGAGAATTTTAAACGGTCCTATGTATCTGTCCTGCAGTTTTGGGGAGGCCACTTGTAGCGGGATGTCCTTTGTGGACAACCACACTTCCTGCCCGGGGCGATACGTAGCGGCCGGGGTCCGCCGCCGGTCTGCATGGGTCTTCGCCCTCATCCGGGCCTTCAACAAAGCAGAACGGGCGGCATGCCACACCCGACGGCACTTCCGCAGGTGGGCCTGGACCGAGGGCACACCGACCTCTCCCTCAACCACCGGGAACAATGGGGGCTGATACCCCAAACACACCTCAAAGGGGGAGAGGCCGGTGGCTGATGACACTTGACTGTTGTGGGCGTACTCGATCCAGGCCAGATGAGTACTCCAGGCCGCCGGGTGCGCGGCTGTCACACAACGCAGTGTTTGCTCCATTTCTTGATTGGCCCGCTCTGCTTGCCCGTTGGTCTGGGGGTGATACCCGGACGAGAGACTGACCGTGGCCCCCAGTTCCCGGCAAAAGCTCCTCCAGACATGCGAGGAGAACTGGGGACCGCGATCGGAGACGATGTCTGATGGTATCCCATGCAGGCGGACGACATGGTGGACCAGGAGGTCCGCTGTCTCCTGGGCCGTTGGGAGCTTCGGGAGGGCCACGAAGTGGGCCGCCTTGGAGAATCGGTCCACTATCATGAGGATCACGGTGTTTCCCTGGGACGGCGGGAGGCCCGTGACAAAATCCAGGCCGATGTGGGACCAGGGGCGATGAGGCACGGGCAGCGGCTGTAGCAGTCCCGGAGCCTTGCGATGGTCGGCCTTGCCCCTGGCGCAGGTGGTACAGGCCTGGATATAGTCCCGGACGTCGGCCTCCAGGGACGCCCACCAGAAGCGCTGCCGGACAACTGCCACGGTCCTTCGCACCCCTGGATGACAGGAGAGCTTAGAGCCGTGACAGAAGTCCAGGACTGCAGCCCTTGCCTCTGGTGGGACGTAAAGTCTGTTCTTTGGTCCAGTCCCGGGGTCCGGGCTTCGTGCCAGGGCCTCCCGGACGGTTCTCTCTACGTCCCAGGTGAGGGTGGCCACGATAGTGGACTCCGGGATGATGGGTTCCGGTGGATCCGACAACTCCGCTTTGACCTCGTCTTCGTGTACCCGGGACAAGGCATCCGATTTCTGGTTCTTGGTCCCGGGCCGGTAGGTGATGCGGAAGTCAAAACGGCCGAAGAACAGTGACCAGCGGGCTTGCCTGGGATTCAGCCGCTTGGCGGTCCTGATATACTCCAGGTTCCGGTGGTCAGTGAAAACCGTGAATGGCACGGACGTTCCCTCCAACAGGTGTCTCCACTCTTCAAGAGCCTCTCTCACCGCAAGGAGTTCTCGGTTGCCGACGTCATAGTTCCGTTCAGCCGGGGTCAACCTGCGGGAAAAATAGGCACACGGATGAAGGACCTTATCGGTCTTCCCACTCTGGGACAGCACAGCTCCTATCCCTGAGTCCGAGGCGTCCACTTCAACCACTAACTGGCGACTAGGATCGGGCTGCACCAGAACGGGTGCAGACGAGAAGCGCCGTTTCAACTCCTTGAACGCGGCCTCGCAACGATCCGACCAGGTGAAGGGGACTTTTGGTGAGGTCAGGGCTGTCAGGGGGCTAACAACCTGACTGTAGCCCTTAATGAACCTCCTGTAGAAATTCGCAAAGCCGAGGAACTGTTGCAGCTTCCTACGGCTTGTGGGTTGGGGCCAGTCTCTCACCGCTGCAACCTTGGCCGGATCAGGTGCGACGGAGTTGGGGGAGATGATGAACCCCAGGAAGGACAAAGAGGTGCGGTGAAACTCACACTTCTCGCCCTTAACAAACAGCCGGTTCTCCAATAACCGCTGCAGGACCTGACGTACATGCCGGACATGAGTCTCAGGATCCGGAGAAAAGATGAGTATATCGTCTAGATATACGAAGACGAACCGGTGCAGGAAGTCCCGCAATACGTCGTTAACCAAGGCTTGGAACGTCGCGGGGGCGTTTGTGAGGCCGAACGGCATGACCAGGTACTCAAAGTGACCTAAGGGGGTGTTGAATGCCGTCTTCCACTCGTCTCCCTTCCGGATCCGAACCAGATGATACGCGTTTCTAAGATCAAGCTTGGTAAAAATCTTGGCTCCATGCAGGGGCGTGAACACCGAATCCAACAGGGGTAACGGGTATCGGTTGCGAACCGTGATTTCGTTCAGCCCCCTATAATCGATGCATGGACGAAGTCCGCCATCTTTTTTACCCACAAAAAAGAAACCTGCGCCCATCGGGGAGGTGGAATTTCGGATCAACCCGGCAGCTAACGAGTCCCGGATGTAGGTCTCCATTGATTCGCGCTCAGGCCGTGAGAGGTTGTACAGTCTACTGGACGGGAACCCACTGCCTGGAACCAAATCGATGGCACAATCGTACGGACGGTGGGGGGGGAGTGTGAGCGCCAGATCCTTGCTGAACACGTCGACAAGGTCGTGGTACTCCACCGGCACCGTCCCCAGATTGGGCGGGACTCTGACCTCCTCCTTAGCTTGGGAGCCGGGAGGAACCGAGGAACCTAGACACACCCGATGGCAGGTCTCGCTCCACTGAACCACTACCCCGGACGGCCAATCAATCCGGGGATTGTGCTTCAACATCCAGGGAAAGCCTAAAACCACACGGGAAGTGGCCTGAGTCACAAAAAACTCGATCACCTCCCGGTGGTTTCCTGACACCACCAGCGTTACAGGTGGTGTCTTATGTGTGATCGGAGGGAGCAGGGAGCCATCTAGCGCTCGAACCTGCACAGGCGAGGTAAGCGCCACCAGAGGGAGCCCTATCTCCCTGGCCCATCTGCAGTCCAACAGATTCCCCTCAGAGCCCGTGTCCACCAGTGCAGGGGCCTTCAGGGTTAAATCCTCATACAGGATCGTGACTGGGAGTCGTGTAGCAATGTGGGTGTGTCTCACGTGAATGTCTCGGCCCACCCCTAGCCCAGTCTCTAGGGGCGGGCGTTGGTGTTGTAACCGCTCGGGGCAGTCTCTCACATGGTGCTCTAGTGCACCACAAACAAAACAAGCTCCATGGGCCCGTCTCCTCTGTGCAGCTGGTGCCCTAAATGTTGCCCTACTCGTGTCCATAGCTTCGTCAGTAGGGGGAGCTATGGCCCCACGGAGCGCAGGGGCCGTGGAGCGTGGGGAAGGCGGAGCGCGGTCGGAACCGGAAGGGAGAGGGACGGCGCGTGCCCGGCCACGCCCTTCGTCTCGTTCCCGCCGACGTTCTTCTAACCGGTTGTCCAACCGTATGACAAGATCGATAAGCCCGTCTAAACCCCGCGGTTCGTCCTTAGCCACCAGGTGCTCCTTGAGAACCAAAGACAGTCCGTTTACAAAGGCGGCGCGGAGGGCAGCGTTATTCCAGCCGGATCTCGCAGCCGCGATGCGGAAGTCGACTGCATAAACAGCTGCGCTCCGGCGCCCCTGTCTCATTGACAGTAGCACGGTTGAAGCGGTTTCTCCTCTATTAGGGTGATCGAACACGGTTCTGAGCCCCCTCACAAACCCATCGTATGTCAGAAGGAGCCGTGAATTCTGCTCCCAGAGCGCTGTAGCCCAAGCGCGTGCCTCACTGCGAAGCAGGTTTATGACATAAGCTACTTTACTAGCATCGGTTGCGTACATAACGGGATGCTGTGCGAAGACGAGCGAACACTGCATCAGAAAATCCGCGCACGTCTCCACACAGCCTCCGTACGGCTCTGGAGGGCTTATGTATGCTTCCGGGGAAGGAGGGAGAGGTCGTTGAACAACCAGTGGAACGTCAACGTTACGCACAGGATCTACGGGAGGGAGAGCCGCAGCGGCGCCCGGAGGGCGCGCTTCCACCTGCGCGGCGAGAGCCTCCACCCTGCGGTTCAGGAGGACGTTCTGCTCGGTCATGAAATCCAACCGAGTCGTGAAAGCGGTGAGGATCCACTGCAACTCACCGATTACCCCTCCCGCGGACGCCTGCGCGTCCTGTTCTTCCATTGGCCGTTCAACAGCCGGTTGACGCCCCTCGGGATCCATGACGCTGGCCGAGATATCCTGTTGGGAAAGTGTAGGAACACGGACCCACAACAGGGGGCGCAAATGAACGGACAATGGAGTAAGTCAAAATAACAAAGCTTTACTGTTGTGAATGTGCACAACGAATACAACCAATCACAGCAATGGACAACAGTCAATTCACAAAAGTGTCGTGTGGGCAGGCTCGAAGATAGGAGACGCCTCTCCAAGGTAAGACCGGAACCACACGGCTTCCTCCGCCACAGGACCCCGGGAATACTGGAGCCGCCAAGTCCCGAACTCCCAGGTGGCCACTGCCTCCGCGTGTCGGACCTGGTACTGCTGGCGAGGAACAAAGGACAGTTAGATGGGGGCGCGTTTGCACCCAGGACTCCGAACAGCAGGGAAGTTACCTCCACCTCTCGTTGGAACAGTAATCCACAAACTAGCACAATCCAAAAAGATACACTCCGTAGCTTCGATACGTTACCTCTCTGGTAGAAACGATATCTCGGCAATGAGGTGGAGGTGCCGTCCTGCTGATATACCCCACAGATGATTGCCGTCAGCTGTCTCAGGTGATGGGTGACAGCTGTCACCGTAGCTGCTCACGTGAGGCGGCGGCGCCCTCTGGTGCCTGGAGCCCGCACTCCAGGCAGGGCGCCCTCTGGTGGTGGTGGGCCAGCAGTACCTCCTCTTCAGCAGCCCACACAACATTCCAAAGAAGTTGGGACATTGTGTAAAATGTAAATAAAAACAAAATACAAATACACAAATACACCACAAAGACAAGAGATGTAATGTTCAACCTGATAAACAATCTGGATGGTCTTTTTCCTCTGTTGTCCAGATTACACAATGTCATGATTTCCAAAAACAATTTGAAATGTGGACTCATCAGACCACAGAACACTTTTCCACTTTGCGTCTGTCCATTTCAGATGAGCTTGGACCCAGAGAAGGCGGTGGCGTTTCTGGATGTTGATGATGTATGGCTTTCACTTTGCATGGTAGAGTTTTACCTTGCAATTGTAGATGTAGTGATGAACTGTCTTAACTGACAATGGTTTTCTGAAGTGTTCTTGAGCCCATGCGGTAAGATCCTTTACACAATGACGTTGGTTTTTAATGCAGTGCCGCCTGAAGGATCGAAGGTCACGGACATTCAATGTTGGTTTTCGGCCTTGCCACTTACATGTAGAAAGTTCTCCAGATTCTCTGAAACTTCTGATTATATTATGGACTGTAGATGATTTAATTCCTAAATTCCTTGCAATTGAACATTGAGAAACAGTGTTCTTAAACTGTTGGACTATTTTTTCACGCAGTTGTTCACAAAATGGTGATCCTTGCCCCATCTTTGCCTGTGAACAGCTGAGCCTTTTGGGGATGTTCCTTTTATACCCAATCATGACATTCACCTGTTTCCAATTAGGTGTTCTTTGAGCATTCATCAACTTTCCCAGTCTTTTGTTGCCCCATCCCAACTTTTTTGAAACGTGTTGCAGGCATCCATTTCAAAATGAGCAAATATTTGCACAAAAACAAAAAAGTCTATCAGTTTGAACATTAAATATCTTGTCTTTGTGGTGTATTCAATTGAATATAGGTTGAAGAGGATTTGCAAATCATTGTATTCTGTTTTTATTTACATTTTACACAACGCACCAACTTCATTGGAACTGGGGTTGTCACTTGGTTACTCTTAAGACTGAGTAATCAGCAAATTAACTAATGATTAAAGTAACTACCAATGTGTGTCCACATTGGTGGGACAAATTCCGAGTTCTTGAAGATTACTTGGTACTCTTGATTACTTACCCCAGGTTTGAGTCCTTGGGCCATTGTTGTTTCTTTTGTATTTTAATGATTTTAATGATTTTTTTTTTTTTTGCCTTCTTGCTCTCGGTCAGGACGGTCGCATTTTTCTCTCCTCCTCCCTCCCCAACTTTCCTGCTACTGTAGCGTGTTTTGTCTGTGAGGCTGCCAGCCCTGCTCCTCTGGAAAATGGCAAAATGGATCTGATCAAGTGGTCTCTGAACGCAATTGATACTATTTTTTCCACAAGACACTCGGGAGAGGAGGACCCGACTTGTCCTGCCGGGACACATGTGGCGGGTTACGTGATGGACAGCTGGCGGATGTGGCAAGTCATGTGCCTGTTTATGCTGTGTGGGGCGGCCATAGTACTGGTTTACTGAAAAATTAAGAAGGTGGAGGCGGCATTAATTGGCCCGTCCAGGCTGCCCCACATGATTGATTCGATTGGAAGGGCAGTGTCAGCTCAGTCGGCGTGTGTCAACTGCACGTTGGAATCCATCTCGGGGAGAATGGCTGCACTGGAAAACCGCTTTGATCATCAGTAAGACCACATCTCCTCTATTCAGATGTATTTGGGAGCCACTCTGAAGTTTCAGACTGTGGAATCTGCCAGGCATCTGTTAATCTGGATATCTATTTGGTTTCCAAACACCAGCTGTCCTTCAAGGCCGCTGGGATAAAATCCTCCCCCCAAGGATCACTCCTGATAGCCTCGCTCCTCGTCCCCCCTGCCTCTTTGTCTTCCCCTCCCTCCCTCCCTTCCCAGTCCTGAGATGTTGACTGTGGGACCTTGAGACTCTGGTGGACTGATCCAGGACTGGGACCCCCCCCCCCAGGATGGACAGATAAGGCCTGTCGATGGCACCTCACAGCGGCCTTCCGGGCTGTCTGTCTGGACACTGGACACATCCAAGTCTCGGGTGTCGTCTGTCGTCTGTTGTGATTTGTTTTTTGTCATGACTGTTTTTCTGTGCTATCGGTTTTTGTTTTTTTTTTTGCTTGGTTTTTCTTTTCCCAATTCTTTCCTTGTGTGTGCTTTTATATGTGTTCATGTACCGGACCGGCTTATGTGTGTTGTTGTTTGTTAAGTGTGTCATGAGGCCGGTCAAGGTTTGCTCAGCCCTGCTCGTGACCTAGGGCAGGGATATACATCTGGAGCTGGGTCCCCGGGCGCCAAAAAAGGTGACCTCTGCTCCTAACTGGCAATTAGGGTGGGTAAAAATGCAGTAAACACATTTCATTGTGCAGGGAACATGTTCCTATGTGCATATGACAATAAACTCCTTTTGAATCCTTGAATCCTTGAATTTATGTTTGGTTTTCAAGTACTTAAGTTGTATTTTATTTGCGGATGATACGACTGTACTTTGTATTGGGGATCATTTGGGACAGCTCCTGGACAAGATAGAGAACGAATTACATAAATTTAAACAATGGTTCAATTTAAATAAATTAGCGATCCATTTTGGTAAAACTAAGTGTATCATATTTAGGAATAAGTCCAGGAACTTAAGCAAAAATCAGATACAAAATTTCTTGGTGTTTATATTGACGATACATTAATCTGGAAAACACATATTAACTATGTTAAATCTAAAATGTCAAAAGCCATTGCAATTCTGCATAAAGCCCAGGACTTCCTCTCCCAACATGCATTAACGACTTTATATTATGCATTACTTGTTCCATATATGACATATTGTGTCGAAGTTTGGGTTAATACCTATAGAACTATTACTAAACCAGGTTTTCTGTTGCAAAAGAAAGCTATAAGAATTATCAGTAATAAACCATATCAAGAGCCAACAAATCCGTTATTTGCTTGTCTGCAAATTTTAAAATTCTGGGACTTGGTTGATTATGTTACAATACAGATTATGTATAAAGTCAAAAATAATCTTTTGCCATTACATGTCCAGGATCTGTTTAAAATGAGGGATTCCAGCTACATCAGTGTGTTTCTGTCAGGGGTGTTAATATTTGGAATAATTGTCCTAATAATATTAAAATAATTGGTACATTGGTTGGTTTTAAAAGGCTTTACAAAAACAACATATTTACCCATTATAGTTTGAAGGATTAGGTTCACCATTTTTGTCATTGTTCACTATTACTTGTTGGTTGTGTTTTGAAATTTCAGTGATTGATTAAGTTAAATTGTTCATGCACTTTCTTTTTCTTTTTTTGTATAGTTGTCATGAGTATATATATTTATATATGTATACATTCTTTATTTTTAATGGTATAAGGTGAGGGTGCTTGTAAGCCTTGCTTCTGCCTTCACTCTTTCGGCCACACGGGTTCTCTGTACATTGTTCCTTTTATGTTTTGTTATTGTCTTTGTTGTTGCTCATCTGTTTGCCGGATAAATAAATTCATTCATTCATTCAACTAATAGTTACTATTCTGAGTACTCAATCTTGAAAATTACCAAGTTAGATTACTTTATTAGTTACATTCAGCGGCTGCTGACAAGTTGCTCACAGCTACTAATGAAGTAAATGTATAAACTGTAAAATGTAACTGTAAAAAATAAGCAATAGTGTAAATTTTCAAAGTAACTGGCACACTAGTAATCTCAGCTCAGAGCGGAGCACAGCACAGCTGAAAACAGTGTCTATGTTGCCTGAATGGAAAAAAAACACCATCAAAATTCATTAAATAATCAAGAGCTCCTCCTGTATCCGTAGCTGTTGTTACATTCAGAAATTAACGGTTTATTTTACAGTTTAAAGTCTTCTCGTTTCTAAAAAGCTCTACGTTTGCCCAAAGAAGAAAACGTAAAAGACGGTGCAAGCAAAGGGAGGGGGGAGGGAGAGAAAGAGAGAGAGAGAGAGAGAGAGAGGGTGAGGAGAGAGAGGGGGCTTCACTCATTTCCACCTGAAAAGTTAATAGTTTTCATTGGAACTGTTTACAAACTGTACAAACAGTGAACACATTAAAAAGCAGCAAGCAACTTCACAATCTTAAACAATTATCTTCACCACACAGCTTCAGTGAAACAGAAAAGTGTGAAAAACTGATTCAGAAAGGTTTTCATCCAGTTTTCATCTATAAAGAGCAGGTTTGACAATCAAATCAGCCCACATTCAGCTCTTGTTCAAATACAATTATTAAAGGGGGTTATATTGTTTTTAAAAAGTAATGCAATCCCACTCTAAAATGCTAAAAAAAAAAAAAAAAAAAAAAAAAAAAAAAAAAAGATACTGGATTAAAGCTACTGTGTGTTTTTTGAAGAAGACAGAAAATGCTATGTCCATCAAATATTAATGTATTTTTAACCTTTTATGTTATTTATGACCTATGCATAACATAAAATGACATGAAATATAACAAAAATATGAAATATGCATCATATTTAATTAAAACTGCCACAAGTTGTGTCTTTTACAGTAGATTACAAAACATTACAAATCTTGAATTGCTTTAATGTATTCTGCCCAGTGCGTGTGTGAAGGGCCCATCATATTGCGCCAACGGACCCTGACTACAGGCACAGGCAAGAGTGGTATTGCTGTCAGCCCATACCACTCTTTTAAAATATGAATCTCTGCACTACAGCACTACTTGATTTGTTAGACGTCACAAGTTCAGCCTGTCAGTGCTGAAGGCTGCTGTCACAAACTGGCATAGAAGATGGCAGTGTGCAGACTGGACCTGTGCCAGCTGTAATTATTAATTTGTTCAACTTCATAATAATGTTATTTATAGCTACTTGAAGTCTTTGTGTGAAGGTCATGTTGAAAGGTTCTGTGAATTAAACATGCTGCAAAAAAATTAAAGAAAGCTTTGCAGAAAGAAAGAAAGAGTGTGTTATAATAAATTTTGACACATTTTGATACGTTTTACTGCAGGCAAATATCAGTAATGGCCTCCAAAGCTTGACGATAATCGGTGTCGTATCAATCTTGAAAATCCATATCTGTCTATCTCTCGTTATGATCCTCTGGGCCTTGTATGATTCCAAAGTATTTAAACTCCATCCTCACATTGAAACACATCCAAAAAGTGATGGAACACCTGAAAACTTCACATCATCTGACAGTGAAGTCATAAAAGTAGGATACCAATGCTGTCCAACAATCAAACTTAACTCTATGAATGGTGGGTGTGGCCTTTTAGTTGATTGACAGGCTGTTGGAATGTTCCACACACAGTCCACTGGATGTTTGAGCCTGATATTCTGGTCATATGAGCACCAATCAAAGCCCAGGGTTACAGCTTTAGAGAGTGCACGTGTAAAAAAATAAATGAATACAACAATGAAAAAAAACAACATGAGCAAGCAAAAAAAAAAGCACAAAAAGCAAGAACATGAAATCTAAGCAGTAAAAGACACAGAATGAAACCAGGACGAGCAATGAAAGTCATCAGAGGGCTGACACATACCCCACGTGCTCAACACACCTCGATATTACTGTACAAGTAAATATGCGTCTGCCTGTAATGGTGTTTTTGACTCATTTTCATTCATACCAAATGTTGTTTTAGATCATCCATCTAGGCTTCTTGGTTCTTTAGATATACAAAAAAGGTGTTTTTCAGACCATTTTTTTCACTTGACCTTTGTCCAATTTCCACCAAGTCTGAAGAAAATCAGCCCAGCTGCTATTGAATAATTTTGTCCACAGACCAAAAGACACACACACACACACACACACACAAGCCATCAAGAATGACAGAGCATTTAATTTAAAATCAAGAGGCACACAGAATGAAAACAGGACCATTAAAAGTATTAACAAAAACATGATAAAAGCAGAAAAACAGACTAAAATAAAATCGGACAGAATGAAAAGCAACAGAAAACAAGAAATGTTAAACTTGTATCTGAATGCAGTCAGGATTAGTTCAAGTGAAACTTCATGCAAAATTCAGCCAAAATGAAGCCAAGCCTCAGAACCTGGTCTCAGCCCACAGTATCAAACCCCTGCTCTTCCTCACATCCCTCATCTTTGTCCAATCCTGTGGTGAAGCACACGTTTCAGGGCATCAGGTCGGGACGCAGCATCTGCCTCACACCGACTATGCAGCTATGTGGTTGTGTCTGTGGGAGTGTCCTAAAAAGTTGGAGTCTATATATGGATTTCTGTAACACAAGTTTTACAAATCTATTTCAATTTCCTTTATATAGCGCCAAATCACAAGAGTTGCCTTAAGGCGCTTCACACAGGTAAGGTCTAACCTTACCAACCCCCAGAGCAACAGTGGTAAGGAAAAACTCCCTCTGAGGAAGAAATCTCAAGCAGACCAGACTCAAAGCGGTGACCCTCTGCTTGGGCCATGCTACAAACATAAATTACAGAAACAATTCACAGAACAATTCATGGATGAATATACAAGAAATGCTGTTGGTGCACAGGACAGGAGGGTCGCCAGCACAAATACAACTCCTATTTCTGGATGGAGCTGCACCTTAAACAGAGGGAAAAAACAGAATCAGGCATCAGGAAGACAAAAAAATACTGTATAATTTGTCAGCATTAAACAACAAGAAAAACAGAAGAAATACTAAAGTGATCGCCAGCCGTTAGTCCTAAACTTCACTAAAGGCCCCAGAATTTAGGTAAAGTTGAGGCTGCGGCCTGCTCCAATTGCTAATAACATGAATTAAAAGAGTAAAAAGCGTAAAACAAAACTGTACCAGTATGCTAGCCATATGAAAGGGAAAAGAAGTGCGTCTTAAGTCTGGACTTGAAAATCTCCACAGAATCTGATTGTTTTATTGACGCAGGGAGATCATTCCACAGAACAGAGGCACGATAAGAGAAAGCTCTGTGACCCGCAGACTTCTTATTCACCTTAGGGACACAAAGTAGTCCTGCACCCTGAGAACGTAAAGCCCTGGCCGGTACGTAAGGTTTAATTAGGTCAGCTAGGTAGGGAGGTGCCAGTCCATGAATAATTTTATAAGTTAGTAGCAGAACCTTAAAATCTGATCTCACTGGGACAGAAAGCCAGTGAAGAGACGCCAAAATGGGTGTAATGTTGTAAAACAAATGATTTCAGACCTGATTTTTGTTTCAAGCAGGGTGATTTTAACGTGCACAGCCACAAACACAGAACTCTGTGACTTTAAAGGCTTTAGCATGAAACTAAATTTAACAGTATTAGTGCAGCAGATAGGCAGCATGGTGGCTTAGTGGTTAGCGCTGTTGCCTCACAGCGAGAAGGTCATGGGTTCAATTCCTGCCTGTGGCTTTTCTGTGTGGAGTTTACATGTTCTCCTCATGTTTGCATGGGTTTCTTCTGGGTGCTCCAGTTTCCTCCCACATCCAGAGACATGCGGGTTAGGTGGATTGGAATCTATTCTCTTAGCTGCTGCACTACGTGATATACTGTCGATAAAAATCAGTGTTGCACAATATGACCCTTTTAAGTTTGACCTCCACTTTCACAAGGAGGTGTGAATGTCACATATTACTGCTTTTCCTTAAACATCGCTTCTCTCCTTAACTGTTATCTCCTTGATTTAAACTTTTCTATATTCCTATTCATTTTCATGAGCAGGAAAGAGGTTTCTTCATGAAAAATAAGTGACAAGTCATTTTAACCTGTGAACAGAGGCCATCAGTGCAAAATGCCACATACATCTACAATACAAACTATTTCTCCTGTACTGGCTGTGCTGAGGTTACCATCTCACTGGACTGCGAAAACATGCGAATGGCAATTGGACAGCACAGTCTCATATGAGGGTTGGCGCTAAAGGATTAAAATGTGATGCATACGACGTAATAATCCTACATCTGGGGACAGCCCTCATCTGTTCCCATCAGAAACATGGCACTTTCTCTGAGTTTTTGGACAAATTACACAGCAAACAAAGTGAAAACGCAAAGAAAAGGTGACAATGCGATGGAAAGCAGACAAGTGTTGTGGTGTGTTTATGACATGGAGGCTAAAACTTACACAACCTCTCCCATTTGCCTTGTCTTCCCTTCTACACCGGGAACCAAAAAACCTGCACTTTTCATGACTGCTTCGGTGATTGCAGCCCAAAACAAAAAAGTACACCATTTTTCCATGTGAGGTGATGCTGTGTTTATGTTTTTGCAACGGCAGGCTGTCCTCAGAAGTGGTCAAATCCTGCTATAGCACGCAGGAGTTCAGACGAGACTGCGCAGCCCTAATGTGCAGATCCCTCTCGGATCTGACGTGGAGACCTTGAGTCAAAAAAAAGAAGGGAACAGCCAAAAGGACTTACTGTGTTATTGGTGGATAAATCAAATTAAAGGAGACACACCCCCAAAGTGCTGCTGGACATCTCTGCATCATAGAGAAGAGGCTGGTCCAGCACATGTACGAAAGCTGTGAGTGATCTCAGAGCCAAAGACAAAAGGGCCATATAAGCAGGGGCATCATTCTGCAAGTCGTGAGTGTGCTGTTTGCTTTATTACTATTATATTTTATTATTCATTTTATTTTATTTTGCCATTACTGGGTACAGTGGGGGGATTTCCAGTCTATTCAAATGGAAAATAGGAGGATAATAAGAGCTGAATTTGAGCTATGTGCAAACGTGTCACCATTTCAGCTGCGACTGTCCACTTCAGTGAGATACCAACTGCGGTATTGTCGCTTGTTTGTGTGTTTGATCACTAATTTGCAGACAGGGCCCTTAATAAAGAGGGACTCCATCTGTCCACCCACCTGTCCATCCGTCTGTCCATGCATCTGTCTGTCTGTACACCCACCTGTCCGTGTGTCTGGACAAGGTACTTAAAATGTGGCTTTGATTCCTTTTATGTCCGTTTAACACTTTTGCATTGCATCAGGTAAAAATTCAGAATTTGCTCGGATGATAGCAGTTGTCAGTTGATGTCAGCTGAGTGTTCATTCTCTTGATTGTTGTAACATATCATTGAACCAAATTAATACACTGTTGATCTCTATCGACTGTCGACAGGATTTCATTGTTATTGCTGACACTCAAAGAGTAAAAGTTCATTTGGGGATGCAGCTAAAGTGTGTGAGGAGTCGAGCAGAAAATCAGTCATCACTGGCTGCCACAGTGCTCACTGTAAGTCTCGTTGTCCCATACAGTCCCTCAGGCCATCCTATCATAAGCGCCGTGTGCTTAATCACTGCAGAACTGTCCAGCATCACTTTGAAGCAAAGGTTCAAATGATTTGTCAATCAATTTTATTTATATAGCGCCAAATCACAACAAACAGTTGCCCCAATGCGTCTTAAATTGTAAGGCAAGGCCATACAATAATTACGTAAAAACCCCAACAGTCAAAACGACCCCCTGTGAGCAAGCACTTGGCGACAGTGGGAAGGAAAAACTCCCTTTTAACAAGAAGAAACCTAGAGCAGAACCAGGCTCAGGGAGGGGCAGTCTTCTGCTGGGACTGGTTGGGGCTGAGGGAGAGAACCAGGAAAAAGACATGCTGTGGAGGGGAGCAGAGATCGATCACTAATGATTAAATGCAGAGTGGTGCATACAGAGCAAAAAGAGAAAGAAACAGTGCATCATGGGAACCCCCCAGCAGTCTACGTCTATAGCAGCATAACTAAGGGATGGTTCAGGGTCACCTGATCCAGCCCTAACTATAAGCTTTAGCAAAAAGGAAAGTTTTAAGCCTAATCTTAAAAGTAGAGAGGGTGTCTGTCTCCCTGATCTGAATTGGGAGCTGGTTCCACAGGAGAGGAGCCTGAAAGCTGAAGGCTCTGCCTCCCATTCTACTCTTACAAACCCTAGTAACTACAAGTAAGCCTGCAGTCTGAGAGCGAAGCGCTCTATTGGGGTAATATGGTACTGTGAGGTCCCTAAGATAAGATGGGACCTGATTATTCAAAACCTTATAAGTAAGAAGAAGAATTTTAAATTCTATTCTAGAATTAACAGGAAGCCAATGAAGAGAGGCCAATATGGGTGAGATATGCTCTCTCCTTCTAGTCCCCGTCAGTACTCTAGCTGCAGCATTTTGAATTAACTGAAGGCTTTTTAGGGAACTTTTAGGACAACCTGATAATAATGAATTACAATAGTCCAGCCTAGAGGAAATAAATGCATGAATTAGTTTTTCAGCATCACTCTGAGACAAGACCTTTCTGATTTTAGAGATATTGCGTAAATGCAACAAAGCAGTCCTACATATTTGTTTAATATGCGCTTTGAATGACATATCCTGATCAAAATGACTCCAAGATTTCTCACAGTATTACTAGAGGTCAGGGTAATGCAATCCAGAGTAAGGATCTGGTTAGACACCATGTTTCTAAGATTTGTGGGGCCAAGTACAATAACTTCAGTTTTATCTGAGTTTAAAAGCGGGAAATTAGAGGTCATCCATGTCTTTATGTCTGTAAGACAATCCTGCAGTTTAGCTAATTGGTGTGTGTCCTCTGGCTTCATGGATAGATAAAGCTGGGTATCATCTGCGTAACAATGAAAATTTAAGCAATGCCGTCTAATAATACTGCCTAAGGGAAGCATGTATAAAGTGAATAAAATTGGTCCTAGCACAGAACCTTGTGGAACTCCATAATTAACCTTAGTCTGTGAAGAAGATTCCCCATTTACATGAACAAATTGTAATCTATTAGATAAATATGATTCAAACCACCACAGTGCAGTGCCTTTAATACCTATGGCATGCTCTAATCTCTGTAATAAAATGTTATGGTCAACAGTGTCAAAAGCAGCACTGAGGTCTAACAGAACAAGCACAGAGATGAGTCCACTGTCTGGGGCCATAAGAAGATCATTTGTAACCTTCACTAATGCTGTTTCTGTACTATGATGAATTCTGAAACCTGACTGAAACTCTTCAAATAGACCATTCCTCTGCAGATGATCAGTTAGCTGTTTTACAACTACCCTTTCAAGAATTTTTGAGAGAAAAGGAAGGTTGGAGATTGGTCTATAATTAGCTAAGATAGCTGGGTCAAGTGATGGCTTTTTAAGTAATGGTTTAATTACTGCCACCTTAAAAGCCTGTCATACATAGCCAACTAATAAAGATAGATTGATCATATTTAAGATCGAAGTTTCATTTGTGTGTCTGGGGACTCCAGCACAGTGCTGTTATCAGTCTGATAATGATGGCAGCAGCCTCGCGGTCTCTCCTAACAACTTTCTGGACAACACTTTGACTTTCCCACCTTTCTGCCAGATGTTGGGCTCCTCTGTAGCAGCTGCTGTCCCTCCATTCCTGAGGGATGTTGGGCAGAAGCTGCTGCCAAAGCAGAGCTGTTCATAAATACCTCAGAGACCAGTGATCATCATCACAAAGGTCTTGGGAAGGGGATTGTTGCTCCACAGGCATCTGCCAGCAAAGCAGGAAAACCAGAGTTAGACGTTACAAAAGATTATCACCACTGTGGACAAAGTTCCACTTGGGGGCCTGCAATCGTTCCATTTTTGTTTGTTTCATCCACCCACTGTTACCGCAGAAAAAATTCACAATCACACAGAACTAAAAGCATGTAGTGGCACTGACCTTGACATTAAAGAGTAGGCCACACCAAAAAATATGCACAAATAATCACTAAAAATGATGAAATGTTGATATTTTAAAAAATTCTGAACAATAAAAGTCGATAAGTGCACAGGTGAAGGTCCATTGATTTTGGTGTCTTGTGGGTGCTGGATCAAATCTCTGCTGTGAGCGGAGCCTCGTCTTCCTCCATTGGGCCGCTTTGCGCCGCAAGTTGAAAGACGGCAGCACCTCATTCATTAACGTAAACATCAGTGGAATTTGGTCAACACACGACTAAATTATCCCATGATCCACAAAAAAATATATAAAAAAAATAATAATGTGAAAATATTCAGTTTGGAGTGGACAAGCCGCACGCGCGCTCATCAGTATCAGTGTTCCACCTGCCAATCAAAAGGGATCTGCCTGCTTGAATTAACTGTTCTGACATGTATAATACCATGCAGCACTGATCCAAACCACTCAGTGGAAACGGGGCTGTCAGTAGCCTGTAAAAATCCATAAATTAATGGCACTATTAAGATAATGGTTCTTGTGCTGACGTCACTTCCTCCTTCTTCTCCAATGTCGGGACTCGCCCAGAAGTTCCTGCCTATTCGTGGTGCGCAGTTCAAAATCCAAATATTTATCTCTTCAGTAACTGAGTGCCAGGAAAGCATTAATTTCAAACTGTCATTTAATTTTAGTCTTAAATACTCAGAAGGGAAATCACTTTGCATCCCTTGGCGACAGGTGCGTAAGAGAAGGCACATGGGCTGCTGAACCAGAAAACAAAAAATCTCTCACTCACTGCCTCACTTGCAACACAAAGGTGAATTTAATCAAGCAACGTTTCGGCCTGTGGCCATCATCAGGCAAATAATTTCTATGAATCTTAGGGTGTGGCTGGTTACATCACAGGATGTTGTCATAGAAAAAACATAAAAACCCTTTCACAATGTACACATCCATATCCATAAAACTCGTGCAATAATGTATACAAAATAGATATATACCTATATACCATAGTGAAAAGTATTATATACTCAACAAAAATATAAACGCAACACTTTTGGTTTTGCTCCCATTTTGTATGAGATGAACTCAAAGATCTAAAACTTTTTCCACATACACAATATCACCATTTCCCTCAAATATTGTTCACAAACCAGTCGAAATCTGTGATAGTGAGCACTTCTCCTTTGCTGAGATAATCCATCCCACCTCACAGGTGTGCCATATCAAGATGCTGATTAGACACCATGATTAGTGCACAGGTGTGCCTTAGACTGCCCACAATAAAAGGCCACTCTGAAAGGTGCAATTTTGTTTTATTGGGGGGGGGATACCAGTCAGTATCTGGTGTGACCACCATTTGCCTCATGCAGTGCAACACATCTCCTTCACATCATCCGTGAAGAGAACACCTCTCCAATGTGCCAAACGCCAGCGAATGTGAGCATTTGCCCACTCAAGTCGGTTACGACGACGAACTGGAGTCAGGTCGAGACCCCAATGAGGACGACGAGCATGCAGATGAGCTTACCTGAGACGGTTTCTGACAGTTTGTGCAGAAATTCTTTGGTTATGCAAACCGATTGTTTCAGCAGCTGTCCGAGTGGCTGGTCTCAGACGATCTTGGAGGTGAACATGCTGGATGTGGAGGTCCTGGGCTGGTGTGGTTACATGTGGTCTACGGTTGTGAGGCTGGTTGGATGTACTGCCAAATTCTCTGAAACGACTTTGGAGACGGCTTATGGTAGAGACATGAACATTCAATACACGAGCAACAGCTCTGGTTGACATTCCTGCTGTCAGCATGCCAATTGCACGCTCCCTCAAATCTTGCGACATCTGTGGCATTGTGCTGTGTGATAAAACTGCACCTTTCAGAGTGGCCTTTTATTGTGGGCAGTCTAAGGCACACCTGTGCACTAATCATGGTGTCTAATCAGCATCTTGATATGGCACACCTGTGAGGTGGGATGGATTATCTCAGCAAAGGAGAAGTGCTCACTATCACAGATTTAGACTAGTTTGTGAACAATATTTGAGAGAAATGGTGATATTGTGTATGTGGAAAAAGTTTTAGATCTTTGAGTTCATCTCATACAAAATGGGAGCAAAACCAAAAGTGTTGCGTTTATATTTTTGTTGAGTATAAGACATGGATATATGACAGCTCAATATACATACATACACACACACACACACACACACACACACACACACACACACACACACACATATATATATACATGTACACACATCCAGCGACCTGCCTTAATATAAGCATACCTAAAAAAAATAAACTTAGGCAGAGGAAATGGGGCATGTACTATAGGTCTATAATAGAAAAATGTCATAGAAAGATATTTGGAATCAGTTCATCATTAAGTCCCTTAGATGCCAAACTTTGTAATGTTTCAGTCCAGTAGGCCTCTCTTTTTTTCAAAAGTTTATCATGGTCTCTCCCCCTCTAAAGGGAGGAGGGCCCTGTTCAATGCCACAAAAACGAAGAGTACTTACATATTGATGTGCGTCATTGAAATGAACGGCTACTGGATAATCCCTGTCATTTCTGCGGATTGAGCTTTTGTGTTCACTTATTCTTTGTTTTAATTGTCTTATGGTCCACATATGCTAAACCACAAGGACAGTGTAACAGATAGATCACGTGTGGATGCATAAGTTATTACATCCCGAATGGATATCTTTTTACCGCTGTGGGGGTGCTGGAGAAAAAGTCGTTTTATAAGTATTATTACATTGTGCACAATTCCCACACCGGTAATTTCCATTGGGAATAGATGCCAGTAAAGACTAAATAGATGTGACTTTGGGGGTGACATTGGCATGAACAAAGTAGTCTTTAAGATTCCTACCCCTCCTACTAACAAAAAGGGGAGGATGTCCAAAATTGTAAAGAGCTCAGGATCAGATGTCAGAACGTGCCAATGTTTTTGGAAAATGGCCCTGATAGTATCCAAGTGAGGAGAATACTGTGTAATGCAGGTGACAGAGAATTCTTTTTTCTGTTTATCAGTCTTTTTTAACAGTTCTGAACGTGTTTTCTTCAAAGCCAGGTCATATGCCTTCTCAACCCAAATGGATGGGTAACCCCTTTCTGTGAATCTTTTTTTCATTTCCCCTGCCTGTTCGATGAAATTTTCATCAGAGTGGCAAATGTGCCTAAGTCTATAAAACTCTCTAATGGGGAGACCCTTTTTGAGCGATGTAGGGTGAAAACTAGAAACTAAGAGCAAAGTATTTCTATCAGTCTCCTTCCTGTATAAAGAAGTAATGATGGCACCATTAGCTTTCATAACCAGCATATCCAATAAAACTGACTCATTCAGTACTGTATTGTGGTGTGAAAAATAAATTTGATTCAAAGCTGTTCAACAAATTAACAAATTCAGTGGCCTCTTGTGGGCTGCCATTAAAAACACAAAAAAAAATTGTCAATGTATCTGAACCATTTAAGAATATTACACATAAACAGATTTTTTTTTTCCCGATTGAACACAAATTTCTTTTCAAAAAATCCAACATACAAATATGCATAATTGGGTCCACAAATGGTACCCATGCGCGTGCCCGATGTTTGCAAATAAAACTCATTTTTAATGCAAAAATAATTGTGTTTCATAGTAAATTCAGTAAAATCCAAAATAAGTTTATTAAGAGGACTAGATGAACTGTCTCTCTGTTGGAGGTAATACCTTAATGCCTCTATACCTCCTTCATGGGGAATATTAGTATAAAGGCTAGTAATGTCTAATGTTAACATAAGGACATTCTCATGTAAATCTTTAAGATCAGAACATTTTTCTATGAAGTCAGTTGAGTCTCTTATATACGATGGAAGGGTGTGAACAAATGGCTTGATATAGTAATCCACATAAGTGGAAAGAGGAGACCACAAAGAGTCATTAAATACTTAAATACTCAAAAAAAAAAAAAAATTCCATATCGTGTCACCTACACTTTAAAGAAAATGATGCCCATCATAATCTGGACCGTATTCGAGCATATGCCATGTGTGTGTGTGTGTATGTTCTATTTTTTCTGTTTACCAAGATGTCATTTAAAAAAGACTGGTGCGTTGCCCGTTGGCTTAGTGGTTAGCACTGTTGCTGTTGTGTGGGCTGCCAGAAAAGGAGGTACTGCTGGCCCACCACCAGAGGGCGCCCTGCCTGAAGTGCGGGCTTCAGGCACGAGAGGGCGCTGCCGCCACGGACACAACCGGGAGTGACAGCTGTCACACATCAACTCATGACAGCTGTCACCCATCTTCATTTCATCACTCCATAAAAGCCGGATGTCATCTCCACCTCGCTGCCGAGATATCATCTACCTGTGAAGGTACTTTTCTCTGCTGACCTAAATCATTGAATAATAACCTGAACTTCTTTGCAGCCGTATTCCTGTGGCGTTTCATTATCTGTGGATTGGTGTTTGGTGTGAACAGCGACGGCTTCGCTTCACACCCAAACCAGATAAGTGGTTAGACAGGAGCTGCACGAGTGTGTGATTAGAGGTGGAGGTGACTTTCCACCTTCAGACTGTTTTTGTTACTGGGTGTGCACACACCCACATCTCCCTGTTTGTTCTCCTCGCCAGCAGTACCAGATCCGACAGTCTGGGATGGTGATCACCTGGGAATTCGGGACTTGGCGGCTCCAGTATTCTCCGGGTTCTGTGGCGGTGGAGATCGTGTGGTTCCGGCTCTTCTTGGGACAGACGTCTTCTATCCTCGAGCCTGCCCACACGTCACCTTGGTGTATTGACTGCTATCCGATTCTGTGATTGTCTGTATAATCGTTGTGCACATTCACAACATTAAAATTGTTACCTTTTGGCTCATCTATTGACCGTTCATTTGTGCCCCCTGTTGTGGGTCCCCAACAGTTGCCTCACAGCGAGAAGGTCATGGGTTCAATTCCCGCCTGTGGATTTTCTGTGTGGAGTTTGCATGTTCTCCCCGTGTTTGCGTGGGTTTCCCTTTGGGTGCTCTGGTTTCCTCCCAAAGACATGCAGGTTAGGTGGATGAAAAGGTGAAAGTACATATGCAATCAGCAACAGAGCCATAATGATGGAAGTTGCTGTTAAGGTTGGGTTAAAACTGCAAAATAGGTTTGTTTTTATTTATAAGTATTCACACCCTTTGCTCAATACTTTGTTGATGCACCTTTGACAGCAATTACAGCTTCAAGTCTTCTTGAATATGATGCCACAAGCTTGGCACATCTATCTTTGGGCAGTTTGTCCATTCCTCTGTGCAGCACCTCTCAAGCTCCATCAGGTTGGATGGGGAGCATCAGTGCACAGCAGTTTACAGAACTCTCCAGAGATGGCCAATCGGATTCTGGTCTGGGCTCTGGTTGGGTCACTCAAGGAAATTCACAGAGTTGTCCTGAAGTCACTCCTTTGATATCTTGGCTGTGTGCTTAGGGTTATTGTCCTGCTGAAAGATGAACCATCACCCCAGTCTGAAGTCAAGAGCACTCTGGAATAGGTTTTCATCCAGAATGTCTCTGTACATTGCTGCATTCATCTTTCTCTCAATCCTGACTAGTCTCCCAGTTCCTGCTGCTGAAAAACATCACCACAACATGATGCTGCCACCACCATGCTTCACTGTAGGGATGGGATTGGCTAGGTGATGAGTGGTGCCTGGTTTCCTCCAAATATGGTGCCTGGCATTCATGCCAAAGAGTTCAATCTTTGTCTCATCAGACCAGAGAATTTTGTCAAGGTCTGAGTCCTTCAGGCGCTTTTTGGCAAACTCCAGGCGGGCTGCCATGTGCCTTTTGTGAAGGAATGGCTTCCATCTGACCGCTCTACCATACAGGCCTGATTGGTGGATTGCTGTAGAGATCATTGTCTTTCTGGAAGGTTCTTTTCTTTCCACAGAGGAATGCGGGAGCTGTGACATCATGACCATCAGATTCTTGGTCGCTTCTCTGACTAAGGCCCTTCTCCCCTGATCGCTCAGTTTAGACGGGTGGATCTGAACTTCTTCCATTTACGGATGATGGAGGCCGCTGTGCAAGGGCACAATTTAAAACTAGAAATTGGGGGGACAAAGTGCGAGGCCTGCAGAGCCGAAGCCCATAGATAAGCTCAGATGCATTCTGAACATCCAGAACAGTAATTTTAATGTTTTGGGAAGACCATAAAGTGGACACCATTTGACTTATACAATTTGAAACTGTGGATATAAGTCCTTTATTCTGAGAATAGCCAGCATTGATTTTATTAACATCCTGGTGTAAATAAGGTATCACCACATGTGTAGAACTCAAAAAGAATGACAGGTTGAGTTTTCATTAAAAAAAACAACTGCAGTGTGGTAAAATGTATTCATAAATATGAAAGAACAGGCTCTTAATAATTATTAACTATCGCATACTGTATTTTTTTTCCTCAACATTTGTTTTTGGATAAGTTTGAAAAAACAACAGATCATAAGTTTAGGATAAATTTCTTATCATGAATTTAATTTTCAAAGTGGCACTAATGACAACACTCATACTGAACATAATTTTGCTTGCATAGACTGATTTTGGAGATCAAGCAATAATTGCAGATGGGCTTTCTGAGGTCCCAGATAGCTTTTCTGATTTCCTTTTCTAACTTTCAGAATTTAGTAAATTAGCATATGGTCCACTGATACTTATGTGTGGACACTAGTCCCTAGAGGCAACTATTTTTGGTTTCAAATCTGGGCAAATGCAGTCCCAGAAAATTCCGAATGTGACAAACAAGAAACAGGTGTTTCAAGTACACACATACGAGGTCTGTCCGTAAAGTATAGGTCCTTTTTATTTTTTTCAAAAACTATATGGATTTCATTCATATGTTTTTACGTCAGACATGCTTGAACCCTCGTGCGCATGCGTGAGTTTTTCCTCGCCTGTTGGTGACGTCATTCGCCTGTGAGCACTCCTTGTGGGAGGAGTCGTCCAGCCCCTCGTCAGAATTCCTTTGTCTGAGAAGTTGCTGAGAGACTGGCGCTTTGTTTGATCAAAATTTTTTCTAAACCTGTGAGACACATCGAAGTGGACATGGTTTGAAAAATTAAGCTGGTTTTCAGTGAAAATTTTAACAGCTGATGAGAGATTTTGAGGTGATTCTGTCGCTTTAAGGACTTTTCATGGTGCGAGACGTCGTGCAGCGCTCTCAGGCGGCGTCATCAGCCTGTTTCAAGCTTAAAATCTCCACATTTCAGGCTCTATTGATCCAGGACGTCGTGAGAGAACAGAGAAGTTTCAGAAGTCGGTTTCAGCATTTTATCCGGATATTCCACTGTTAAAGGAGATTTTTTTAATGAAAGACGTGCGGGCGGATTGCAGCGTCGGCTCGCAGCCGCCGCGATGCTCCGTCACAGGAAAAACACCTCTGCTGGAAGCCTTAAGGACAAGTTGGAACATCTCCAGCTGATAAACAATTTCTCATATACTCACTCCACTGAAAGCCATCAAAAGCCAACTGGATTTTAACAAATGGTTATCAACACGGAGGTGTTTTCCTGTGCCGCCGCGCCGCACGTCTTTCATTAAAAAAATCTCCTTTAACAGTGGAATATCCGGATAAAATGCTGAAACCGGCTTCTTCTGAAACGTCTCTGTTCTCTCACGACGTCCTGGATCAATAGAGCCTGAAATGTGGAGGTTTTAAGCTTGAAACAGGCTGATGACGCTGCCTGAGAGCGCTGTGCGACGTCTCGCACCGTGAAAAGTCCTTAAAGCGACAGAATCACCTCAAAATCTCTCATCAGCTGTTAAATTTTCACTGAAAACCAGCTTAATTTTTCGAACCATGTCCACTTCGATGTGTCTCACAGGTTTAGAAAAAATTTTGATCAAACAAAGCGCCAGTCTCTCAGCAACTTCTCAAACAAAGGAATTCCGACGAGGAGCTGGACGACTCCTCCCACAAGGAGTGCTCACAGGCGAATGACGTCACCGACAGGCGTGGAAAATTCACGCATGCGCACGAGGGTTCAAGCATGTCTGACGTAAAAACATATGAATGAAATCCATATAGTTTTTGAAAAAAATAAAAAGGACCTATACTTTACGGACAGCCCTCGTATATGTCAGAAGGTGACGGGGACATACCATATTCTGTCCCCCCTGGTTGAAAAGGTGGGAGATACATGTCCCCCCTATCCCCCACCAAATTGCGCCCATGCCCCTGTGCTCACTGGGACCTTCAAAGCAGCAGAATACCAGAGGCTCCGACAGCTACAGCAGGACACAAGCGCCAGAATTGCGTTTATGGTTGGACAAAGGTTGCTTCCACCAAAGGCCTTAAAATACATCAGGACAACAAAGGGTGCCTAAAGAAGGGTCAACAGGGAAGTCACATCAACAGCTACTTTGTGAGAAGTAGGCCGAGTCAGTCAACAGAAGTTCAGCAACTTGACGCACACCACAGTCTGCAGGACATCAATGTTCCTGCCCCAGAGGAGGAAGAACAAGGTGCAGGAGGGCAACCTGAACACAACCCATCACGACTAGCAGCAGAGAAGAAGATCCAAGGGCAAAAGCCACTAGTTAAGTGGCCAAAGCATGCGACAAGACACTGTGGAATGAGGTCAGTTCTGATCTCTACAACATCTTGGAAGAGATCAGAGACACCACCATGAAGAAGTTGCAAAGAATGAGTGATGTAATCTATGCCTATGTAGAGGAATGGTTTGAATTGGTCGAAGGCAAACAAGCTACTCGGCTAATTCCCATTAAGTCCAGAAGGCAGACAGATATAGACCACCTAGTTAGTGTCATGATTTGCTCCTGCTCAGTCCTCGACACTTGTTTTTCTGTCAGTCTGTCTTTATTGAGTTCTTCTGTCTGCTTTTTTGATCAACTGTTTATTTTGCTTTTGTCACAGCTGCTTGTTTTCTGTTCATCACTCTTCAGCCACATCTTGAGTTCCATTTTGGTTTAGTTTAGTCTTTGATCCACTGACTTTGATTTTGTTCATCATTGCTTTTGTCACAACTTGTTGTTTTCTGTTCATCACACTTCAGCCACATGTTGAGCTCCATTCTTGTTTAGTTTAGTTTTGATCCACGCTTTTTGATTGTTTCATGATTGCTTATGTCACTAGTTTGATTTGTCAGGTTTACCACATTAGCTTTCAGTTGTATTATTTGTGTCAGTTCTGTTCCAGTTTCAGCCTTTGATTTTCTTGTTGCCTTCTTTTCTATTTATGGTCTAGTATTTATCTTGTTTTGTCAAGATGTCATGCATCCTTTGTTCATTAGTTCTTCTTGTGACCCACAACTTTAACACGATTCCCAGTACCTGCACTGGCCACACAGCCACACAGCATGATGGAACCACCTCCAAATTTTACTGTAAGTAGCAAGTGTTTTTTCTTGGAATGCTGTATTATTTTTCAGCCATGCGTACCATCCCTTGTTATGTCCAAGTAACTCAGTTTAGTTTCATCAGTCCACAGCACCTTATTCCAAAATGAAGCTGGCTTGTTCAAATGTGCTTTAGCATACCTTAAGCGACTCTTTGTGGCGTGTATGCAGAAAAGGCTTCCTCTGCATTACAGCATCATACACCATAGCTGAGATAGCTTTTTGTATCCTTCCCCTAAACCATGATGTTGAACAGTCTTGTTTTCAGGTCATTTGAGAGTTGTTTAGAGGCTCCCATGTTGCCACTCATTAGAATTAAAACATTAAAAAGCATAGTAATACCAGTGTGCTAGCCATATGAATGCGAAAATAAGTGCATCTTAAGTCTGGACTTGAAATTCTCTACAGAATGTGACTGTTTTATTGATGCAGGAAGATCATTCCACAGAACAGGGGCATCATAAGAGAAAGCTCTGTGATCCACAGACTTTTTATTCACCCTACAGACACAAAGTAGTCCTACACCCTGACAACGCAGAGCCTGGGCTGGTACATAGGGTTTAACTAGGTCAGCTAAGTAGAGAGGTGCCAGTCCATGAACAATTTTATAGATTAGTATTTGCGACTGTAATCCAGCATGAATGTATGCAAATCATCAGACGCAACAGGATTATTCCCATTCTAATCCATTTCCATCATTTGCATGGTTTATTTTTCTGTAAGAAATTTGGTCGGTGAATCGTTGTGAAAAGGTGTGGTCGGCTCGTCAAAGCTTACCGTTGCAACAGCGTCTTCATGTCAAACTGGAAATTCTATGAGCAGACCAACAGATTTCTCCATCTTGTCAGCTGCATTGAGTTAAAATCCATCAATCAATCCAGTTAAACCCATTAAATCCATGCATTTCAGCATTGTCATCGCTGCACTAGTTTCTGTCTGTCTCAGGTGACAGCATCATTGTTGACACCTGCGCAGCAATGCGGTCAGGGGCGGAGTAACGAATCAAATGTGAAATGTTTTTAATATTTTGCCACCATCCACGTGATATTTTGTGGTCTGAAATCTTTAAGGTTCTTCCCTAATTCATCAAAATGATCCTCGTCAGCCATCTCAAAATCAAATGTTCATTTTTCATACCAGTGAATCAGAACTGAACTCATCTCTGCTGTCTTTTCCATCAAAGTCATGCTCTTCATCAGTGTCTGATACAATGTCTGGTTTTTCAGAGTTGCTGCAGCCATTTCCATGGCAATGGCCACTTAGAATTGCACAGAACAGACCTGACATATTGCAACCACATGATCGCTCACAGCCACTTTTGCAATTGCAGGCAATCAAATATATCATAAATCAGGGCTGGACTGGGGAAATTTTTCAGGCCGGGCATTTTTAACCAAGACCAGGCCACCACCAGGTATCGAAGGGGAAAAAAAGTAAGCCTGCTGTGACACTGTTGTTTTTTTGTTTTTTTTTGTTCCCTTAACCAATCAATGTGCACCAGGCCAGGAGACACATACATTTTAACACTATAAGAAGCATTATGAAAAGTTCTCCCGAAATACAGTTATCATAGGCTTATCAAAAGTACGATCTATTGACAGTAGGTCACATTACTTTTTAGACATAATAAGCCGTCATTTCATTCAGCCATGTTACTTAAATTTAGAAATAGAAATTATATAAAACATCTGTTATAGAAATACTTTAGGCTATACTATAAATAATATATCATTACTTGTGTGATATAATTCATCATATAAAGCAAGAAATGACTGGATGACTGAACCAATGACTGGATACAAAGGTTGAACTTTTGAAACTGCAATACACAAAAAGGCCACAAGATGGAGACAGTTGTCTATCTCACTACAAGCTACAAGTAACATCAAGGATTTCTTTTATTACCAATTTGTGTTGTTAACCAACTTAGAGAATGACTCTCAATTTAAAGTAAAATGTTAGGTATGTGAAATTATGCCAGGACTTGGGAAAATACATTTTAGACAGGGACGCCGTTATACCACGCCACCGCACCGCAGACTGTGCAAAACAGCATGGTAGCTAGCCATGCACACCATTTGCACAGGTTACATTGCTAGGCTAGGTTACGTGACTGGCAGAGTTAGCACGAACGAAAATAATATCCAACCTTAATTCATATCTGAGTGTTGGGTATTTTCTCCTGCAAACATTTTTAAAACCTTTAACAAGACAAACAGAGTCAAGAAACACCAGTGAGACAGAAAGTCAAATTATGTCGCGCGGAGTGCAGTCAGGCTGTACACCAAGGCTACACTAAAGTCTGGCCTGCTTTTCCGCTCTTTTTATTAGAGACGCCCTCATCACATAAACAAAAACTTGTCCTAAGGGTGGGGGTGATGACGCAAGACAAGTTTTTTCCCGTAACATAAACGCATACGTCAATAAGTGCAGCTGTAAGGAAGAACACTTTCTTTTACTCCTATCGTCGAAGGTCAGCACATCTCGTTCGTCTGTTGCAGTTATCAGCTGTTCTGCATCTGCCTGAAGTGTCCTGTCCTTCACACTCCTTCACACTAAGCACCACATCACAACAGTCAAAACGTTCTCTTACTCCCAGTCGTTAGAGGCTGCGAAAACAAAGTTATATTATAATAATAAGTACATCCAGCCCTTCATTCCCAGCTCAGATTGACCTCAGAGTGCTAAAACAAAATTGAATTCTCAGGATTGCATTAAGACAGGTGCAAAACAGCACAATAACATTCAGAATGATCCCAGCATGCAAGGTTGAATAACATGTTCTCAGGGTTAGGTGCAAAACAGCACAACACCGTTCTCATGAGAAAGAAGACAAGCTAAAACAAGGTTGAATAACACGTACATTCTCAGGGTGAAGTGCAAAACAGCACAACACCGTTCTCATGAGAAAGAAGAGAAATGTACAAATGTTTAATAGTGATAACATATAACATATATACAAAATCTTTAACATTCCCCTCCTGTTTATCGCCTGTTAAACATACAGTAGGCATCACTCAGCTTAGCACTTCTTTTTGAGATTTTCACTAAGAGGTTCATCATGGTATGTTCTCTCTATAGGCTTACACCCCAGAGGTGATGTCATCATTGTCACCATCATCGGTGTCTGGGTCATCATATTTCCATTGGTCTGGGTACAGGTCAGGAGAGCCATCGTCCTCCTCGTCGTCGTCTGTCCCCAGAAGTGGATATGATGCCGGACCCCCTCCTGGTGCTGGACTTATTGCTGTGGTTATCATTCTATTTACAAGGCCTCGGAGACATGGAATACAACAACATCCACACAATGTTAGAATTGCAGCAAATACTGCTATAGACACTAATAGTGAAGAAATCAAAGACCTCCATTTTCCCATCCCTTCCAGCCACCAATCCCAGCCTTCGGTGTTTACTCCACTGTGCTCTTTCATCTTCCTGTTCAACGTCCTCAGCCCGTCAATGGCTTGA
This sequence comes from Thalassophryne amazonica, assembly GCF_902500255.1. NCBI lineage: Eukaryota > Metazoa > Chordata > Actinopteri > Batrachoidiformes > Batrachoididae > Thalassophryne > Thalassophryne amazonica. The sequence goes on along the minus strand of NC_047104.1, from coordinate 25,351,377 downwards.
GTGAGACTGCCATCTGCAGCTGTGTTGTTGGGAATGAAAGTGCAACATTGTTCTCCGAACATGGCACAAACACCTCCTTTCTCTGCCAACAACATATCCAGAGCAATACGATTCTGGAAGGCCATAAGGGACGTGGCTTCTAACTGTGAATGGACAGCCTTAAATCCTTCCTCAGTCCAATTTCCTAATTTCTGTACATTGTAGTGGATGTAGTTTATTCTGTCCACGTTTTTATTAATTGAACACCACCAACAGATGGAAGATTTGAATCCAGCTGCTATTTGATCAACCAGTTTATACTCGTCAGGCACTCCCCTGGGGACTCCTATTGCGTCAATATATGTTGGATTTCCCACTCCTTTCCAATCTCTTTTTACTCTATGTCTGGCTATGCCTTTCTGCCAATCTTCAGGAATAAGAGAGGCTGCATATGTCGTAACGTCTTCAGGGGTCATGGGTATAGCTTGAATATTGCCTTGTGAGTTGTGTTTTGCACATATCATGCATGCTCTACAATGCTGTTTTGCATATGCATCGAACCCATAAAGACAAAAAATAGATTGTAATTGCGATATCATACCCCCTGATGAGACATGCGTCACGCCATGGCTCATAATAGCTGCCCATTTAAACATATTTTTTGGCAATATGGGTTTCTTACGTGGTCATACGTACAAATCATTTGCATAGGTAGCCCCTTTAGTTAGCCACATCTGTTTTTCTCTCTCAGTTGCCTGCTGTTGCATGTCAGCAAGCAGTGTATGACCTAAATGCAAATCTGGAGTAGTTTCCTGTACAACAAAAATAGAAGAAGCTGCTGCTGCCTCTTTCGCTACTCTGTCAGCAAAATCATTCCCTTTTGAAACACTGTCAGAGCCTTTGGTGTGAGCCGCACATTTGCATATAGCAATTTGTTGAGGCAACTTCACAGCTTGCAGCAGGGCAGTTAGGAGAGTGGCATGAGTCACTGGCTTTCCAGATGATGTCACCATTCCACGCTCCTCCCACAGTTTTGCAAACACATGCACTGTGCTGAAAGCGTACTGGCTGTCTGTATAAATTGATACGGCCGTACCTTTAAACAGATAGCAAGCTGCAGTTAAAGCAACTAATTCAGCTGCTTGCGCTGAAAATGACGATGGCAATGAAGCAGAATCTAATACTTCTGAATTTGTGACGACAGCATATCCAGATTGCGTTTGTCCATAAGCGTTTTTAGTGGAAGAACCATCCACATACACGATTGTACTGTTTGGGATGGGTGTGTCCCGGAGGTCTGGGCGTGCTTTTGTACAGACTGTTGCTACATCAAGACAATTGTGCGGCTCACCATCCTCAGGTAAAGGTATCAACGTGGAGGGATTCAATGTTGTACATCGCTCTACCGTAAGGTGTGGCTGTGATAATAGCAAGGACATGCACGAAAGATGTCTTGCTGGGGACAAAAAGCTCATGTTTGTCTGCAACAGAAGTGCAGAAACTGCATGTGGAACTTTCAATGTCAGCTGATGGAATAGAACAACATTACTGCTACTTTGAACAGCCATAGAGGCTGCAACGACAGCCTGTACGCATGGTGGTAGAGCACTTGCCACTGCATCCAATTTAGATGAGTAGTATGCAACTGGCCTTAATTTAGAGCCATACACTTGAACCAAAACACTAGTCATGAACTTATTCTTACAATCAACTGTTTGAATGAATGGTTTATTATAATCCGGTAGTGCCAAAACTGTGGATGACACTAATGTTTGTTTGACTTTCACAAAAGCTTCCTCAGCTTCTTTGTTCCATTCCAGCACAGTTGACATTGAAATATCATCTTTGTGCATCAAATCAGAAAGTGGACTAGTCAACTCTGCATAGCAAGGAATCCATGCCCTGCAGTAATTTGTCAATCCAAGAAATGACATCATCTGCTTTTTGGTTTGTGGTTTTGGAGCGTGCAAAATTGCTTCCTTCCTGTCAGACAGGATCGTGCGCCCTGTGGCCGATAACTCATGTCCTAAATATTTTACTTTATCCCTACACAACTGAACTTTGTTTCTACTCACTCTGTGGCCCTTATCAAATAAGAAACATAATAATGCTACTGTGTCAGTTATGCAGTTTTCTCGTGTGTCAGAGGCAATCAAAATGTCATCAACATACACTAATAGTTGGCTATCTGCCGGTGGAACGAAATTGGCTAAACATGCTGACATAACTTGAGAATAAATAGTTGGGCTCTCTGCGTAACCCTGTGGTAATCTGGTGAATGTATATCGTTGTCCTTTAAAGGTAAAAGCAAACCAGAATTGACTATCTGGGTGTACTGGCACAGAGAAAAATGCATTACTTATGTCAATTACTGAGAAACTATTAGAAGTTGGTCTCAGCGAATTTAACAGGGTGTGTGGATCTGGAACACATGGTGCTCTTTTAATCACAGCAGCATTTACTGCCTGCAGATCTTGAATCATTCTCCACCCCACTGAGGGCGGAGCTTTTTTCACAGGAAATATGGGTGTGTTACATGGTGAGTCTGGACATGGCACTATTACTCCTGCTGCTAATAAATCCTCTATTACTGGCCTGATTCCGTCAATTGCATCAGGTTTCAATGGATACTGTCTTACACATGGTCTGTATTCTGTTTTTGGCCTTATAACTACAGGTTGTGCATTTTTAATCAGTCCTACGTCTGAAGGACCTGTTGTCCACAATCCTGACGGTACTGAAGAGAGAAGAGCATCTTCTTCAGGACTCAACTGAAACACTCAGGATTGTGAAGTGGACACATCAATGTGTGTTCCAGCTGTCAGCACCAATGAGACATTAACTGGCACTTTATACAACTTGGTTGATGGACTGAACTCCGTTCGTGGTCCAACTCTGCTCCAATCAGAGGCTGACAAAGCTGTTATGACGGTCAGTCCCAATTCTTGCCATTCTGTCAAATATGGCTTACAAAGTGACACATGTAATGGCATACCTGTGAATCTCAATTTTGATACATCTTCAGTGGCGCCTGTTACTGTTATGACAGCCGTTGAGTTGCCATCATGAATCAAATCGGTCATTGTCAGCTTCACAGGTGAAACATTTTTCAATTTGTTTTCATAGTCACCATCCGGACCTGGAGGATCTTTATGCCACATTGTGACATGCAGGTCAGGTGGTGACATCTGTTGTTCAGGATTTTTTAGTAGGGCTGTCGCTTGCAAGACGACATCTTTACCCCATCCTGCAGCATCTTCTTCTGAATGTCAAATGTATAGTAATAGTGGAATGTGGGGTCATCGCTTTCTTCTCTTACCATGTTAACGCCTCCTGTGCGTTCAACAACTAATTTCCCTTGTTCCACAATTATGGACAAGCCTAATGCAGTCAATCCGTCTCGTCCTAGGAGGTTAACTGGACATTGTGGCATGCTCAACACTGACATAGTACACGTCAGGCCAAATGGATCTGTCAACGTTATGGGTTTGGTGATAGGGACGTCTGATGTTGTCCATTTGCAGAGCGAACCCTAAAAATTTCGTTGCTTAATTGATGGACAGGTATGTTGTCATTACATGTGGTTCTACATGCTCCTGTATCACAAAGGAATGTCACTGGTCGTCCATTTACCAACAAAGTCACTTCTGGTTTTGGTACCGGATTTCCCAGCAAGGCACACAGATCCATATCACAATCAGACTGCCTATCTGTTGCAGAATCATGGATTAGGGATTCTAGTCATTGTGGATACTGTGGCTGCGGAGGGTTATTCCGTTGTGGAATTCCTCCTGCTGCACCATCAGTAGGTGGATTCGGACAATTTCTATACATATGCCCCTCTCTTCCACAGTTCCAACAAATCAGGGGACCACGTGGTGGCCCTCCCTGTCTGTGCTGCTGTTGTGGTTGCCAGGGTCCTTGATGTTGTGGCTGTCCACCTTGTCTATTTTGCCATGGCTTTTTGGGGCGTTTGCACTGCTTCTGCTGTCTTACGTTACCCTGTTGGTAATATATTTCATCATCTCCATGTGCTACATACACTCCTTTGTCGCTGTTTCTTGTTTTTTTCTGCTTTAAGACTTCTTCTGCATGACAACAATGGGTGTGTGTTTCTTCCAATGTGCCTGTTGGCAGTCCAATCCAATGTTTCTGTATCCAAGCTTTTATATCCTTGTTGGAATGTTGGATCAGCGCGTTTTTCAACTGTTGTTCATACACAGGTGTTCCTGGCAATATGCCACTATGGACTCTAAATACACTCTCAAATCTGTATCTAAACTCTGTCCATGGCTCTCCTTCTTTCTGAGTTGTCCTGGTAATTTCAGTATAATTTATCTTTGGTCCTAACACTCCTTTTGCACGCGTAATCATAGCTTCCACTCTTGTTTTCAAGACCAGATCATCATGTGTCAGTGGTACGCCTTGTTGGTCTGCAGGATTCCAGTCTCCGCGTACCTGACTCCATTTAGGGCCACATGCTTTCATCCACACCTGTTGGACTTCAGGTCCATTAAGGTGGTAAGATGTTCTAATGTTTTCTATATCCTGCATAAAGCCCTCGATATCGACATGTGGCGATGGTATCATGTCGACTGCTGCTTTGATATCATCAGCATTCCATGTCCGATAAACGAGCATGGTTGATAGCTGTCCTGCTGTTCCTGCACGAGGATTTGGTACTTCTATCATAGGATAGGCACCTCCCTGATCACTATGTTCCACCATGGGAGGGGCTGTAGGCACTTTCGCTTGACTGCGTGTTTGTGGTTTTTCTGGTTTTTCTCTTTTTACCTTAGGTTTTACTGCCAAATCATACTGTGGTGGCGGTACATCGTCATCCTCTGGTAGAGGAGATAAAGGTCTCTTTGTCACCGACGATCCAGCCGGCGGTGGTTGTTGAGCGGTTCTGGCTCTCTGTGCTGAATTATCACATCTCTTCTGCCTACCTACAGCTTTCTTTTCCTCGCTTTTCTCTCAATCGTCGCTTCTCTGCTCCTTTCTGTCTGTTCTCTGCTTCCTCCTCCCAAAATGCCACTAAATCTGCCCCCCTACTTTCTGCATCTTTCTCTCATCACCGTTATTTTCCCGTCTCTAACTCCTTCTTCAGCTTTTGTATGCTGACCATGTTCAGTCGTTCCGTCAAGACATGTTTATTTATCCAAGTCTCAATTTCTTTGTTGCTTTTGGATTTTTTGCTTCCATAAATTTCCAGTCGTCAGTTGATAAATTTTCCTTATTTTTAGACGTCTTACCCCCCATTTTTATTCTATTTTTATCCCTTGTTATAATTGGACTTCAGACAGGGGGCACACCATAGGGTGTTCTAAATCTGAAGTTTTCACACTTCTTTGGACGTGAAATTAATTTGCCGTCGTGTGGTGATTTCCTTTCACCTCCCCGTAGGAAGCGGAATCACTTGACTCTGCCTCCACACGCACGGTTGTCACTACGTTGTCCAAAGTATTACACTTTCACACAGTTATTTACACTTACACAAAACACTATTTACACATAGAAACACTGCTAATAATTGTATGCGTATTCTTATGCCAGGGGAGCTCGCCCTCCCGTGAATTTAACTAATGTCCTGCATTAGGGGACTCCGCCGTCCCTGCCAGATTTAACTGCTTTTTTACAGTGCACGTATTTTCTACCCGGGATTTCCTTTACGTATTAAAACGAGGAGTCCGTATCCTCCTTACGCGAATTTAACTACGTGCGTCCCTCGCAAACCGTAGAGGAGTCCGCCCTCCTTACAGAGTTTAACTGTGTTTCATAACAGACGATTCTGTAATCATCGCTACGGAGTTTAACTGTTTATGTGATCACTTTTATCCCCTACCGGTACGCGTATATAAACAGAGGAGTCCGCACCCTCCTTACAGAGTTTAACTGCTTTGCATTAACAGACGATTCTGTATCATCGCTTGCGGAATTTAACTGTTTATGTGATCTGATCACCACTCACTCAGTACTGCTTACAAAGAAATTTTACTCACTGACTCGACCTCCTGTCTGTCTTCTTCGGGAAAATCTCGTCAACCAGACGATGCCAACGGTGGTCGACAATTGCAGACGCGATCAATCGATCGATCGGACCTTGGCCAAGGATTTACGTCTGGACTTGACGACCTCCGCCGGACACCTCCGGTGTTGTTGAGATCCCGGACGAGCCCCCAGTCAATGTTGGGTATTTTCTCCTGCAAACATTTTTAAAACCTTTAACAAGACAAACAGAGTCAAGAAACACCAGTGAGACAGAAAGTCAAATTATGTCGCGCGGAGTGCAGTCAGGCTGTACACCAAGGCTACACTAAAGTCTGGCCTGCTTTTCCGCTCTTTTTATTAGAGACGCCCTCATCACATAAACAAAACTTGTCCTAAGGGTGGGGGTGATGACGCAAGACAAGTTTCTTCCCGTAACATAAACGCATACGTCAATAAGTGCAGCTGTAAGGAAGAACACTTTCTTTTACTCCTATCGTCGAAGGTCAGCACATCTCGTTCGTCTGTTGCAGTTATCAGCTGTTCTGCATCTGCCTGAAGTGTCCTGTCCTTCACACTCCTTCACACTAAGCACCACATCACAACAGTCAAAACGTTCTCTTACTCCCAGTCGTTAGAGGCTGCGAAAACAAAGTTATATTATAATAATAAGTACATCCAGCCCTTCATTCCCAGCTCAGATTGACCTCAGAGTGCTAAAACAAAATTGAATTCTCAGGATTGCATTAAGACAGGTGCAAAACAGCACAATAACATTCAGAATGATCCCAGCATGCAAGGTTGAATAACACGTTCTCAGGGTTAGGTGCAAAACAGCACAACACCGTTCTCATGAGAAAGAAGACAAGCTAAAACAAGGTTGAATAACACGTACATTCTCAGGGTGAAGTGCAAATCAGCACAACACCGTTCTCATGAGAAAGAAGAGAAATGTACAAATGTTTAATAGTGATAACATATAACATATATACAAAATCTTTAACACTGAGTGACCCAGTTAGACAGCACTTTACTTCGGACCAGAAGATCAGAATGTCTCTCTCACACACAAATGTCTGATTTACGAACAAGTTAGGTTGCTGTTCATCAATTAATAGTTGAAGTTAACCTTCACTTACCGTCATGGCCGTAGTGGTCCCCGCCTCATCCACCTGTTGAACTTCTTCTCCACCACTTGCTAAGGCTGCCGCAGATGTGGATGCTCCGCGTCCATGCGAAGCAAACATGTCTGTTATTTTAATACATTTTGCAGCATCTGCCTGAAGGGCTACTCTCTTCTGATCCCTGGCTCTTTCAGCGCCACCTTTCCTCTTCTTGCCACCATCCATATTGCTCGTTATCGCTCTGTCCGGCACTGGCGCACTGTGTAGCCCAACCGAGGCCTGAGATGGAGGGGTAATTGGCCTGCCCCTCACCTCATCGGTCCAGGCCACAATCAATCATGACTAAAGGGCCGATCTACCAGTTTATGCACCAATAGGAGGGTTTATATACCGGTATCCAGTGTTGCCACAGTTACTCTGAAAAAGTAATCCAATTACTGATTACTGATTACTCCTTAAAAAAGTAACTTAGTTACTTTACTGATTACTCAATTGTGAAAGTAACTTTGTTAGATTACTAGTTACTTTTTAGGTACTTTCCCCAGCTGCCCACAACAACCCTCTGCCACCTCAACATGACAATGATACTTGTTTTGCCAAAACTCACTTTATAGTCACCCTTTCTTGACTTCAATGAAAATATATACTTGTTTTATAAAAAAGTAAAATAAAGACCTCTTTCTTGACCTCATATTTAACTGTTGACAGCACTGTAACAGTAAAACTTGTAATTTCTAACCTACATTGTTAATAAATGTAACTATTAAATTCTTTCTAACATTTTTCTAACATTTAAATTTTCTCTAAACATTTTACTTGTCGAAATTATTATTATTTTAAGTAGTATTAGTAGTTGTAGTAAAAAAAAAGGCTTCAAAACTGGACCTTTAATCTAGGGGTGTTGTGAGGGGGCACATCTTTGCCCCACGCCCCCATTCCATCTGGATTCGCCCCTGCTTTGGCGTTTGAGCACAAAGAATGGATAACATTTATTTATGCAGAAAACATGACCAGATTTACAGGTAAGAAAGTTTTATTGCGTTTTCACATCATGCGCTCCTCAGGAAGAGAGTTTAGGTGCATTTGAGTGGAAAATAGTGTTAGTTGTTGACGCGTCATGGAGGATCAGCTGTTTTTAACGACCAGATACGGAGCGGCTCAGCTCAGAATTCTAAATAAAGGAGGAAAAATGCATAAAAATGTCTTTGTAAAGCTCAGTGCAGGTGTGCTGTTGTCACCGCGCTTTAAGAGGTGAGGACGAGTTGTAGCTGCTACAAAAAAAAAAAAAAAACGAGGATGAAAAGCTCACAGCTCGCTTTACTTTGTAAAAATAAAATAAAATAAAATAAAAAAATCTGCAGGCCAGTAGGCCATCAGGCCAGTGGGCAAATGCCCGGTGTGCAATACTATCAGTCCAGTGGTGTCATAAATCATAATACAATATCTGTTTCATTTTGAAGCAATCTTGTCTACTAAACAATGAAGATACATAAATAATTAAATGAGGAACATGTGTGAAACACTGTTTTCAACATCTATGACACTCATGGAATCATGACGTCATACCAGAAGAAGCTCAAGGAGGACACATGGGGACTTTTAGTATGTTGTTTAGGATGGTTAATTGATTACATCCAGCAAATTTCAGCTTTCTACTCATTTAATATTTATTTCTGACCTTGGCCAAAAAATGACCTAATATTTTTCCAGTACTTTTCCAGCCTTTGCTCCATATGCTTCCAGTGACCCGGAGGTGTGGCAGCACAATGATCCAGCTGGTGGCTGTGGTGAACCACTAACCCCAGCAGCCAAGCAGAGAGCCTGCAGGGCAGGAGAAGAGGAGACGTGCAGTGAGAGGATGACAGTGATCGGGGTCATTTGTCCTGGTGAGATGCCATCTTCTTACACAGTAGGAGACGACCTGAACCCTCCTTCCCTCCGAATGCCCTCCCCTTTGCTCAACACTTCTCCAAGCCTAACAGCCCTTTTGTCATCCCCCACCCGGCCGTCTGCTTTGAACTGACAGCTCCCAGGGAGTGGCAGGAGGATCAGGAGGTAGCAGATCCAGACAGAGGAAGGGAGGAGGACCTGGCCTGCAGTCCGGAGGTCTGTCTGCCAGACACAGTGTGAGCGCACTTGCGTTTGGTTTCACAGAGAGAAAAACAGGAAGAAAGGAATGAAAATAAGTGAAAAACACGAAAATTCAGCAAAAATATATATGAATGACATTATAGAAAATGTGAAAAATGTAAAAACCACAGCAAAAAAGCTGAATTAAAACCAGCATATTCATAATGAAAAAGGAGGACCAGCTGGAGAAAACAAGGAGGAGGAGGGTGAGAAGGAAGGAGAGATAGAGGTGTAGAGGATTGTGCAGACAGGGACAGGAGGACACAGGACGAGTGTCTGCAGTCTCCAACTGTTCCATGCCAACAGTCTCACTGTGTCCTCGAAGTCCACTGTGTGAAAAAACTCACTGCAACAAATGTGACAGCATATACAGAAATCCTGCACCATGTCAACAGTTTCTTCATCATTCTAAGAAAAAATAATAATTTGAAATGAATGAAATAGACTTCAATTTAATCTATATAATATTAGCCAAGTGCCCTCTGTGTGCATGCATGCAGGTGCGCATGTGTATGGCTTCAATCAGGGAGAAACTGGGAAGAGCTGACATTTGCCATTTGATATGTTTATGTATTTTGGGTCAAGGATGAATACTGCAAAAGTAGAAAGTTGATAGGACTAATATTTTTGGAGAAATTAGTAATATTAGCTAACAACAGCAAACAATGGATGTTATGCTGCAATGCACCATGGGAGTTTGGGGTTTTATGCTGTATGTTGTTATTGTGCTTCATGTTAGTTTAACAGTGTTGTTAGTATCATTGATTCATTGCCTTTTGTAGTTCAGTTGGTATAGTCAGAGTAGTTTTCATGTTGCCGTTACCATGAGTTAGAAGTGTAGTGCGTTTGATGTCTTTTGCCACTGTCTCTGTTTATTGGTGTGTAAAAATAAAAGAATCTGCTTGAGGCAGAATGCAGAAAAGGCAAAAAGCTCTGGCTCCATTTTCATTCTTCCACACAGCTCACCACAATGTAGTAAAAGCAAAATGGCATCTGTGTACATGTACTGTATGTGTGCATCTGTGCGTGTGTGCATGTGTATAACTTCAACCATGGACAAACTGTTGAGAACTAACGTTTGCTGTTTGGTATGCTTATGTATTTTGGGTCACAGATGAATGCCGCCAAAACGGAACATTGGTAGAACTAACATTTTTGGAGAAACTATGGATATTATTTGACAACACTGAACAATGAACATTGATAATTATGTTCTGGTCTCATACGCCATTCCAGCAGGGGGCGGTAATTCTATATATTAAAAGCGAAGTGGTGGTTGTGTACGTGTATTCATGCATGGGTGCGTGCTTGTGTAATTTTATTTAGTATGTTGGATGTAAGTACATAATATAATTGTAAATACCTTACAAATACATGGATGACACAAGAAAGTGAAAACACTTATTTCCATTGTGGTCCTTTTAAAAATCAAATCACAAAATCCAAGTAATAATAATAATAATAATAATAATAATAATAACATTAATAACAAGCAATCAGAGATTTCTGATGTCTGCCAATCCGGATCAGGATCACCTCCAAAATTCAGTGGAGTATGCCATGCCCTAAAATGTATTTGTGGTGCAAATTTGATGAGAATCTGTAAAGTGAAATATTGATCCTGAATCTGGATTCAGATCCAGATCACATCCAAAATTTAATGGAGTCTATCATGGCCTAATATGTATCCTTGGTGAAAATTTGGTGAGAATCCGTGAAGTAGTTTTGACATAATCCTTCAAAGCTTATATAAAGTGAAACTTGATCCAGAATCTGGATCCAGATCCAGACCACCTCCAAAATTTAATGAATTCTTTCTTGGCCCATTATCTATCTGTGGTGCAAATTTGGTGAGAATCCATGCAGTAGTTTTGACGTAACAATAATCCTTCAAAGCCTAAATAAAGGGAAATCTTGATCTGGATCACCTTCAAAATGTCTTCCATGCCCTATTATCTATTTGTGGTGCAAATTTGGTGAGAATCCGTAAAGTAGTTTTGAAGAAATTCTTCAAAGCCTATATAAAGTGAAACTTGATCCAGAATCCAGATTCGGATTGGGGTCACCTCCACAATTTAGTGGAGCCTTCCATGCCCTAATATGTAACAGTGGTGGGAATTTGGTGAAAAACCCTGCAGTAGTTTTGATGTAATCCTGATAGCAGGAATCCTTCAAAGCCTATATGAAGGGAAATGTTGAACCAGAATGCAGATCTCCGGAACACATTCAAAATTCAGTGGAGTCTTCCATGCCCTAATATCTAACTGTGGTGCAAATTTGGTGAGAATCCTTGAAGGAGTCTTTACGTAATCCTTCAAAGCATATATAAAATGAAATCTTGGTCGAGAATCTGGATTCGGATCCAGATTACCTCCAAAATTTCATGGATTCTTCCATGGCCTAATATGTATCTGTGGTGAATATTTGGCGAGAATCTGTAAAGTAGTTTTGCCATAATCCTTCAAAACCTACGTATATAAAGTGAAACTTGATCCAGAATTTGGATTCGGATCCAGATTACCTACAAAATTTCATGGATTCTTCCATGGCCTAATATGTATCCTAGGGATGAGTGAGTACACCACTATTTGTATATGTATCTGTTCAACCATATAAATGATCTGTATCTGTATCTGTACTCTGAGTGGGCAGGGCCTAAACCAAAAGTGGGCATGGTTTAACCAGAAATTTTTATGAACTGCAGTGATAGTGTCAGCCATATACAATAAAAATATTAATATAGGCTACTTTGTGTGTTCAGCTACAACCCCTGGCAAAAATTATGGAATCACCGGCCTCAGATGATGTTCATTCAGTTGTTTAATTTTGTAGAAAAAAAAGCAGATCACAGACATGACACAAAGCTAAAGTCATTTCAAATGGCAACTTTCTGGCTTTAAGAAACACTATAAGAAATCAAGAAAAAAATCTTATGGCAATCAGTAACGGTTACTTTTTTAGACCAAGCAGAGGAAAAAAATATGGAATCACTCAATTCTGAGGAAAAAATTATGGAATCACCCTGTAAATTTTCATCCTCAAAACTAACACCTGCATCAAATCAGATCTGCTCGTTGACATTGACCCTGTGCCATGACATTGACCCTACATGTCTTTTTGCAAGGAATGTTTTTGCAGTTTTTGATATATGGCAAGATGCATTATCATCTTGAAAAATGATTTCATCATCCCCAAACATCCTTTCAATTGTCCAAAATATCAACATAAACTTGTGCATTTATTGATGATGTAATGACAGCCATCTCCCCAGTGCCTTTACCTGACACGCAGCCCCATATCATCAATGACTGTAGAAATTTACATGTTCTCTTCAGGCAGTCATCTTTATAAATCTCATTGGAACGGCACCAAACAAAAGTTCCAGCATCATCACCTTGCCCAATGCAGATTCGAGATTCATCACTGAATATGACTTTCATCCAGTCATCCACAGTCCACAATTGCTTTTCCTTAGCCCATTGTAACCTTGTTTTTTTCTGTTTAGGTGTTAATGATGGCTTTCGTTTAGCTTTTCTGTATGTAAATCCCATTTCCATTAGGCGGTTTCTTACAGTTCGGTCACAGACGTTGACTCCAGTTTCCTCCCATTCGTTCCTCATTTGTTTTGTTGTGCATTTTTGATTTTTGAGACATATTGCTTTAAGTTTTCTGTCTTGACGCTTTGATGTCTTCCTTGGTCTACCAGTATGTTTGCCTTTAACAACCTTCTCATGTTGTTTGTATTTGGTCCAGAGTTTAGACACAGCTGACTGTGAACAACCAACATCTTTTGCAACATTGCATGATGATTTACTCTCTTTTAAGAGTTTGATAATCCTCTCCTTTGTTTCAACTGACATATCTCGTGTTGGAGCCATGATTCATGTCAGTCCACTTGGTGCAACAGCTCTCCAAGGTGTGTTCACTCCTTTTTAGATGCAGACTAACGAGCAGATCTGATATGATGCAGGTGTTAGTTTTGGGGATGAAAATTTACAGGGTGATTCCATAATTTTTTCCTCAGAATTGAGTGATTCCATATTTTTTTCCTCTGCTTGGTCTAAAAAAGTAACCATTACTGACTGCCACAATCTTTTTTCTTGATTTCTTATAGTGTTTCTTAAAGCCAGAAAGTTGCCATTTGAAATGACTTTAGTTTTGTGTCATGTCTGTGATCTGCTTTTTTTCTACAAAATTAAACAACTGAATGAACATCCTCCGAGGCCGGTGATTCCATAATTTTTGCCAGGGGTTGTATATGTGTGTGTGTGTGTGTGTGTGTGTGTGTGTGTGTGTGTGTGTGTGTGTGTGTGTGTGTGTGTGTGTGTGTGTGTGTGTGTGTGTGTGTGTGTATAAGTGGTCTGTAAGACTGTTTATTTTTTAATGATCTGTGTGAACTTGGTGATTCATGCAAACATCCAGTGATGGCAAACAGGGAAATAATATGTCAGGTGGGTATGCTGCTAAAGCTCCCAAAGGCATGCGTGCTGCTGAGTATTGTGGTGACATGAATCTTCCTGATGGCTCTACCGACAATCCTGGAGATGTGATCAGTTCTGATGACCTTGTGGGAGTGATCGCCAAAAAGAAGTCAGGCAACATGAGCACTCGAGACTTTCACGGTGTGGACACCGAGGCAAACAAGGCAAAAGGTGTGGGCGGTGTTGGAACAGCAAACAGGGCCAAACCAGTCCAGTAGAATGACATGGTGCAGCAGGCTCCCATGCTGAAGAGCGCTGTGGAGCCGGTGTAGGTGGTGGACAAGGCGGGATCATTGTGGGTGACAACGTCTGTGGGAAGCCTGGTGATGATGGTGGGTATGTCTTGGGTGAGGAACCTGGCCAGAAGAAGAGAGAGGTGAGACTGCTGCATCACACAGAGTGATTGTACACGCTATGTCAAGGCAGGCCTCATAAATATCAGATTCGAACAGGTAGTCCATGGGGTCCTCAATGAATGGTGGGATTTGACCTTGCTTGAACAGGGTTTTAATGTTTATGTGTTCTGGAAAAGCAGTTACCATTTTAGGCTTGGCTTGCAGGATCTGATCAAGAGCAGAAAAAAAATCACTGTCTGTGCTGCTATTCAGGATTATTCCAAAATTCAAAAAACAAGTCCTGAATCTTTAAAAGAACTGTGGCAGTGTCCTGGAGCGCCAGGCCTTCCGTCTCTGATGAAGAAGCGTCCTCATCATCATCATCAGTATCTATCCCATCGACCTCGCTGTCAGAACAAGGTGGGCTGGCCGGCAGGACCAGTTCGGGCTGCCACACCCAGGCTGGAAGACTCCCAGCAGCAAACAAAATGTCCAAATCTTCCAATTCACGAAAGAAGTCACACAGTCAGCGATTAGCTTCCACTAAGCTCCAGGCTTGTTCCAAAAAAAATCTAATTTCTTTCTTGGGGTGTGGCATGAATGGAAACAATTGAAAAAAAAAATAGATTTTGGAGAAAATGTCTTTGATGGTGGCAAGGTCCAGGTTAGGGTCAGCCAGATTTGAGTCCGCTGTGTCCATGTTTGGAAAGTTCATTCTTTCAGGCTTACAGGCAGAGAGTGACTGAACATACACTGAGGAAAATAAGCATTTGAACACCCTGCGGTTTTGCAAGTTCTCCCACTAAGAAATCATGGAGGGGTATGAAATTTCCATCTTAGGTGTATGTCCACTGTGAAAGACATAATCTAAAAAAAAAAAAATCCGGAAATCACAATGTATGATTTTTTTTTTAATAATTTATTTGTGTGTTACTGCTGCAAATAAGTATTTGATCCCCTACCAACCAGCAAGAATTCTGGCTCACACAGACCTGTTAATTTTTCTTTAAGAAGCCCTCTTATTCTGCACTCTTTACCTGTATTAATTGCACCTGTTTGAACTTGTTACCTGCATAAAAGACACCTGTTCACACACTCATTCAATCACACTCCAACCTGTCCACCATAGCCAAGACCAAAGAGTTGTCTAAGGACACCAGGGACAAAACTGTAGACCTGCACAAGGCTGGGATGGACTACAGGACAACAGGCAAACAGCTTGACAACTGTTATGATTATTTATTAGAAAGTGGAAGAAACACAAGATGACTGTCAATCTCCCTCGGTCTGGGATTCCATGCAAGATCTCACTTTGTGGGGTAAGGATGATTCTGAGAAAGCTCAGAACTACATAGGAGGACCTGGTCAATGACCTGAAGAGAGCTGGGACCACAGTCACAAAGATTACATTAGTAACACATGATGCTGTCATGGGTTAAAATCCTGCAGGGCAGCAAGGTCCCCCTGCTCAAGCCAGCACATGTCCAGGCCCGTTTGAAGTTCACCGGTGACCATCTGGATGATCCAGAGGAGGCAAGGGAGAAGGTCATGTGGTCAGATGAGACCAGAATAGAGCTTTTTGGAATCAACTCCACTTACCATGTTTAGAGGATGAGAACAACCCCAAGAAAACCATCCCAACCGTGAAGCATGGGGTGGAAACATCATACTCTGGGGGTGCTCTTGTTGTGTGGGCCGCCCAAAGAGGAGGTACTGCTGGCTCACCACCAGAGGGCGCCCTGCCTGTTGTCGGGTTTCAGGCACCAGATGGCGCAGCCGCCTCACAGGAGCTCCAGGTGCGCCGACACTGACAGCTGTCAGTCATCATTGTCATCATCATCACCACCATAAAAGCCTGGGAGAATCATCAGAACCCTGCCGAGTTATCAGCTTACCCGTCAGGTAAACCTACTCAGCCGCTTTGTGCCATTCGCATATTTATTGCTACTGACCTTTGCAGTCGTAACCTCTGGTATACTTGCAGCTTGGAGCTGGGTTTGTGGAAGTGGGGAGGAGCTGGCGTTTCCACTCCTCAGAGTGTTACTGTTGGTACTGCACATTTTCAGTATTCCTGTTTTCTTGGAGTGGTGGATTTTTCCCTCAGGAGAGGAACTGAACTTTTTGCTGACTGTTGCTGGGTGTACACACACCCACCTATAACCTGTGTCTGTTTCTGCCAGCAGTACCGGATGTGACAGCTGGGAGCAGTGGCCACCTGGGGACTCAGGACTTGGCGGCTCCAGTTTATTGCAGGTCTCCATTGGCGGTGGAACCTCGTGGGTCCCGGCTCTTCTCTGGATAGGCGTCTCCTACCCTCGGGCCTGCCCACGCGTCACCTTTTGTGTAGATTGATTGACAGACTAAAAGCATATTGGGTTGTTGTGCACATTTGCAGAATAAATTGTTATTTATTCAGACTTCCTATTGGCTGTTCAGTTACGCCCCATCATGGGTCCGTGTACTTCACTTTCCCAACAGGATAACTCAGCCACGTCATGGACTCCGAGGGGCGTTCACCACCGATTGAACCACCAATGGAAATGCAAGGTGCGCAGGCTCCACCAGGAGGTGACTTGGGTGAGCTGCAGTGCCTCCTCACCAACTTTATGGCTCGGTTAGATCTGTTGACCGAGCAGGATATTCACCTCACCCGCAGGATGGAGGCTCTCACCGCTCAAGTAGAGGCGGGCGCATCAGACGCGGCTGCAGCCACCCCTGCTGCGGGCCTGTTGCTCAATAATGATGATCCAATGGTAGTTCAAAGGTCTCCCCCCTTCTTCCGAAGCTTACATTAGCCCCCCAGAACCGTACGGGGGTTGTGTTGAAACGTGCGCAGACTTTCTGATGCAGTGCGCGCTCGTTTTTTCACAACGCCCCGTGATGTACGCGTCAGACCACAGCCGGGTGGCTTTTATGATTAATTTGCTTCGACGGCAAGGCACGCGCCTGGGCTACGGCGCTCTGGGAGCAGAACTCACGGCTTCTGTCGACGAACACTGAGTTTATCAGGGAGTTTCGGCAGGTGTTTGATCATCCATACAGAGGCGAATCAGCTTCAACTGTGCTACTGTCAATGCGACAGGGGTGCCGGAGCGCCGCTGAGTATTCAGTTGACTTCCGCGTTGCGGCAGCGAGAGCCGGCTGGAATTCGGTAGCGCTCCGCGCCGCCTTTATAAGGGGGCTGTCTCTGGCCCTAAAGGAGCACCTGGTGGCGAAGGATCAGCCGCGGGATTTAGACGGGCTTATTGACTTGGTTATACAGTTAGACAACCGATTAGAAGAACGTCGACGGGAGCGAGATGAGGGGCGTGACCAGACACGCGCCGTCCCTCTCCCTTCCGGGTCTGAAGCAGCGCCGTCCTCCCCCCGCTCCAAAGCCAGAGCATTCCGCGTGACAACAGCTCCCCCTGCTGACGATGTTAGGGACACGAGCAGGGCTGAATTGAGATTGAATGACAGACAAAGGAGGCTGGCACGCGGAGAGTGTTATTACTGCGGCTCGAGTGAGCATAAGCAGAAAAACTGCCCCAAGCAGTCAAAACGACAACGCTCGCCCTTAGAGACTGGGCTAAGGGTGAGCCATCATACTCACGAGGGAAAAACACGAAAATCCGCACGAGTCCCAGTTATGATCCTCTGTGGGGATTTAACCCTTCATGCCCCAGCACTCATCAACACGGGGTCAGAGGGGAATCTGCTTGATAGCAGATGGGCTAAGGAAGTAGGGCTCCCTCTAGTGGCCCTTCCTTCACCATTGAAGGTACGGGCTCTAGATGGCACCCTTCTAACATTAATAACACACCAGACACAGCCCTTAACACTGGTTGTGTCTGGAAACCACAGGGAGGAGATTGTGTTTTTTGTAACACCTTCTACCTCCAGAATTATTTTGGGTTATCCATGGATGAGTAAGCACAATCCCCGGATCGATTGGCCGACTGGGGTTGTGGCTTAATGGAGCGAAACCTGCCACCGGGAGTGTTTAAGATCCTCCGTCCCACCCAGTGCGACTGACTAAAGAGGAGGTCCGTGTTCCCCCCAATCTTACGGCGGTGCCGGCTGAGTACCATGATCTTGCTTGACTCAGGGATAGGAGCCGTGCTGTCCCAGAGCGGGGAGTCCGATAAGGTCCTCCACCCTTGTGCCTATTTTTCCCGCAGGTTGACCCCAGCAGAACGGAACTATGACGTCAGCAATCGGGAGCTCCTGGCGGTGAAAGAGGCCCTGGAGGAGTGGAGACACTTGTTGGAGGGAGCTGTGGCTCCATTCACGGTTTTCACTGACCATCGGAACCTGGAGTACATCTGGACCGCTAAGCGTCTGAACACCAGGCAAGCCCGTTGGTCACTATTCTTTGGACGCTTTGACTTCCGGATAACATACCGCCCAAGGACCAAAAACCAACGGTCTGACACACTGTCCCAGGTCCATGAAGAGGAGGTCAGAACAGAGCTGTCGGATCCACCTGACACCATCATCCCCGAGTCCACTATCGTCGCCACCTTCACGTGGGAGGTGGAAAACATCGTCAGGGAGGCCCTGACGTGTCACCCGGACCCCGGTGGTGGACCTTCGAACAGACTGTACATCCCACCAGACGCAAGAGCTGCAGTCCTGGACTTCTGTCACGGTTCTAAGCTCTCCTGCCATCCAGGGGTGTGAAGAACCATGGCAGTGGTCCGGCAGCGATTCTGGTGGGCATCCATGGAAGCCGATGTCCGGGAGTGTGTCCGAGACTGCACCACCTGTGCCAGGGGCAAGGCTGTTCACCAAGCAGAGAGAGGACTCCTCCAGCCATTGCCGGTGCCTCGATGCCCCTGGTCCCATATAGGCCTGGACTTCATCACGGGTCTCCCTGCGTCCCAGGGAGTGACGACCATCATGATGATAGCGGACCGATTCTCCAAGGCGGCCCACTTCGTGGCCCTCCCGAAGCTCCCGACGGCCCAGGAGACTGCAGACCTCCTGGTCCACCATGTCATGCGTCTGCATGGTATCCCCACGAATATCGTCTCTGACCATGGTCCCCAGTTCTCCTCGAAAGTCGGGAGGAGTTTCTGTAGGGAACTGGGGGCCACGATGAGCCTCTCATCCGGGTACCACCCCCAGACTAATGGACAAGCAGAGCAGGCTAATCAAGATCTGGAACAGGCCTTAAGATGTGTGACCTCCACGCACCCGACAGCCTGGAATTAACATCTGGCCCGGATCGAGTATGCCCACAACAGCCAAGTCTCATCGGCGACCGGCCTCTCCCCCTTCGAAGCGTGCTTGGGGTACCAGCCCCCATTGTTTCCGGCTGTGGAGGGAGAGGTCGAGGTCCCCTCGGTCCAGGCCCACCTCAGAAGGTGCTGTCGGGTGTGGCGAACAGCCCGCTCTGCCCTTCTGAAAGCCCGGACGAGGGCAAAGGGCCATGCAGATCGCCGACGCACCCCAGCCCCCGCTTACCAGCCCGGGCAGGAGGTCTGGCTATCCACAAAGAACATTCCTCTGCACACGGACTCACCAAAGTTGACAGACAGATTTATCGGACCATTTCCCATCCTCAGAGTCATCAGTCCAGCCGCAGTGAAGCTTAAACTCCCAGCTTCACTGCGGATCCATCCGGTATGTCATGTCTCCAAAATCAAGCCCTGCCACACATCCGACCTCTGCACCCCCGGACCAGCGCCGCCTCCTGCCCGCATCATCGATGGGGAGCCTGCATGGACGGTGAGAAGGCTCCTTGATGTTCGCTGGAGGGGTTGGGGGTTCCGGTATTTGGTGGATTGGGAGGGGTACGGACCCGAAGAGCGCTCCTGGGTGAAGAGGAGCTTCATCCTGGATCCGGCCTTCCTGGCCGACTTCTACCAACGACACCCCGACAAGCCTGGTCGGGCGCCAGGAGGCGCCCCTTGAGGGGGGGGGGGGGGGGTCCTGTTGTGTGGGCCGCCCGAAGAGGAGGTACTGCTGGCTCACCACCAGAGGGCGCCCTGCCTGTTGTCGGGTTTCAGGCACCAGAGGGCGCAGCCGCCTCACAGGAGCTCCAGGTGCGCCGACACTGACAGCTGTCAGTCATCATCGTCATCATCATCACCACCATAAAAGCCTGGGAGAATCATCAGAACCCTGCCGAGTTATCAGCTTACCCGTCAGGTAAACCTACTCAGCCGCTTTGTGCCGTTCGCACATTTATTGCTACTGACCTTTGCAGTCGTAACCTCTGGTATACTTGCAGCTTGGAGCTGGGTTTGTGGAAGTGGGGAGGAGCTGGCATTTCCACTCCTCACCTTCCTTATCTCAGAGTGTTACTGTTGGTACTGCACGTTTTCAGTATTCCTGTTTTCGGGGAGTGGTGGATTTTTCCCTCAGGAGAGGAACTGAACTTTTTGCTGACTGTTGCTGGGTGTACACACACCCACCTATAACCTGTGTCTGTTTCTGCCAGCAGTACCGGATCTGACAGCTGGGAGCAGTGGCCACCTGGGGACTCAGGACTTGGCGGCTCCGGTTTATTGCAGGTCTCCGTTGGCGGTGGAACCTCGTGGGTCCCGGCTCTTCTCTGGATAGGCGTCTCCTACCCTCGGGCCTTCCCACGCGTCACCTTTTGTGTAGAATGATTGACAGACTAAAAGCATATTGGGTTGTTGTGCACATTTGTAGAATAATTTTTTTTTTTGCCAGCTTGCACTCGGCCGAGACAGACACACTTTTCTCTTCTCCCTCCCTCCTTATCTTTCCTGCTTCTGTGGCGTGTTGTCTGTGAGGCTGCAGCTTTACTCTTCTCGAAAATGACAAAAATGGATCTGTTAAAGTGGTCTCTGAACGCAATTGACACTATTTTTTCTACAAGACATTCGGGGGCAGAGGACCCGACCTGTCCTGCCTGGATGCATGCGATGGGTTACGTGATGGACTCGTGGAGGAGATGGCAGGTCATGTGCCTTTACATGCTTTCTGTGGAGGACGTTGAAGATGTGTACATATTCGGCTTGGTGGTGACCGGCTTTCTGATGTGTGGAGCGGGCACTATGCTGGTCTACCGGAAAATCAAGAAAGTGGAAGCAGCTTTGATTGGTCCTTCCAGGCTGCCCTACATGATTGATTCGATTGGGAAGGCAGTGGCTGCGCAGTCGGCGGGGGTTAACTGCGTGTTGGAAACATCTCAAGCAGAATTGCAGCCCTGGAAACCCGCTCTGACCGTCTGTGAAGACCACATTCTACATTCAGATGCATTGAGAGCCACTCTGTTCTCAGAACTGTGGAATCTTTCAGGCGTCTGCTAATCTGGCTATTCATTTGGCTTCCCCAAATACAGCTGCACTTCAAGGTCGCTGTGATAAAACCTCCTCAGAAGATCAACACTTAAGCCTCGCTCCCTGGTCTTCCCCCCTCCCCTCAGCTTCTCCAGCTCTGACGTTGACTGTGTTAGGACTGTTCAGGACTACTCAGACTGCGCAGGGCTGCCCCCTCCCCCTCCAGGATTGTCAGACAAGGCCGTTGACGGCGCCAAACAGGCTGCCTCCAGAGTGTTCTGATAAACTGGACCTTTTCAAATCTTGGTTGTCGTCCTGTGTCCTTGTTTTTGTCTGTGTGATTATTGTTTTTCTGTGCTGATGGGGATTTTTTTCCTCATTGCCGCTGTGTAATGCAGCGGCTATGAGGGTTTTTTTTTCTCCTTTTCCCTCGTGTTTTGCTTTCATATATATGTTTTATGTACCGGGCCGGCCTATGTGTTGTGTGTTGTGTGTGTGTTGTTTGTTATGGGTCGGTGTTGGTTTGCTCAGCACTGCTGTTGACCAAGGCAGGGATGTACATCTGGAGCTGGTCCCCGGGCGCCTAATGGCGACTTCTGCTCCTACTGGCAATTAGGATGGGTTAAATGCAGTTACACATTTCATTGTGCAGGGAACATGTTCTTCTGTGCATATGACAATAAAATTTCTTTGAATCCTTTGAATCCTTTGAAATTGTTATTTATTCGGACTTCCTATTGGCCGTTCAGTTACAGCCCTGTCGTGGGTCCGTGTACTTCACTTTCCCAACAGCTCTTCTGCAAAAGGGGACAGAACGACTGCACTGTATTGAAGGGAGGATGGATGGGGTCATGTATTGCGAGATTTTGGCAAACAACCTCCTTCCCTCAGTAAGAGCATTGAAGATGGGTCATGGCTGGGTCTTCCAGCATGACAATGACCCCAAACACACAGTCAGGGCAATTAAGGAGGAGCTCCGTAAGAAGCATTTCAAGGTCCTGGAGTGGCCTGGCCAGTCTCCAGACCTGAACTCAATAGAAAATCTTTGGAGGGAGCTGAAACTCCAAACCTGAGATCTAGAGAAGATCTGTATGGAGGAGTGAACCAAAATCCCTGCTGCAGTGTGTGCAAACCTGGTGAAAAACTACAGGAAATGTTTGACCTCTGTAATTGCAAACAAAGGCTACTGTACCAAATATTAACATTGATTTTCACAGGTGTTCAAATACTTATTTGCAGCAGTAACATACTAATAAATTATTTTAAAAAAATCATTTTTTTTTTTTTTAGATTATGTCTCTCACAGTGGACATGGACCTAACATGAAAATTTCAGACCCCTCCATGATTTCTAAGTGGGAGAACTTGCAAAACCACAGGGTGGTCAAATACTTATTTTCCTCATTGTAATTGCAGGACTCTCAGAGACAAACATTGGAGTTATAAAAGGACTTAAAACAGGCACAGGTTCAATACACAGGTAGACAGTCAGCGATGCAGAGGTACAGGCAGAAGCAAGGCAAATGGCATGGTCAAAAACAGGCAAGGTTCAGAGGCACAGAGAGACAATGTAATCAGAGCTGAGGCAGAAGCGAGGTCAAAAAACAAGGCAGGGTCATACATGGCAGAACAGATGAAATACAAATCTAGAGCTGGGATACAAAGGCTGGAATGAGGGCTGAGACACACGGCAACAAACACAGCAAACTAGCTCAGAACAAGGAACATGCAAGGCTTAAATAACACAAAACATGATTAAGGAAACAAGACACAGGTGTGTGAGAAAGTTGTGAAAGGGGGTGTGGAAGAAAGTGGAAAAGATGAAGGAAGGGCAGGTGACAGAAAGCGAAGTAAGAAAACACAAATCAGGCAGAAACAGAGGCATGAAAGAAAGGCAGACAGAAATAAACTGAAAGGTGAGTCCCAAACATAATGCAAAAACACCTACTGTACACATGGAAGGGACAAAGAAATAAAACCAAGAAAACAAAAGTGAGAACTGATCAACAAAAAAATTAAAAACTTGAGCTGAAACTAGTACAGAACTAACATGTGGCAAAAGTATAACAAACAGAAATTACAAGCAATGACTACAGTGGTGAAAACGCAAAATAAAACCAATGACTAAAGTAATCATGAAGTGAAAATCAAAGACAGGGGACATGGACTCAGACGAGAGACCAAAACAAAATAATAAGCCAGACACAGGGCAGATCATGACAACATAGATAGATAGATAGATAGATAGATAGATAGATAGATAGATAGATAGATAGATAGATAGATAGATAGATAGATAGATAGATAGATAGATAGATAGATAGATAGATAGATAGATAGATAGATAGATAGATAGATAGATAGATAGATAGATAGATAGATAGATAGATAGATAGATAGATAGATAGATATACTAAATTGGCTAAGTATTCAGATTTAACTCTATGACACACTTATGACATCACAAACACTTTTATTAAAGTGCTTGATGTGCATCTTAACACAACTCTAGTTGGGTTATCATGCAAAATGGTGCGTCACATGGGCTTTATTTATGCTGAGGTGGATGATGCATTTGTGAATCAACTGATGTTGCCAGCACACAGCGCAGCCAGGTGAAAGGGACCTCACCACATGCTAAGGTCCCTGGCTGCTGTCTGCGTGCTGTGGAATGCTCCTGAGGCTGTACCAGTGAGTTGTATGTTTATTTATGTTGTCATGGGCTGGAGAAACAGTTCCACCTCATACCTGCTACAGAGTTAGGAGGTGAATATGTAATAATATGTGTATTACAGCGGTGACATCCCATTCAGCACACCTGCCCCTGGTGTAACAGCTATGACCTGCACAATATTTTCCATAAATTATCTCATCCACAGGTGGTTATGGAAGTGTATCTGTACTGTAAGGACATAATGGATATAACATGGATATAACAACACATTCAGATCTGCGGCAGCATGCGCTGGGCAATGTTGACCTACAGTGGCACACAGTGCTTTTGGTTTGATTGTGCGCTATTCACATCCACTGCACATGATGAATGCATGCCACATACAAATTATTACATATCAACATTTCCTGTGCCCTCTTTGGCCAGGGTCCAGTGGAGGTGGACATACTGTACATGACACAAGCAGGACATGCTGGCAGACTTCCATCGACCCATCTCAGAGCTCAATCAACCATGATCAGATTGTTTTAAATGTTATGACGCCGTCAGAATATGTAGATTGCTATCAGATTGTGCACAAAATGCACATAGACCGCCATCAGATGGGTGTTTTGAACAGTGCAACACATTCTGGACCGCCGGGCAAATGGGACCACCTGTGTTGACTGCTCTAAAACTGCTGCCCATCCGTCTTCAGACTGCACCTCAACACTTCCCGACTATGGGTGGATGTGTCATTCTGACGCTATTCGGCTCAGCCTATGTGAGCCTATGGCACAAATTTTGATTTACTGTTCCATTCTGACTGATTCTGCTTGATTCCTGCTAATTTAATTCTGAATAAATGTGACAGGGGTATAATATTTGAAGATGTCACCGTTCAAAGCGTGCACTCGGTGATCCATCACACGCTGATGGATCAGCTCAGCACCGTGTGTAAAACCCATGAACACATCACATCCAGATTGATGACAATCCATATACAAGATTTTCACTTCAGAAGCATTTAGACCCCCATCACACATAGTAAGAATGCACAGGAACCAGGCCGAGTGAGACCAACAGGGCAAAAATGGCCATAATCTAGACACAGCTGGGAGGGAATTAGGCATGTAGACTGTGTGCAGATCCCATCCAGACTGCCTCCTGCACACCTGCATGATCAGGCAAGGATGCATCCAGAGTGAAGCAGCTGCAGAACAGGTGATTGTACCAGTGTGTGTGTCCGTGTGTAGAGCAGGTGATGAAATGATGAAATGATCGCTCAGTTGCATGTGTGTCTGTTCATAATGGCTGAACGAGCCACTGAGCGTGTGCACGGGTCGCACGTGCGCGCCACTGTCACTGTACGTTGTGGTAAAATATGTGCCAAAATGCAGGAAATGGAACCTAAAATTTTTAAAATTTGGGGGACAATAGTACCCAGATCCCCCACCACCCACCCCACAAGTCTTGCCTTACTTGCTTGTAAATCCCCCCCTCTCCCCACTTTACAAAATCCTGGATCTGCCCCTGATCTACTACATTCTATTGAAAATGTAAGGATACTGAAGGGCATAATGCACTCCAATCAACACTGTTGTTGTTCATTCAGCTGCTCACGGTTACACGGTGCCACAGCGGATACAGCCAGATCCGCATTGGTAAATGGCACAAGTTTTACGCCGGATGCCCTTCCTGATGCAACTCCAGTTTCACCTGGAGAAACACTCACAGCCGCTGGTGTTCCAAAGAGGTCTCCCATCCAAGTACTAACCAGATCCTGCTCTGCTTAGCTTCTGAGATCTGACGGGATCAGGCTGACACAGAGCAGACCAGCTGCTACTCCAATCAACACTACTTTTAAAATATAATGCAATGCTAAAATACCCTCGGCCGTATGATATTGCACAATAAACTCATTCAGTCATAAACAATATTTTAATTATCGTCTGCAGGAGGGCGTGAATGTGCACATACATGAACCTTTGAAAAGACCGGCAGTTACCTATGACTGCATGTTATGTGCATGCACTCTGACATCCACGAGATGTCTTGTAGATCACTCCAGAGGTGTTATCAGTTTACGAAAACAGCATTTTCAGTTTTAGAAGTGCTTATGTCTCACCAGTTTTTTACATAATATATGAGAAACATGTTAGATTTACACAGAAATGCAGCAGTTTCAGAGCAGATTCCGCCATGTTGGATTAACAGCCAGAGAGAGACCAGCCAGTGACATCACGGTACCTCTCTACTCTGATTGGTTGTCCCCTTGTCCTTCCCAGAATGGTGACCCGCCCTCCCTCCAGATAAAAAAGCAGGTTTGCATGATTTATGCTGCTGGCCTTATGAGCATAACAATAGGAAACAGAATATGACCTTTTGCCCTCTTACAATAGGTCAATGTTAGTCATCTTTAAACTTATCCAAGGTCTGTTTCTCAAGAATGTTCCCTGTTAATTTGAAGACCCTGGCAGTAATAGGACTAGACTTATCCTGAGCACAGACAGACGGACAGACGGGTGGACGGACTGTGCAAAGTCTTAGCAATACCCAATGGCCATATTTTAGCCTTGGGAAAGATTATATCCCAGATTATTAATCATTACTTCCATCTCTTTAACTTGTGCAAGTTCTGATGTAGCTGTTCAAAATAAAATTAGCCAAATGGCATCTGAAAAACACACACAGAGTCAGAGCTATTTTTTAGCCATAAAGTGACGTAACCTCAGGTACTGACTATTTGCTGTCTGAAGGTCACTCTGTCTATGTACACTTGATGACTTACTCCAGTACACACAGTTACACAGTGCACACAGTCTGGACAGTTTTTTGTCTCCAAATGTAATATGGTTTTAATATAGTTTTATTACGGCTTTAATTTGGCTTTCAAATCTAATTCTTGTATTTTGCAGTCAACAAATGCCCGTGTCTGCCTCTTTGTAACTCGCAGTGTATTCAGAAAAACTAACCTACACTGCATATGTCTCAATAAGACTGAATAATAATGATTACATACTTTAACTCCTGCTGTGTCCACACACACAGACATGTAGAATTATTGTTCCACTGTGTGGCGCTCCACAGAATTACAACGTCCCTTCATCAGCCTCATAGATGGTGGATCCAGTGTCACTGACACTGGGACAACCAGTATCGCTAAGCTTAGCCTTGCACGGAGTGGCTAATCGGGAGGACCGAGACAATTCCCAGTGGGCTGGTGTTTCAGACCAAACGGTCCCAGTGCCTTCACTGCGCATGTGCCATTTCAGAGCATCAGCAGCGATTATTAAAGTATAGGTTTTAATTTGTTATCTAATGGCTAATAATCACATTATTCCCTTTGATCGCTTTGGGTGTAGAGAGTCAGACTCAGATGTGCTGCTGTCATGCTCTGATCCCACCCCCATCTTTTATGATGAAATAATGCTGAATTTATGTGGAAATGATTGTTGTACAAAAGTTTTAGATTTAGTTGTATGCAAAAGTTCGGGCACCCCTGATAATTTCCATGATTTTCCTTTATAAATCATTGGCTGTCTGGATCAGAAATTTCAGTTAAATACATCATATAGCAGACAAACACAGTGATATTTGAGAAGTGAAATGAGATTTCTAGGATTTACAGAAAGTGTGCAATAATTCTTTAAACAAAATTAGGCAGGTGCATAAATTTGGGCACCCCATGATTTATAAAGGAAAATCATGGAAATTATCAAGGGTGCCCAAAATTTTTGCATATATTTTTACATACATTTTTGTATATTTCACCCCTCTTTGCCCTTTCCACATATGTTGCATTTAATTTCATATTTAATGTATTTGGTACCTCAGCAAGGCCCTGTCATCCTGTGAAGCTGTTACATGTCCTCATATAGCTGCTGGTGTGTTGACAATATGTGTAGAGTAGGCATGTGAATCTTATCACTGACAACAATTCGATACCCACCTCGATACACTACCAGCGATACGATACATATTGTGATACATGACGATACTGATGATACGATGCAATATGATTCACCCCTGTTCCCGATGTTATGCAATTTGATATGTATTTGATGGCGATTCAATTCCTCACAATGCGATACGATGCGATTTGGTGCGATATGAGTCAGGATGGGTATTGATAAGATTTTATCAATATTGATGCCATTATCAATTATGCTTATCAATCCGCTTCTTTATCGATTCCCATTTCAATACCTCTTGTGAATTTTCTCGATACTAAAAGTAGGCTTTACAGGTTTTCTTTGTCAACAACATTTTATTGAGTCTTAAAGTAAATAAATATGAAATTGGTCACTGGATCCTTCATCCTTGGACATAAATAAGAAGCAATAGAATCTGTACATGGTTACTGGATCCTTGATGTACATGGTGGATCCTTGATCTCTGGACAGAAATAGAGATAAACAAAATTTGTAGTTTTGTCAAAAGCATTTCCTTTCAGATATTGACACAAATGTAACTCCATGGACTCTGAGCTAAGCTCTTCAGCCAGCTACGCTGCACATCAGGATGTAATTCATAAAAAACGCAGGCTGTCTCATTTTGGGAAAAAAAATAAAACACAGGTTTGGTCGGTTGTAAAGAGGTGTCATTTGATTTAAAACAGCGATTCGCTCTGAAGTTATTGCTTCTTACAGAAATCTGCGTGACTCTTTGGAGCTGTGCACTTAGTCCCACAAAACAGACGATATTATTATTATTATTATTATTACTGTTATTATTATTATTATTTCCTTTACCTGATGGACAACTTTAGTTTACGCATCGGCTGGTGCTCTTGCCAGTGGACTTGCCGCTTCTGAAAACCAGCGAAGCAGAGAACCAGTGAACAGCAGGTTGAAGCTCTGCTTCAAGCTTCAAGAAGACCCGCTGCAGTCTGCAATCAATGTAGAGAAATATCCTATTCTCGATAAACACCCTCAAAACAATGGCTGCTCCGGTGTCCCGAACCATCCGTGGTGCACTCAATGTGCCTCAGAACCCTCAACCCGTCAACTGAATCGATGCACACTGAATGAATCAATGCACTCACATCGCGCACATTTGTATCTAGATACCAATTCGTATCGATTAATCTCCACATGCCTAGTGTAGAGGTGTCTGGATGGTGCCACCACAAGCCGTTGCACACATGTAATGGTAATATACATCTATTCCAGTGTTCCACAAGCAGCAGATATAGCAATCTTAGGTTGATGTACTGCAATGCTCTGCAAGGTATTCAACATGTTTTATGTGACACAGTGACATGGCATGTGTGTATACAGTCCAAGGCTTCTTGCTGCATACATCATATTAAAGGTGCTGAACATGATCACTGCCCGGTTCTTCCTTTGATGTGTACCAGCTCCCATCTTACAGCCACCTGGAGTCCAGGATGTAATTGTGTGATGCTGACTACTGTTGGTTTACCTACGTGATGTACCATGACAATGTATATCTCATCCTGACATGCTGTCAAGTCTCACACAAGACCATAATATCTGGATGGGGATAAACATTTGTAATATTACTCTGTAAATCACTGACCTATGATGACAGGTGTATCCTATGTCATGATGTCATAATGTGTCACACAATTTAATGGTTCACACAGTAACATTGCAGAGCCTTATCCCCATTCTGGTATTATGCTGTTGTGTGAGTTGTCAGGATGAGAGCTACACTGTGAGGCTGTGCTGGAACACATGACACCAAACATGGCGAGGTACACAGGTGTGGTTAACATCCTGTTTGGCATTCAATGCTTTTATTTTGGTAACAATGTATTTACAACTCCAATTCCAATGAAGTTGGGATGTTGTGTAAAATGTAAATAAAAACAGAATACAATGATTTGCAAATCCTCTTCAACCTGTATTCAATTGAATACACCACAAAGACAAGCTATTTAATGTTCAAACTGATAAACTTTATTGTTTTTGTTCAAATATTTACTCATTTTGAAATGGATGCCTGCAACCCATTTCACAAAGCTGGGACAGTGGTATGTTTACCACTGTGTTACATCACCTTTCCTTCTAACAACACTCAATAAGCGTTTGGAAACTGTGGACACTAATTGTTGAAGTTTTGTAGGTGGAATTCTTTCCCATTCCTGCTTGATGTACGACTTCAGTTGTCCAACAGTCCGGGGTCTTCATTGTTGTATTTTGCACTTCATAAGGTGCCACACATTTTCAATGGGTGACAGGTCTGGACTGCAGGCAGGCCAGTCTAGCACCCGCACTCTTTTACGACTAAGCCACGCTGTTGTAACATGTGCAGAATGTGGCTCAGCATTGTCTTGCTGAAATAAGCAGGGATGTTCCTGGAAAAGACGTTGCTTGGATGGCAGCATGTGTTGCTCCAAAACCTGGATGTACCTTTCAGCATTGATGGTACCATCACAGATGTGTAAGTTACCCATGTCATGGGCACTAACACACCCCCATACCATCACAGATGCTGGCTTTTGAAATTTGCACTGGTAACAATCTGGATGGTCTTTTTCCTCTTTTGTCCGGAGGACACGACGTCCATGATTTCCAAAAAGAATTTGTGTACTCATCAGACCACAGCACACTTTTCCACTTTGCATCTGTCCATTTCAAATGAGCTTGGGCCCAGAGAAGGCAGTGGCATTTCTGGATGTTGTTGATGTATGGCTTTTGCTTTGCATGGTAGAGTTTTAACTTGCACTTGTAGATGTAGCGACAAACTGTGTTAACTGACTGGTTTTCTGAAGTGTTCCTGAGCCCACGCAGTAAGATCATTTACAGAATGACATCGGTTTTTAATGCAGTGCTGCATGAGGGATCGAAGGTCACGGGCATTCAATGTTGGTTTTTGGCCGTGCCGCTTATGTGTGGAAAGTTCTCCAGATTCTCTGAATCTTCTGATTATATTATGGACTGTAGATGATGGAATCCCTGAATTCCTTGCAATTGAACGTTGAGAAACATTGTTCTTAAACTGTTGGACTATTTTTTCACACAGTTGTTTACAAAGTGATGATCCTTGCCCCATCTTTGCTTGTGAATGGCTCACACTTTTGGGGATGCTCCTTTTTATACCCAATCATGACTCTCACAATTAGTGTCCTCAGTTCCCAAACGCTTATTGAGTGTTGTTCGAAGGAAAGATGATGTAACACAGTAGTAAACATACCACTGTCCAAGTTTTTTTTTTTTTATATCTTGTCTTTGTGATGTATTCAATTGAATATAGGTTGAAGAGGATTTGCAAATCATTGTATTCTGTTTTTATTTACATTTCACACAATGTCCCAACTTTATTGGAATTGGGGTTGTAGTTCCTACCTGCCCCCTTGTTACAGGAGGAAGATATCCTCTGGAGTCCTGGGTATGACAGGCTGTTTAGGACCACTTTATGTTTATCGTCATGATTTACCTTAAAGAATAGTTTACCTTGCCTTGTTTTGTGCAATATCTTACAGCACAACCTCACCTGTGTGACTTTACATTTTGTTTTTCAGTCTGACATACTGCATTTAATCAGTGAACCTAAATTTACCCAGAACAGTAACATCCATTTGGACAGTTGTTAGTGTTTTTTACTGTGAACACCACAAATATGTTTAACAACCCATTTATATAACTGACAATGCAAAAATATATTATAAGTTCAGGCACATATGTACATATGTGTATATAAACATGGTTGTATGTAACCATTCACATATCAATGCAGGAACTGCTTCAGCCGTGTTCAGCTGCCACACATATTATATTAGTGTCACTCAGAAACACGTCCTGTCCATCAAGAGATCCCGTGTGGACCATGGCAGGCCTGTTACCTCCTCCTGTTGTCCACCAGGGGCAGCATTGGGTCCTTGGGGGCTCTCCTTTTCTCCTCTGTGAGTGACATCTGCATCCACACGGGGTCAGTGGTCTTTATCGGTAATGTCATGCGTTTCCACCAATGAATGGCAGTAGGATGTCTATTTGTTGTTGTTTTTTTTTTTCTCAAAAGAGGCAGACAGACATACATGTGCACATGGGGTAGCGTGCATCCACATCTAAATACGAGCACAGCCAATTGTTGGAAGAGGCACAACCACAGCCAACGGGACAGCCAGGGTTTTGTTAGAGGTAGTCATTGTTCCACGCAGAGGAGAGAAAGGCTGTGACAACCTCTCGTTTGCGCACACGTGCTGTTCAATGCGATCGCATGGGGCAACACTTCACACATTGACATACTAATTCAGAAAACAGCCTGGCGAAGATTATTAATCATTATTCAGGTTTTACTTGGTCTATCGACACAGTCGAAACCTGGTATGTAGGTTGGGGTCTGCAATTCCAACACACATTCAACCTGAAACTGGAAGTGTGGGGAATTAGATAGGAGAACCGCTTAATTTAGTCATGTGACCCCGGCGCGTCTCCACATCAAACAACTCCAGAGATCACTAAATAGGTATACTATTTAAAAATGAAAAGAAGAAACAAAAGAGAAAATAATTACAAACATATAAAAGAAAAATAAAGAACAAGGTATACTATTTAAATATCTGTCGTCCCAGATATATATATATTTTGAATTTCATTGCTGGGATTTATTTGGCTGGATGGCTGTAAGGGTGTGGATGTTACCTCGCACAGATTTGATGTGTCCCCAGCCCATACAGTGAAATGAGGAGTTTACTGCAATTACACCGGGACATTCTTCAGTGAAGTGTCATCCTTCGGTGGGGGGAGGGGTATTGACTGATGACAGGGATGTGATTGATGATGTGAAAATATGACACAGTTGATCCAGTTGTAACTCATTTACTGAGCACATCATTTATCTCCTGTTTACCATCGCCGACCATGAGTACACATACATACGTATACCTTATCACGTCTGTTCCTGTATCACGCCCTATATCATGTCCCTTGTATCCGTATCAGCTCCAGGATGATCAAAGACAGTCTGGAGTTACCTGTAAGTGCTGTGACAGTTAGAAGATGCCTGTGTGAAATTAATTTATTTGCAAGAATCCCCCGCAAAGTCCCTCTGTTAAATAAAAGACGTGCAGAAGAGGTTACAATTTGCCAAGGAACACATCAACTGGCTTAAAGAGAAATGGAGGAATATTTTGTGGACTGATGAGAGTAAAATTGTTCTTTTTGGGTCCAAGGGCCACAGACAGTTTGTGAGACGACCCCCAAACTCTGAATTCAAGCCACATTTCACAGTGAAGACAGTGAAGCATGGTGGTGCAAGCACTATGATATGGGCATGTTTCTCCTACTATGGTGTTGGGCCTATATATCGCATATCAGGTATCATGGATCAGTTTGGATATGTCAAAATACTTGAAGAGGTCATGTTGCCTTATGCTGAAGAGGACATGCCCTTGAAATGGGTGTTTCAACAAGACAATGACCCCAAGCACACTAGTAAACAGGCAAAATCTTGGTTCCAAACCAACAAAATTAATGCCTCGCAGATGTGAAGAAATCATGAAAAACTGTGGTTATACAACTAAATACTAGTTTAGTGATTCACAGGATTGCTAAAAAAAGCAGTTTGAACATAATAGTTTTAAGTTTGTTGTGTCAACAGCAGATGCTACTATTATTGTGAACACCCCCTTTTCTACTTTTTTTTACTACTAATAGCCCAATTTCATAGCCTTAAGAGTGTGCATATCATGAATGCTTGGCCTTGTTGGATTTGTGAGAATCTACTGAATCTACTGGTACCTTGTTTCCCATGCGACAATAAGAAATATACTCAAAACCTGGATTAATCTTTTTAGTCACATAGCACTACTATTATTCTGAACACTACTGTATGTCTGATACCCCTGGATAGTTCTTCCTCTGTTACATGTTGTCTGTTGGTAGACTTGACTGTATACTTGTAATTGTCAAAGAGGCATCATAGACATAAAATATATCCTAACAAACTTATGCAGATGAAGATGAAACATGGCGTCTATGTCAACCAAAACATGGGAACCCCATTGTTGGTTGCCTCTGACTTGGCCGCAGATGTGCACAAATCTTTTTTCTTCTTCCTTTTTTTGCTCTTTTCCTTTTATGTTTTCTTTGTTCTGTTTTCAATTTGTTTTCCTTCTTTTTTCTTCTCTTTGTCTTTTGCATTTTTTTTTATTTTTTTTATTTTATTCCTTTTCTCTGTTCTTTTTTGGTGTTATTTTTTCCTTTTTTTTCTTTTTTCACTTTTGTTTTTCCACTTTTCTTTTACTTCTGTTTTTTATTATTTACTTGTTTGTTAGCCAGCGCAACAGTCCATACAGGTGCAGTGTGGGCATGATGTCAGAGTACCTGTCAACTCCTGATCCCTCATATGGTCGGCAATATTGGAGGATATTAGGGCATGGACACAACGGCGCTTGATTGGCTGGCTGTGACATGCAACAGTTCTGTGTGTGCACACTGGACTTGGATGCCTGTGATGGGGTTCACACCTGCTAGTCAGTGGGGAAGGGCCTTTTGTCATCTGTGTCGTACCACCACTGCATGATGGTGTCAGGCCATTAGTTGTGCTTGCATATACGGGAGTTGTGCCCAATGTAGCAGGGATAGAGGTGGAGTTGGCTGCAGTGGCAGAGATGGCAGTGATAGTGAGAGCAAGTGGATGCTATCTGGGCAGAGGGCATACATATAATCAATCAATCAATCAATTTTTTTTATATAGCGCCAAATCACAACAAACAGTTGCCCCAAGGCGCTTTATATTGTAAGGCAAGGCCATACAATAATTATGTAAAACCCCAACGGTCAAAACGACCCCCTGTGAGCAAGCACTTGGCTACAGTGGGAAGGAAAAACTCCCTTTTAACAGGAAGAAACCTCCAGCAGAACCAGGCTCAGGGAGGGGCAGTCTTCTGCTGGGACTGGTTGGGGCTGAGGGAGAGAACCAGGAAAAAGACATGCTGTGGAGGGGAGCAGAGATCAATCACTAATGATTAAATGCAGAGTGGTGCATACAGAGCAAAAAGAGAAAGAAACAGTGCATCATGGGAACCCCCCAGCAGTCTACGTCTATAGCAGCATAACTAAGGGATGGTTCAGGGTCACCTGATCCAGCCCTAACTATAAGCTTTAGCAAAAAGGAAAGTTTTAAGCCTAATCTTAAAAGTAGAGAGGGTGTCTGTCTCCCTGATCTGAATTGGGAGCTGGTTCCACAGGAGAGGAGCCTGAAAGCTGAAGGCTCTGCCTCCCATTCTACTCTTACAAACCCTAGAAACTACAAGTAAGCCTGCAGTCTGAGAGCGAAGCGCTCTATTGGGGTGATATGGTACTACAAGGTCCCTAAGATAAGATGGGACCTGATTATTCAAAACCTTATAAGTAAGAAGAAGAATTTTAAATTCTATTCTAGAATTAACAGGAAGCCAATGAAGAGAGGCCAATATGGGTGAGATATGCTCTCTCCTTCTAGTCCCCGTCAGTACTCTAGCTGCAGCATTTTGAATTAACTGAAGGCTTTTTAGGGAACTTTTAGGACAACCTGATAATAATGAATTACAATAGTCCAGCCTAGAGGAAATAAATGCATGAATTAGTTTTTCAGCATCACTCTGAGACAAGACCTTTCTGATTTTAGAGATATTGCGTAAATGCAACAAAGCAGTCCTACATATTTGTTTAATATGCGCTTTGAATGACATATCCTGATCAAAAATGACTCCAAGATTTCTCACAGTATTACTAGAGGTCAGGGTAATGCAATCCAGAGTAAGGATCTGGTTAGACACCATGTTTCTAAGATTTGTGGGGCCAAGTACAATAACTTCAGTTTTATCTGAGTTTAAAAGCAGGAAATTAGAGGTCATCCATGTCTTTATGTCTGTAAGACAATCCTGCAGTTTAGCTAATTGGTGTGTGTCCTCTGGCTTCATGGATAGATAAAGCTGGGTATCATCTGCGTAACAATGAAAATTTAAGCAATACCGTCTAATAATACTGCCTAAGGGAAGCATGTATAAAGTGAATAAAATTGGTCCTAGCACAGAACCTTGTGGAACTCCATAATTAACTTTAGTCTGTGAAGAAGATTCCCCATTTACATGAACAAATTGTAATCTATTAGACAAATATGATTCAAACCACCGCAGCACAGTGCCTTTAATACTTATGGCATGCTCTAATCTCTGTAATAAAATTTTATGGTCAACAGTATCAAAAGCAGCACTGAGGTCTAACAGAACAAGCACAGAGATGAGTCCACTGTCCGAGGCCATAAGAAGATCATTTGTAACCTTCACTAATGCTGTTTCTGTACTATGATGAATTCTAAAACCTGACTGAAACTCTTCAAATAGACCATTCCTCTGCAGATGATCAGTTAGCTGTTTTACAACTACCCTTTCAAGAATTTTTGAGAGAAAAGGAAGGTTGGAGATTGGCCTATAATTAGCTAAGATAGCTGGGTCAAGTGATGGCTTTTTAAGTAATGGTTTAATTACTGCCACCTTAATATAATGGCCACAGCTGCTGTGATATGTCATGGGGAATGTATGCAGCATCATACACACGATGTGACACATATCTACTCACCGTGTCCATCATCATGATCTGGGCTGGCAGCAGTGGTATCTTATTTTGTATTTCATTTATATAGCGCCAAATCACAACAGCGTTGCCTCAAGGCGCTTCACACAAATAAAGTCTAACCTTACTAACCCCCAGAGCAACAGTGGTAAGGAAAAACTCCCTCTGAGGAAGAAACCTCAAGCAGACCAGACTCAAAGGGGTGATCCTCTGCTTGGGCCATGATACAGACATAGATTACAGAACAATTCACAAAACGAATATACAGGAAATGCTGTGGTGCACAGGATAGGAGGGTCGCCAGCACAAAAAAGTGGTGACAGCCACCTTCTACAGGACCCTGGACAGACACATTGAATTAACAGTGGTTATGATACATGGGGTATGTGTCCAACACAGTGTTGATGCAGTTTTACATGTGTTTTCCATAGGTGTGATACAGTGGTACCTACATATGCCTTTACGTGGTTCCAGGGCAGTCTGATAGTATATGTTACAACACGGTGTATGTGGAGTTACATTTGTGTTTAGCATGTTGCAGCATATGTGCTTAGTACATTGTCACTGGCAGTGCACACCATCCGTGCATGTGATGTCTATATTTTGGCCCTTTTGGCTTGGCAGGGTGCTGTAGGTGGTGCAACCCCGTGTGGGGGCCACAGCAGTTGGGTCGGGTGGCTGTGCATTGTGGGGGTGTGACTTGTCCACCATGCGGTCCTGCCATGTGGTGGCTCCAGCCGGGCTATTAAAGTAGGTGTTGGGTCCCTCTTCCTGCCTCCTACTGGCCCCCATATCCCACTGCCCAACTTCCAACTGATGGACACCTCATCCTCCTCGTCCAGCAGTCCTGCATGGTGGGCTGAGTACCGCTGGTGCATCAGGTTGTGAAGGCACACACAACACTCGATGATGTCCTGGGGCCTGGCTGGAGGGTGGTGAGGCACTGCCATCTCTGGGCCAGAATCCTAAAGGCATTCTCCATGACACGTCAGCCCCTGGAGATCCGGTAAATGGATATCTACTCATCCCTCTGGAGGTTCCTCTGGCCATACAGCTTCATCAGGTACATCCTGATGCTGAACGCGTCACTGCCCAGTAAGAAATATGGCATGGGCACCTCATCCTGGGGAAGAGGGGTGGCTGAGGGATAGCCCATACTCGCATCTTCAAGGCACTCTTTCAGGTCTGATTCATTGAAGATTTGGGCGTCTGACATACTTACTGCCACATGCCCAGCATTTTACTGAATCCTTCTTATCGAGCGAACAATACAAATATGAACCATCTGTTCCTCTGCAGATGACCCATGGTCACAGATGTACAGTCATGACATGACATGAATAAGATGCAGGGCGCTCTTATGTCCACATCTTCTGAACATGCATGACTTGTGGACGGCGCGCCGCAGGACAGACACTGTATCATGTGAAACAGACCTCACGTGGGTGATGTGACATTTAGATTGCCCACTGCATGTTATGATCTGACGGTCCATATCACCTGGAGCAGTCTGTCAATGTGTGCACTGTGCACGCTCTCCAGCCTGTCACAAAAGTGATATATGTTATTATGTATTTCCACATGAAGACAGCAAGCACACACACACACCTACACATACACACACACACACACACACACACACACACACGTGTCCGTCAAAACATGGCACGTGTTCTGCAGCTGTGATGTCCAGGACCTGAGATGTCAACTGCTGCTGTTGACAGCCAGCCACACCCCCTGTCCATTCAGCGCACAGACCAAGGTGTCACTCTGTGATCAGATTAGAGGTGCCTTCCCTGCAGGGGGTGTGAACCACATGCACACCATGTGTTGGGGGAGCAGGGAGCAGTGCGCAAAACACATGCACACGTGTTGTGGGGGGAGCCCTCACTCTGCCATGCCACGTGTACTTGGCAACTTCACAGTCCCGGGGGCACTTAGACAAATTTCACCGCCAGCTCAAAAGTGATTGTCTGCTGACTGTTTTCGTGCTGACGGTACGAATGGCCACATATTTTCTAAGTGCCAAGCGAGTGGTGTTAGATGTTCATGTGTATCACTTGGAATTTGGCTGACACCTGCTGTGAGAGGGATCAAATGGGCTCTCACAGGGCACACTGTCTTTCAGCCGCTGGTGTGCGCAAATAGTTGTAGCGACACATGTACAAGACATTGGAAGCAACGCAGATTTTTCACAATTGGCATGTATTTTGATAATGGGATAATTTCCTCGCATTCAGACAGAATAGCCTGTTGTCTGTGGTAAATGAGCCGTTAACGAGGCGCAGTGACTCAACTTCGGGCCCAAATTGCGCCTTGTGGAGGCGAGCGGAGGTTCCGAATGCACCGCCACGGACATTCCGCAAATGAATTACACCTGCGGCGGAAAGTGTCAAAATCACAGAGGAGCTTTTTTCAGCCACACAAGGAATTAAATTATTTTCAGATGTTGTTTTCCAAACTCAGGAGGCTTTGTGTGGATTATTTTTCTTCAAGTTTGTATGATGATGAGTTCCATGGAAACAAACACGTAAGATGTTTTGTTTACTGTGTATGAATTTACTCTGCATGATGGACAGCGGCCTTCGGCCAATCAGTGGACAACATTGATGGATGTATTTTGTTTTATGAGTAAATTGCATGAAAGCCTGTAAAAATCCATAAATTAGCCATATATATCATTGTTTAAGCCACAGTGTTCAAAACATATGAAAAAACTAGTGGCTTATAGTCCGGAAATTTCAGAGTGTGACCGTGAAAATCCCACATTGAGAGGTTAACATCATGCTGCTGTAAAGCGGTATTGGGTGTCGGAGTATCAGAGACATTTTATGATTACAAGCACCAGTAAATGAATATGGGATCGGGCCGATATGGGGCATCCCTAGCATCTGAGATGCAACCCTAGATTTTATGTTTTGTTGAAAGAAACTTGTGTTTCTTCAAAAATGATGTAAATAAAGTCCAAGACATATTCAGTGACTTGGAAATGTACATGTATCCATCCCCTGACTTGTCTGAAGAAAACTGGCAATAAAACTGATTATTATTTACAGGTATTATCTAGTTTAGGGATTTACTTTCAGTTTGAGTTTGAGGTAGATAATTTTAGAAATTTTTATTCTTTATATTTTTTTGTATTTCTTGTATTTGAAATGGAATAAACAAAGTAAAATGTGTGAAATATCTAGTGTTCCAATACTTTGGAGGGCACTAACCTAACCTTATGATGAGTGCTAAGTGAGTGTGGTATTATTACTGTTTTGTTTAAGAATGCTTAATTTTCACTGTTGCTGCACTTTGTATGAAATCATAGTCATATCATATAACATATTGATATGACAATATTGAGATATAATAATTTGGCTGTATTGTACAGCCCTACTGTCAACTAGCAGAAAAGTGTGAATATTAATTTACAGCTACATTTTTTTTTTTAAATTCTTAAAGCAGCAGGGGGTTATGGGGGCTGTAATTCAAAGGGTCTGGGGGTGGAGGCCCCCCAGAAGCTGAAGGGTTTTAGTCATGCTA
Source organism: Thalassophryne amazonica (assembly GCF_902500255.1). NCBI lineage: Eukaryota > Metazoa > Chordata > Actinopteri > Batrachoidiformes > Batrachoididae > Thalassophryne > Thalassophryne amazonica. The sequence continues at coordinate 25,311,395 of NC_047104.1, read as the reverse complement.
ATGTTATGTGTCGGACGCAGCCCGGAGAACCGACCAGCGTTTGAAGGACCCAGTATAAAATAAGCAGAGCACGGTAACAAAGGATAACTGAGTTTAATAAACATAACAGTGATGTGAAAAAATACAAACAAATAAGTGCGCGGTCTGGCGTGGCGGATTTGCGGTGCGCTCCTAGCAGCACAAAACGGTCCGGAGCCAGAACCAGTTCGGACCCAAGGACCCCGCCGACACCCCCCAGGTGGCAGCGACAAACCGAGTATGTGAAAGAAGAAATCATCATGTGAGTTCACACTCCACACACAGAGAGACCGCTCAAAGGTGTACAAACAGCAAACACTTCCTGGCTTAATTACTAATCAGCTTCCCACCCTGCAGGCATGGAACACCCTGTTCACAAAACTCCACTGCAGTGGAAGCTGATTAAACGACTACATACAGCTCAATATAATAAGGTGTGAGGGACACCACATTTACTGACTGTATAAATGTTAGTCACAAAATCTAACGTACCTCAGGAAGTGTGCTGACGAGCGTGAGACCTCACCCCCTCCTCTTTCACAGACCATGCATCAAACCTGGACGTTCTCTGCATCCACTGATGATGAGATGGCTCTCGAGACGACGATCTCACCCGTCTGGTCACAAGGTCGAGTCTCTGGCAAATACACACTGTGTACTCCAGTCTTAAATGCCACCATGTTCCAATCCATGTAGATGCACCACAGCTGTGAGTCCTGATGAACCGCAGGTGATCAGCCTCAGGTGATCAGGGTGAGGTCCTGATAAACTCAGCTACACAGCCACTCAGTCCCAAATGCGCACCACCTGGAAGGAAAACCAAAAGACAGACAAAAGCCAGCCAGGCACGCCAGCCACAACAGCACCCCACCCTCACGGGAAGCCTCCCGGCGACCACACAAACCTGGCCCAGGAGAAACACCCCCCTCCAGGGACCATGGCTGGAAACCGTATCTGCATTCATCTTCCAACAGAATCTTCATCCAACAGAACGGTTGATGTCTTCTCCTCTGGCTGCATCTTTGCCTTTGTTTCTGTCTGTCAATTAGCACAGGTATGGCCAGGAGTTCTTAAACCTGTGCGGTCAGCCTTTCTCCAACCATGTTCAGTCTGATTAGTCATAAAACAAAAAAGACAAACATAAACAACCAAACCACCCCCCCCCCCCCCCTCCCCAGGGAACCGTCCCATCAAACCCCGGGAGGAGGAGAAAAGAAAAACAACCCAAACTTAAGCTTGCAAATAAAAACGCTAACACCACCCCCCACCCCCCCAGAGGACCGTTCCATCAAACCCCGGGAAGGGGAGAAAAGAAAAACCCAAACTTAAGCTTGCAAATAAAAATGCTAACACCCCCCCCCCCAATGACATTTAGGGACCAACACCCCCCAGAGGACATCCCGCCAGCTCCAGGAGTAATAACCACAGCCGAGGTCCCTCTGGGATCCAACGTCACCCACGGGAACTCCCAGCGCCTCCCAGAGGACCATTCCATCAACCCCAGGAGACGCCTCCCCTCATGACCAACAGACCCAGCCCCGGCCGTCTATGGCTAGATGGACCCACAGCCCTTTCCCCCCCAGAGGACACCACAGTCACAACCCTGAGGGCGGAAACTGGGGGGAAAAACAAAAGGAAAGAAAAAAAAACATACAAACAAAACAACCCCAACCCCACCCCCTTGGCGCAGTGGGAACTGGAAGCACGTCCAGCGTCACCAACCGTGACTATACCCCAGAAGCCAACCGGGAGGAGTGGAACAGCGGTTATGGCAGACGGCACAAAACGGCACCACTCCTCCGACTTCCAAACCAGCCACCAGCTGCGGGTATATCCCACTGCCCCAAACCTCAGCCACGCCGATGGCAGACGGCTCAAAGGCGTGCTGAAGCCGGAGGTGGAACAGGGAATCAACAAACAAAACCACCCCCCACCCCCCACCCCCCCCCCAGGTGCAGAGGTTACCTGGGAAATGCCCAGCATAACCAAACTGCACCACTCCAGCAACGCCGACAACCTATGGCTCACACGGCTGGAGCCAGAGGAGAAGAGAGGGAATAAAAAGAAAATACCCCAAACCCCCCCTCCCCTCCCGGGTGCAGAGGTTACCTGGGAAACGCCCAGCATAACCAAACTGCACCACTCCAGCAACGCCGACTCTACGGCTCACCCGGCTGGAGTCAGAGGAGAAGAGAGGGCATAACAAAAAACAAAACAAAAAAAAGAAAAAAGAAAAAACAACCCAATTACCCCCCCATCACCCCCCAGGGGACCGTCCCATCAAACCCTGGGAGGTGAAAACTAAAAGAAATAAAAAGAAAGACTAACAGACTAACATAAAGTTGCTTGGGTCCTTTTCATGCTCCAAACAGAACTGCAGGGTCACGAGCCCAGACACTAAATAGTGTAAAAAATAATCCCACACAAAAACCAACTCAAAAAACACCCACACAAAATGAACTAACACAAAACAAATAAGTGACGTATACCGTTAAGCTCAAACAAATGGAACACACCTGTTCCAACTTAAGAGCTTAACGGTAATGTGACTCAGTCACCAACAGAGGGAGCCAGAGTGCTAAAAATGAAAAACCCCCTTTGGTGACAGAAAATAATTCATGCTGCTTTTCCTGTGAGCAGCTGTGTGTAACACACAACCAAAAATGTGCTCAACTAAATAACACCGGAGCTGACACAACAGACGCAGTAGCTATCATTACCCGGGGAAACGGGGCTATGACTGTAACACAGGAAGCACCGTGACCCGTGCCACAGAGCTCCACCGTGCGCGTTCACCCATTACAGACCCACTCCTGCAGCTCCTGTTTAAACCTCTTATCCGGTCGAAGTGTGACGCGAAGCCGTCGCCAGTCACACTCCACCACGACCCACGGATAAGGCACAAACACAGGAAACACGGCTGCATGAGCGCTCAAATCAGTATTCAGTAATGGGTTCTCCAACGCGCACCATCCGGGCGGAGAGCACCCGCAACTGATCCGGATAACTTCTGAACATCTGCTGCCGCCTTCCCGGCACGTTACCGTCTCTGCTACCACTGGGTCCATGATGTTTGGCCAGAGACTACTGTTATGTGTCGGACGCAGCCCGGAGAACCGACCAGCGTTTGAAGGACCCAGTATAAAATAAGCAGAGCACGGTACAAAGGATAACTGAGTTTAATAAACATAACAGTGATGTGAAAAAATACAAACAAATAAGTGCGCGGTCTGGCGTGGCGGATTTGCGGTGCGTTCCTAGCAGCACAAAACGGTCTGGAGCCAGAACCAGTTCGGACCCAAGGACCCCGCCGACACCCCCAGTTGACCGCGACAAACCGAGTCTGTGAAAGAAGAAATCATCATGTGAGTTCACACTCCACACACAGAGAGACCGCTCAAAGGTGTACAAACAGCAAACACTTCCTGGCTTAATTACTAATCAGCTTCCCACCCTGCAGGCATGGAACACCCTGTTCACAAAACTCCACTGCAGTGGAAGCTGATTAAACGACTACATACAGCTCAATATAATAAGGTGTGAGGGACACCACATTTACTGACTGTATAAATGTTAGTCACAAAATCTAACGTACCTCAGGAAGTGTGCTGACGAGCGTGAGACCTCACCCCCTCCTCTTTCACAGACCATGCATCAAACCTGGACGTTCTCTGCATCCACTGATGATGAGATGGCTCTCGAGACGACGATCTCACCCGTCTGGTCACAAGGTCGAGTCTCTGGCAAATACACACTGTGTACTCCAGTCTTAAATGCCACCATGTTCCAATCCATGTAGATGCACCACAGCTGTGAGTCCTGATGAACCGCAGGTGATCAGCCTCAGGTGATCAGGGTGAGGTCCTGATAAACTCAGCTACACAGCCACTCAGTCCCAAATGCGCACCACCTGGAAGGAAAACCAAAAGACAGACAAAAGCCAGCCAGGCACGCCAGCCACAACAGCTAATGCGCCTCAGAAGCATTTACTGAAAATAAAATGTGAAGGACCTAAATGACATGGTTAGACGGTGAGGATCTTCCAGGCATGTGAGAGGCAAAAAAAGAAAAATGCTTAAAAAGGCAAGAAGTTTGGAGAGAGTGGAGAGGAATGTGAGAGGCAAAAAAAAAAATGCTTTTAAAAGATGGGGGGGTCTGGGGGAAAGCTGAAGCATTTACTCAAAAAAGTCTGAAGGGTCTAAATTACATGGTGAGATGCTGAAGAGCTTCGCTCGTTCATGTCCGTGACATATACGTATTAATAATAATAACAATAATAATAATAATAACAACAACAACAACAGCAATCAGAGATTTCTGACATCCGCCAATCCAGATCTGGATCACTTCCGAGATTTAATGGAGTCTTCCATGACCTCATGACTATCTGTGGAGCAAATTTAGTGAGAATCTGTGAAGTAGTTTTGAAGAAATACCTCAAGGCCTATATAAAGTGAAATCTTGACCCAGAATCCAGATCTGGATCACCTCCAAAATTCAGTGGAGTCTTCCATGGCCTAATATGTGTCCGTGGTGAGAATGTGGTGAGAATCCATGACGTAATCCTTCAAAGCCTATATAATGTGAATCTTGATTCAGAATCCAGATCTGGATCTGGATCACCTTCAAAATTCGGTTGAGTCTTCCATGCCCTAATATCTATCTGTGGTGAAATTTGGTGAGAATCCATGAAGTAGATTTGACTTAATCCTTCAACGCGTACATAAAGTGAAATCTTGATCCAGAATCCGGATTCAGATCCAAATCACCTCCAAAATTTAATGGAGTCTACCATGGCCTAATATGTATCCATGGTGAAACTTTGGTGAGAATCTGTGTAGTTTTAACGTAATCCTTCAAAGCGTATATAAAGTGAAATCTTGATCTAGAATCCAGATTCAGATCTGAATCACCTCCAAAAGTTCATGGATTCTTCCATGGCTTAATATGTATCCGTGGTAAAAATTTGGTGAGAATCCGTGAAGTATTTTGACGTAATCCTTCAAAGACTGTAAAAAGTGAAACTTGATCCAGAATCTGGATCCGGATCAAGATCACGTCCAAAATTTAATAGATCTTCCATGGCCTAATATGTATCTGTGCTAAAAAATTTTGTCAAAATCCGTGCAGTAGTTTTTACGTAATCCTGCTAACAACAGACAGACAGACAGACGGAGAGACAAATAAACACAGGTCATTTTATTATGTCCTTGGTGGACATAATAATTGTGTGTATATGATAACAAGAACCTAAACAATTTTTAAATACATTAAAACAGTAAATTAACATTACAAAATTACATAATTAACAGGAATCCAGGGGCGGGACAAAATAGTGGCATTTATCCAATGACCATCGAGTTTCGAGGCAATGAAAAAAAAACTGTTCCATGCAGTCCCATTGAACTGAATCGATGCTCAGCTTCTACAGGCAAATTCATTGACCATAGTCTGTATAAGAAAACGATTTCTATGGCATTGACAGTACGGGAATGTATGAGTAGTTAACAAAATCCAAATCAGTTGATTTGTGATAAGTAGCTGATTCTGAACAAACTCATCTTCAGGATGAACGTATTCTAACGCATTTATTGTCAATGAAATGTTAACATAACTATAAATATTTGACTCTTTAATTTGTGGTATTTGGATCAAAAATTGCAGTGTTGGAGAAATCACTTCTGCACGTAAATAAAGGAAGATCTTGCCATCACATGCAGTCATATTGTATCATTGTGTAAGATACAGCTATTTTGAGATATACATCGTCAATCATTGGGAGCTCAGTCCCATTGTGGATTTTGCAAGTGAAGTTGAAAGACAAACTGCAAACCATTTCTTGGTATTTGCTTAGTGAAATGACTTGACCCTTTCTATTGTTCATTTCTTACACTGTAAATAAAACACACTCATAGTATTTCCTTATTCCAGTTTAACATACTTTCATCATGTTTTGCAACATATACAAAACTGTTGCAACATTGTATCTAACACCCCTGTCACACCTTGACGATTTAGCCACCATATGCTGACCGTTTTAAGAATGCTGGCATACGTCTAATAAGTTATGGGATAGTTTTTTATAAGTGAAGAGCATGTTGAAACATGTTGATATATGTCATAATACGCAGAGTACCTCAAAAAATTTTAGGCATGCACAATATTTTCAACATATGTCAGTGTATGACTCATACATTCAGCACATGCAGGACATAAGTTGTAGGTAAGTTATGCAATTGTTGACACACACACTTCTTGTAAGTTACTCATAAGTCGGAATATGCCCATTAATACTGTCCATAGATTGTCTGAAAGCTGCGGTCTTCATGCAAACAGACTGTTTCAAATATTAAAATCATTCACACACGGAGTAAATATCATCTTAATTAGGGATGAGCGAGTACACTACTATCTGTACCTGTTCAACCATCTAAATGATCTGTATCTGTACTAGGAGTGGGTGGGGCCTAAACTGGAAGTGGGTGTGGTTTAACAGGAAATGGGTGGGGCTTAAATCAGTATATTATTTTAAGCCTGAAACTGATATGGATTGATCAGAAGTTGCTATATTTATTGTTTATTTTCAAACTATTTACAGAACAGCCTCAAATTTCACATTCAAATCAATGATTTTGATCACAAAAGTAACAGAACTATTTACAGAACAAGTTTTTTTATGAACTCAGAACATGAATATTCTTAAGTGTATGAATGAATATTTACAGAGCAGCCTCAGAATTAAGATTCAATGTTTTTGATTACAGTAGTAAAGGAACTATTTACAGAATAGCCTCAAAAATGAGATTCAAATAAATGATTTTGATTATAAAAGTAAGAGAACTGTTTACAGAACAAGTTTTTTATGAACTCAGAAGATGAATATTCTTAAGCGTATGAATGAATATTTACAGAACAGCCTCAGAATTAAGATTCAATGTTTTTGATCACAATAGTAAAGGAACTATTTACAGAATAGCCTCAAAATTGAGATTTAAATCAATGATTTTGATTACAAAATTAAGAGAACTATTTACAGAACAAGTTTTTTATGAACTCAGGACATGAATATTCTTAAGTGTATGGATGAATATTTACAGAGCAGCCTCAGAATTGAGATTCAGTGTTTTTGATCACAATAGTAAAGCAACTATTTTACAGAACAAGTTTTTTATAAACTCAGAACATGAATATTCTTAAGTGTATGAATGAGTAACAGAACAGCCTCAAAACTGGTGTGTGTCTGTGTGCGTGTGTGTGTGAGTGAGTGAGAGGGAGAGAGAGGTTGTTCTAAGATTGTTTATTTTTTAATGATCTGTGTGAACTTGGTGATTCATTCATATGTCGGCAATGTTCACTGTGTTCTTCTCAAAAGCACCGTGTTCAGTACGAGCAAAGTTTCCCAACTGACTTTATATCACCAGGCAAACTAAGAGTAAACAAACGCTTAAAAAACCCCCGACCAGATTGGAGGCGGTGACCGACATGACAACAGCCATTTTAAGCTCTGTCTTGTCAAATGTGTCACGTACGTTACAAAACAAGGTCACCAAGTAACTTAAAATACCATACAAACCAAAATAGTGATGAACTGAAGAAAACTTAAGGTGTACTGAGAGCAACGTGAGGTAGAGTCAAGCCAAGCAGAGAGCGAGAGATCAGTTCCTGTCTGTGTGTGTGTGAGAGGCTGCAGAGACGTGTCTCTGTAGGGAGGGGTGGGTGCTGTGTGTGACTGGTCAATCACAGAGTGTGAAGACAGTCAGTTAGCCAATCAGGATTTTCCTGAGCATGAGCACAGATATTGACGAGTTTTACTCGTATCATACTTGTGCTCAACAAAAATGCTTTATCTGTCCCAAATACTTGTGTGAAACAGCTCAACCCTAGTCTTAATCTTACCTCTTTATTTCAGTCGGATTCATCACCACAGCATAACGAAAATGTATGCACATTTTGGAAAATGACATCTGAAAATACTTTAATTCCTTGTCTTGGCTGGAAACGTAGAATTTTAAAGCAAGTCCCTCAGTGCTTTGCTCCTGGTGCATTTTGCAGCCTGAAGATCCCGGTGTTGTGGTCTGATCGGTTCCAACTTCTGATCAGTCAGATGGGGAGAGTCGGCGGACTGATCAGACCACACGGGGGGACCAATTGGACCGTGACCAGTGCTTTAAAAGTTGAAAAAGTCACAGCGCTTAATCCATTCATGGCAGCGTTTACCACAGCCATCAGTCTAGTGCACACACAGTAGCATGTTGAGTACTCAATAAAATGTGGCCTCATTACATATTTATTTCTCTCCCATGTGAGCTCTGCATTGAGCACAGATGGAGCCGTCTGAGTGAAATTGTCTGATTTCACACTTGAACTACCAAGGCAGTCATTTTGGCAGTTTTTAAAATTTGCTATGTAATAACTTCATTCAAATTAAACCAGAGTAACTGTAGGATTCTGATGTCCCTGAATAGGAGTATATGTTATTCTAACATTGATATTTTATTAAAATTACAAAAAAACAAAAGAGGTCTTAGAGTTTCTACCTAGAATGGGCATAGCAGTCATTTTGACGGCCTGTATAATGGACAGTGTATTATTTCTCTGTTTGCTACTTTTTCCCAGTCTTGATGGAGCCATGGTCGCCTAGCAATGGCCCCTTCTCTTGTTTTGCTTACTATTACAAACCTAAAACACAGCCTTAGCTTCAAGCTAAAATCAAAGATTAAATAAAATGTTTCAGAACAAAAAACAACTGAATGTCAGGACAATATTAGTTAACAAAAAGGACAACGACAGCAGAAGAGGCTTTAGTCTTGCTTCAGCGTTGACTTGATTCTTTTAATTCCACACCTGCCGTCATTCAATCTCCTGATGTTTCAGACAGGTTGGCCAACTCTTTATGAGCCTGACTGTAATAGGCCATGTGTAGATGAGGCAATATAAGGTAATGCTATAGGCTACCATGACAGATGTAAGACAGTAGCCTAAGATATAAGGTGAGGGTATTGTAATTCCTCCCGGTTCTTTTTGTAATTTACTGCCCCTTACAAAGAACAAGATCGATATATTCCTCAGTTTGAATTTATTGAAAGTCATGTTTAAAACCAGGCCCGGGTCCTCAGAAACAGAACCCACACACAGACTCCATTTTCTGAGAAGACCTCGAACATGGCTGGCATCATGCTTTTATATAAGACAATGAAGGCAGTACAGTGGGTAGGTTTTAGTCTCACAAACCTAATCTTACTGGCTCCCCACGGACAGAGGGAAGCCCTTCCTTTATCTGAAACTTGCACATGGGTAATGGAAGTGAAACTTAACTCTCTGTTGAGACTTTGAATCAGGTTTCAGGCACTTCTAAACAGGTAACAAAATCAAATACTTGATATCTAACATAAAAGAAGGAATTAGCACAGATATTATCTAAGGGCCCCTTCACACATAGTACAAATAAGTACAACTCAGGGAGACTCACTGCAAAACAGCTCATGAGCAAACCACGAAAACATGGTGTTGACGGGCAGGCATGCATGAACCTAGTGCGATGGTTCGTGCACGCAAAGGTGTCTTTCCAGCAGGAACACAGTGCGAGCAGCTGGACCACATCACACCGCTGATGTGGAGAACAATAAAATAAAAACTATCTGTACAATTAGTGAATATCATTGGGTTGATATAAATAAAACATAAAAGGGGACGCAATACAGAACCCCATGGTTAAATAACCCTGGTTAAAAAAAAATGTTACTCACAAGATTTGAACCCGTAAGCTCTGATTACCAGACGGAAACTTTACCACTGTGCTACCATCACTGCCCTGTAATCAGTGTGGAAAAATGCTTGGAATCAACAAAGACATGGACAAGGTGCGCTGTGTGCAGCCGCTGCAGCCCGGCACAAAGGCAAAAGATGTTTTATATATTTCCACATGACGACAGCAGGCAGAGACACATGCCTCACAGAGGAATGTTGTAAGTTCATGTCCTCCAAAACATGAAACATGTATTCAAGCTGGGACATCCAGGAGCACAGATCTTTACAGCTCTGGTTGTGAGTGGACACGCTCCCCCTGTCCGTTCAATGCCCAGATCAATGTGTCACTCTGTGTTATGTGGTCATTCATTTCCGTTATTTGTTATGTAATTGCATATGTAGGTATTGTTGTAATTATTTATATACCTGTCCTGGCTGTGGTTTCTGTGTTTGTAATGTGTGCACTGAGCTGTCATCCAGCTGTCAGTGTGCTGCAATTAGCTGACAGGCCCCTTCCCGTGCTGTGTGTGATCAGAGATCTCTGTCTGGCCTCCATGTGATCAGATCTGTACATACATATAAGCATTTTATGCAAGTGTGCTCCCCTCCCTCACGCTAGATGTGTTAGGAGAGCGGCGGGGGGTGGGGACACGTGCGAGACACATGCACCACATGTGTGTGGCTTTTTGCAGCACTTAGACAAATTTCACATCCAGCTCGACAGTGATCATCTGCTGACTGTTTTCATGATGATAGTGCGAATGGCCACACATTTCTAAGTGCCAAACTAGCGGTGTTAGATGTTCGTGTGTGTCAGCTGGAATTTGGCCAACACCTGCCGCAAGAGGGTTTGATGGGCTCTCACAGCGCACACTCTGTCTTTCAGCCACTGGTTGTAGCAACAGGTGTATGAGGCGTTGGAAGCAGCTACGATTTTACACGTATTGCATACGATTCCTGCTTCATGTGCACTTCGACCAAATTCATACTATGTGTGAAGGGGCCCTAACAACTCCTCCTCTTAAAGATCAACAATAAAGATCATTTTGACATAATTCAATTCTCATGTATGAGGCAATATTCCAATCAAATCAATTTTCTGCCAAACATGTAGGCACATAGGCAACCATCAATTGACCCCATCCTGATGCTCCCTTACGATACCCATGCAGTGAGTCAGGGCCTCATTGAGACATCAAAGTAATTGTGGCTGTGCCTCTTAGGTTGTCCGAGTTATGAGGTGTGATCTTACATGTCATAAGCTATCCAGCCTTCCATACTTGCCTGACACGACATGCCAACAAGGCAGGGGCACTAAGGTGTGAGAGGGAACTACCATTCAAGGTGTCACGTCCAAATTGTCACTAATCTTTAAATTCAGAGGATCATTGAATGTGAATTGAATTATCTCCCCATCAATTTCCCCAAAGATTAATCTGTTGGATAAACCTGAACAATTCTGCACTCAACCAACAACAAATGATTATTACATTCCCATATAAAATGAAATAAGGAAAAGATCAGATACAAAGGTTATGAAGGCAATAATAACAGTAAAAATAGGGAGCTCATCAAGTGTCGTGGGAATCTCTTAGTGTTCATGAAACTGTCAGAACGACCATAACAAAACACAAACAACTATAAAATTATACAATTTATCGTCTTCTTCCAGCTTTTCTTGCAGATCAGTTGCCTCAGGAGGGGAGATTATGGGTATTGTTTTGTTAAGAGTGATGTAACATTTGATAGGGAGACAGTACCCCTAATTTGGTGACTAAGGCAGTGGTGATGCATTCGAAAGACAAATGTCTTATACACTGGCAAAGTCAAGTCAATTTGAATGAAATAAAATCAAGGTACCAGCCCAGCCACTTGCCAAAATGTTCTACCAACTCAGCCAACTATTAGGTTATTGATACCAAATTCATAGCTAATCCCTCAGCACGTCTTTAGTCCAGTCAGGGCTCTGGTTACAGGGCCGTCAGATGCTGCATTGTTTGGAAGAAATTTACAACATTCTTAACCAAATATGTGGAATATTCCTTCTTTTTTTTTTTACTAAAATAAATATATAGGCCATCAATGAAATGGCTGAGAATTATTTATATAGTCCAGTCACAGCGTCTCTGGACAGATTATTCATTATACACTGAAATGAATATAACTGATTCCATCCACATTTTTTGCAATTTAGAACCACCTATTTAGATTAATCAGGAACCACCATATTATACTATATGTAACATACTAGCAGGCCTGTTAACCCCCAAAATGTGAATCAGCTGCAAATTGTGAATTAGCCGCAAACCGTTAATTGCAAAATGTGAATGCTGAAAAAAATATCTCCCAAAACGTGAACGCGGGTCTCACAAAACATGAATATCATTATTAATAAACATATATTTTTGCATTTTAAGTAGTGTATGGATTTCAGTTTACCGATCAATTACTGCAGGAAATCTTTATCGCAAACCCTATGACCACAAAAATTATTTTTTTTTTGGTGGGGGGGTGGGGTCACCACAGCCGCTGAAGTGCGGAGGTGATCTGAGCAGCTGTCACTTCTGTTGTCAAACACCCGGCCTCGCTGGGTGCATCCTGGTCCAGGGACAGTGTGATCAGGTGAGGAGTTTGACTGGGACAGTCCACCTGTCAAACTCACAGAGGACAGGAACCTCCCTCTCCAGCAAGCGGCTCAATAATTTTAAGAGAAACGTTGTAGAAAAACAAACAACACTAATTTGTAACCTCAGGAAGGTAGACAATGAGCTACAACCTTATTTTTATCCATATGAGCAGTCCTCTGAGCTGCAACAATAATATTGTTCTGAACGAGCAGGCGCCAGAGTAACAGAAGTGTAGGGATCGTCTACAAAGTACAAAAACAAGACGCCAGAAAAATGCTCAATACATTCAGGTGTGGTTTCACCAAATTCACTGTACACATTAGTGGTCTCCTGCTGGTTATACTACAGCACTCAGTGGGTACACACCCAGCGGAGCTGGGCGCTTGACACCAGAAGCGAAAGCTGCTCGTATCACCTCCTCAGACTGTAGTGACCCCTGCCAAAAAAAACAAAACAAAAAATCATTTTTGCGGTCATAGAGTTTGATTTCCTGCAGTAATTGATCCATAAACTGAAATCCATAAGTACTTAAACTGACAATATGATAACAGACCTCCTTTTTACTCTATAATACCTAGAGTACTGAATTAAGTCCCTTCCCATCATATTAATAGTAGTTAACGGAGCATTAAGGAAACAATGGTGTCATGATCCTGCCCTTGATGGGCTTCCTGTCATGAATTTTTCATTGATCTTTGCTTTCTTGATCTGTACATCTGTATTTGTATTCCTGCCATGTTCATGTTTTCATTAGTTTTGTTTTCTGTTCATCATTCATGTATTGTGTAGTTTTGTCTTAGTAGCTGTTTTGCCATATTGTTTTCATTGTTACCTTAGTCACTTCAGTCTTAGTTTGGTTCTGTTTATTTCATTTCTTGTGTTATGCTTTAGTCTGACCTTTTCTGTGAAGTTTACTTTTGTCTCTGGTTTTGTTTTCAGTTTATCACTTAGTTTTGTTTAGTCATTTTAGGCATTATCTGTTATTCTGTAGTCTGTAGGTTCTTTTGCCATTTTGTTCTTAGTTTTTATTCTTTAGCCACGGTCAGTTACGTTCTAGTTTTGTCTTAGTCTTTTATTTTCTGGCTGGTCTGTTCACTTTAACATTTACTAGCTTTTGGGGTCATTTCTTTCCGTTAGCTTCTAATGATGTTTAGTTGTTTTTTTCTCTCTCTGTTTTCTTTCGTCTCTCTGTCATTACACTTGTCTCTGTATTTTGTCCTTTCTGTTTTTCTTCATTAGGATTACCTTTTGGTTTTTGCTGTTAAGTATTTTTGCACTTAGTCACACCCACCTGAACTTTTCTGTTTCTTCTGTTTGCCATGCCCCCTTCCTGATTCTTCCAACACACTTGTTCTCACTTTCCTCATTTCCACATTGGTTATGTAAACCCTCTGTTTTCACTCAAGCCCCGCCAGTTCATTGATTTTCACAGTCCTCGTACCAGCCTTTTCATAGCTCTGCCTTGTCTTGCCGTGTACCGACCCAGCTCTGTTTTGTGACAGAGCTGGGTTTAGTGATCGATCTCTGCTCCCCTCCACAGCATGTCTTTTTCCTGGTTCTCTCCCTCAGCCCCAACCAGTCCCAGCAGAAGACTGCCCCTCCCTGAGCCTGGTTCTGCTGGAGGTTTCTTCCTGTTAAAAGGGAGTTTTTCCTTCCCACTGTAGCCAAGTGCTTGCTCACAGGGGGTCGTTTTGACCGTTGGGGTTTTACATAATTATTGTATGGCCTTGCCTTACAATATAAAGCGCCTTGGGGCAACTGTTTGTTGTGATTTGGCGCTATATAAAAAATTGATTGATTGATTGACCTCGTCTTGCTTCTGCCCACGTACTTTGTCTGCCTGTGTAAAAGATCTGAGCCTGCCTTTTTTGATGACGCCTTTGCCTGCCGACCATCTGTACCTCTGCATCCTTGACTGTCTAACTGTGTACCAAATCCAAGCTCGTTTTGACCGATAAATCCTTTCAATTTCAGTTCCACTGTCTGTGAGTTTTTGCATTTGGGTCCCACAACCTTCTGTGCCACATCACCTCGAGTTCCTGACAAATGGTGGATATTCCATTCTAATCTTCTGGAAGGGTATATAGTATCTTAATATATCCCCCCCAATACCAATATAAATCAGCACAAACCTTCACTAACTTGGTGGTATTTCCCCCTGAGATTCCATTATTTTGCTGTGCAAAGATGAATGTTAGCAGGGCCCTTTTAAGCATCCCCAATAATTTTGAAATCATACTAACACAATCGTGCTATAACAATCATCCAAATAAGTCCCACATATTATTATGACTATTGTAAAATTTTGGTCTCCATCACTGAAGTCTGTTATTGTATCCACTAAAAATATAACCTGGACTATTCCTTTATCCGACGTGGGTACCTAAGATAATATCTGTTTTTTCTATTTTACTTCAATTACATCCACTATAATAGAATCGATACATTTGATCTATTCTTCAATAACTTCACCTCGTTCTCTTTCCTCTTTTTGCAATATCAATTAAGTGTTCCCTCATATACTTGACATATCCATCTTTTTATGGAGCCAATTTGCAACAACTAAACAATGAAATTAAATTAGTATAAATAATTATTTGACATTCCCCCTTCTAGCCACACAGATACCATGTGGCTAACTACATCAGCCACCCGCCAAGGGCCTGTCCAGCCATGTTGTCCACCCTAAAATATTTAAATAAAAGTAGATTTGTAATCAAGAACAACAACTTACCGGTGAAAATGCAGATTCAATAATAAACCAGGTGCAGCAACCACAGGCGTCCCCTGTTGGCCGCCTCGAAAACAGAATGTAGAATAAAAAATGTCTAACGCTCTCATCATACCTTTCCAAAACATCCAAACCACCCAAAACAGTGGGAACCATCCACAATGTCTTCCATCAAATCCGGATGTAAGCTAACCCTGAAGAACCCGAACTCCCCCATATGAATGATAGCACTTTCCATAAATGTGGGGAACACGCAGTCAAGACAATGTGAACAGCAGCTAAAAATATATGACGAAGAAACCACCAAAGAAAAACTACAAGAGGACATCTTCTTAATGGAAAAACAAACACACTGACCATGCCTATTGGAACTATAAATAAACAAAAACACAAGAAAAGACATCATATAAGCAGAATAATTAGTGGTCACATTTCACAAGGTGGTCCATAAAGTGATACAAAGCTACCATTTAAAAAAATAATAATATGTGATCAAAAACAGTACGTTGCAAGCTAGTATCTGTTTCAGTCAAACTAAAACCAAAAAATTACACATTAAAATACAACATAAATCTATGTAAATAGTGTGAAAGTTATCTTTGTACTTGAACGCACAAAAAATTGGCATATAGTTGTTTTAACACAAAATTTTTGTGCATTACAGGAAGTCCACCTACAACAAATGTCTGTCACTATGTGTCTTAAACCCACTAAACTGGAACAAAAGCCATAAAAACAAAACAGCACACATTATGTCCTGGTGGTCAACATTGTTTAGAAAGTAATTACATCTTTTCATCATGACGTTTATGCCTACATACAGAACAGAGGCCGCGCATGGATATAAGTTAACTTAAGCTGAGATCCTGATTTCATTTCTTTAGGATAATCAAAAAAGAGACCTCCAAACATTGTGAAACCTACAAGAAATAGTCATAAATTGAGGGGAGACTAACCGCTATTATACCATCCTCTGTCCCTCCCAGTTAGGTCTTTTTCTTCTCCCTGTGTCCTCTGACTCTCTCAGTGCTTCTATTCTGACTCTCTCATCTTGTGGTACTCCATGATTGACTGTAGCAGTTCTGGGTCTTGCTTTCTTCACTCAAGCCTTGCCTGAACATTCTGTCTCAGGCTTTTCATAAGCCAATTTGCTCTGTTCCCTCTTTTTTTCCCCTTCTTCTGTCTCCACACCCCTAACCTAGATTTTCTTCCACTCATTTTAAATCGGTACCCTGAAAAGAATCACAACATAGATTGTTGTAGCACAAAAGTGAATCTAGAACTATCATTTTAAAGAAAGTAAACCAGAAAATCTTAAAGAGGGACCACCCTGTGAAATGTACCCTAATACGCTACTCACAGATAGCATAATCATATTACAAAATCCAACAAAATATTATATGTATACATATACGTATATTTATCTTCATCCCACATCATGTTAGTATTCACATAAAAATAAGATGGACAATCTGCAACAACTACTGTATCTTATTTAAAAGGCACCAAATATCATTAACATGGGTGTCAGCCATGTATTTATTCATATTATTTGATTATTTAGCTATTTTCATCATTACAAGAAAACACGACAGATCGTCTCACAAGATCTCAGAACGCAAGTCAGTTTGTTCCCAAATGTCTGATATTGTCTTTCAACATCAGTCATAAATACAGTGAGGGAAATAAGTATTTGACCCACTGCCAGTTTTGCAGGTTTTCCCACCTGCAAAGAATGGAGAGGTCTGTAGTTTTTATCGTAGGTACACTTCAAGTGTGAGAGACAGAATCTAAAAAAAATCTAGAAAATCACATTGTATGATTTTTAAATAATTAATTTGCATTTTATTGCATGAAATAAGTATTTGATCACCTACCAACCAGCAATAATCCTGGCTCTCACAGACCTGTTAGTTTTTCTTTAAGAAGCCCTCTTATTCTACACTCTTTACCTGTATTAGCTGCACCTGTTTGAACTCGTTACCTGTATAAAAGACACCTGTTCACACACTCAATTAATCACACTCCAACCTATCCAACATGGCCAAGACCAAAGAGCTGTCTAAGGACATCAAGGACAAAACTGTAGACCTGCACAAGGCTGGGATGGGCTACAGGACAACAGGCAAGCAGCTTGGTGAGAAGACAAAGACTGCTATGATTATTTATTAGAAAGTGGAAGAAACACAAGATGACTGTCAATCTCCCTCAGTCTGGGATTCCATGCAAGATCTGACTTCGTGGGGTAAGGATGATTCTGAGAAAGCTCAGAACTACACAGGAGGACCTGGTCAATGACCTGAAGAGAGCTGGGACCACAGTTACAAAGATTACATTAGTAACACATGATTCCGTCATGGTTTAAAATCCTGCAGGGCAGCAAGGTCCCCCTGCTCAAGCCAGCACATGTCCAGGCCCGTTTGAAGTTCACCAGTGACCATCTGGATGATCCAGAGGAGGCTTGGGAGAAGGTCATGTGGTCAGATGAGACCAAAATAGAGCTTTTTGGAATCAACTCCACTTACCATGTTTAGAGGATGATAACAACCCCAAGAAAACCATCCCAGCCATGAAGCATGAAGGTGGAAACATCATACTCTGGGGGTGCTCTTCTGCAAAGGGGACAGGACAACTGCACCGTATTGAAGGAAGGATGGATGGGGTCATGTATTGTGAGATTTTTTCTCAAACAACCTCCTTCCCTCAGTAAGAGCATTGAAGATGGGTCATGGCTGGGTCTTCCAGCATGACAATGACCCCAAACACACAGCCAGAGCAGCGTAAGAAGCATTTCAAGGTCCTGGAGTGGCCTGGCCAGTCTCCAGACCTGAACTCAATAGAAAATCTTTGGAGGGAGCTGAAACTCCAAACCTGAAAGATTTGGAGAAGATCTGTATGGAGTAGTGGACCAAAATCCCTGTTGCAGTGTGTTAAAACTTAATCAAGAACTACAGGAAACGTCTGACCTCTGTAATGGCAGACAAATGTTTCTGTACCAATTGTTAAGGTCTGTTTTTCTAGAGGATCACATACTTATTTCATGCCATAAAATGCAAATTAATTATTTAAAAATCATACAATGTGAGTTTCTAGATTTTTTTTAGATTCTGTCTCTCACAGTTGAAGTGTACCTACGATAAAAATGACAGACCTCTCCATTCTTTGTAGGTGGAAAAACCTGCAAAATTGACAGTGGATCAAATACTTATTTCCCCCACTGTATAACAAACCACTTACACCAGAAGTTTTTCTTACCACACACGTACTGAAGCCTCACTACGATCCATGGTCCATCATCAAACACAACCGGGCAACACATATTTTATATACTGTATATAGGAAATAAACCATTCATATAATATATCTATAATATCAATATAACATATGTCAAACCAGCTGCAATACATTATTTCTTCCTGAGATGTGCATTAGGCACCTCCGCCATTGCTCATATGACATTAGTAGTACCATAATGATTTTTAAGGTTCCCTACAGTCAGTTAACATAATATCTATTCCAATCATCACAGTTCAATAGGTAAACACTGGATTTGATACCATATAAAACACAGACGTTATGAATCCCCTTATTCATAATATCTCTGCAAACAAATAATACAAACTTATTATGTTTAAGTGCATCATACATGGCTATTAGTGTATCCACAAAAATATTAATAATTATCTAGGATAGATAGATAGATAGATAGATAGATAGATAGATAGATAGATAGATAGATAGATAGATAGATAGATAGATAGATAGATAGATAGATAGATAGATAGATAGATAGATAGATAGATAGATAGATAGATAGATAGATAGATAGATAGATAGATAGATAGATAGATAGATAGATAGATAGATAGATAGATAGATAGATAGATAGATAGATAGATAGATAGATAGATAGTTTCATCACATGTTAACATCATACTTGTCCAGTCCTTCTCATTGTGTTGTGTATAATAACACTACCTCTGGCCTTGGTGAAATGAAATTTGGGGTTCCACAGGGGTCTGTGTTAGGCCCCTTGCTTTTCTCACTTTATATAGCGCACCTTTGGCATATTGTGCAGCATTACGGGATTGCCTTTCATTGTTATGCTGATGATACACAATTGTACATGCCGATAACTACTGGTAATCTTACCCATATAAAATCTTTAGAAGACTGCCTTATATCTGTGAGAAGTTGGTTGTCTAGTAACTTCGTACTCTTAAATTATGATAAGACTGAAATGATGGTTCTTGGTCCAGCCAGACATTGGCATCAATTTGACCTGTTGGCACTTAATTTGGGTTTGTGTGTTAAACATCATACAGACAAAGTGAGAAATCTTGGGGTACTTTTTGATCCTACGTTATTCTTTGGCCCCCACATTAGAGATATTACGAGGACTGCCTTCTTCCATCTGTGAAACATAGCGAGGATTTGACCAATCCTGTCTATGGCTGATGCTGAGACTTTGATACATGCATTTATTTCTTCCAGATTGGATTATTGTAATGCTTTATTTTCTGGTCTGCCGCAGTCTAGCATTCAGGGTCTTCAATTAGTGCAGAATGCTGCTGCCAGAGTTTTGACACAAAGTAGAAAGTTTGACCACATTACACCCATTCTGGTGTCCCTTCATTGGCTTCCGGTTTCTGCCAGATCGGATCTTAAAGTCCTCTTGCTGGTCTGTAAAATTGTTCTTGGACTGGCTCCTTCCTACCTGGCTGACTTGGTTAAGCCCTACATACCTGCATGGCCCTTGCGTTCACAGGGCACAGGGCTTTTGTGTGTTCCAAGGGTGAATATAAAGTCTGTGGGGTATAGAACCTTCTCCTACCGTGGCCCTACTCTTTGGAATGCTCTACCTGCAGTTATTAAGCAGTCTGACATGGTGGAGATTTTTAAATCAAGACTGAAGACCCACTTTTTTAGACTGTCTTATCATTAATCTATTCTGTTTTTATGTTTGCTTTGTAATTTCTTTTTATTCTACTGTGTTTTACCTTTTTGTTGTGCCCTTTTGATTTAAAATTACTTTGTGTTGTCATAAATTGTGTGTTATGTGAAGCGCCTTGGGGTGACTGTGTCGTGAGATGGCACTATATAAATTAATAAATTGAAATTGAATTGAAATTTATATGCAGTTTACACTGCAATATATGGCATAACAACTTCCAAAGAATATTACCTACTATTCTACATAATTTCACTTAGATGAATTATCATTTAATGACCATCAAATCCAAAAAATCATTAATGATATTTTCATCACAATTAGTCCAGCGGTTAAATCAAATCAAATCAAATCAATTTTATTTATATAGCGCCAAATCACAACAAACAGTTGCCTCAAGGCGCTTTATATTGTAAGGCAAAGCCATACAATAATTACGGAAAACCCCAACAGTCAAAACGACCCCCTGTGAGCAAGCACTTGGCGACAGTGGGAAGGAAAAACTCCCTTTTAACAGGAAGAAATCTCCAGCAGAACCAGGCTCAGGGATGGGCAGTCTTCTGCTGGGACTGGTTGGGGCTGAGGGAGAGAACCAGGAAAAAGACATGCTGTGGAAGAGAGCAGAGATCAATCACTAATGATTAAATGCAGAGTGGTGCATACAGAGCAAAAAGAAAAAGAAGGGACATATTTTTGTTCACATTGTGATAAAAGTGCCAGATTTGGTACAGAAATAGCTTATCATATTAGGTTTCATATAAAATTGAGACCCCAGCTGGATCTTGCTTATGAGGGCAATTATATGGATTTTAATACATACGGCTAATTTTTGCCAAAATATCATAATATTATAATGCATTTCTCATATATAGTTACTTCTAACATGCACATGATTGTGGTGCCCAAAAGCCATTTTAAAGGCCAGGGAGGTAAAATAGTATATCACCAGTGTCTACATTTGATCTCTTGTCATAACAAATATGCACCGCTTGCATGTACAGGAGCTTTGGGTTGCATTTGGAGTTGGAAAACACCAACGGTATATACCAGCTCACACAATTGCTGGCATTCTTGGACATGAAACATGCTTAGCATTGTAATTTTTCCATGCAGTTACTGGGTGTGACACTGTCTCATCTTTTGCTGGGAGAGGGAAGAAATCTGCTTTTGAGACCTGGAAAGTCTTTCTTGCTGTCACTCCTGTCTTCTCTGGCATGTCCTGAGTCAATACAAGGTGATGATCTATCTTTGCTGGAAAGATTTGTAGTACTTCTGTACAAGTGGACCAGCCCTGATACCAGTGTAAACAAGGCCCGATAAACATTATTTGCACATGATGCCCGGACCATTGAGAACATACCACCAACTCAAGATGCTCTTCACGAACACCTGAAGAGAGCTGCATATCAAGGTGGGCGTATCTGGGGACTGGCCTACAATCACTACACCAGCTACCTAGCCCACAAGACCGGGGATGGCAACTCACTGATGGAAGATGGACTCCAAAGTGGACCACATTACAAGAAGCTTCAAAAGCTTGTCAGGAGCTGATTAAATGTCGATGCAAGAAAGCATGCAGGGGCCTCAGCAAATGCTATAGAGCAAGTTTACTCTGCACTGCTGCTCTTTGCTTCTGTAGTGGTAGCTGCCATCAGGACTATCATCATTGCTGTTTGACAGTTGACCCTCCACAACTGAGTTGGTATCATCCTCTGATGTTTTTCAATGGAAGAGTTAAAAATGTTTGAAAAAGCAGTTCAATGCTTGAATGACCAGAGTGGTCACTTGGATATGTGCCCCTTGTATTATTTCTTGACAAGCCTTCAGCCTATTTTTGCTGAATTTAGCAGTTACATTTGACATAATAGTTCAGAAATCAGCATTAATAATTTATGTAATAAACATACATAATCTCAGCATTTACAGTAGTGTTCAGAATAATAGTAGTGCTATGTGACTAAAAAGATTAATCCAGGTTTTGAGTATATTTGTTATTGTTACATGGGAAACAAGGTACCAGTAGATTCAGTAGTGTTGTGTGTTGGGGGGTGTGGCTGGACATGTTGGTGTTTTCTTTTCTTTGCTCTCCAGGTGGTATGCAAACTGGGTTTTTTTCTGTGGAGAAGGTGCTGGCGGAAGAGTCCTTCACCCTCATTAGAACTATTAGCTGCACCTGTGGATGATGCTCACGTGCAAACTTAAAGATTTTCAGCTGAAGCAGATAATGAGATGGCGTTCTGCATTTAAGCCATGAGTGATTCGAGCAGAAGTGCCGGGAACTCGACCTTGTGATGTTCGTTTGTGAGACGCGGAGGACCGCACCAGGGTTTGACACATCGTGCCTGTGAAGGAGGACGGGTGAGGGACACATGCTGTCAGCACGCATCAGAGGTGATGATTGTCTGAATAAGTGTTAACAGTAATTTGGTATTTTGTTACGCAGTATATTTGAACACTGACGAGAATTGTGCAGTTTGCTCCTCACTGTTGTGGCGTACAGATTGATGATCCTCCACCTGTTGTGACAAGCTGCTCATTTATAGACAGTTTAAATTCAGACCTGAATGTGTTGCTGATAGTGTGTGCCTTTGAAGGATATGTATTGTAGCTCTGTTGATTTACCTCACCTTTTCCGTCCTTCACAGAGTCAGTTTGTCGTATCCACCTGGGGGGTGTTCGGCGGTGAATCTGAGTCCAGAAAGCACCGGGCTTCGATCCATTTGGGCGCTGGAGAGCGCGCCGTCCTTCACCTCGCCAGACAACTGAATATTTATGTTGTACACCAATTATTGCACAGGAGGGAAATAAATTGGTTTGTTTTTGGAACCGCTTTCTGGTTATTTAGCGCTGGGTTCAGTCAGACGCTGGTCCACTCCTCAATCCGCGGCAGCACATAACAGTAGTTCCCGGCCATTCCAAAATGGACCCAGCGGCAGAAGCGGTTCCATTTGCAGAGAGAGTCCAAGAACACTTGGAGAAGATATGGGAGCAATTACAGCATCTCGCAAACCAAATTAAATAAACAGATGCCCGCGTTACGGGGCTTGCAGTGCAAGCCGTTCCGCTTCCTGCTGCTCCAGCTGCGGCACCATCGATACCGGTGCAGATAACTCCGTCACCCAGAGATTCGGCTTCTGAACCGATTATTTGTCATCCGGAACCTTATGCGGGAAACGTTGAAGCCGCCATATTGCCCCGGTCACATAAGCGTCAAGAAAAACAATGATGACGTATCTCCAGGTGTTTTTGGACAGGCATGCTAATGTATATAAAGACAAAAAAAAAAAAAAGAAAAAAAGGGGGACAGACCTTTGATTATTTAGTTGTTTGGTCTGTTTTTGTTCTTATTTAGGGGTTATAAATTATTAAGGTTTTAGAGGCGGTTCTGGTGGAGCGTGAACGACTGGTAGGTCGGGGTTCGGCTGGACTCGGGTAATCGTATGTTTTCATTGTTTGGATTTAGGTAATTTTTGTTTGAGGATTGGGTCGTTTTGTTGTTTTTATTTCCCTGTTCCCCTAGCCCCAACCTCACATGCTCTAGGACCGTTTGGTCTTTTGGGTTATGGGGTGGTGCAGGTTGGTTACGCTGAGCGTTTCTCAGGAAACCTCTGCACCTAGGGGGGGGGGTGGTCAGGGGCATTTTTTTGGGTTTGGTTGATGCCCGGTTCCACTCCAGCCCGGTGGGCCTTTGGCTGTTCGTCATTGGTGTTAACGGGGTGTGGTGCAGCGGGAACATACCTCAGTCGGATTGGTGGGCTGATCTGTGCCGTTCGCCATTTCGGTAGTACCTCCCCTCCCGATGGGCTGGTGGTATGGTCGGGTTGGGGCACCGGACGCGTTTTACGGTTTTCCGCTGCGCTTAGGGGAGGGGACTGGGTTAGTTTTTCCTGTTTCCTCCCCCAGCTTGGTAGTTTTGTGCCGTTCGCCAAAATTGAGCTGATGATAGGCTCTGGGAGCATTCTGGGGTCTTTCGGGGTGCTGGGGCGGGTAACAGGGTTTACTGGTTGTTTTGTTTGCCCCCCGGGGTGGTTTACTGACATCCGCCGGGGGTTGGTTTTTTGTGTTTTTTATGTTTCCTTCCAGGTTCCACCTCCAGGGTTGATGGGACGGTCCTCTGGGGGGGGGGGAATTGATTGTGGGGCCGACTAGCCAAGTGTGGCCGGGTCTGGGGTTCCTGGGTTGTGGGGAGGTTGCCTCCTGGGGTTGATGGTACGGTCCTCTGGGGGGGCGCTGTTGCTCCATATATACCTGGGGACCTCTGTGGGATTCCGGTTTTGGTTGTTACTCCTGGAACTGGCGGTGAAAGTCTTCTGGGGGGGTGTTGGCCCTGCACGTCATTCTGGGGGGTTGTTTGTTATTTTTCTTTGTGAATTATGTTTGTATGGTGTTGTTGGGGCTATGTTGGGTGATAGGATTTGGGAGTTTTTCTTTTCTTCCCGGGTTGAATGGGACGGTCCCCTGGGGAGGGTGTGGGTGGGTTTTGTGTTTTTTTTTGTATGTGGGGTTGTATATGGGACTCTTTTGGGGTTTTGTTGATGCGGCCGGTCTTCCAGCCGCGGTACCCTGTCCTGCTGTCTGCTGTGGACTCGGGAGCGATACGTCGTCTGCTTCCTGTCGTGGACCCGGAGGGTGATGCTGTTCTTGGACCTGGTCTGTTCGGTCGCCAGGAGGCTTCCCGTTGATGGGGGGGGTACTGTTGTGTGTTGGGGGGTGTGGCTGGACATGTTGGTGTTTTCTTTTCTTTGCACTCCAGGTGGTATGAAAACTGGGTTTTTTTCTGTGGAGAAGGTGCTGGCGGAAGAGTCCTTCACCCTCATTAGAACTATTGGCTGCACCTGCGGAGGATGTTCACGTGCAGGCGTAACGGCTTGCAGCACCTGTGGATGATGCTCACGTGCAAACTTAAAGATTTTCAGCTGAAGCAGATAATGAGATGGCGTTCTGCATTTAAGCCATGAGTGATTCGAGCAGAATTGCCGGGAACTCGACCTTGTGATGTTCGTCAGTCAGACACCGGTCCGCTCCTCAATCCGCGGCAGCACATAAGTAGATTCTCACAAATCCAACAACACCAAGCACTCTTGATATGCACACTCTTAAGGCTATGAAACTGGGCTATTACTAAAAAAAAGTAGAAAAGGGGGTGTTCACAATAATAGTAGTGTGGCATTCAGTCAGTGAGTTCGTCAATTTTGTGGAACAAACAGGTGTGAATCAGGTGTCCCCTATTTAAGGATGAAGCCAGCACCTGTTGAACATGCTTTTCTCTTTGAAAGCCTGAGAAAAATGGGACATTCAAGACACTGTTCAGAAGAACAGCGTAGTTTGATTAAAAAGTTGATTGGAGAGGGGAAAACGTATACGCAGGTGCCAAAAATTATAGGCTGTTCATCTACAATGATCTCCAATGCTTTAAAATGGACAAGCAAACCCGAAACACGTGGAAGAAAATGGAAAACAACCATTAAAATGGATAGAAGAATAACCAGAATGGCAAAGGCTCACCCATTGATCAGCACCAGGATGATCCAAGACAGTCTGGAGTTATCTGTAAGTGCTGTGACAGTTAGAAGACGCCTGTGTGAAGCTAATTTATTTGCAAGAATCCCCCGCAAAGTCCTTCTGTTAAATAAAAGACGTGCAGAAGAGGTTACAATTTGCCAAAGAACACATCAACTGGCCTAAAGAGAAATGGAGGAATATTTTGTGGACTGATGAGAGTAAAATTGTTCATTTTGGGTCCAAGGCAACAGTTTGTGAGACGACCCCCAAACTCTGAATTCAAGCCACAGTTCACAGGAAGACAGTGAAGCATGGTAGTGCAAGCATCATATATGGGCATGTTTCGCCTACTATGGTGTGGGCCTATATATCGCATACCAGGTATCATGGATCAGTTTGGATATGTCAAATACCTGAAGAGGACATGCCCTTGAAATGGGTGTTTCTGTTGTGTGTTGGAGGGGGGTTGGGCTGGACAAGGTTGGGTTGTTTGTGTTTATTTCCTTCCCCGGTGATTTGGGGCTGTTCTCTGAGGAAAATGTGCTGCAGAAGAGTCTCTCTCATCTGTTACGATGATTGGCTACACCTGTTGCATTCTCGTGCGGCTCTCTATCAGGACAATCCACGACACCTGTGATGTTCACGTGCAGATCCGAGGACTTCCAGCTGGTACCAATGTATTGATGAAGAACTACATTTAAACCAGCAGTGAGTTGGATAAGATTGCCGGAGGAATACGACCTTGTGACGACCATGTTGGGACGCTGAGGGCTGTTTCAGAGTCTGACATCGCGCCTATGAAGGAGGACGAGAGTGAGAGGCAAATGTTGTCAGCACACGACAGAGGTGAATATTCTGAAAAGTTTATCCGTGAATGTAAATTGGCGTTTATACGCAGCTATAAGTAATTATTGGTGGAAATTGTTTGGCTTGCTCCTCATGGCAGTGGCGTGTGGATTAATGATCCTCCACTAGCTGTGAGCAGCAGCCTCTTTGAACTAAGTTTGAAACCAGACCTAAACGTGTAGCTGATAAGTTTGCCTCTAAACAATATTTCGTAGTAATAAGTGTTGAATAATCTCATCTCTGTTCCTCCTAAGCAGAGTACAGTCTGGGAAAGTCACCTGGGGGGGTGTTGGCGGAACTCCTGAGTCCTGAACGTTCGGACTCCGACTGTTGAGACACTGAGAGAGCGTGCTGCCTTTTCACCTCACCAGAACTTAATTATTTAGTATTTCATGTATAGCACAAAGGGAGAAAAATAAATGTGTTTTCTTTTTGGAACTGCTTCTGATTATTTCATGCTGGGTTCAGTCAGATACTGGACCGTTCCTCAATCCGCGTCTTATCCATAACAGTTTCAACAAGACAATGACCCCAAGCACACTAGTAAACAAGCAAAATCTTGGTTCCAAACCAACAAAATTAATGCCTCGCAGATGTGAAGAAATCATGAAAACTGTGGTTATACAACTAAATACTAGTTTAGTGATTCACAGGATTGCTAAAAAGCAGTTTGAACATAATAGTTTTGAGTTTGTAGCGTCAACAGCAGATGCTACTATTATTGTGAACACCCCTTTTGTACTTTTTTTTTTACTAATAGCCCAATTTCATAGCCTTAAGAGTGTGCATATCATGAATGATTGGTCTTGTTGGATTTGTGAGAATCTACTGAATCTACTGGTACCTTGTTTCCCATGTAACAATAAGAAATATACTCAAGAGCTGGATTAATCTTTTAGTCACATAGTACTACTATTATTCTGAACACTACTGGTATTTGATATGTCATTTGTCCAGAAAGATTTATACATGTTGATTCAGAACAGGATTATCACCCCTGACCCCTTAATTACAGTGACCACATGGCACTTTTTAGGTAGTTATAGTTGTTATAGATGGCTGTTATTATTACAGTAAAAAGAGGTAGAAAAATATTAGGTACTGTTCTGGGATTACACACAATTATCTGGTCACAACATCAAGTTTGAAATGCAATCCACTCAGTCATTAAAATTTGTTTTCCTATACCCTTATCAAACCCAGCATACTGCTATCCAAGGCTTAATGGAAAATTAGTTGGTATATTTAGTATATTTTGGATATTTTGACACAAATAGCAAATTTGGACACTTCATTTGGTTATCACAGTCATTTACAAGTTATTGTTGAAACCTGTCCACCTCCTGGAATTTGCACGATTTTCACAATTTGCTATTTTAGGCTGAAATGGTTTTTCTCTGGTCTGACAACCAAGGTAGATTTTGATGTGGGTCCCCTAGCTTAAATTAATCTCCATATCTTATAGAACATCGCTGCCACTTTTGGTGCTTTTATCACATTTTGAACGATTTTTCCCTTATCCGCTGGACTAAATCGGAACCACCTGGAGGGGATACAATTAAAATCACCACATATTTACCCATGTTATCAAATTACTCACTAAAATTACCCCCCTGTAGGGTTAGGGACATCAATAGTTTTGTTGGTGTTAGAAAGATCACCAGAAGTCCTGCAGCAGGTTCCAATGACACTAATTTACCATTACATCAGTGTCTTACTAGTACAATACATCATTGTGGAGGTAATTCTCATGTAAAATTTGTAATGATACTCTATGAGCCTTGCTGATGTATTTCACTATGCTCTTCAGGAAAGATCAAGAATTCCCCGTCTCATCCAGACTCTGTTCCACACACTGGTTCTCCTCCATCATTTCTGAAATTAAAAACAAAACAATGAAATCATCCCATTCTGTGTGGACTGGGAGTATCACAGCCACTGAGAGTGTGTGTTTCCGCCACAGAAGACAAAGTCATTTGTCAATCCTCTGATGAAAAAATTCAACAAATTAAACAAAACACACAATTAGTGCCCAAAAAATACCAGGTACAAGTTCACTGGGAGAATTTAATTCACTGCAAAGGTCCCCTCCAAATTCCTAGCAAAAGAATCTTCAAAATCTGAAAAAACAAAGGAAGTGTTTAACTGAAACAGTGACATCTAGACAGCAACACCCACACTTTTAGCAAGCCAAAATTTGGATATTTATGGTTTCAATTAATTTAAAGCTTTAAATTGGTTAAGAAATCGTTTTTTCTTTATTCTTTATTAATTTCGTACAGAAAATTATATCAATGAAAATATTAACTACAAATGTAAAAGCTGAATTGATGCAAGATTAATATGAAAAATAAAAAATAACTAAAAATATAAGTCCAGGTATTCACTATACAATGGAATATAAATGAATTGAATTCTAAATATCTATTCACATACTTACCAAAAGGGAGAGAAGCAATAGATCAATTTAAAATCAAAAATACCCCTGCATAATTAATTAAAAGTGTTTAAAGAATAAACGTTTAAAACCAAATAAAATGCCATAAGGCCCCCTCACCAATAGATGGCAGCGCCTCCCAGAAGGCCTTGGAGATTCGGGAGGGTAGGGGGTTTCCTTTTACTCCAAGCATTTGTCTGTGAAGTGAGCTCCATAATGCTGTGCTTACCACCAACAACAATAACAATAAAACTTGGAAGACCATTTTGGACCGTACAGAGTACCGTCACTCAACCACAGTAGCTTCCACAATAAACCAAGTCGTGCAGTCCCATGGCCCTGGGCAAGCACCAGAGAAGTCGAGGCTAGATTAGCTTAGTCCACATGGTTCTGTGCTAACTAAGTTTTAAAGTGTTTTAAAATTTAAAAATCGACAAACGGACTTGACGGTTCTATCCGATAAATCTATCACACTATCAGAGGACCCTCTGTAACGGAAAAACCACCCCACATTATGAAATTAACAAACAGTCGGGACTTTTTACCAAGGCGAATCATTCATCCCTCACTGGAACACTCTACTTCCAGCAAGGGGGATCCTCCACTCCCCTGCTTCGAGACCTTCTTGGCATCGGCTAGGAAAACCACCACAGCCAGACATTTCCCCAACTAATAAAATTAGCCAGAGAAGAAGGAAAGAGAAAAAAAATTTCCACTGTGACTTTCAACAACTCTCTAAGCTAACTATGGAAATTTTGGATGCAGACCATCACTTTAATACAACCAACATCAATTTTATAGTAGTCAATATTGCAGAAATTCGATAATAACAGGTTTCCTGCTCACCCGTTAAGGTGCCCTTTTGTTGTTGTAAAAATCAAGTTCCGTCGTTCAACCAAACCATGCTGGGGACAGATTTCCATTAACATTCTCTTTTATTATGTAGGCTATTGAGTGTAGTCCTATCCACTTCTGCAATAAACAAGACTACCTTTATGAATGCTATATAACATTGTAATAATACCAACTATCATTACTGTTATTGTATTTTGGCTGGTGTTATAAACATAAGTTATATTAGCCTGCTAAACTATTGGAGCTATTGGAGGACTTGATATTTTACTAAATAAGAGGTTTTTTGTTTGTTTGTTTGTTGTTTTTATTTTTGACAGACCAAAATCTGATTTCATCACCTGTCAGTGTGCCATGGGACAGAGACAAGGGGCCACTAAACTATAGAGGTATGAATCTGCCAAAGATGGCTACGGTCTGGACTGTTTTCTCTGTCATAGAGACAGAAGAAAACAAGACAATGACAAGCACGTAATGTGCTCACCGAGTCAGGAGGCCCCACGGTACAGGCCAAGCACAATATCGAAGATCCCTTGACTGAATTTCTGTGTTTGGTTGATGATGGCAGATTGAACCACATCAAGGACTGCACCATTGCTGAGGCGCACAGAGTCAATGAGGACAGCTCATGGGATATGACAGTAGCGAACTAAAGGCCTTCAACGCCTTTAGTTATGGCATGCATGGTGGCAGAAACATGGACTTGTTGAGCTTTTGGTCATCTGACCGGGGCTATGCATTTGTCAAGGAGACCATGTCATCAACAGATTCCAGGAAATCAAGCAGATTCTATGTTTGACACATAGGAGACCAGATGCACACACCTGCAAGACAACAAGTCTGCCCTGGCTGCCGAGATGTGGGAGAGATACATCCAGAACAGCATCGCTTGTTACAAACACGGTGCTGACGTAACTGTTGATGAAACAGCTCTTCCCAAAAAAAAGGCAAGATGCAGCTCATTCAGTATATAGCAAGCAAACCGGATACATTTGGTACAACACAAATATATGGTGAATGGTGCCCCCAGTGGAACTACAGGCCAAGAAAAGCCTGGTTGGTACAGAAAGTAAGTGCAGACATGAGCTCTAACCCCCACCCGTGTAAGGCTTAAAAAGCACTGTTCACCACAGAGGTGCCGAAAAGTGACAGTGCAACACTAATGGTGTATCAGCGCAAACCAAAGAAAAACATCTGCATTCTGAGCACTCTCCACACAGCTGTTACCACTGCAAGTGGAAAAAGGCAAACCAGAAACAGTTATATACAACAACAGAACCAAGGTCGGAAGTGAATGTGCTGGATACAATGGCTAGAAAATACTCAGTGGAAAGCACCTACACGTCTACGGCCAGTGGCTGTATTCTGTAATGTCCTTGACCTCGCAACTATAAATGCCTCCATCCTGTTCAACACCTGCACCAACGAGAGGATGTCACGGAGGAACTTCATTATGGAAGTCGCAAAGGAATTGCGCAGCAAACATATGAAAGCAAAAGGAGCACAGATGATGGTGCGGCAGCCAGAACGCGCAGCAGCAGACAGAGCAGAGAAGGCAGTGAAAGTGCAACAAAAAAATATGTAAATATATCAATGGACACTTGCAGCAAATCTCACAAGGTAGTGTGTGGGAATTGCAGATGGAAGGTGGAGGTTACCTGCCTTGAGTGTCAGTAAGTCTGTGAAAGTGACGCACAGTTGACCTATCTAACAAAACAAGCTGATGCCGTGGCTCAGGTCTAACCTACTATACTTTGATCATTTTTGTTACATACTTTTGAGAATATTTTCATCATTCGTTTTCATAAAGCATGATATTTTGTTCAGCAAAACAAATGTTGCTCTCCTAATCTGTTTGTTTTCGTGCAGTTCAGTGAATTTTTCTGTGCCAACTGACTGGTTGACTGGTCATTTTTGGGCACATAGGTTTCACAGACATTGAATTGAATTGAATTGAACTGAATTGATTAGACACACATGCAACAAAATTTCACTATACAACAACAAAACTCATAAACAAAGTAGTCAAAGAAAAAAAAGACAGAAAAAATAAACATTGTACATGCTGCCTAAAGGCATAGGCAGAAGCAAAGCTTATCAACGCCTACACCCCTCCATGAAGTCAAATCAAACCAGGCATATGTGCCTGTTCATAACCGTTCATTTTTAAACAAAATCTTAACAACAGCAGCTCATAATTACAATACAAGAAAACAAAATATTTCCCAAACAGCTCAAACTGGTTACCACCTACATATTTCAGTAGAAAAGGTTCAAGTATAATAACACCTTCATACAACACAACTCAACCACTTTCATCTAATACATACCTGGAGAAGACAATTTCTTTGTATAAATATTTTAACTGGTTGATATCTGGACATCGCTCGAGTTTCTCAGGGAGATTATTCCATTTTTTAGGACCACAAATGGAGACTCAGAAGCATTTCCTGGTTCTCCGAGCACCAGCAATTGATACAAACCCCTTAAATTATACATTCCTCCTTTTTGCGTAAAATATTCTTGAATTCTAAATGGTAATTTCTTATTTTTCACTTTATACACCAATTGAACAGTCTTGAATGAAATCATATAAAGTTTTAATAGCTTTGATTTAATGAACAATGGATTGGTATGATCCCGATACCCTGCATAGTAAATTATTATTCTTAATGTTCTTTTTTGAAGGATGAATAATGGTTGCATTGTAGTTTTATAGTTATTGCCCCAGACTTCAGCACAGTACGTCAAGTAAGGTGCAATCAATACACAATACAGAGTGTGAAGTGATTTGCTGTCAAGAATGTGCTTTGCCTTATTTAATACTGCAATACTTTTGGATGTTTTCTTTTGTATATGTTGAACATGAGCTTTCCAGTTCATTCTATTATCAATAATCACACCTAACAACTTAATCTCTTTGACACATGATGTTTACCCCAAATATATTAACTGTATATGTACATCCTTTTTATAATTTCCAAATAACATCATTTTACTTTTAGATCAATTTAATGACAATTTGTTAATATCAAACCAACTCTTCAACTTTGTTATTTCAGTTCTTAAATCAAATAATAATTGTTGCAAATTCTCTCCTGAACAAAACAAGTTTGTGTCATCAGCAAAGAGAACTGCTTTAAACATATCCGAAACTTTACATAAATCGTTGATATATAAAATAAATAATTTTGGTCCCAACACAGAGCCCTGGGGAACCCTGCAAACGATGACCAGATACGCACCAGATGTTCAGAAAGAGCTTTTTTTTTTTTTTTTTTTTTTTGACTGGACTGAAATGTTTACTTATGTTCTTTGTCGAATTTTATCATAGTTTCTGAAAAAACCTTTTCATTTGTTTTATTTCATTGAAAATTTTATTGCATTTTCACATTTATCTGTGACAGTCAGATTGTTCTGTTTGTTTAGCGTAATATGTGTTTCATAGGTCTTCATAAAATGCTTTTTTTTAATGCACTAAAATGTATATTTGTGATATTTACATTGTATGTATATCCTAAAATGCAATAACTAATTGTTTTTATTTTATTGAGGAAAAAAAAAGAATATTCATCATTTGAATCTGTAATTACAATAGCAGGTTCTGTGTTTGTGGATTAACTAATAAATTTTCACACTCGTTAGAATTTTAATTTTGTGTCCTGGTGTTTATTATTACCTATTCTTTACATTACAGACCAATTTATTATTACATTTTGTATTGCTAATTGAAATTATACATATTGTATGAGCTGTCAAAATGACGGCTTTGGCCATTCTTGTATTTACTGCATTCCAGTAGTCTGAGTGTGTTGTATGCTATTGATGGTGGCACTTTTAACAGCTGTCAGTAGCTTCATCCATTAGATTCACTTAATGCACAATTACTGAGAAAATACGTGGCTCATAACATTTAATGTCACACAGTGCACAGTGCAGTTCCCAAAATATGACTTAATCCACCCAAACTGAGGTTAGTCTGTTAGCTTAGGTGGTTGGACACCAAAAGAGGGACATGTTCACGCTTCTTCATCACATGCTGAGTCACCTACACTCCAACCCTATATGAAATATGGAACTAAAGACCTGCTGAACCATCTTTTCTTTTTGTGTGAAACAGTGCAAAGCTTTTGGTTTGACCTTCAACAATGGATTGTCTCTGAAGAAATTTGGATCAGTAATCTAAACATCACAGACATCAAATCTGGGATATTAACTGTAATGACTTTGGTATTAATAATATAATTTTACTCAGCAAGCATTACAGACACAAATGTCTTTTTTTCAAGACAAAACTAAACTACTTATTGGAAAAACGAGTTTAAACTTAATTATGTCTCTATCATTGACTGAATCCAATAATGTTTTAAAACTAGTTTCTTTTATAGACAAATTTGATTTGTAAATGTTCGGCTGCCCTATATTTTCTTTTCTTTTATTATTTGTAAATAGCATTCAGTATGTCCCTTATGTTCTTGTAGTATAGTATTTCCATGTATGCAGCTATTTCAGGATTTTGAACCTGTTTTGTTTGGATTTGATTCATAAATAAATTATTTATTTATGTATTTATTTATTGTAAAGGAGGTGCCGTTGTCTCCTTCAGGGAGGTGGTGGCGTCATGGTTTGCACATGATTTAAGAAGTTTAATTTGTCATGTGATGGTTTAATCACATTATTTCCTTTGATCGGTTTGGATGTACAGAGTCAGTCTGCAGACGCGCCGGTGTCAGGGGTGATTTTTAGGACTTTCTGTAATTTGTTATGAAATAATGCTGAATGTATGGAAATGATCGTTGTACAGAAGCTTCTGAGATCTGTCGCTGAGATAGATTATTAGCGTGAAGTTTTAAGCAGAAACGAGGTGATAATCGCTTAACACCATTGTCTCCATCTGACTTCCGCGTCAGAAAGGAGGGCTGTCTGTTGTGTGGGCCGCCAGAAGAGGAGGTACTGCTGGCCCACCACCAGAGGGCGCCCTGCCTGGAGTGCGGGCTCCAGGCACCAGAGGGCGCAGCCGCCTCACAGGAGCAGCTAGGGTGACAGCTGTCACGCATCACCTGCAACAGCTGTTACCAATCAGCAGGGGTACATCAGCAGGACGACGTCTCCACCTCTTTGCCGAGATATCGTTCTACCTGGAAGGTAATATTCTCAGCTGACTGCTTGACAGTAACCTTTTGTGATTTTTGTGAGTGATAACAGACCTTTTTCCAACGAGAGGTGGAGGTAGCTTTCCTGCCGTGCGGATTACTGGGTGCAAACGCGCCCACCTTTAATTGTGTTTTTGTTCCTCGCCAGCAGCACCAGGTCCGACACGCGGAGGCAGTGGCCACCTGGGAGTTCGGGACTTGGCGACTCCAGTATTCCCGGGGTCTGGTGGCGGAGGAAATCGTGTGGTTCCGGTTCTGCTTTGGACAGGTGTCTCCTATCTTCGAGCCTGCCCACACGACACCTTTGTGAATTGATTCTGATCTATTGTTGTAATCTGTTGTATTTGTTGTGCACATTCACAACAGTAAAGTGTTGTTATGTGACCTACTCCATTGTCCGTTCCTTTGCGCCCCCTGTTGTGGGTCCGTGTACCGACACTTTCCCAACAGGATATCTCGGCCAGCGTCATGGATCCCGAGGGGCGTCAACCGGCTGTTGAACGGCCAATGGAAGAACAGGGCGCACAGGCGTCCGCAGGAGGAATGATCGGTGAGTTGCAGCGGATCCTCACCGCTTTCACGGCTCGGTTGGATTTAATGACCGAGCAGAACGTCCTCCTTAACCGCAGGGTGGAGGCTCTCGCCGCGCAGGTGGAAGCGCGCCCTCAGGGCGCTGCTGCGGCTCTCCCTCCTGTCGACCCTGTGCGTAACAGTGACGTTCCACAGGTCGTTCAACGACCCCTCCCACCTTCCCCGGAAGCATACATAAGCCCTCCAGAGCCGTACGGAGGTTGTGTGGAGACGTGCGCAGACTTTCTTATGCAGTGTTCGGTCGTCTTCGCACAACGTCCCGTCATGTACGCGACTGATGCTAGTAAGATAGCTTATGTCATTAATCTGCTTCGCGGCAAGGCACGCGCTTGGGCTACAGCGCTTTGGGAGCAAAATTCACGGCTCCTTCTGATATATGATGGGTTTGTGAGGGAGTTCAGAACAGTGTTCGATCACCCAAATAGAGGAGAGACCGCTTCAGCCGTGCTGCTGTCAATGAGACAGGGGCGCCGGAGCGCAGCTGTTTATGCAGTCGACTTCCGCATCGCGGCTGCGAGGTCCGGCTGGAATAACACTGCCCTCCGTGCCGCCTTCGTAAACGGACTGTCGTTGGTCCTGAAGGAGCTCCTGGTGGCCAAGGACGAACCGCGGGATTTAGACGGGCTTATTGATCTCGTTATACGATTAGACAATCGGTTAGAGGAACGCCGTCGGGAGCGAGGCGAAGGACGTGACCGGATACGCGCCGCCCCTCTCCCTTCCGGGTTCGAAAAGGGGCCGCCCTCCCCACGCTCCACAGCCGCAGCGCTTTGTGGGGCAATAGCTCCCCCTGGTGACGTTGTTAGGGAAACGCACAGGGCCAAAATGGGGAGGCTGATCCGTGGAGAGTGTTTTCTCTGCAGCTCAACAGAGCACACACAGAGAGACTGCCCCAAACGGCCAAAACGTCAACCTCACCCTTAGAGACTGGGCTAAGGGGGGGTCAAGACATTCAAGTGAGACACACACAAATTGCCACACGACTCCCAGTCACAATCCTGAGCGGGGATTTAACCCTTCAAGCCCGAGCACTGGTGGACACGGGGTCAGAAGGGAATCTGCTAGACAGCAGATGGGCAAAGGAGGTAGGGCTCCCTCTGGTGGCGCTTCCTTCGCCATTGCAGGTGCGGGCACTAGATGGCACCCTCCTCCCTTTACTCACACACAAGACACAACCAGTAACTCTGGTGGTGTCTGGAAACCACCGGGAGGAGATTGAGTTTTTTGTAACTTCTTCTACCTCCCGCGTGATTTTGGGCATCCCATGGATGTTAAAGCACAATCCCCGGATCGATTGGCCATCTGGGGTGGTGGTTCAGTGGAGCGAAACCTGCCATCAGGTGTGTTTAGGATCCTCAGTTCCTCCCGGTTCCCAGGCTAAGGAGGAGGTCAAAGTCCCTCCCAATCTGACGGCAGTGCCGGTTGAGTACCACGATCTTGCTGATGTCTTCAGCAAGGATCTGGCACTCACCCTTCCCCCGCACCGTCCGTACGATTGTGCCATTGATTTGGTTCCAGGCGCTGAGTTCCCGTCCAGCAGGCTGTACAACCTCTCACGACCTGAGCGCGAATCAATGGAGACCTACATCTGGGACTCATTAGCTGCCGGGCTGATCCGGAACTCCACCTCCCCGATGGGGGCAGGTTTCTTTTTTGTGGGCAAGAAAGATGGCGGACTTCGTCCATGTATTGATTACAGGGGGCTGAATGAGATTACGGTTCGCAACCGATACCCGTTGCCATTATTAGATTCCGTGTTCACCCCCCTGCATGGAGCCAAAATCTTTACTAAGCTGGATCTTAGAAATGCGTATCACCTGGTTCGGATCCGGAGGGAGACGAATGGAAGACGGCATTCAACACCCCATTAGGTCACTTTGAGTACCTGGTCATGCCGTTCGGCCTCACAAACGCCCCCGCGACGTTCCAAGCATTGGTTAATGATGTCTTGTGGGATTTCCTGCACCGATTCGTCTTCGTATTCTAGAATACGTATACTCATCTTTTCTCCGGATCCTGAGACTCATGTCCGGCATGTACGTCAGGTCCTGCAGCGGTTGTTGGAGAACCGGTTGTTTGTGAAGGGCGAGAAGTGTGAGTTTCACCGCACATCTTTGTCCTTCCTGGGGTTTATCATCTCCCCCAACTCCGTCGCTCCTGATCCGGCCAAGGTTGCGGCGGTGAGAGAGGCCCCAACCCACTAGCCGTAGGAAGCTGCAACAGTTCCTCGGCTTTGCAAATTTCTACAGGAGGTTCATTAAGGGCTACAGTCAGGTAGTTAGCCCCTGACAGCCTGACCTCACCAAACGTCCCCTTCACCTGGTCGGATCGTTGCGATGCCGCGTTCAAGGAGTTGAAACGGCGCTTCTCGTCTGCACCCATTCTGGTGCAGCCCGATCCTAGTCGCCAGTTAGTGGTTGAGTGGAGCCTCGGACTCAGGGATAGGAGCCGTGCTTTCCCAGAGCGGGAAGACCGATAAGGTCCTTCACCCGTGTGCCTATTTTTCCCGCAGGTTGACCCGGCCGAACGGAACTATGACGTCGGCAATCGAGAACTCCTTGCGGTGATGAAAGAGGCTCTTGAAGAGTGGAGACATCTGTTGGAGGGAACGTCCGTGCCATTCACGGTTTTCACTGACCACCGGAACCTGGAGTATATCAGGACCGCCAAGCGGCTGAACCCCAGGCAAGCCCGCTGGTCACTGTTCTTCGGCCGTTTTGACTTCCGGATCACCTACCGTCCCGGGACCAAGAACCAGAGATCGGATGCCTTGTCCCGGGTACATGAAGATGAAGTCAAAGCGGAGTTGTCGGAGCCACCGGAACCCATCATCCCGGAGTCCACTATCGTGGCCACCCTCACCTGGGACGTAGAGAGAACCATCCGGGAGCCCTGGCATGAAGCCCGGACCCCGGAACTGGGCCGAAGAACAAACTATACGTCCCCCAGAAGCTAGGGCTGCAGTCCTGGACTTCTGTCACGGCTCCAAGCTCTCCTGTCATCCAGGGGTGCGAAGAACCGTGGCAGTTGTCCGGCAGCGCTTCTGGTGGGCGTCCCTAGAGGCCGACGTCCGGGATTATATCCAGGCCTGCACCACCTGCGCCAGGGGCAAGGCTGACCATCGCCGGGCATCAGGTTTACTCCAGCCGCTGCCCGTGCCTCATTGCCCCTGGTCCCACATCGGCCTGGATTTTGTCACGGGCCTCCCGCCGTCCCAGGGTAACACCACCATCCTCACGATAGTGGACCGATTCTCCAAGGCGGCCCACTTCGTGGCCCTCCCGAAGCTCCCAACAGCCCAGGAGACAGCGGACCTCCTGGTCC
Source organism: Thalassophryne amazonica (assembly GCF_902500255.1). Classification (NCBI taxonomy): domain Eukaryota; kingdom Metazoa; phylum Chordata; class Actinopteri; order Batrachoidiformes; family Batrachoididae; genus Thalassophryne; species Thalassophryne amazonica. Next base: position 25,272,616 of record NC_047104.1, on the reverse strand, counting down.
ACCACGTCGTCCGGCTGCATGGGATTCCAACAGACATCGTCTCCGATCGCGGTCCCCAGTTCTCCTCACAAGTCTGGAGGAGCTTCTGCCGGGAACTGGGGGCCACGGTGAGTCTCTCGTCCGGGTACCACCCTCAGACCAACGGGCAAGCAGAACGGGTAAACCAGGAGGTGGAGCAGGCCTTGCGCTGCGTGACTGCCGCACACCCGGCGGCCTGGAGTACCCATTTGGCCTGGATCGAGTATGCCCACAACAGCCAGGTGTCTTCAGCCACCGGCCTCTCCCCTTTTGAGGTATGTCTGGGGTATCAGCCCCCGTTGTTTCCGGTGGTTGAGGGAGAGGTCGGTGTGCCCTCGGTCCAGGCCCATCTGCGGAAGTGCCGTCGGGTGTGGCGTGCCGCCCGTTCTGCTTTGCTAAAGGCCCGGACGAGGGCAAAAGCCCATGCAGACCGTCGGCGGACCCCGGCCCCTGCGTATCGGCCTGGGCAGGAGGTGTGGTTATCCACAAAGGACATCCCCCTCCAAGTGGACTCCCCCAAGTTACAGGACCGTTACATCGGCCCATTCAAGATCCTGAAGGTCATCAGTCCAGCCGCAGTGAGGCTTCGGCTGCCGGCCTCACTGTGGATCCATCCTGTGTTTCATGTGTCCCGGATTAAACCTCATCACTCCTCACCCCTCTGTACTCCGGGTCCGGCGCCGCCTCCTGCCCGGATCATCGATGGCGAGCCGGCTTGGACTGTGCGCCGGCTTTTGGATGTCCGTAGGATGGGCCGGGGCTTCCAGTATTTGGTGGACTGGGAGGGGTACGGCCCCGAAGAACGCTCCTGGGTGAAGAGGAGCTTCATCCTGGACCCGGCCCTCCTGGCCGATTTCTACCGCCGCCACCCGGACAAGCCTGGTCGGGTGCCAATCAAACCTCGCTCTCCAGAGACGGCCAATCACAGCAGAGCCAGTGCCAACCTGGTTCCCTACCCCACAGTGCCATAATCCTGCTCTCATAGTACCATAAACCTCAAGCAAGCAAGCAGGAATTCTCTGCGCACGCGTAGTCAACTTCACGTGAGCAGAAATCAAGTTTGAGTGGACAGGAGGAGCACTGGTCCTCATGCGCAACACCTTTGCACACGCAGAGATAATTTGCACGTGCGGAGTGACAATTTGCGCAAGCGGAGTGATTATTTGCACACCCGCAGTTAAGATCTACGCGTGAATGCATTTTTTAAGCGCGTGGGGTTTTGTCACTGATCTGACACCATAGATATCAAAAGTGAAAGTAAAAAAACTATTTGAAAATATAAATACAAATACACAAATATAAATACCAGAAATACTGCTTGCTGCTGGTTTACTGGCTACTACTGTTCCTGTCCTTCCCGTCCTCTGTCTTCCTGTTACTAGTGTGCCTTCATAGAGAGAATAGTGTCAACTCAGAACATGGCGCCATTTTGGTTCCAACTGCGCTGAACTGCTGACTAAACCTTTTAATGTGTTCAACATTTTTTTAAATCATTTAACTACATACAGCAACACATCCAGGTACAGGTGCTATCAAAATAAATCTAAAAATAGTTAAGCGATCAAATTTACATGAATTTACAATTTATGATGACTTATTTAATTAATTTAAGCCTGATTTATGCAGCTGCAGCTCTGTAACCCCGTGTCATGCAATGACATGTATGACAAGTTTTAAAGTTCTCCATCTCTGGATTATACTTTATTATGGACTAATTTGACCTTCAACAAGCTTTTCTTTCTACAATCATCACCTCAAAATCAAAGGTAAGCTGTACATTTTCCTCTTTTATCAACTTCATGCTGTAAAGTTGCGGACTTTTCTGATCCATTTGTAAAAGCACTGTACAACTGTTATATGATGGCAGACTGAAAGCAGAAAAGTGTCAAATCACAGCCATTTGTGTCTGATTTAACAGGTGCACGTGAGGCTTCAGGTCGGACTTTTAATCACAGAAATGACTCCGATCCCACTTTACTGAAATTGGCAAGTGTCAGAGCTGAACTTTAATTTGTACCTCTGCACGTCTGGGTTTTTAACGGAAATGCATTGTGATCGGATGGGACATTTATCCATTGTGAGTGAAATGTATGTAACAGATTAGTTACAGTCAGGAGTCACCGAACATCTATGAGGAATCCTGAATCGGGACCTGTGCCTCTTTAATGACCGGGTCAAAATTTCCTCTGAAATTTTTTTTTTTTTTTTTGCCAAATGTATTTCATCCATTATCAAAATGTAAAAGCAGCAACATGTTTGCTGCTTTCACTGCGCAGCCTGCAGCCTGCAGCAGCCTGACATGCACGCTGCGGCTCCGAGTCTGAGCACGGTGTGAAAAAAAAAAGGTCGGACTTTTAATCATGGAAATGACTCCGGCCCAACATGCAAAGGGTTTATTGGAATACATTGTATTTGGACGGGATATTTTATCCAATGTGAGCGAAAATCTGTGTGTAGAGAAAAGATTATTGTTGTGAAAGTGTTGGAACACAGACCCACAACAGGGGGCGCAATGAACGGACAATGGAGAAAGTAAATAACAAGTTTTACTGTTGTGAAAATGCACAACCAATACAACAATTGACAATTTGGGTTTACACCGAATTCCACTGGTGTCGTGTGGGCAGGCTCGAAGGTAGGAGACGTCCGTCCAAGTCGAGCCGGAACCACCCAGATTTCCCCTGCCACCGAACCCTGGAAATACTGGAACCGCCAAGTCCCGAATTCCCAGGTGGCCACTGCCTCCGCTCGTCGGATCCGGTACTGCTGGCAAGAGAACAAACACACAGGTGTGGATGCGGCTGCACCCAGTACACAGAGAGGGAAGAAGCTGACTCCACCTCACGTCAATACTGCAGAAAGGTGAGTACTTCTCCAAGCAATTTAGCTCACAATAATCAGCTGTCCTGCAAAGGTTTAACAAATCTTTTAGCCAGTTAATCAGAATATTAATGCAGAGAACGTTACCTTTAACGTAAGGCGATATCTCGGCACTGAGGTGGAGACGCCGTCCTCCTGATATACCTCTGTGCTGAGTGGAACAGCTGAGTCTGGTGATGGGTGACAGCTGTCACCCAGGCTACTCCCATTAGGCGGCAGCGCCCTCTGGTGCCTGGAGCCCGCACTCCAGGCAGGGCGCCCTGGTGGTGGTGGGCCAGCAGTACCTCCTCTTCAGCGGCCCACACAACAGGACCCCCCCCTCAACGGGCGCCTCCTGGCGCACGACCGGGCTTGTCCGGATGGCGACGGTAGAAGTCGGCCAGGAGGGCCGGGGCCAGGATGAAGCCCTTCTTCACCCAGGAGCGCTCCTCGGGTCCGTACCCCTCCCAGTCCACCAGATACTGAAAACCCCGGCCCATCCGACGGACATCAAGGAGCCGGCGGACTGTCCAAGCCGGTGCTCCGTCGATGATCCGGCAAGGCGGCGCCGGACCCGGGGTGCAGAGGGGTGAGGTGTGAAGAGGCTTGATCCGGGAAACATGAAAAACTGGATGGATCCGCAGTGAGGCCGGAAGCTGGAGCCTCACTGCGGCGGGGTTGATGACCTTGAGGATCTTATAAGGTCCGATGTACCGTTCTTGTAGTTTTGGTGAGTCAACCTGTAGAGGAATGTCCTTGGTGGACAACCAGACCTCCTGCCCAGGACGATACTTGGGGGCCGGGGCTCGCCGCCGGTCTGCATGTTTCTTCGCCCTCGTCCGGGCCTGCAACAAGGCAGAGCGGGCGGCCCGCCACACCCGACGGCACTTCCGTAGGTGGGCCTGGACCGAGGACACACCGACCTCTCCCTCAACCACCGGAAACAAGGGGGCTGATACCCCAAGCACACCTCAAACGGGGAGAGGCCGGTGGCTGATGACACTTGGCTGTTGTGGGCGTACTCGATCCAGGCCAGGTGGGTACTCCAGGCCGTTGGGTGCACGGCTGTCACACAGCGAAGTGTCTGCTCCAGCTCCTGAATCGCCCGCTCTGCCTGCCCGTTGGGGGGGTGGTACCCAGACGAGAGGCTGACCGTGGCCCCCAGTTCCCGGCAGAAGCTCCTCCAGACATGTGAGGTGAACTGGGGACCGCGATCGGAGACGATGTCTGATGGTATGCCATGCAGACGGACGACGTGGTGGACCAGGAGGTCCGCTGTCTCCTGGGCCGTTGGGAGCTTCGGGAGGGCCACGAAGTGGGCCGCCTTGGAGAAACGGTCCACTATCGTGAAGACGACGGTGTTTCCCTGGGACGGCGGGAGACCCGTGACGAAGTCCAGACCGATGTGGGACCAGGGGCGATGAGGCACGGGCAGTGGCTGTAGCTGCCCTGAGGTCTTTCTGTGATCGGCCTTGCCCTGGCGCAGGTGGTACAGGCCTGGACGTAGTCCCGGACGTCGGCCTCCAGGGATGCCCACCAGAAGCGTTGCCGGACGACTGTCACGGTCCTTCGCACCCCTGGGTGACAGGAGAGCTTAGAACCGTGACAGAAGTCCAGGACTGCAGCCCTAGCCTCTGGTGGGACGTATAGTTTGTCCTTTGGTCCGTTTCCGGGGTCCGGGACACGGGTCAGGGCCTCCCGGACGGTCTTCTCCACGTCCCAGGTGAGGGCGGCCACGATAGCAGACTCCGGGATGATGGGATCCGGGGGATCCGACGGTTCCGTTTTGACTTCGTCTTCGTGCACCCGGGACAATGCATCCGACCTCTGATTCTTGGTCCCGGGACGGTAGGTAATCCGGAAGTCAAAACGGCCAAAGAACAGTGACCAGCGGCTTGCCTGGGGTTCAGTCGCTAGGCGGTCCTGATGTACTCCAGGTTCCGATGGTCAGTGAAAACCGTGAATGGCACGGCTGTTCCCTCCAACAGATGTCTCCACTCTTCGAGGGCCTCTTTCACAGCAAGGAGTTCCCGATTGCCGACGTCATAGTTCCGTTCAGCGGGGGTCAACCTGCGAGAAAAATAGGCACACGGTGAAGGACCTTATCGGTCTTCCCGCTCTGGGAGAGCACGGCTCCTATCCCTGAGTCCGAGGCATCCACTTCAACCACTAACTGGTGGCTAGGATCGGGCTGCACCAGAACTGGTGCAGACGAGAAGCGCCGTTTCAACTCCTTGAACGCGGCTTCGCACCGATCCGACCAGGTGAAGGGAACTTTTGAGGTCAGGGCTGTCAGGGGGCTAACTACCTGACTATAGCCCTTAAGAACCTCCTATAGAAATTAGCAAAACCGAGGAACTGTTGCAGCTTCCTACGGCTTGTGGGTTGGGGCCAATCTCTCACCGCCGCAACCTTGGCCGGATCAGGGGCGACGGAGTTAGAGGAGATGATAAACCCCAAGAAGGACAAAGAAGTGCGGTGGAATTCACACTTCTCGCCCTTCACAAACAGACGGTTCTCCAACAACCGCTGCAGAACCTGAAGGACATGCCGGACATGAGTTCAGGATCCGGGGAAAAGATGAGTATATCATCCAGATACACGAAGACGAACCGGTGCAGGAAGTCCCGCAGGACATCGTTTACCAACGCTTGGAAGGTCGCGGGAGCATTAGTGAGACCGAACGGCATGACCAGGTACTCAAAATGGCCCAACAGGTGTTAAATGCCGTCTTCCATTCGTCTCCCTTCCGGATCCGAACCAAATGATACGCATTCCTAAGATCAAGTTTGGTGAAGATATTGGCTCCATGCAAGGGGTGAACACCGAATCCAACAGGGGCAACGGGTATCGATTGCGAACCGTGATTTCGTTCAACCCCCTATAATCAATGCATGGACGAAGCCCCATCCTTTTTACCCACAAAAAAGAAACCAGCACCCATCGGAGAGGTGGAATTCCGGATCAACCCGGCAGCTAATGAGTCCCGGATGTAGGTCTCCATTGATTCACGCTCCGGCCGTGAGAGGTTGTACAGCCTACTGGACGGAAACTCACTGCCTGGAACCAAATCAATGGCACAATCATACGGGCGGTGGGGAGGAAGCGTGAGAGCCAGATCCTTGCTGAACACGTCAGCGAGGTCATGGTACTCCGCCGGCACCGCCTTCAGATTGGGCGGGACTCGGACCTCCTCCTTAGCTTGGGAGCCGGGAGGAACCGAGGAACCTAGACACTCCCGATGGTAGGTTTCGCTCCACTGAACCTACCCGGACGGCCAATCGATCCGGGGATTGTGCTTTAGCATCCATGGAAACCCCAAAACCACACGGGAGGTGGCCTGAGTCACAAAGAACTCGATCACCTCCCGGTGGTTACCTGACACCACCAGAGTTACTGGAGGTGTCTTATGTGTGATTGGTGGGAGTAGGGAGCCATCTAGCGCCCGAACCTGCACAGGCGAGGTAAGAGCCACCAGAGGGAGCCCTATCTCCCTGGCCCATCTGCTGTCAAGCAGATTCCCCTCAGAGCCCGTGTCCACCAGTGCTGGGGCCTTCAGGGTCGAATCCTCAAACAGGATCGTGACTGGGAGTCGTGTAGCAATGTGGGTGTCCCACGTGAATATTTTGGCCCACCCCTGGCCCAGTCTCTAGGGGCGGGCGTTGGAGTTTAACCGCTCGGGGCAGTCGTTTGCGAGATGCTCACTCGAGCCACAAACATAACAGGCTCCGTGGGCCCCTCCTTTGTGCTCCAGGTGCCCTAAATGTTGCCCTGCTTGTGTCCATAGCTTCGTCAGCAGGGGGAGCCATAGGCGCACGGAGCGCAGGAACAGAGGAGCGTGGGGAGGGCGGAGCTCGATCGGACCCGGAAGGGAGAGGCGACGTGTGCCTGGCCACGCCCTTCGCCTCGTTCCCGACGGCGTTCTTCTAACCGGTTGTCGAGTCGTATAACTAGATCGATGAGCCCATCTAAATCCCGCGGTTCGTCCTTAGCCACCAGGTGCTCTTTTAGGACCAGTGACAGTCCGTTTACAAAGGCAGCGCGGAGGGCAGTGCTATTCCAGCCGGATCTCGCCGCCGCGATGCGGAAGGCGACTGCATAGGCAGCTGCGCTCCGACGCCCTGTCTTATTGACAGTAGTGCGGTTGAAGCGGACTCTCCTCTATTGGGATGATCGAACACCGTTCTGAGCTCCCGTACAAACCCATCGTATGTGTGAAGGAGCCGTGAGTTCTGCTCCCAGAGCGCTGTAGCCCAAGCGCGTGCCTCCCCGCGAAGCAGATTTATCACATAAGCTACTTTGCTAGCATCAGTCGCGTACATCACGGGACGCTGTGCGAAGACGAGCGAACACTGCATCAGAAAGTCCGCGCACGTCTCCACAGCCTCCGTACGGCTCTGGAGGGCTTATGTATGCTTCTGGGGACGGAGGAAGGGACCGTTGAACGACCAGTGGAACGTCACTTTCGCGCGCAGGGTCCTCGGGAGGGAGAGCCGCAGCGGCGCCCGAAGGGCGCGCCTCCACTTGTGCGGCGAGAGCCTCCACCTGCGGTTCAGGAGAACGTGCTGCTCGGTCATTAAGTCGATCCGAGAGGTGAAAGCGGTGAGAATCCGCTGCAACTCACCGATTACCCCTCCCGAAGCCTCCGCCGCGCCTTGGTCTACCATGGCCGTTCAACAGCCGGTTGACGCCCCTCGGGGTCCATGACGCTGGCCGAGATATCCTGTTGTGAAAGTGTTGGAACACGGACCCACAACAGGGGGCGCAATGAACGGACAATGGAGAAAGTAAATAACAAGTTTTACTGTTGTGAAAATGCACAACCAATACAACAATTGACAATTTGGGTTTACACCGAATTCCACTGGTGTCGTGTGGGCAGGCTCGAAGGTAGGAGACGTCCGTCCAAGTCGAGCCGGAACCACCCAGATTTCCCTGCCACCGAACCCTGGAAATACTGGAACCGCCAAGTCCCGAATTCCCAGGTGGCCACTGCCTCCGCTCGTCGGATCCGGTACTGCTGGCAAGAGAACAAGCACAGGTGTGGATGCGGCTGCACCCAGTACACAGAGAGGGAAGAAGCTGACTCCACCTCACGTCAATACTGCAGAAAGGTGAGTACTTCTCCAAGCAATTTAGCTCACAATAATCAGCTGTCCTGCAAAGGTTTAACAAATCTTTTAGCCAGTTAATCAGAATATTAATGCAGAGAACGTTACCTTTAACGTAAGGCGATATCTCGGCACTGAGGTGGAGACGCTGTCCTCCTGATATACCTCTGTGCTGAGTGGAACAGCTGAGTCTGGTGATGGGTGACAGCTGTCACCCAGGCTACTCCCATTAGGCGGCAGCGCCCTCTGGTGCCTGGAGCTCGCACTCCAGGCAGGGCGCCCTCTGGTGGTGGTGGGCCAGCAGTACCTCTCTCTTCAGCGGCCCACACAACAATTATGTTGTTTTGCCCTGTCTTAAAGTAACCCTAATGATGTACTATTATTACACTAATTGCACAAATTTGTTTTTGTAGCCACTAACGACTGGGAGTGAAGCATGCTGGGGTCATTCTGAACTGGGAGTGAAGAGCTGGGGTCATTATGTTTTTGCAAGAGGAAATAACTTTCAGATGCCTGTTGATTAAAGGAATTATGTGCGCCAGGGAGTTTGAGATGGCCACTCACCCTCCCTTCGCGCACACACTAGAAAAGAGGGGGCAGAGCCATGCTCCGATAGAGTCTGCTGCGGGTTATGTACGAACGCCCAGCCGGTTGACAAGCGCACTCTGCCGAAGGTGTTGGCTCTCCACCTTAAAGGCGTCACGGTAAGAGAGAAAGAGATATTTTATGCGCTGCAACCACTTGTGTTTGATGTAACTGCTTTTGTGGGGAATAAATATACGCCTGTTTGTTCTAGCAAAATGCAGTCTGTGTGATCATTTCTGTGTGCCGATCTGACCGAACCTTGTTTCAAAACAATCTGTTGTACAAAATCTGTTATATATGGTGTTTTACATGGAAAAACAATACAAAAACTTTGGGACTTTTTTGTCTGGTGACTGCAAATATCCATTTTATACACTGATGGTTTAGATGAGTTTTACTGTACACGGTCCTGAACAATAAATTTACCTCTCAAAGCTTTGATGATGCTTCCATCCCACAGCTGACTTTACTTTCCCAAATTTTTCTTCTGTTCAGATCTGAAGGGAATCTGTACATCTTGAAGCCCTGCTGTGTCTATTTGTGCCTCCAAATGCACAGCAACCTGGTATTTTCAGCGAATAAATAAATAAAATAGCTGGATTTACAGTTGGATGTAAAGGTTTGGGCACCCTTGATGGTTTCCGTGATTTTCCTTTATAAATCATTGGTTGTTTGGATCAGCAATTTCAGTTAAATATATGATATAACAGACAAACACAGTGATATTGAGAAGTGAAATAAAGTTTATAGGATTTACAGAAAGTGTGCAATAACTCTTTAAACAAAATTCAGTAGGTGCATAAATTTGGGCACCCCAACAGGAAAAATACATAAATATTTAGTAGATCCTCCTTTTGCAAAAATTACAGCCTCTAAATGCTTCCTATAGCTTCCAGTGAGAGTCTGGATTCTGGTTGAAGGTATTTGGACCATTCTTCTTTACAAAACATCTCAGGTTTGTTGGTTTCCGAGCATGGACAGCCTGCTTAAAATCACACCACAGATTTTCAATAATATTCAGGTCTGGGGACTGAGATGGCCATTCCAGAATGTTGTACTTGTTCCTCTGCATGAATGCCTTAGTAGGTTTTGAGTAGTGTTTAGGGTCGGTGTCTTGCAGAAAGATCCAGCCCTGACACAACTTCAACTTTGTCACTGATTCATGAACATTGTTCTCAAGAATCTGCTGATATTAACTGGAATCCATGTGACCCTCAACTTTAACAAGATTCCCAGTACCTGCACTGGCCACACAGCCACACAGCATGATGGAACCACCTCCAAATGTTACTGTAGGTAGCAAGTGTTTTTCTTGGAATGCTGTCTTCTTTTTCTGCCATGCATACCGCCCTTGTTATGTCCATATAACTCAATTTAGTTTCATCAGTCCACAGCACCTTATTCCAAAATGAAGCTGGCTTGTCCAAATGTGCTTTAGCATACCTCAAGCGACTGTTTGTGGTGTGTATGCAGAAAAGGCTTCCTCTGCATTACAGCATCATACAGCATCTCTTTGTGCAAAATGCGCTGTATAGTTGAACGATGCACAGAGACACTATCTGCAGCAAGATCATGTTGTAGATCTTTGGAGCAGGTCTGTGGGTTGGCTATGACTGTTCTCACCATCCTTCACTTCACCTTATCTGAGATTTTTCTTGACCTACCACTTCGGCCTGAAATAGTACTGTGCCCTCGGCCTTCCATTTCTTCACTATGTTCCTCACAGTGGAAACTGACAGATGAAATCTCTGAGATACCTTTATGTATCCTTCCCCTAAACCATGATGTTGAACAGTCTTGTTTTCAGGTCATTTGTGAGTTGTTTAGAGGCTCCCATGTTGCCACTCATTAGAAGAGATGAAAAGAAGGGAAACATTTGCAAATGGCCACCTTAAATACCCTTTCTCATGATTGGATTCACCTGCGTAAGGAGGTCAAGGGACAATGAACTTACCAAACCAATTTTGTGCTCCAATAATTAATGCTAAATGTATTCAAATCAATAAAATGACAAGGGTGCCCAAATTTATGCACTTGCCTAATTTTTTTCAATAATTATTGCACACTTTCTGTAAATACTATAAACTTCATTTCACTTCTCAAATATCAGTGTGTTTGCAAACTTTTGCATACAACTGTATGCAGACATCCAGACAGATTAACAGCGAATGCTATTTTGAACCCAAGATGGCACCATGAGTCACGTGACCGATTTTTTTCAACGATCATGTCACCACTCTCTCTATCAAGGCACACTAGTACCGTTTCAAAACCCGAGCAGTCTGGACGTGCAGAGGTACAAATTAATGTTCAGCGCTCTGACACTTGCCAGTTTCTGGAAAGTGGGATCGGAGTAATTTCCCTGATTACAGTCCGACCGTTTATTTTTTCAAATCAGACACAAATGGCTGTGATTTGACACATTTCTGCTTTCAGTGCTTTGTCTCCCATAACATTATAACAGTTTTTACAGTGCAATTACAATGGATCAGAAAAGTCCGCAACTTTACAGCACAAAGTTAATAAAAGAGAAAAATGTACAGCTTACCTTTGATTTGGAGGTGATGATTGTAGAGAGAAAAGCTTGTTGAGGGTCAAATAAGTCCATAATAAAGCATAATCCAAAGATGAGTAACTTCGTACTCTTAAATTATGATAAGACTGAAATGATGGTTCTTGGTCCAGCCAGACATTGGCATCAATTTGACCTGTTGGCACTTAATTTGGGTTTGTGTGTTAAACATCATACAGACAAAGTGAGAAATCTTGGGGTACTTTTTGATCCTACGTTATTCTTTGGCCCCCACATTAGAGATATTACGAGGACTGCCTTCTTCCATCTGTGAAACATAGCGAGGATTTGACCAATCCTGTCTATGGCTGATGCTGAGACTTTGATACATGCATTATTTCTTCCAGATTGGATTATTGTAATGCTTTATTTTCTGGTCTGCCGCAGTCTAGCATTCAGGGTCTTCAATTAGTGCAGAATGCTGCTGCCAGAGTTTTGACACAAAGTAGAAAGTTTGACCACATTACACCCCTGGTGTCCCTTCATTGGCTTCCGGTTTCTGCCAGATCGGATCTTAAAGTCCTCTTGCTGGTCTGTAAAATTGTTCTTGGACTGGCTCCTTCCTACCTGGCTGACTTGGTTAAGCCCTACATACCTGCATGGCCCTTGCGTTCACAGGGCACAGGGCTTTTGTGTTCCAAGGGTGAATATAAAGTCTGTGGGGTATGAACCTTCTCCTACCGTGGCCCTACTCTTTGGAATGCTCTACCTGCAGTTATTAAGCAGTCTGACATGGTGGAGATTTTTAAATCAAGACTGAAGACCCACTTTTTTAGACTGTCTTATCATTAATCTATTCTGTTTTTATGTTTGCTTTGTAATTTCTTTTTATTCTACTGTGTTTTACCTTTTTGTTGTGCCCTTTTGATTTAAAATTACTTTGTGTTGTCATAAATTGTGTGTTATGTGAAGCGCCTTGGGGTGACTGTGTCGTGAGATGGCACTATATAAATTAATAAATTGAAATTGAATTGAAATTTATATGCAGTTTACACTGCAATATATGGCATAACAACTTCCAAAGAATATTACCTACTATTCTACATAATTTCACTTAGATGAATTATTCATTTAATGACCATCAAATCCAAAAAATCATTAATGATATTTTCATCACAATTAGTCCAGCGGTTAAATCAAATCAAATCAAATCAATTTTATTTATATAGCGCCAAATCACAACAAACAGTTGCCTCAAGGCGCTTTATATTGTAAGGCAAAGCCATACAATAATTACGGAAAACCCCAACAGTCAAAACGACCCCCTGTGAGCAAGCACTTGGCGACAGTGGGAAGGAAAAACTCCCTTTTAACAGGAAGAAATCTCCAGCAGAACCAGGCTCAGGGATGGGCAGTCTTCTGCTGGGACTGGTTGGGGCTGAGGGAGAGAACCAGGAAAAAGACATGCTGTGGAAGAGAGCAGAGATCAATCACTAATGATTAAATGCAGAGTGGTGCATACAGAGCAAAAAGAAAAAGAAGGGACATATTTTTGTTCACATTGTGATAAAAGTGCCAGATTTGGTACAGAAATAGCTTATCATATTAGGTTTCATATAAAATTGAGACCCCAGCTGGATCTTGCTTATGAGGGCAATTATATGGATTTTAATACATACGGCTAATTTTTGCCAAAATATCATAATATTATAATGCATTTCTCATATATAGTTACTTCTAACATGCACATGATTGTGGTGCCCAAAAGCCATTTTAAAGGCCAGGGAGGTAAAATAGTATATCACCAGTGTTTACATTTGATCTCTTGTCATAACAAATATGCACCGCTTGCATGTACAGGAGCTTTGGGTTGCATTTGGAGTTGGAAAACACCAACGGTATATACCAGCTCACACAATTGCTGGCATTCTTGGACATGAAACATGCTTAGCATTGTAATTTTTCCATGCAGTTACTGGGTGTGACACTGTCTCATCTTTTGCTGGGAGAGGGAAGAAATCTGCTTTTGAGACCTGGAAAGTCTTTCTTGCTGTCACTCCTGTCTTCTCTGGCATGTCCTGAGTCAATACAAGGTGATGATCTATCTTTGCTGGAAAGATTTGTAGTACTTCTGTACAAGTGGACCAGCCCTGATACCAGTGTAAACAAGGCCCGATAAACATTATTTGCACATGATGCCCGGACCATTGAGAACATACCACCAACTCAAGATGCTCTTCACGAACACCTGAAGAGAGCTGCATATCAAGGTGGGCGTATCTGGGGACTGTGCCTACAATCACTACACCAGCTACCTAGCCCACAAGACCGGGGATGGCAACTCACTGATGGAAGATGGACTCCAAAGTGGACCACATTACAAGAAGCTTCAAAAGCTTGTCAGGAGCTGATTAAATGTTGATGCAAGAAAGCATGCAGGGGCCTCAGCAAATGCTATAGAGCAAGTTTACTCTGCACTGCTGCTCTTTGCTTCTGTAGTGGTAGCTGCCATCAGGACTATCATCATTGCTGTTTGACAGTTGACCCTCCACAACTGAGTTGGTATCATCCTCTGATGTTTTTCAATGGAAGAGTTAAAAATGTTTGAAAAAGCAGTTCAATGCTTGAATGACCAGAGTGGTCACTTGGATATGTGCCCCTTGTATTATTTCTTGACAAGCCTTCAGCCTATTTTTGCTGAATTTAGCAGTTACATTTGACATAATAGTTCAGAAATCAGCATTAATAATTTATGTAATAAACATACATAATCTCAGCATTTACAGTAGTGTTCAGAATAATAGTAGTGCTATGTGACTAAAAAGATTAATCCAGGTTTTGAGTATATTTGTTATTGTTACATGGGAAACAAGGTACCAGTAGATTCAGTAGTGTTGTGTGTGTTGGGGGGTGTGGCTGGACATGTTGGTGTTTTCTTTTCTTTGCTCTCCAGGTGGTATGCAAACTGGGTTTTTTTCTGTGGAGAAGGTGCTGGCGGAAGAGTCCTTCACCCTCATTAGAACTATTAGCTGCACCTGTGGATGATGCTCACGTGCAAACTTAAAGATTTTCAGCTGAAGCAGATAATGAGATGGCGTTCTGCATTTAAGCCATGAGTGATTCGAGCAGAAGTGCCGGGAACTCGACCTTGTGATGTTCGTTTGTGAGACGCGGAGGACCGCACCAGGGTTTGACACATCGTGCCTGTGAAGGAGGACGGGTGAGGGACACATGCTGTCAGCACGCATCAGAGGTGATGATTGTCTGAATAAGTGTTAACAGTAATTTGGTATTTTGTTACGCAGTATATTTGAACACTGACGAGAATTGTGCAGTTTGCTCCTCACTGTTGTGGCGTACAGATTGATGATCCTCCACCTGTTGTGACAAGCTGCTCATTTATAGACAGTTTAAATTCAGACCTGAATGTGTTGCTGATAGTGTGTGCCTTTGAAGGATATGTATTGTAGCTCTGTTGATTTACCTCACCTTTTCCGTCCTTCACAGAGTCAGTTTGTCGTATCCACCTGGGGGGTGTTCGGCGGTGAATCTGAGTCCAGAAAGCACCGGGCTTCGATCCATTTGGGCGCTGGAGAGCGCGCCGTCCTTCACCTCGCCAGACAACTGAATATTTATGTTGTACACCAATTATTGCACAGGAGGGAAATAAATTGGTTTTGTTTTTGGAACCGCTTTCTGGTTATTTAGCGCTGGGTTCAGTCAGACGCTGGTCCACTCCTCAATCCGCGGCAGCACATAACAGTAGTTCCCGGCCATTCCAAAATGGACCCAGCGGCAGAAGCGGTTCCATTTGCAGAGAGAGTCCAAGAACACTTGGAGAAGATATGGGAGCAATTACAGCATCTCGCAAACCAAATTAAATAAACAGATGCCCGCGTTACGGGCTTGCAGTGCAAGCCGTTCCGCTTCCTGCTGCTCCAGCTGCGGCACCATCGATACCGGTGCAGATAACTCCGTCACCCAGAGATTCGGCTTCTGAACCGATTATTTGTCATCCGGAACCTTATGCGGGAAACGTTGAAGCCGCCATATTGCCCCGGTCACATAAGCGTCAAGAAAAACAATGATGACGTATCTCCAGGTGTTTTTGGACAGGCATGCTAATGTATATAAAGACAAAAAAAAAAAAAAGAAAAAAAGGGGGACAGACCTTTGATTATTTAGTTGTTTGGTCTGTTTTTGTTCTTATTTAGGGGTTATAAATTATTTAAGGTTTTAGAGGCGGTTCTGGTGGAGTGAACGACTGGTAGGTCGGGGTTCGGCTGGACTCGGGTAATCGTATGTTTTCATTGTTTGGATTTAGGTAATTTTTGTTTGAGGATTGGGTCGTTTTGTTGTTTTTATTTCCCTGTTCCCCTAGCCCCAACCTCACATGCTCTAGGACCGTTTGGTCTTTTGGGTTATGGGGTGGTGCAGGTTGGTTACGCTGAGCGTTTCTCAGGAAACCTCTGCACCTAGGGGGGGGGGTGGTCAGGGGCATTTTTTTGGGTTTGGTTGATGCCCGGTTCCACTCCAGCCCGGTGGGCCTTTGGCTGTTCGTCATTGGTGTTAACTGTGTGCAGCGGGAACATACCTCAGTCGGATTGGTGGGCTGATCTGTGCCGTTCGCCATTTCGGTAGTACCTCCCCTCCCGATGGGCTGGTGGTATGGTCGGGTTGGGGCACCGGACGCGTTTTACGGTTTTCCGCTGCGCTTAGGGGAGGGGACTGGGTTAGTTTTTCCTGTTTCCTCCCCCAGCTTGGTAGTTTTGTGCCGTTCGCCAAAATTGAGCTGATGATAGGCTCTGGGAGCATTCTGGGGTCTTTCGGGGTGCTGGGGCGGTAACAGGGTTTACTGGTTGTTTTGTTTGCCCCCGGGGTGGTTTACTGACATCCGCCGGGGGTTGGTTTTTTGTGTTTTTTATGTTTCCTTCCAGGTTCCACCTCCAGGGTTGATGGGACGGGGGGGGGGGGGGGGGGGGGGGGGGGGGGGGGATTGTGGGGCCGACTAGCCAAGTGTGGCCGGGTCTGGGGTTCCTGGGTTGTGGGGAGGTTGCCTCCTGGGGTTGATGGTACGGTCCTCTGGGGGGGCGCTGTTGCTCCATATATACCTGGGGACCTCTGTGGGATTCCGGTTTTGGTTGTTACTCCTGGAACTGGCGGTGAAAGTCTTCTGGGGGGGTGTTGGGCCCTGCACGTCATTCTGGGGGGGTTGTTTGTTATTTTTCTTTGTGAATTTATGTTTGTATGGTGTTGTTGGGGCTATGTTGGGTGATAGGATTTGGGAGTTTTTCTTTTCTTCCCGGGGTTGAATGGGACGGTCCCCTGGGGAGGGTGTGGGTGGGTTTTGTGTTTTTTTTTTGTATGTGGGGTTGTATATGGGACTCTTTTGGGGTTTTGTTGATGCCGGCCGGTCTTCCAGCCGCGGTACCCTGTCCTGCTGTCTGCTGTGGACTTCGGGAGCGATACGTCGTCTGCTTCCTGTCGTGGACCCCGGAGGGTGATGCTGTTCTTGGACCTGGTCTGTTCGGTCGCCAGGAGGCTTCCCGTTGATGGGGGGGTACTGTTGTGTGTTGGGGGGTGTGGCTGGACATGTTGGTGTTTTCTTTTCTTTGCACTCCAGGTGGTATGAAAACTGGGTTTTTTTCTGTGGAGAAGGTGCTGGCGGAAGAGTCCTTCACCCTCATTAGAACTATTGGCTGCACCTGCGGAGGATGTTCACGTGCAGGCCTAACGGCTTGCAGCACCTGTGGATGATGCTCACGTGCAAACTTAAAGATTTTCAGCTGAAGCAGATAATGAGATGGCGTTCTGCATTTAAGCCATGAGTGATTCGAGCAGAATTGCCGGGAACTCGACCTTGTGATGTTCGTCAGTCAGACACCGGTCCGCTCCTCAATCCGCGGCAGCACATAAGTAGATTCTCACAAATCCAACAACACCAAGCACTCTTGATATGCACACTCTTAAGGCTATGAAACTGGGCTATTAGTAAAAAAAGTAGAAAAGGGGGTGTTCACAATAATAGTAGTGTGGCATTCAGTCAGTGAGTTCGTCAATTTTGTGGAACAAACAGGTGTGAATCAGGTGTCCCCTATTTAAGGATGAAGCCAGCACCTGTTTCACATGCTTTGCTCTTGAAAGCCTGAGAAAAAATGGGACATTCAAGACACTGTTCAGAAGAACAGCGTAGTTTGATTAGAAAAGTTGATTGGAGAGGGGAAAACGTATACGCAGGTGCCAAAAATTATAGGCTGTTCAGCTACAATGATCTCCAATGTTTTAAAATGGACAAGCAAACCCGAAACACGTGGAAGAAAAATGAAACAACCATTAAAATGGATAGAAGAATAACCAGAATGGCAAAGGCTCACCCATTGATCAGCACCAGGATGATCAAGACAGTCTGGAGTTATCTGTAAGTGCGTGGACAGTTAGAAGACGCCTGTGTGAAGCTAATTTATTTGCAAGAATCCCCCGCAAAGTCCTTCTGTTAAATAAAAGACGTGCAGAAGAGGTTACAATTTGCCAAAGAACACATCAACTGGCCTAAAGAGAAATGGAGGAATATTTTGTGGACTGATGAGAGTAAAATTGTTCATTTTGGGTCCAAGGCAAACAGTTTGTGAGACGACCCCCAAACTCTGAATTCAAGCCACAGTTCACAGTGAAGACAGTGAAGCATGGTAGTGCAAGCATCATGATATGGGCATGTTTCTCCTACTATGGTGTTGGGCCTATATATCGCATACCAGGTATCATGGATCAGTTTGGATATGTCAAAATACCTGAAGAGGACATGCCCTTGAAATGGGTGTTTCTGTTGTGTGTTGGAGGGGGGTTGGCTGGACAAGGTTGGGTTGTTTTGTGTTTATTTTCCTTCCCAGGTGATTTGGGGCTGTTCTCTGAGGAAAATGTGCTGCAGAAGAGTCTCTCTCATCTGTTACGATGATTGGCTACACCTGTTGCATTCTCGTGCGGCTCTCTATCAGGACAATCCACGACACCTGTGATGTTCACGTGCAGATCCGAGGACTTCCAGCTGGTACCAATGTATTGATGAAGAACTACATTTAAACCAGCAGTGAGTTGGATAAGATTGCCGGAGAATACGACCTTGTGACGACCATGTGGGGACGCTGAGGGCTGTTTCAGAGTCTGACATCGCGCCTATGAAGGAGGACGAGAGTGAGAGGCAAATGTTGTCAGCACACGACAGAGGTGAATATTCTGAAAAGTTTATCCGTGAATGTAAATTGGCGTTTATACGCAGCTATAAGTAATTATTGGTGGAAATTGTTTGGCTTGCTCCTCATGGCAGTGGCGTGTGGATTAATGATCCTCCACTAGCTGTGAGCAGCAGCCTCTTTGAACTAAGTTTGAAACCAGACCTAAACGTGTAGCTGATAAGTTTGCCTCTAAACAATATTTCGTAGTAATAAGTGTTGAATAATCTCATCTCTGTTCCTCCTAAGCAGAGTACAGTCTGGGAAAGTCACTGGGGGGGTGTTGGCGGAACTCCTGAGTCCTGACGTTCGGACCTCCGACTGTTGAGACACTGAGAGAGCGTGCTGCCTTTTCACCTCACCAGAACTTAATTATTTAGTATTTCATGTATAGCACAAAGGGAGAAAAATAAATGTGTTTTCTTTTTGGAACTGCTTCTGATTATTTCATGCTGGGTTCAGTCAGATACTGGACCGTTCCTCAATCCGCGTCTTATCCATAACAGTTTCAACAAGACAATGACCCCAAGCACACTAGTAAACAAGCAAAATCTTGGTTCCAAACCAACAAAATTAATGCCTCGCAGATGTGAAGAAATCATGAAAAACTGTGGTTATACAACTAAATACTAGTTTAGTGATTCACAGGATTGCTAAAAAAGCAGTTTGAACATAATAGTTTTGAGTTTGTAGCGTCAACAGCAGATGCTACTATTATTGTGAACACCCCCTTTTGTACTTTTTTTTTTTACTAATAGCCCAATTTCATAGCCTTAAGAGTGTGCATATCATGAATGATTGGTCTTGTTGGATTTGTGAGAATCTACTGAATCTACTGGTACCTTGTTTCCCATGTAACAATAAGAAATATACTCAAAAGCTGGATTAATCTTTTTAGTCACATAGTACTACTATTATTCTGAACACTACTGTATTTGATATGTCATTTGTCCAGAAATATTTATACATGTTGATTCAGAACAGGATTATATCACCCCTACCCCTTAATTACAGTGACACATGGCACTTTTTAGGTAGTTTTATAGTTGTTATAGATGGCTGTTATTATTACAGTAAAAAGAGGTAGAAAAATTATTAGGTACTTTCTGGGATTACACACAATTATCTGGTCACAACATCAAGTTTTGAAATGCAATCCACTCAGTCATAAAATTTGTTTTCCTATACCCCTTATCAAACCCAGCATACTGCTTATCCAAGGCTTAATGGAAAATTAGTTGGTATATTTTAGTATATTTTGGATATTTTTGACACAAATAGCAAATTTGGACACTTCATTTGGTTATAACAGTCATTTACAAGTTATTGTTGAAACCTGTCCACCTCCTGGAATTTGCACGATTTTCACAATTTTGCTATTTTAGGCCTGAAATTGTTTTTCTCTGGTCTGACAAACCAAGGTAGATTTTGATGTGGGTCCCTAGCTTAAATTAATCTCCATATCTTATAGAACATCGCTGCCACTTTTGGTGCTTTTATCACATTTTGAACGATTTTTCCCTTATCCGCTGGACTAAATCGGAACACACTGGAGGGGATACAATTAAAATCACCACATATTTACCCATGTTATCAAATTACTCACTAAAATTACCCCCTGTAGGGTTAGGGACATCAATAGTTTTGTTGGTGTTAGAAAGATCACAGAAGTCTGCAGCATGTTCCAATGCAACTAAATTTACCATTACATCAGTGTCTTCTATTACAATACATCATTGTGGAGGTAATTCTCATGTAAAATTTGAATGATACTCTATGAGCCTTGCTGATGTATTTCACTATGCTCTTCAGGAAAGATCAAGAATTCCCCGTCTCATCCAGACTCTGTTCCACACACTGGTTCTCCTCCATTCATTTCTGAAATTAAAAACAAAACAATGAAATCATCCAATTCTGTGTGGCTGGGAGTATCACAGCCACTGAGAGTGTGTGTTTCCGCCACAGAAGACAAAGTCATTTGTCAATCCTCTGATGAAAAAAATTCAACAAATTAAAACAAAACACACAATTAGTGCCCAAAAATACCAGGTACAAGTTCACTGGGAGAATTTAATTCACTGCAAAGGTCCCCTCCAAATTCCTAGCAAAAGAATCTTCAAAATCTGAAAAAACAAAG
Source organism: Thalassophryne amazonica (assembly GCF_902500255.1). Lineage (NCBI taxonomy): Eukaryota > Metazoa > Chordata > Actinopteri > Batrachoidiformes > Batrachoididae > Thalassophryne > Thalassophryne amazonica. The sequence continues at coordinate 25,252,168 of NC_047104.1, read as the reverse complement.
GAAGTGTTTAACTGAAACAGTGACATCTAGACAGCAACACCCACACTTTTAGCAAGCCAAAATTTGGATATTTTATGGTTTCAATTAATTTAAAGCTTTAAATTTGGTTAAGAAATCGTTTTTTCTTTATTCTTTATTAATTTCGTACAGAAAATTATATCAATGAAAATATTAACTACAAATGTAAAAGCTGAATTGATGCAAGATTAATATGAAAAATAAAAAATACTAAAAATATAAGTCCAGGTATTCACTATAAAATGGAATATAAATGAATTGAATTCTAAATATATATTCACATACTTACCAAAAGGGAGAGAAGCAATAGATCAATTTAAAATCAAAATACCCCTGCATAATTAATATAAAAGTGTTTAAAAATAAACGTTTAAAACCAAATAAAATGCCATAAGGCCCCTCACCAATAGATGGCAGCGCCTCCCAGAAGGCTTGGAGATTCGGGAGGGAGGGGTTTCCTGTTTACTCCAAGCATTTGTCTGTGAAGTGAGCTCCATAATGCTGTGCTTACCACCAACCAACAATAACAATAAAAACTTGGAAGACCATTTTGGACCGTACAGAGTACCGTCACTCAACCACAGTAGCTTCCACAATAAACCAAGTCGTGCAGTCCCATGGCCCTGGGCAAGCACCAGAGAAGTCGAGGCTAGATTAGCTTAGTCCACATGGTTCTGTGCTAACTAAGTTTTAAAGTGTTTTAAAATTTAAAAATCGACAAACAGACTTGACGGTTCTATCCGATAAATTCTATCACACTATCAGAGGACCCTCTGTAACGGAAAAAAACCACCCCACATTATGAAATTAACAAACAGTCGGGACTTTTTACCAAGGCGAATCATTCATCCCTCACTGGAACACTCTACTTCCAGCAAGGGGGATCCTCCACTCCCCTGCTTCGAGACCTTCTTGGCATCGGCTAGAAAACAAACCACAGCCAGACATTTCCCCAACTAATAAAATTAGCCAGAGAAGAAGGAAAGAGAAAAAAAAATTTCCACTGTGACTTTCAACAACTCTCTAAGCTAACTATGGAAATTTTGGATGCAGACCATCACTTTAATACAACCAACATCAATTTTATAGTAGTCAATATTGCAGAAATTGCGATAATACAGGTTTCCCTGCTCACCCGTTAAAGGTGCCCTTTTGTTGTTTGTAAAAATCAAGTCCGTCGTTCAACCAAACCATGCTGGGACAGATTTCCATTAAACATTCTCCTTTTATTATGTAGGCTATTGAGTGTAGTCCTATCCACTTCTGCATAAACAAGACTACCTTTATGAATGCTATATAACATTGTAATAATACCAACTATCATTACTGTTATTGTTATTTTGGCTGGTGTTATAAACATAAGTTATATTAGCCTGCTAAACTATTGGAGCTATTGGAGGACTGATATTTACTAAATAAGAGGTTTTTTGTTTGTTTGTTTGTTGTTTTTATTTTTTGACAGACCAAAATCCTGATTCATCACCTGTCAGTGTGCCATGGGACAGAGACAATGGGCCACTAAAACTATAGAGGTATGAATCTGCAAAGATGGCACGGTCTGGACTGTTTTCTCCTGTCATAGAGACAGAAGAAAACAAGACAATGACAAGCACGTAATGTGCTCACCGAGTCAGGAGGCCCCACGGTACAGGCCAAGCACAATATCGAAGATCCCTTGACTGAATTTCTGTGTTTGGTTGATGATGGCAGATTGAACCACATCAAGGACTGCACCATTGCTGAGGCGCACAGAGTCAATGAGGACAGCTCATGGGATATGACAGTAGCTGAACTAAAGGCCTTCAACGCCTTTAGTTATGGCATGCATGGTGGCAGAAACATGGACTTGTTGAGCTTTTGGTCATCTGACCGGGGCTATGCATTTGTCAAGGAGACCATGTCATCAAACAGATTCCAGGAAATCAAGCAGATTCTATGTTTTGACACATAGGAGACCAGATGCACACACCTGCAAGACAACAAGTCTGCCCTGGCTGCCGAGATGTGGGAGAGATACATCCAGAACAGCATCGCTTGTTACAATCACGGTGCTGACGTAACTGTTGATGAACAGCTCTTCCCAAAAAAAAGGCAAGATGCAGCTTCATTCAGTATATAGCAAGCAAACCGGATACATTTGGATACAACACAAAATATATGGTGAATGGTGCCCCCAGTGGAACTACAGGCCAAGAAAAGCCTGGTTGGTACAGAAAGTAAGTGCAGACATGAGCTCTAACCCCCACCCGTGTAAAGGCTTAAAAAGCACTGTTCACCACAGAGGTGCCGAAAAGTGACAGTGCAACACTAATGGTGTATCAGCGCAAACCAAAGAAAAACATCTGCATTCTGAGCACTCTCCACACAGCTGTTACCACTGCAAGTGGAAAAAAGGCAAAACCAGAAACAGTTATATACAACAACAGAACCAAGGTCGGAGTGAATGTGCTGGATACAATGGCTAGAAAATACTCAGTGAAAGCACCTACACGTATACGGCCAGTGGCTGTATTCTGTAATGTCCTTGACCTCGCAACTATAAATGCCTCCATCCTGTTCAACACCTGCACCAACGAGAGGATGTCACGGAGGAACTTCATTATGGAAGTCGCAAAGGAATTGCGCAGCAAACATATGAAAGCAAAAGGAGCACAGATGATGGTGCGGCAGCCAGAACGCGCAGCAGCAGACAGAGCAGAGAAGGCAGTGAAAGTGCAACAAAAAATATGTAAATATATCAATGGACACTTGCAGCAAATCTCACAAGGTAGTGTGTGGGAATTGCAGATGGAAGGTGGAGGTTACCTGCCTTGAGTGTCAGTAAGTCTGTGAAAGTGACGCACAGTTGACCTATCTAACAAAACAAGCTGATGCCGTGGCTCAGGTCTAACCTACTATACTTTGATCATTTTTGTTACATACTTTTGAGAATATTTTCATCATTCGTTTTCATAAAGCATGATATTTTGTTCAGCAAAACAAATGTTGCTCTCCTAATCTGTTTGTTTTCGTGCAGTTCAGTGAATTTTTCTGTGCCAACTGACTGGTTGACTGGTCATTTTTGGGCACATAGGTTTCACAGACATTGAATTGAATTGAATTGAACTGAATTGATTAGACACACATGCAACAAAATTTCACTATACAACAACAAAACTCATAAACAAAGTAGTCAAAGAAAAAAAAGACAGAAAAAATAAACATTGTACATGCTGCCTAAAGGCATAGGCAGAAGCAAAGCTTATCAACGCCTACACCCCTCCATGAAGTCAAATCAAACCAGGCATATGTGCCTGTTCATAAACGTTCATTTTTAAACAAAATCTTAACAACAGCAGCTCATAATTACAATTACAAGAAAACAAAAATATTTCCCAAACAGCTCAAACTGGTTACCACCTACATATTTCAGTAGAAAAGGTTCAAGTATAATAACACCTTCATACAACACAACTCAACCACTTTCATCTAATACATACCTGGAGAAGACTATTTCTTTGTATAAATATTTTAACTGGTTGATATCTGGACATCGCTCGAGTTTCTCAGGGAGATTATTCCATTTTTTAGGACCACAAATGGAGACTCAGAAGCATTTCCTGGTTCTCCGAGCACCAGCAATTGATACAAACCCCTTAAATTATACATTCCTCCTTTTTGCGTAAAATATTCTTGAATTCTAAATGGTAATTTCTTATTTTTCACTTTATACACCAATTGAACAGTCTTGAATGAAATCATATAAAGTTTTAATAGCTTTGATTTAATGAACAATGGATTGGTATGATCCCGATACCCTGCATAGTAAATTATTATTCTTAATGTTCTTTTTGAAGGATGAATAATGGTTGCATTGTAGTTTTATAGTTATTGCCCCAGACTTCAGCACAGTACGTCAAGTAAGGTGCAATCAATACACAATACAGAGTGTGAAGTGATTTGCTGTCAAGAATGTGCTTTGCCTTATTTAATACTGCAATACTTTTGGATGTTTTCTTTTGTATATGTTGAACATGAGCTTTCCAGTTCATTCTATTATCAATAATCACACCTAACAACTTAATCTCTTTGACACATGATGTTTACCCCAAATATATTTAACTGTATATGTACATCCTTTTTATAATTTCCAAATAACATCATTTTACTTTTAGATCAATTTAATGACAATTTGTTAATATCAAACCAACTCTTCAACTTTGTTATTTCAGTTCTTAAATCAAATAATAATTGTTGCAAATTCTCTCCTGAACAAAACAAGTTTGTGTCATCAGCAAAGAGAACTGCTTTAAACATATCCGAAACTTTACATAAATCGTTGATATATAAAATAAATAATTTTGGTCCCAACACAGAGCCCTGGGGAACCCTGCAAACGATGTCCAGATACGCACCAGATGTTCAGAAAGAGCTTTTTTTTTTTTTTTTTTTTTTGACTGGACTGAAATGTTTACTTATGTTCTTTGTCGAATTTTATCATAGTTTCTGAAAAAACCTTTTCATTTGTTTTATTTCATTGAAAATTTTATTGCATTTTCACATTTATCTGTGACAGTCAGATTGTTCTGTTTGTTTAGCGTAATATGTGTTTCATAGGTCTTCATAAAATGCTTTTTTTTAATGCACTAAAATGTATATTTGTGATATTTACATTGTATGTATATCCTAAAATGCAATAACTAATTGTTTTTATTTTATTGAGGAAAAAAAAAGAATATTCATATCATTTGAATCTGTAATTACAATAGCAGGTTCTGTGTTTGTGGATTAACTAATAAATTTTCACACTCGTTAGAATTTTAATTTTGTGTCCTGGTGTTTATTATTACCTATTCTTTACATTACAGACCAATTTATTATTACATTTTGTATTGCTAATTGAAATTATACATATTGTATGAGCTGTCAAAATGACGGCTTTGGCCATTCTTGTATTTACTGCATTCCAGTAGTCTGAGTGTGTTGTATGCTATTGATGGTGGCACTTTTAACAGCTGTCAGTAGCTTCATCCATTAGATTCACTTAATGCACAATTACTGAGAAAATACGTGGCTCATAACATTTAATGTCACACAGTGCACAGTGCAGTTCCCAAAATATGACTTAATAACCACCCAAACTGAGGTTAGTCTGTTAGCTTAGGTGGTTGGACACCAAAAGAGGGACATGTTCACGCTTCTTCATCACATGCTGAGTCACCTACACTCCAACCCTATATGAAATATGGAACTAAAGACCTGCTGAACCATCTTTTCTTTTTGTGTGAAACAGTGCAAAGCTTTTGGTTTGACCTTCAACAATGGATTGTCTCTGAAGAAATTTGGATCAGTAATCTAAACATCACAGACATCAAATCTGGGATATTAACTGTAATGACTTTGGTATTAATAATATAATTTTACTCAGCAAGCATTACAGACACAAATGTCTTTTTTTCAAGACAAAACTAAACACTACTTATTGGAAAAACGAGTTTAAACTTAATTATGTCTCTATCATTGACTGAATCCAATAATGTTTTAAAACTAGTTTCTTTTATAGACAAATTTGATTTGTAAATGTTCGGCTGCCCTATATTTTCTTTTCTTTTATTATTTGTAAATAGCATTCAGTATGTCCCTTATGTTCTTGTAGTATAGTATTTCCATGTATGCAGCTATTTCAGGATTTTGAACCTGTTTTGTTTGGATTTGATTCATAAATAAATTATTTATTTATGTATTTATTTATTGTAAAGGAGGTGCCGTTGTCTCCTTCAGGGAGGTGGTGGCGTCATGGTTTGCACATGATTTAAGAAGTTTTAATTTGTCATGTGATGGTTAATAATCACATTATTTCCTTTGATCGGTTTGGATGTACAGAGTCAGTCTGCAGACGCGCCGGTGTCAGGGGTGATTTTTAGGACTTTCTGTAATTTGTTATGAAATAATGCTGAATGTATGTGGAAATGATCGTTGTACAGAAGCTTCTGAGATCTGTCGCTGAGATAGATTATTAGCGTGAAGTTTTAAGCAGAAACGAGGTGATAATCGCTTAACACCATTGTCTCCATCTGACTTCCGCGTCAGAAAGGAGGGCTGTCTGTTGTGTGGGCCGCCAGAAGAGGAGGTACTGCTGGCCCACCACCAGAGGGCGCCCTGCCTGGAGTGCGGGCTCCAGGCACCAGAGGGCGCAGCCGCCTCACAGGAGCAGCTAGGGTGACAGCTGTCACGCATCACCTGCAACAGCTGTTACCAATCAGCAGGGGTACATCAGCAGGACGACGTCTCCACCTCTTTGCCGAGATATCGTTCTACCTGGAAGGTAATATTCTCAGCTGACTGCTTGACAGTAACCTTTTGTGATTTTTGTGAGTGATAACAGACCTTTTTTCCAACGAGAGGTGGAGGTAGCTTTCCTGCCGTGCGGATTACTGGGTGCAAACGCGCCCACCTTTAATTGTGTTTTGGTTCCTCGCCAGCAGCACCAGGTCCGACACGCGGAGGCAGTGGCCACCTGGGAGTTCGGGACTTGGCGACTCCAGTATTCCCGGGGTCTGGTGGCGGAGGAAATCGTGTGGTTCCGGTTCTGCTTTGGACAGGTGTCTCCTATCTTCGAGCCTGCCCACACGACACCTTTGTGAATTGATTCTGATCTATTGTTGTAATCTGTTGTATTTGTTGTGCACATTCACAACAGTAAAGTGTTGTTATGTGACCTACTCCATTGTCCGTTCCTTTGCGCCCCCTGTTGTGGGTCCGTGTACCGACACTTTCCCAACAGGATATCTCGGCCAGCGTCATGGATCCCGAGGGGCGTCAACCGGCTGTTGAACGGCCAATGGAAGAACAGGGCGCACAGGCGTCCGCAGGAGGAATGATCGGTGAGTTGCAGCGGATCCTCACCGCTTTCACGGCTCGGTTGGATTTAATGACCGAGCAGAACGTCCTCCTTAACCGCAGGGTGGAGGCTCTCGCCGCGCAGGTGGAAGCGCGCCCTCAGGGCGCTGCTGCGGCTCTCCCTCCTGTCGACCCTGTGCGTAACAGTGACGTTCCACAGGTCGTTCAACGACCCCTCCCACCTTCCCCGGAAGCATACATAAGCCCTCCAGAGCCGTACGGAGGTTGTGTGGAGACGTGCGCAGACTTTCTTATGCAGTGTTCGGTCGTCTTCGCACAACGTCCCGTCATGTACGCGACTGATGCTAGTAAGATAGCTTATGTCATTAATCTGCTTCGCGGCAAGGCACGCGCTTGGGCTACAGCGCTTTGGGAGCAAAATTCACGGCTCCTTCTGATATATGATGGGTTTGTGAGGGAGTTCAGAACAGTGTTCGATCACCCAAATAGAGGAGAGACCGCTTCAGCCGTGCTGCTGTCAATGAGACAGGGGCGCCGGAGCGCAGCTGTTTATGCAGTCGACTTCCGCATCGCGGCTGCGAGGTCCGGCTGGAATAACACTGCCCTCCGTGCCGCCTTCGTAAACGGACTGTCGTTGGTCCTGAAGGAGCTCCTGGTGGCCAAGGACGAACCGCGGGATTAGACGGGCTTATTGATCTCGTTATACGATTAGACAATCGGTTAGAGGAACGCCGTCGGGAGCGAGGCGAAGGACGTGACCGGATACGCGCCGCCCCTCTCCCTTCCGGGTTCGAAAAGGGGGCCGCCCTCCCCACGCTCCACAGCCGCAGCGCTTTGTGGGGCAATAGCTCCCCCTGGTGACGTTGTTAGGGAAACGCACAGGGCCAAAATGGGGAGGCTGATCCGTGGAGAGTGTTTTCTCTGCAGCTCAACAGAGCACACACAGAGAGACTGCCCCAAACGGCCAAACGTCAACCTCACCCTTAGAGACTGGGCTAAGGGGGGGTCAAGACATTCAAGTGAGACACACACAAATTGCCACACGACTCCCAGTCACAATCCTGAGCGGGGATTTAACCCTTCAAGCCCGAGCACTGGTGGACACGGGGTCAGAAGGGAATCTGCTAGACAGCAGATGGGCAAAGGAGGTAGGGCTCCCTCTGGTGGCGCTTCCTTCGCCATTGCAGGTGCGGGCACTAGATGGCACCCTCCTCCCTTTACTCACACACAAGACACAACCAGTAACTCTGGTGGTGTCTGGAAACCACCGGGAGGAGATTGAGTTTTTTGTAACTTCTTCTACCTCCCGCGTGATTTTGGGCATCCCATGGATGTTAAAGCACAATCCCCGGATCGATTGGCCATCTGGGTGGTGGTTCAGTGGAGCGAAACCTGCCATCAGGTGTGTTTAGGATCCTCAGTTCCTCCCGGTTCCCAGGCTAAGGAGGAGGTCAAAGTCCCTCCCAATCTGACGGCAGTGCCGGTTGAGTACCACGATCTTGCTGATGTCTTCAGCAAGGATCTGGCACTCACCCTTCCCCCGCACCGTCCGTACGATTGTGCCATTGATTTGGTTCCAGGCGCTGAGTTCCCGTCCAGCAGGCTGTACAACCTCTCACGACCTGAGCGCGAATCAATGGAGACCTACATCTGGGACTCATTAGCTGCCGGGCTGATCCGGAACTCCACCTCCCCGATGGGGGCAGGTTTCTTTTTTGTGGGCAAGAAAGATGGCGGACTTCGTCCATGTATTGATTACAGGGGGCTGAATGAGATTACGGTTCGCAACCGATACCCGTTGCCATTATTAGATTCCGTGTTCACCCCCCTGCATGGAGCCAAAATCTTTACTAAGCTGGATCTTAGAAATGCGTATCACCTGGTTCGGATCCGGAAGGGAGACGAATGGAAGACGGCATTCAACACCCCATTAGGTCACTTTGAGTACCTGGTCATGCCGTTCGGCCTCACAAACGCCCCCGCGACGTTCCAAGCATTGGTTAATGATGTCTTGTGGGATTTCCTGCACCGATTCGTCTTCGTATATCTAGACGATATACTCATCTTTTCTCCGGATCCTGAGACTCATGTCCGGCATGTACGTCAGGTCCTGCAGCGGTTGTTGGAGAACCGGTTGTTTGTGAAGGGCGAGAAGTGTGAGTTTCACCGCACATCTTTGTCCTTCCTGGGGTTTATCATCTCCCCCAACTCCGTCGCTCCTGATCCGGCCAAGGTTGCGGCGGTGAGAGACTGGCCCCAACCCACTAGCCGTAGGAAGCTGCAACAGTTCCTCGGCTTTGCAAATTTCTACAGGAGGTTCATTAAGGGCTACAGTCAGGTAGTTAGCCCCCTGACAGCCCTGACCTCACCAAACGTCCCCTTCACCTGGTCGGATCGTTGCGATGCCGCGTTCAAGGAGTTGAAACGGCGCTTCTCGTCTGCACCCATTCTGGTGCAGCCCGATCCTAGTCGCCAGTTAGTGGTTGAAGTGGACGCCTCGGACTCAGGGATAGGAGCCGTGCTTTCCCAGAGCGGGAAGACCGATAAGGTCCTTCACCCGTGTGCCTATTTTTCCCGCAGGTTGACCCCGGCCGAACGGAACTATGACGTCGGCAATCGAGAACTCCTTGCGGTGAAAGAGGCTCTTGAAGAGTGGAGACATCTGTTGGAGGGAACGTCCGTGCCATTCACGGTTTTCACTGACCACCGGAACCTGGAGTATATCAGGACCGCCAAGCGGCTGAACCCCAGGCAAGCCCGCTGGTCACTGTTCTTCGGCCGTTTTGACTTCCGGATCACCTACCGTCCCGGGACCAAGAACCAGAGATCGGATGCCTTGTCCCGGGTACATGAAGATGAAGTCAAAGCGGAGTTGTCGGATCCACCGGAACCCATCATCCCGGAGTCCACTATCGTGGCCACCCTCACCTGGGACGTAGAGAGAACCATCCGGGAGGCCCTGGCATGAAGCCCGGACCCCGGAACTGGGCCGAAGAACAAACTATACGTCCCACCAGAAGCTAGGGCTGCAGTCCTGGACTTCTGTCACGGCTCCAAGCTCTCCTGTCATCCAGGGGTGCGAAGAACCGTGGCAGTTGTCCGGCAGCGCTTCTGGTGGGCGTCCCTAGAGGCCGACGTCCGGGATTATATCCAGGCCTGCACCACCTGCGCCAGGGGCAAGGCTGACCATCGCCGGGCATCAGGTTTACTCCAGCCGCTGCCCGTGCCTCATTGCCCCTGGTCCCACATCGGCCTGGATTTTGTCACGGGCCTCCCGCCGTCCCAGGGTAACACCACCATCCTCACGATAGTGGACCGATTCTCCAAGGCGGCCCACTTCGTGGCCCTCCCGAAGCTCCCAACAGCCCAGGAGACAGCGGACCTCCTGGTCCACCACGTCGTCCGGCTGCATGGGATTCCAACAGACATCGTCTCCGATCGCGGTCCCCAGTTCTCCTCACAAGTCTGGAGGAGCTTCTGCCGGGAACTGGGGGCCACGGTGAGTCTCTCGTCCGGGTACCACCCTCAGACCAACGGGCAAGCAGAACGGGTAAACCAGGAGGTGGAGCAGGCCTTGCGCTGCGTGACTGCCGCACACCCGGCGGCCTGGAGTACCCATTTGGCCTGGATCGAGTATGCCCACAACAGCCAGGTGTCTTCAGCCACCGGCCTCTCCCCCTTTTGAGGTATGTCTGGGGTATCAGCCCCCGTTGTTTCCGGTGGTTGAGGGAGAGGTCGGTGTGCCCTCGGTCCAGGCCCATCTGCGGAAGTGCCGTCGGGTGTGGCGTGCCGCCCGTTCTGCTTTGCTAAAGGCCCGGACGAGGGCAAAAGCCCATGCAGACCGTCGGCGGCCCCCCGGCCCCTGCGTATCGGCCTGGGCAGGAGGTGTGGTTATCCACAAAGGACATCCCCCTCCAAGTGGACTCCCCCAAGTTACAGGACCGTTACATCGGCCCATTCAAGATCCTGAAGGTCATCAGTCCAGCCGCAGTGAGGCTTCGGCTGCCGGCCTCACTGTGGATCCATCCTGTGTTTCATGTGTCCCGGATTAAACCTCATCACTCCTCACCCCTCTGTACTCCGGGTCCGGCGCCGCCTCCTGCCCGGATCATCGATGGCGAGCCGGCTTGGACTGTGCGCCGGCTTTTGGATGTCCGTAGGATGGGCCGGGGCTTCCAGTATTTGGTGGACTGGGAGGGGTACGGCCCCGAAGAACGCTCCTGGGTGAAGAGGAGCTTCATCCTGGACCCGGCCCTCCTGGCCGATTTCTACCGCCGCCACCCGGACAAGCCTGGTCGGGCGCCAATCAAACCTCGCTCTCCAGAGACGGCCAATCACAGCAGAGCCAGTGCCAACCTGGTTCCCTACCCCACAGTGCCATAATCCTGCTCTCATAGTACCATAAACCTCAAGCAAGCAAGCAGGAATTCTCTGCGCACGCGTAGAAATCAACTTCACGTGAGCAGAAATCAAGTTTGAGTGGACAGGAGGAGCACTGGTCCTCATGCGCAACACCTTTGCACACGCAGAGATAATTTGCACGTGCGGAGTGACAATTTGCGCAAGCGGAGTGATTATTTGCACACCCGCAGTTAAGATCTACGCGTGAATGCATTTTTTAAGCGCGTGGGGTTTTGTCACTGATCTGACACCATAGATATCAAAAGTGAAAGTAAAAAAACTATTTGAAAATATAAATACAAATACACAAATATAAATACCAGAAATACTGCTTGCTGCTGGTTTACTGGCTACTACTGTTCCTGTCCTTCCCGTCCTCTGTCTTCCTGTTACTAGTGTGCCTTCATAGAGAGAATAGTGTCAACTCAGAACATGGCGCCATTTTGGTTCCAACTGCGCTGAACTGCTGACTAAACCTTTTAATGTGTTCAACATTTTTTTAAATCATTTAACTACATACAGCAACACATCCAGGTACAGGTGCTATCAAAATAAATCTAAAAATAGTTAAGCGATCAAATTTACATGAATTTACAATTTATGATGACTTATTTAATTAATTTTAAGCCTGATTTATGCAGCTGCAGCTCTGTAACCCCGTGTCATGCAATGACATGTATGACAAGTTTTAAAGTTCTCCATCTCTGGATTATACTTTATTATGGACTAATTTGACCTTCAACAAGCTTTTCTTTCTACAATCATCACCTCAAAATCAAAGGTAAGCTGTACATTTTCCTCTTTTATCAACTTCATGCTGTAAAGTTGCGGACTTTTCTGATCCATTTGTAAAAGCACTGTACAACTGTTATATGATGGCAGACTGAAAGCAGAAAAGTGTCAAATCACAGCCATTTGTGTCTGATTTAACAGGTGCACGTGAGGCTTCAGGTCGGACTTTTAATCACAGAAATGACTCCGATCCCACTTTACTGAAATTGGCAAGTGTCAGAGCTGAACTTTAATTTGTACCTCTGCACGTCTGGGTTTTTAACGGAAATGCATTGTGATCGGATGGGACATTTATCCATTGTGAGTGAAATGTATGTAACAGATTAGTTACAGTCAGGAGTCACCGAACATCTATGAGGAATCCTGAATCGGGACCTGTGCCTCTTTAATGACCGGGTCAAAATTTCCTCTGAAATTTTTTTTTTTTTTTTTTTGCCAAATGTATTTCATCCATTATCAAAATGTAAAAGCAGCAACATGTTTGCTGCTTTCACTGCGCAGCCTGCAGCCTGCAGCAGCCTGACATGCACGCTGCGGCTCCGAGTCTGAGCACGGTGTGAAAAAAATAAAAGGTCGGACTTTTAATCATGGAAATGACTCCGGCCCAACATGCAAAGGGTTTATTGGAATACATTGTATTTGGACGGGATATTTTATCCAATGTGAGCGAAAATCTGTGTGTAGAGAAAAGATTATTGTTGTGAAAGTGTTGGAACACAGACCCACAACAGGGGGCGCAATGAACGGACAATGGAGAAAGTAAATAACAAGTTTTACTGTTGTGAAAATGCACAACCAATACAACAATTGACAATTTGGGTTTACACCGAATTCCACTGGTGTCGTGTGGGCAGGCTCGAAGGTAGGAGACGTCCGTCCAAGTCGAGCCGGAACCACCCAGATTTCCCCTGCCACCGAACCCTGGAAATACTGGAACCGCCAAGTCCCGAATTCCCAGGTGGCCACTGCCTCCGCTCGTCGGATCCGGTACTGCTGGCAAGAGAACAAACACACAGGTGTGGATGCGGCTGCACCCAGTACACAGAGAGGGAAGAAGCTGACTCCACCTCACGTCAATACTGCAGAAAGGTGAGTACTTCTCCAAGCAATTTAGCTCACAATAATCAGCTGTCCTGCAAAGGTTTAACAAATCTTTTAGCCAGTTAATCAGAATATTAATGCAGAGAACGTTACCTTTAACGTAAGGCGATATCTCGGCACTGAGGTGGAGACGCCGTCCTCCTGATATACCTCTGTGCTGAGTGGAACAGCTGAGTCTGGTGATGGGTGACAGCTGTCACCCAGGCTACTCCCATTAGGCGGCAGCGCCCTCTGGTGCCTGGAGCCCGCACTCCAGGCAGGGCGCCCTCTGGTGGTGGTGGGCCAGCAGTACCTCCTCTTCAGCGGCCCACACAACAGGACCCCCCCCTCAACGGGCGCCTCCTGGCGCACGACCGGGCTTGTCCGGATGGCGACGGTAGAAGTCGGCCAGGAGGGCCGGGTCCAGGATGAAGCCCTTCTTCACCCAGGAGCGCTCCTCGGGTCCGTACCCCTCCCAGTCCACCAGATACTGAAAACCCCGGCCCATCCGACGGACATCAAGGAGCCGGCGGACTGTCCAAGCCGGTGCTCCGTCGATGATCCAGGGCAGGAGGCGGCGCCGGACCCGGGGTGCAGAGGGGTGAGGTGTGAAGAGGCTTGATCCGGGAAACATGAAAAACTGGATGGATCCGCAGTGAGGCCGGAAGCTGGAGCCTCACTGCGGCGGGGTTGATGACCTTGAGGATCTTATAAGGTCCGATGTACCGTTCTTGTAGTTTTGGTGAGTCAACCTGTAGAGGAATGTCCTTGGTGGACAACCAGACCTCCTGCCCAGGACGATACTTGGGGGGCCGGGGCTCGCCGCCGGTCTGCATGTTTCTTCGCCCTCGTCCGGGCCTGCAACAAGGCAGAGCGGGCGGCCCGCCACACCCGACGGCACTTCCGTAGGTGGGCCTGGACCGAGGACACACCGACCTCTCCCTCAACCACCGGAAACAAGGGGGGCTGATACCCCAAGCACACCTCAAACGGGGAGAGGCCGGTGGCTGATGACACTTGGCTGTTGTGGGCGTACTCGATCCAGGCCAGGTGGGTACTCCAGGCCGTTGGGTGCACGGCTGTCACACAGCGAAGTGTCTGCTCCAGCTCCTGAATCGCCCGCTCTGCCTGCCCGTTGGTCTGGGGGTGGTACCCAGATGAGAGGCTGACCGTGGCCCCCAGTTCCCGGCAGAAGCTCCTCCAGACATGTGAGGTGAACTGGGGACCGCGATCGGAGACGATGTCTGATGGTATGCCATGCAGACGGACGACGTGGTGGACCAGGAGGTCCGCTGTCTCCTGGGCCGTTGGGAGCTTCGGGAGGGCCACGAAGTGGGCCGCCTTGGAGAAACGGTCCACTATCGTGAAGACGACGGTGTTTCCCTGGGACGGCGGGAGACCCGTGACGAAGTCCAGACCGATGTGGGACCAGGGGCGATGAGGCACGGGCAGTGGCTGTAGCTGCCCTGAGGTCTTTCTGTGATCGGCCTTGCCCCTGGCGCAGGTGGTACAGGCCTGGACGTAGTCCCGGACGTCGGCCTCCAGGGATGCCCACCAGAAGCGTTGCCGGACGACTGTCACGGTCCTTCGCACCCCTGGGTGACAGGAGAGCTTAGAACCGTGACAGAAGTCCAGGACTGCAGCCCTAGCCTCTGGTGGGACGTATAGTTTGTCCTTTGGTCCGTTTCCGGGGTCCGGGACACGGGTCAGGGCCTCCCGGACGGTCTTCTCCACGTCCCAGGTGAGGGCGGCCACGATAGCAGACTCCGGGATGATGGGATCCGGGGGATCCGACGGTTCCGTTTTGACTTCGTCTTCGTGCACCCGGGACAATGCATCCGACCTCTGATTCTTGGTCCCGGGACGGTAGGTAATCCGGAAGTCAAAACGGCCAAAGAACAGTGACCAGCGGGCTTGCCTGGGGTTCAGTCGCTAGGCGGTCCTGATGTACTCCAGGTTCCGATGGTCAGTGAAAACCGTGAATGGCACGGCTGTTCCCTCCAACAGATGTCTCCACTCTTCGAGGGCCTCTTTCACAGCAAGGAGTTCCCGATTGCCGACGTCATAGTTCCGTTCAGCGGGGGTCAACCTGCGAGAAAAATAGGCACACGGGTGAAGGACCTTATCGGTCTTCCCGCTCTGGGAGAGCACGGCTCCTATCCCTGAGTCCGAGGCATCCACTTCAACCACTAACTGGTGGCTAGGATCGGGCTGCACCAGAACTGGTGCAGACGAGAAGCGCCGTTTCAACTCCTTGAACGCGGCTTCGCACCGATCCGACCAGGTGAAGGGAACTTTTGGTGAGGTCAGGGCTGTCAGGGGGCTAACTACCTGACTATAGCCCTTAATGAACCTCCTATAGAAATTAGCAAAACCGAGGAACTGTTGCAGCTTCCTACGGCTTGTGGGTTGGGGCCAATCTCTCACCGCCGCAACCTTGGCCGGATCAGGGGCGACGGAGTTAGAGGAGATGATAAACCCCAAGAAGGACAAAGAAGTGCGGTGGAATTCACACTTCTCGCCCTTCACAAACAGACGGTTCTCCAACAACCGCTGCAGAACCTGAAGGACATGCCGGACATGAGTCTCAGGATCCGGGGAAAAGATGAGTATATCATCCAGATACACGAAGACGAACCGGTGCAGGAAGTCCCGCAGGACATCGTTTACCAACGCTTGGAAGGTCGCGGGAGCATTAGTGAGACCGAACGGCATGACCAGGTACTCAAAATGGCCCAACAGGGTGTTAAATGCCGTCTTCCATTCGTCTCCCTTCCGGATCCGAACCAAATGATACGCATTCCTAAGATCAAGTTTGGTGAAGATATTGGCTCCATGCAAGGGGGTGAACACCGAATCCAACAGGGGCAACGGGTATCGATTGCGAACCGTGATTTCGTTCAACCCCCTATAATCAATGCATGGACGAAGCCCGCCATCCTTTTTACCCACAAAAAAGAAACCAGCACCCATCGGAGAGGTGGAATTCCGGATCAACCCGGCAGCTAATGAGTCCCGGATGTAGGTCTCCATTGATTCACGCTCCGGCCGTGAGAGGTTGTACAGCCTACTGGACGGAAACTCACTGCCTGGAACCAAATCAATGGCACAATCATACGGGCGGTGGGGAGGAAGCGTGAGAGCCAGATCCTTGCTGAACACGTCAGCGAGGTCATGGTACTCCGCCGGCACCGCCTTCAGATTGGGCGGGACTCGGACCTCCTCCTTAGCTTGGGAGCCGGGAGGAACCGAGGAACCTAGACACTCCCGATGGTAGGTTTCGCTCCACTGAACCACTACCCCGGACGGCCAATCGATCCGGGGATTGTGCTTTAGCATCCATGGAAACCCCAAAACCACACGGGAGGTGGCCTGAGTCACAAAGAACTCGATCACCTCCCGGTGGTTACCTGACACCACCAGAGTTACTGGAGGTGTCTTATGTGTGATTGGTGGGAGTAGGGAGCCATCTAGCGCCCGAACCTGCACAGGCGAGGTAAGAGCCACCAGAGGGAGCCCTATCTCCCTGGCCCATCTGCTGTCAAGCAGATTCCCCTCAGAGCCCGTGTCCACCAGTGCTGGGGCCTTCAGGGTCGAATCCTCAAACAGGATCGTGACTGGGAGTCGTGTAGCAATGTGGGTGTGTCCCACGTGAATATTTTGGCCCACCCCTGGCCCAGTCTCTAGGGGCGGGCGTTGGAGTTTAACCGCTCGGGGCAGTCGTTTGCGAGATGCTCACTCGAGCCACAAACATAACAGGCTCCGTGGGCCCGCCTCCTTTGTGCTCCAGGTGCCCTAAATGTTGCCCTGCTTGTGTCCATAGCTTCGTCAGCAGGGGGAGCCATAGGCGCACGGAGCGCAGGAACAGAGGAGCGTGGGGAGGGCGGAGCTCGATCGGACCCGGAAGGGAGAGGGACGACGTGTGCCTGGCCACGCCCTTCGCCTCGTTCCCGACGGCGTTCTTCTAACCGGTTGTCGAGTCGTATAACTAGATCGATGAGCCCATCTAAATCCCGCGGTTCGTCCTTAGCCACCAGGTGCTCTTTTAGGACCAGTGACAGTCCGTTTACAAAGGCAGCGCGGAGGGCAGTGCTATTCCAGCCGGATCTCGCCGCCGCGATGCGGAAGGCGACTGCATAGGCAGCTGCGCTCCGACGCCCCTGTCTTATTGACAGTAGTGCGGTTGAAGCGGACTCTCCTCTATTGGGATGATCGAACACCGTTCTGAGCTCCCGTACAAACCCATCGTATGTGTGAAGGAGCCGTGAGTTCTGCTCCCAGAGCGCTGTAGCCCAAGCGCGTGCCTCCCCGCGAAGCAGATTTATCACATAAGCTACTTTGCTAGCATCAGTCGCGTACATCACGGGACGCTGTGCGAAGACGAGCGAACACTGCATCAGAAAGTCCGCGCACATCTCCACACAGCCTCCGTACGGCTCTGGAGGGCTTATGTATGCTTCTGGGGACGGAGGAAGGGACCGTTGAACGACCAGTGGAACGTCACTTTCGCGCGCAGGGTCCTCGGGAGGGAGAGCCGCAGCGGCGCCCGAAGGGCGCGCCTCCACTTGTGCGGCGAGAGCCTCCACCCTGCGGTTCAGGAGAACGTGCTGCTCGGTCATTAAGTCGATCCGAGAGGTGAAAGCGGTGAGAATCCGCTGCAACTCACCGATTACCCCTCCCGAAGCCTCCGCCGCGCCTTGGTCTACCATTGGCCGTTCAACAGCCGGTTGACGCCCCTCGGGGTCCATGACGCTGGCCGAGATATCCTGTTGTGAAAGTGTTGGAACACGGACCCACAACAGGGGGCGCAATGAACGGACAATGGAGAAAGTAAATAACAAGTTTTACTGTTGTGAAAATGCACAACCAATACAACAATTGACAATTTGGGTTTACACCGAATTCCACTGGTGTCGTGTGGGCAGGCTCGAAGGTAGGAGACGTCCGTCCAAGTCGAGCCGGAACCACCCAGATTTCCCCTGCCACCGAACCCTGGAAATACTGGAACCGCCAAGTCCCGAATTCCCAGGTGGCCACTGCCTCCGCTCGTCGGATCCGGTACTGCTGGCAAGAGAACAAACACACAGGTGTGGATGCGGCTGCACCCAGTACACAGAGAGGGAAGAAGCTGACTCCACCTCACGTCAATACTGCAGAAAGGTGAGTACTTCTCCAAGCAATTTAGCTCACAATAATCAGCTGTCCTGCAAAGGTTTAACAAATCTTTTAGCCAGTTAATCAGAATATTAATGCAGAGAACGTTACCTTTAACGTAAGGCGATATCTCGGCACTGAGGTGGAGACGCTGTCCTCCTGATATACCTCTGTGCTGAGTGGAACAGCTGAGTCTGGTGATGGGTGACAGCTGTCACCCAGGCTACTCCCATTAGGCGGCAGCGCCCTCTGGTGCCTGGAGCTCGCACTCCAGGCAGGGCGCCCTCTGGTGGTGGTGGGCCAGCAGTACCTCCTCTTCAGCGGCCCACACAACAATTATGTTGTTTTGCCCCTGTCTTAAAGTAACCCTAATGATGTACTATTATTACACTAATTGCACAAATTTGTTTTTGTAGCCACTAACGACTGGGAGTGAAGCATGCTGGGGTCATTCTGAACTGGGAGTGAAGAGCTGGGGTCATTATGTTTTTGCAAGAGGAAATAACTTTCAGATGCCTGTTGATTAAAGGAATTATGTGCGCCAGGGAGTTTGAGATGGCCACTCACCCTCCCTTCGCGCACACACTAGAAAAGAGGGGGCAGAGCCATGCTCCGATAGAGTCTGCTGCGGGTTATGTACGAACGCCCAGCCGGTTGACAAGCGCACTCTGCCGAAGGTGTTGGCTCTCCACCTTAAAGGCGTCACGGTAAGAGAGAAAGAGATATTTTATGCGCTGCAACCACTTGTGTTTGATGTAACTGCTTTTGTGGGGAATAAATATACGCCTGTTTGTTCTAGCAAAATGCAGTCTGTGTGATCATTTCTGTGTGCCGATCTGACCGAACCTTGTTTCAAAACAATCTGTTGTACAAAATCTGTTATATATGGTGTTTATTACATGGAAAAACAATACAAAAACTTTGGGACTTTTTTGTCTGGTGACTGCAAATATCCATTTTATACACTGATGGTTTAGATGAGTTTTACTGTACACGGTCCTGAACAATAAATTTACCTCTCAAAGCTTTGATGATGCTTCCATCCCACACAGCTGACTTTACTTTCCCAAATTTTTCTTCTGTTCAGATCTGAAGGGAATCTGTACATCTTGAAGCCCTGCTGTGTCTATTTGTGCCTCCAAATGCACAGCAACCTGGTATTTTCAGCGAATAAATAAATAAAATAGCTGGATTTACAGTTGGATGTAAAGGTTTGGGCACCCTTGATGGTTTCCGTGATTTTCCTTTATAAATCATTGGTTGTTTGGATCAGCAATTTCAGTTAAATATATGATATAACAGACAAACACAGTGATATTTGAGAAGTGAAATAAAGTTTATAGGATTTACAGAAAGTGTGCAATAACTCTTTAAACAAAATTCAGTAGGTGCATAAATTTGGGCACCCCAACAGGAAAAATACATAAATATTTAGTAGATCCTCCTTTTGCAAAAATTACAGCCTCTAAATGCTTCCTATAGCTTCCAGTGAGAGTCTGGATTCTGGTTGAAGGTATTTTGGACCATTCTTCTTTACAAAACATCTCAGGTTTGTTGGTTTCCGAGCATGGACAGCCTGCTTAAAATCACACCACAGATTTTCAATAATATTCAGGTCTGGGGACTGAGATGGCCATTCCAGAATGTTGTACTTGTTCCTCTGCATGAATGCCTTAGTAGGTTTTGAGTAGTGTTTAGGGTCGGTGTCTTGCAGAAAGATCCAGCCCTGACACAACTTCAACTTTGTCACTGATTCATGAACATTGTTCTCAAGAATCTGCTGATATTAACTGGAATCCATGTGACCCTCAACTTTAACAAGATTCCCAGTACCTGCACTGGCCACACAGCCACACAGCATGATGGAACCACCTCCAAATGTTACTGTAGGTAGCAAGTGTTTTTCTTGGAATGCTGTCTTCTTTTTCTGCCATGCATACCGCCCCTTGTTATGTCCATATAACTCAATTTTAGTTTCATCAGTCCACAGCACCTTATTCCAAAATGAAGCTGGCTTGTCCAAATGTGCTTTAGCATACCTCAAGCGACTGTTTGTGGTGTGTATGCAGAAAAGGCTTCCTCTGCATTACAGCATCATACAGCATCTCTTTGTGCAAAATGCGCTGTATAGTTGAACGATGCACAGAGACACTATCTGCAGCAAGATCATGTTGTAGATCTTTGGAGCAGGTCTGTGGGTTGGCTATGACTGTTCTCACCATCCTTCACTTCACCTTATCTGAGATTTTTCTTGACCTACCACTTCGGCCTGAAATAGTACTGTGCCCTCGGCCTTCCATTTCTTCACTATGTTCCTCACAGTGGAAACTGACAGATGAAATCTCTGAGATACCTTTATGTATCCTTCCCCTAAACCATGATGTTGAACAGTCTTTGTTTTCAGGTCATTTGTGAGTTGTTTAGAGGCTCCCATGTTGCCACTCATTAGAAGAGATGAAAAGAAGGGAAACATTTGCAAATGGCCACCTTAAATACCCTTTCTCATGATTGGATTCACCTGCGTAAGGAGGTCAAGGGACAATGAACTTACCAAACCAATTTTGTGCTCCAATAATTAATGCTAAATGTATTCAAATCAATAAAATGACAAGGGTGCCCAAATTTATGCACTTGCCTAATTTTTTTCAATAATTATTGCACACTTTCTGTAAATACTATAAACTTCATTTCACTTCTCAAATATCAGTGTGTTTGCAAACTTTTGCATACAACTGTATGCAGACATCCAGACAGATTAACAGCGAATGCTATTTTGAACCCAAGATGGCACCATGAGTCACGTGACCGATTTTTTTCAACGATCATGTCACCACTCTCTCTATCAAGGCACACTAGTACCGTTCAAAACCCCGAGCAGTCTGGACGTGCAGAGGTACAAATTAATGTTCAGCGCTCTGACACTTGCCAGTTTCTGGAAAGTGGGATCGGAGTAATTTCCCTGATTAACAGTCCGACCGTTTATTTTTTCAAATCAGACACAAATGGCTGTGATTTGACACATTTCTGCTTTCAGTGCTTTGTCTCCCATAACATTATAACAGTTTTTACAGTGCAATTACAAATGGATCAGAAAAGTCCGCAACTTTACAGCACAAAGTTAATAAAAGAGAAAAATGTACAGCTTACCTTTGATTTGGAGGTGATGATTGTAGAGAGAAAAGCTTGTTGAGGGTCAAATTAGTCCATAATAAAGCATAATCCAAAGATGGAGAACTTTAAAACTTGTCATCATGTCACTGCATGACATGGAGTTACAGAGCTGCAGCTGCATAAATCAGGCTTTAAATTAATTGAGTTGACGCCACTCTCTCTATCAAGACACACTACCTGTTACTCCTCCTCCCCCAAAATGAGTAGATGGTTGATGTCATGTTTTAAAACTGGCAACATTGAGATATTTCCTTTTATTCACAGTTTTGTAGCACTTGAGGATAGACAGTGTTGTAATGTATTACCTATGAGTGTTTTGATGTTGCATCAATTTTAACAAACACATCAGCAAGTGACCTTGCTCTTGAAAAAGCCACATATAGCTGTGATGTGAGGCCACTTCACTTTTAATATGTAGATGATTTACCGCCCCCTGCTGGAATGGTGTATGAGTCCACAATGTAATTATTAACATCCATTGTTCACTGTTGTTAGCTAATATCCCTATTTTCTCCAAAAATATTAGCCCTATCAACTTTCCATTTTCACTGTGTTCATCCTTGACCCAAAATACACAAGTATACCAAACAGCAAATGTTAGCTCTCCCCAGTTTGTTGGCTTTAAATATATAGATTATCTTATATGGGCTTCATATTTGTTGCTCCAAGTCTCTACAGAAAACCTTCAGGTGTTGTGTATGACTGGCTATAAAGTCAGAAGATGATACAAACGTGCAACTCCAATGCAAAAAACTGCAAGATTTTTCTGGCTTGTAGAGGCACTAGTACATGCATGTTCTATTCACAGCTGTTCTACGTATGTATGACTTGTGAATAAGGGAATCAAACCTGCTACCAGTAGAGTTAGTCCCTCAGCCTGACAGTGCTCCTACACCACTCTCAGAAACTATTTTCAAAAACTCAGAAGATGGTTTAAAACCCAAATGTGAAATGTTCTGTGAATGTGACAGTCAAACAGCAGCTCTAACATCCTGGTTCATGTGAGTCTGAAAACCACCAGCCACAGCCAGCATGACTTATGCTCAGCATTTTTACTCTTTGCAACTGCTGAAATACTGCAAGACCTTTCCTGTGACCTTTATTATCCAAGACCTCTCATGTAAATGTGTTGTATAATTGGATAAAAATGGATAATGTGGACCACATGGTGGCAAAAGGAGTTTAGCTACTTTACTGGAGAAGATGTTCTGATTTCCTGCAGGTCTGTTCTTTTGGAAGACTCATGTAGTATTTGATCATGTAGTGATAGCACCATTCTGTGGTGGTTCCAGAGGTTTTTTTTTCTTATCGAGTAAGATTTGGGGGCTATTGTAAATGTGCAAAAAAATGTATTTTAATTTTTAATAAAAATAGTCCACCCATTTTCTAAACCTGCATATTCATGGTTTAGAAAATGTCCTGGAGCTTATCTCCAGTTTAATTTTTTTTTTTGTTTGTTTTTTTCCAAAATGCCAGTATATCTGACAGGAGGATCAGTGACATTGTGTGGGAAAATCAGCTACAACTTTTTGTCCATGTGATGTGTTTAAGTCAAGGACATGGCCACCTTTCACCATGGTTACTTTGGACAGGTAGGGTTGCACCTGTTGGACCTTGGGTCCTGGAAGGAAACCATCCAGGTTCCAGTGGTTCCAAGATGTGGTGGATAAAAGGACTTGCAGCATCACCTGCGTATTACTGCAGTGAGGAGGCTGATCTTGTCTCAGGTTGATGCCTTGATGTTTTCCGAAGTCATTGCTGGATCTCATCAGTCATATTACTCTGGTGATGGCTGCTCTTCACTGGTTCCTGTTTATGTGTCAACAGATTTTTATTGCTTACATAAAATATAGAATGGTTGTCCTCCTGCTTCCATCTTGAAACTGGTTGACCCTTAGGTGCTACCATGCGCTCTGCTTTCTTAAGGTGCCGGATTATTGTGTGTTCCAGGGATTTAAATATAACTACTACTACTACTACTACTACTACTACTACATCCAGTAGTAAATATAAATAAGTAAATAAATAAATAAATCAGCAGCTGGCAGAGCCTCAATCTGCCTGCTGAAATTAAATGGACAAATTTGCTTGAAACATAACTTTTTTGTAATATTGTGCCAAATCAACATGCAGATCTACCTTGGATCTGCTTGTGGCGACCCCGAGTGAAAACAAGGGAGCAGTTGAAGGGACTTACTAGTTAATTTCTTCATTGTGTTGCTGATCTATTGTTTGTCTGTTCTGTTGCAGGTTTTCTTTTTTAATTTTATGGTCCTTCTGCAAAGGATGATACTGTGGGTTTTAATTTTTCCCATTTTTTTGTTGTGATGTTACACGTATTTTTACACAAGGCCAAAATATGACCATGAGGTATTGTGAAGACTTTGCGTCCATCCGTCCATCTGTCTGTCCGTCGGTCTGTCTGTCCATCTGTTTGTGTTCAGCAGAAGTCCAGTCCCATTACTGCCAGAGTCTTCACATTCACAGGGAACATTGGGACACAGACCTTGGACAAATTCAAAAATGGCTAACCTTTGCCTATTTTAAGAGGTCAAAAGGTCACATTCTGTTTCTTATTTTTATGCTCATACAGCCATACGCTCTGTTGCTAATTTTATGGAAGCACTTGGATAAGATGTGGATTATTATGATTGCATCATTAATGACCTGAAATGTGTGAACTTCATTCCTGTGTGCTGCATAAAAGATACTAATGGGGGCGCTATAGCACCAGATCAGATAATGGTATTGAGAAAGGGAGGCTGAAATGTCCCAGTGGATTGACTGAGTTCTTATTGGAGTTTCAGCCCTGCTAAACCAGAACCTATGGTAACAATCCATACTCAAATATGCAATTAAGAGCACACAAACACTTCATGCAGTGACTGCAGATGCCTGACTCAGTCTCTTTTGGCTGCTCCGGTTTGAACTGCTTTAGCACAAGCTTTACTCCAGACGCTCCTGATGGTGCTCCTGATGGCGAGTGGGGCACAGGTGGCTTTGAACCGATGGGAGGTGAGCGTGCAAACAACTTGCACCATTTTGTTCAATATTCCCCAAAGATGTGGGCATTTGTAGATGTTCTAATATCGAAGAAGCAACTTTTTAAAAATCCTTTCATCTTTAAAATGTAACACCATTTTTAGATCCATCCTGGAATGATGCAGTTCCTGCCCAATAACCGGAGCGGACAGAAGACTTCACTCACCACGCTGGTGGTTTTGGGATTCAGGTCAGAAAGCGATGTGTGACCTCAGCAAACACCTTTCATCAGCCTCCCCTCAGAGATGAAAGCTGTGAATCCTGTGATACTAAAATAGCTACCACATCCAGACAGGATGCAGCAGGAATGCTGGGATCTGTGTGCAGACCAAACAGGGGAAGACCTGGAAATGGCCTTTTTACGTTTGTGGTGACCTTCATGTCTCACCGTGCCTGATGGAGCAGGACTGCACTCGCTCCAATGCCTCCCAACAAATGCTGCAAATAAAGACAGAAAAGCGTGCGCAACATTAATAAGTTTGTGTCCCAGCACACACAAATACAAGAACAGGCTGAAAGGCTCAGGAACATCACAAAACTCTTAGCTAAGAAGAATTATTGCACCTATTCCAAAAGAACATTAGTCTGATATGATGTGAGCAGAAGGAAGCCTCTCTGCAGCCACCGTGCTCCAACACTGCCATCTAGTTGTCAGACACAGGCGCAACACTGCTCACACGTCCACAGAGTTTAGCCTCAAGTATGCGCTCAGTACAGCAGTAACAGTACTGAGCTACATGCCAATAATGTCAATAATGTGCAAACTGCTGCAGTTCCAAAAACCATCTGTTACAAACAAATCATCATGACACCAAAAAGATTTCTTTTTTCTTGTGAACACATCTGAAAAATATGAGTCAATTTTATAAGGCCCCATAAAAAAAACATTAGTTTATCATCCTTGACATCAGAAAAAAGTAATGAGGGATGGCAGATTTTTTTTTTCTTTCTTTCTTAGAAACAGAGAACAAACAGTACAGTAAAATTTTGAGGCTGGGAAATGAAACTTAACCTTTAGGGGGGAAAAAAAACAGACAAAACCAGCCTCACAGCTCTGCAATAGTATTTGATTAAAATACACAAAAATATGTACATAATACCAGACGTATCCTACGGAAAAATACTTGTGGGCCGGACCAAAGGGGCGGGACTGCTCAGCACGAGTGCTTTGTGGCAATAATGAGTCACCATAGAAGAAGAAGCGACCAAGGAAAAACTCACCTTGCAACCGTTGTACTTAGCGTCCAAGCTGCCTCCATTGTGCAGCATCCCAGATGCATACTGGCTGTAAATAATCGCTCGTGGTCACCTCGAGGGGAAACACTCACCCCGTACCATGGCTTCAGCTTCTTGGCTTTATCAACAATCTATATTACAATAAACAGCATCATTTTCACGCCTGTGGTTGTCATGGACGACAAGCGGTAAGTTCTGTGTCCGACTTTGTAAACTTCAGCTGTCATCACTCAAAGGACAGTCGCCACCTAGTGGATGTGCCGGTTCTTGTACCAGCTGTACCGCCATCAATAAAATTTGCCAAAATAAAAAAAATAAAAGAAAATGATGCAGGCCGATTTCGGTATGCAGGTGGGGATGATAAACTAATCTTTTTTTTAATGGGGCTTTAATAGTGTGAAAACATGAAGTCATCAGAGTGATGTACACACCAGAGACACTAATATGAAGAATTAGAACACCCACATGCTTGCAATTACATGGGTGGATATAAAAGCATGTGCAAAGTGATGTGTAAAATGACATTAACAATGGCTGTGTTAGCTGTGTTTGAAGACCTTGCAAATGGTGCAATCCGAGGTGAGCGAGTATTCAGGGAATGCGACGATTTACTTGCACATGACGATAATTGGCTCATAAGCCAATTTCGATTACCAAGGCCAGTGTCACTGGAGTTGTGCTCAGAACACAGCCAGCCCAGAGCACAATATGGCAAGGAGCCAGGGGTTGTCTGTGTCCACACAGATGCTGACCACGCTGTGCTTCCTGGCAACAGCGGCATTCCAGCGTGAACTTGCTGATCAGTCAGGACCAGTCAACCTTGAGCCGAGCCATGCCAGCTGTGTGGAATGCAATCATCCAAATGTCATCCAGGTACATCACATTCCAACATTACAGCATAATTTGCAGCAAGAGCCAGTTTCCCTAATGTAATCAGAGCTATTGATTGCACACATACTGCTATAAAGGCGCCATCACATGATGAATTTGTTTTTTTTTAATAGGAAACATTTTCATTCCACCAATGTTCAAATCATATGTGATGCGCAAATGCAATGGATTGGATTGGGAACAGGCTAGAGACTGGCACGGTGTGTGATGGATGGGTGCTTGGTGGTAAATAGTTTATTTGTGTAATTGTTCTGAACAATAACCTGCACGGGCACACTTGGGCATGTGCACATTCAAATATGTTTTTTGTTGTTCTTATTATTACAGGTGAACCCCGTGAACTTGCACGAGTTGGGGTCCAAAAAATCAGACCACAATTTATCTGAAACCGTGAGTTAATGAAGTTGACCAAAAAACTTAAAATCAGCTTACTTTGTCATATTATAATACTTTTGACCATTTGAAGCATGATTCCTTCTTGGATGGTGAAGATTTCTTCATCTGAAATGGGTTTCAAATCTTTTTTTTTCCACATCCACGATGAGGGCTTCATCGGTGTGGACGATTCCTGACGATTCAAGGTTTCTGGATGCGAACACGTGAACTTTAGAACACGTGTGGTGGCGGGTGCCTGTGTGGTGGGCGCATGTATAAATTCTGGCTCAATCTGAACCGGCAATAAGGATCTAAAGAGTCGCATCAAAAAGCTTCGGATCATCAGCTCATTGCTGACCTGCAGCAGCCGGAGGAGGAAGAAGAAATCATCATCCAAAGCTCCCAAAAACTGACAAATCAAAACTGACTTTTAGAGGTATTCAAAATTTTCAGGGTACACAACTTGACTGTGAGTAAAGCCTAATTGCAACTTACATGTGCTCATTGGGGCTCGCTCACCTGTAATGTGTTTTCTTTTTCTTGATGGTGAAACTAGAGAGTTTTCTAACAGGCCCCTGAATGTCACCCTGTGTTCAGTATTTGTCAATAAATGCGTGTGTAATGTTGTGAATGTCACACACTGTCAGCTGTTGCACATCTAATATTTTTTACTTCAGTGTGTGTGTGCTGCTCTGGCCTCAGCATTTACACACACACACACATACTCATTTAATTTTCATTTTACATTGTGGAGAGCTGCGTGAGAGAACAGCAGTAAGCCACAGCTTTCATTGTTCTTGCAGGCTGCTTCTACAGCTAAAATTTTTACACACAACACCGAAACAATGGCAGAAGTCATCAAACACACTAAACTCCACACTTATGGTACCGGCAAATAACACAACCAAACTATTTAAAGAAATCTGCACATTCAGAGGTGGGTGTGGACAGGTAGGTGTTTGGTACTTCTGCATGTGTGCTCAATTCCTCTTTGATTGGGATATAGAAAAGGAATGACTTCACCCAAAGTGAGCAAATGGATTGATGGGATTATTAACTATCAGATGACAAGGTAAAACCTCTTAAATCATTCTAAAGTCAGTTTTAAGCAGAAATGAGGCTGTTTTAAGCAGGAACGAGGTGATATTCCATGACGCATGGAAATGACGGATGGTCAGTCAACGCAACAATTAGGAGCCGTGTAGCTTCAGAGCTGTGATCACTTCCTCCACCTTTTCTGATGAAATAATGTTGAATTTATGTGGAAATGATTGTTGTACAAAAGCTTCAGATGTCTGTTGCTGAGACAGATGATGACTGGAGTGCAGTTTTAAGCAGAAACGAGGTGATAATCCGTGAACCGCGGTTGATGACGCATGCACAGTGAAGGCAGGGCAGATCAAGTTTTAGGGGGGACCGTTCAGTTTGCGACACCGTCTAGTCAATGCAAGTGGTTTTACGCCAATAAGAGTTGATTTTACACTATGCTGAGTTGATTTTGTATATTTTACTCTATTTAGACTGGAATCAAATGTTATCCCAGCAGAGTAAATTTTACTCAGCAAAATTTCCTGTGTAGTGTCAAGCAGGAACTTTGGATTCTATTTGTTTTTGTTAATAGACCTTTGTTGCATTGTCCAGTGCATGAGCGATAAGTACTCTGGAGGTCGCTCGCATGGAACACCTTGCAGTGCAAAACTTGAACTGAGCCAGGCCCGGCGCCAGAAAAAAAATATTAAGGGGGCAATGAGTTTATCACAGGGGGTGGGGTCGCTCCCCCCCCAAAAAAGTGCGCACCGGAGGAGACGTGCCTCTGAGCGTGCAAAATGAATTGGGTGCGCTCCTGGAAAGCTCGTGTATTTAGGCTACACTGTTGTAAGAGACTGACTGAGTAAGAGTAGAGTGATGACAGTATTTTTTTAATTATTATTTGAACGTATAGACCCTCGGTCAAGTGACCTCCTACATACCACACAGAGCCGGTGTTCTGTCGAGATGAGGTGCGCCAACTTTCGACACTCTGAGCTGTGACGTACCTTCATGTTGTCCAATAGGAACGATGCGTCGGGCCAAAACATGGAAGACTCGTGGCAGAAACCACTGATCTGTACAAAATGGATTGGACCAATCCGATTGGTGCAGAAACCACTGATCTGTACAAAATGGATTGGACCAATCCGATTGGTGCAGAAAACACTGATCGCTACAAAATGGATTGGTCCAATCCATTTTGTAGAGATCAGTGATCAGATCAGTGGTGCAGATTGGAACCACTGATCTGTACAAAACAGAAACGTGTCACAGGACAGTTTTCTGAAGAAAAATCATTGGAAATGTTTTTTGTTGTTGTTTGTTACCTCAACATTTCTGATTACTGTTAAAAAAAAGTTTAGAACACTTGTAATTAAAACAGCTAAATAAATCAATAAATGGGTCTTTAGAAACCTTTCATCTGTACATTAAAACCACCTGTTATTTCAGATTAGATAATTTCTTGTTTAACATAAGGAACCTCAGATATTTATTTTTAGACAAATAAAATAACATGGAAACTTGTATATTTTTTAAGTCTGGTAGATTATGTATATCTCATTTCAACCAGAAAACAGACACTGTAAATAAATACAAATGTTTATTATAAATGCAACAGGAAATAATTTAACAATGACTGCAGTGTGATTGTAAAGTAGGATTTCTGTGACATAAACCTCATGATTAATTTTTTTATAGTCATTTCAACTTGTAATTTCGTCAAAATATGTAATTGCCTTTAATGTTGTTATCAGGACAGAGTCATTTCTAAAATATGAATTTGAGCACAATAAGTGGAGAGCTTCTACTTGTGCAAATGTCTTTGGACTTTGATTCATGGGCATTTTTAATGATCCGTTCATTTATTGTTAAAATATAAAATGAAACAGCTTTTTTAAAAATAATAAAATAGTTGCTGTTCAAAGAGCCTTTTATTTAGAAGCAGGTGATGTTCTGCTGGATTCTCGAGACCAGATGAAGGTCTCTTCTGCAGCTTTGAACTCTGGTGGTGTTGCTGAAAAGCAGAGATGTTTTCTTTCGACTGGACTTTGTGGTGTTCAGCTCATCAATGGAAGTTTGGTTGTCCGCACAGCAGATGTTCCTGATTGGGACAAATAAAAATATTTCTTTAAATATAAAGAAACACTAAACAGTTTATACATTTAAAAAAAGGGGGGAAAACGGCAAAAAATGATGGAAAAAACGCCCGAAAAAATAAGTTATTTAAAGCTGAGCTTTTGTGGTGTCTGAAAAAAGCTGTAGCTTTATTTGGTAAAAATAAAAAAGACTGAACCATTTTCAAATTAAAGTGTTCACTCAGATCAACTGTGCTAAAAGGCTAAGCTAACGTTAGCCGATCATTAAACCTTCACAGTTCAGTAAACGTCATGTTTTATTTTTACATTATTCTCACCTCAGTAAAGCTGCAGAACTAAACTCCGTTGGGCAAACTGGGACTTCTCATATATCCAAAAAGTAGGAGATTTCGGACTGAGTGGGTTTGCTCCATCACCCGGCGGCCTGGATCGCTCTGCGCAGTGATGATGCCTGAAGGCCGGCTTCTCCATGCGGGTCGGCCCGCTGTCACAGTTTGATCAATATCCCACCAAGATGTCAGTCCTCCTCGGTCGGTGTCACTCCGAAAAGTAGCTGAAAAAAAGCTTCTCCCAGCAGGGTGACGGGAAAATCGTTCTGCTGTTTTTTTAAAGGTTTTTTGTGCTTCAGGCGATGCAAATTCAAGATGGTGTTCGCTGAACTTTATTCAGGTTGTGGAAACAGCCAGAGTGTGACGTAGCAATCTCCCCTTGCCGCTTCCGAAGCGACGCGTCTGACGTCACGACGTATTTTCCAGTATTTCTTTTTCTTTCTTTTTTATTTTTTTTTTGATAACTCTAACATCCGAGGGGGCGAGGTTGATGACGTGAGGGGGCGTCGCCCCCAAACGCCCCCTCGTGGCGCCAGCTATGAACTGAGCAGTTCTCAGACATGCGTGCTAATTGGACACAACTGAATCTATACTCAACAAAAATATAAACGCAACACTTTTGGTTTTGCTCCCATTTTGCATGAGATTAACTCAAAGATCTAAAACTTTTTCCACATACACAATATCACCATTTCCCTCAAATATTGTTCACAAACCAGTCTAAATCTGTGATAGTGAGCACTTCTCCTTTGCTGAGATAATCCATCCCACCTCACAGGTGTGCCATATCAAGATGCTGATTAGACACCATGATTAGTGCACAGGTGTGCCTTAGACTGCCCACAATAAAAGGCCACTCTGAAAGGTGCAGTTTTGTTTTACTGGGGGGGGAAACCAGTCAGTATCTGGTGTGACCACCATTTGCCTCATGCAGTGCAACACATCTCCTTCGCATCATCCGTGAAGAGAACACCTCTCCAACGTGCCAAACGGCAGCGAATGTGAGCATTTGCCCACTCAAATCGGTTACAACGACAAACTGGAGTCAGGTCGAGACCCAGATGAGGACGACAAGCATGCAGATGAGCTTCCCTGAGACAGTTTCTGACAGTTTGTGCAGAAATTCTTTGGTTATGCAAACCGATTGTTCCAGCAGCTGTCCGAGTGGCTGGTCTCAGACGATCTTGGAGGTGAACATGCTGGATGTGGAGGTCCTGGGCTGGTGTGGTTACACGTGGTCTGCGGTTGTGAGGCTGGTTGGATGTACTGCCAAATTCTCTGAAACGCCTTTGGAGACGGCTTATGGTAGAGAAATGAACATTCAATACACGAGCAACAGCTCTGGTTGACATTCCTGCTGTCAGCATGCCAATTGCACGCTCCCTCAAATCTTGCGACATCTGTGGTATTGTGCTGTGTGATAAAACTGCACCTTTCAGAGTGGCCTTTTATTGTGGGCAGTCTAAGGCACACCTGTGCAATAATCATGGTGTCTAATCAGCATCTTGATATGGCACACCTGTGAGGTGGGATGGATTATCTCAGCAAAGGAGATGTGCTCACTATCACAGATTTAGACTGGTTTGTGAACAATATTTGAGAGAAATGGTGATATTGTATATGTGGAAAAAGTTTTAGATCTTTGAGTTCATCTCATACAAAATGGGAGCAAAACCAAAAGTGTTGCGTTTATATTTTTGTTGAGTATGATAACATTGCACAAATGTCCGTAACTTGCCCAGGGAAGGGTGGAAAAATCCCTTCAACCTGTCCCAGGTGTGACAGCCAGAAGAATAAAAGATTTCTGGTCAGTAACAGATGCTTCACACTATACAGTCTCAATCTTGAAACAAGGCTTTCACCCCCAAAGTGGGACTTCACACTTAGTCGTGGGAGCATTACGTACCACTGAGCATGCACACTCAGCTTGTAACTGTCTATTTAGTCAGAACAAGAAAATGCACTATCATGCCACACAAGATGAATTCAAATTCAGAGCTTTGCCATTTATGCTCCAGGATGCTACTTTTACACTTAAGACACCTTTTGTGTTCATTAAACCAAGGTGACTGTATTTTTGGAGACTTCAGTCAGTGGAGCAATCAAATCCAGTGGACTAGTCAATGTTCATGAGTGTTCATGTTCAGAAAGAGACTCCAGAAAATCAGGAAATCTAACAGTAAATTCAGTTACTGTAGAGGAACTAATGTGACATATGGATGATGTACGGGCATCTGATCTCATCAGGCAGGATAATCAGGGGTGAAATTAAGATTAGATTCTTGCAGGAACCATGCTACTCAAAAAATGTTTTTGCTCACGCACTTCACGCACTCGCATTAAAAATACAACCCCTGGCAAAAATTATGGAATCACTGGCCTCGGATGATGTTCATTCAGTTGTTTAATTTTGTAGAAAAAAAGCAGATCACAGACGTGACACAAAACTAAAGTCATTTCAAATGGCAACTTTCTGGCTTTAAGAAACACTATAAGAAATCAGGAAAAAAAGATTGTGACGGTAACGGTTACTTTTGTAGACCAAGCAGAGGAAAAAAATATGGAATCACTCAATTCTGAGGAATAAATTATGGAATCACCCTGTAAATTTTCATCCCCCAAACTAACACCTGCATCAAATCTGCTAGTTGACATTGACCCTATGTGTCTTTTTGCAAGGAATGTTTTCACAGTTTTTGCTCTATGGCAAGATGCATTATCATCTTGAAAAATGATTTCATCATCCCCAAACATCCTTTCAATTGTCCAAAATATCAATGTAAACTTGTGCATTTATTGATGATGTAATGACAGCCATCTCCCCAGTGCCTTTACCTGACATGCAGCCCCATATCATCAATGACTGTAGAAATTTACATGTTCTCTTCAGGCAGTCATCTTTATAAATCTCATTGGAAAGGCACCAAACAAAAGTTCCAGCATCATCACCTTGCCCAATGCAGATTCGAGATTCATCACTGAATATGACTTTCATCCAGTCATTCACAGTCCACGATTGCTTTTCCTTAGCCCATTGTAACCTTGTTTTTTTTCTGTTTAGGTGTTAATGATGGCTTTCTTTTAGCTTTTCTGTATGTAAATCCCATTTCCTTTAGGCGGTTTCTTATAGTTCGGACACAGACGTTGACTCCAGTTTCCTCCCATTCGTTCCTCATTTGTTTTGTTGTGCATTTTTCGATTTTTGAGACATATTGCTTTACGTTTTCGGTCTTGACGCTTTGATGTCTTCCTTGGTCTACCAGTATGTTTGCCTTTAACAACCTTCCCATGTTGTATGTATTTGGTCCAGAGTTTAGACACAGCTGACTGTGAACAACCAACATCTTTTGCAACATTGCGTGATGATTTACCCTCTTTTAAGAGTTTGATAATCCTCTCCTTTGTTTCAATTGACATCTCTCGTGTTGGAGCCATGATTCATGTCAGTCCACTTGGTGCAACAGCTCTCCAAGGTGTGATCACTCCTTTTTAGATGCAGACTAACGAGCAGATCTGATATGATGCAGGTGTTAGTTTTGGGGATGAAAATTTACAGGGTGATTCCATAATTTTTTCCTCAGAATTGAGTGATTCCATATTTTTTTTCCTCTGTTTGGTCTAAAAAAGTAACCATTACTGACTGCCACAATCTTTTTTTCTTGATTTCTTGTAGTGTTTCTTAAAGCCAGAAAGTTGCCATTTGAAATGACTTTAGTTTTGTGTCATGTCTGTGATCTGCTTTTTTTTCTACAAAATTAAACAACTGAATGAACATCCTCCGAGACCGGTGATTCCATAATTTTTGCCAGGGGTTGTATACTGGCATAGTTCCACCTTAGAATTGGAATATAATATATAAGATATACCTTACTGAATTTTCATGTAACAGAATTTATGGCAAAACTTTTATTTTAAAGTAAAGTCAATCAAACAATCAATCAATCAATTTTATTTATATAGCGCCAAATCACAACAAACAGTTGCCACAAGGCGCTTTATATTGTAAGGCAAAAGCCATACAATAATTACAGAAAAACAGTCCAAACGACCCCCTATGAGCAAGCACTTGGCGACAGTGGGAAGGAAAAACTCCCTTTTAACAGGAAGAAACCTCCAGCAGAACCAGGCTCAGGGAGGGGCAGTCTTCTGCTGGGACTGGTTGGGGCTGAGGGAGAGAACGAGGAAAAAGACATGCTGTGGAGGGGAGCAAAGATCAATCACTAATGATTAAATGCAGAGTGGTGCATACAGAGCAAAAAGAGGTGAATAAAAAGAAACACTCAGTGCATCATGGGAACCCCCCAGCAGTCTAAGTCTATAGCAGCATAACTAAGGGATGGTTCAGGGTCACCTGATCCAGCCCTAACTATAAGCTTTAGTAAAAAGGAAAGTTTTAAGCCTAATCTTAAAAGTAGAGAGGGTGTCTGTCTCCCTGATCTGAATTGGGAGCTGGTTCCACAGGAGAGGAGCCTGAAAGCTGAAGGCTCTGCCTCCCATTCTACTCTTACAAACCCTAGGAACTACAAGTAAGCCTGCAGTCTGAGAGCGAAGCGCTCTATTGGGGTGATATGGTACTATGAGGTCCCTAAGATAAGATGGGACCTGATTATTCAAAACCTTGTAAGTAAGTAAGAAGAAGAAGAAGAATTTTAAATTCTATTCTATTCTATTCTGGAATTAACAGGGAGCCAATGAAGAGAAGCCAATATGGGTGAAATATGCTCTCTCCTTCTAGTCCCTGTCAGTACTCTAGCTGCTAAATAATTTTGTGCAGAGTGCAAAAATAATTTTAAAAATAACATCAGAACAACAACAGAACAACTTCAACATCAATAAACAATGCAACAATCTGTTTTTTCTGAAAATAACAGAGAAAAGGAAAATGCACTGCCACCTGCTGGTGACATAGAGTAATGCTAGCGCAGGCTTTTTGATTGCTTCTCGGGTCCTACTGATGCTTTTTATTTGAACACACAAACAGCAAAAACACTATAAGGTACTACACCTCAGTAATAAGGTATAACACTTTGTACTATGCATAAACAAGGATGATAATCATCCACTATGTTTCTCAAATTCTTGATATTAAATATCTAACTTCTTTTTAATGAACTAAAATCTACTTCAACATGGCACAGGCGGCACAGTCTGTTGATGATTTTCACATATTCATGAAATTGACATTTATTTCGGAGAAATGCGCTTGAAAAATTGAAAGGGCTCGTGTTGTGTGCAGGGATGAAAGTTGTTCTTCCGAGGCATACCCCTGTGTACCCGCTGTAGAGGACTGTTCTGTATGTTTGTGTCCTTGCTCCAGTTTGCTGTCTGTTTATATTTGCATGATGTGTACCTTTGGAAAGTTTTTTTTAATAATTCCCCCTAGTCTTGATCTGTTTCTTTAATCAACCTGTTATTGAGTATGTTGTTTTTGCTGTTGTATGTTAACCTCTTTTTGTTTGTCTCAATTTAAAAAAAAAAAAAGAAGCATAAAGTCCACGGTAGAGAGAACTGTTGCGCGGTGGATTTCATCCTGTCGGGACACCTGTTATACTTTAAAAAGTCTGCTCATTTCATTTACCTTTGACAGAATGCTTCTGTCGCAATAAACTTGTTAATAAGGAGAGGAAAATGAAAAAAAGACTCTAGACATCTTCCACAGTCTCAGCTCTCCCCCAGTCTCAGCCATCACATTAACGAGTGCACATGCGTGGGTCAGTATATCAACATCCGGCCGGTCTGGCAGCTCCCCCTGATCAGACGTTATCAGTGAAGCATACGATTCTGAACTTTTTAACTCATCCAAGATAGACTTTGTTCAATGAAGTCACTATTTGTCACTGACAAATAGTCAGAGCAGCGCACCCTTGTATGGCTTGATGGATTGGTGGGATGTACTGCATAATGTTGACTTCCTGTTCCGGAGCACAGCGGTGTTCTACTGTATCTGTTAGCTGTTTGAACTGAGCTGTTTGAGTTCTTTGAATTAACAGTCTTTTTCAAGACTTTTTTACTTTTTTACTTTTTTTTACTTTTTCACCGTGCTCCAACGCCTAAGGAAGACCTCTAACGGTCGAAGCATCGCGACGGAGCTCTTTTATCAGCTGGCCTTCATCAGCGTTGGCAGGCTAACTAGCTTGCTAACGCTTTCGTTTTTATTTTTGTTTTATTTTTTAGCACTGTTGTCGTGCTGCTCCACAGCTTGCCTAGTGGATTTTTATTTTATTTTTTAGCACTGTTGTCGTGTGTTGCCTGTGCTGCTCCACAGCCTGTTCAGTGGATTTTTATTTTATTTTTTAGCACTGTTGTCATGTGTTACCTGTGCTGCTCCACAGCCTGTTCAGTGGATTTTTATTTTATTTTTTAGCACTGTTGTCATGTGTTACCTGTGCTGCTCCACAGCCTGTTCAGTGGATTTTTATTTTATTTTTTAGCACTGTTGTCGTGTGTTACCTGTGCTGCTCCACAGCCTGTTCAGTGGATTTTTATTTTATTTTTTAGCACTGTTGTCATGTGTTACCTGTGCTGCTCCACAGCCTGTTCAGTGGATTTTATTTTATTTTTTAGCACTGTTGTCATGTGTTACCTGTGCTGCTCCACAGCCTGTTCAGTGGATTTCTATTTTATTTTTTAGCACTGTTGTCGTGTGTTACCTGTGCTGCTCCACAGCCTGTTCAGTGGATTTTTATTTTATTTTAGCACTGTTGTCGTGCGTTGCCTGTGCTACTCCACAGCCTGTCCAGTGGATTTTTATTTTATTTTTAGCACTGTTGTCGTGCGTTACCTGTGCTGCTCCACAGCCTGTTCAGTGGATTTTTATTTTATTTTTTACCACTGTTGTCGTGCGTTACCTGTGCTGTTCCACAGCCTGTCCAGTGGATTTTTATTTTATTTTTTACCACTGTTGTCGTGCGTTACCTGTGCTGCTCCACAGCCTGTCCAGTGGATTTTTATTTTATTTTTTAGCACTGTTGTCGTGTGTTACCTGCGCTGCTCCACAGCCTGTTCAGTGGATTTTTGTTTTGTTTTTTGGCACTGTTGTCGTGAGTTACCTGTGCTGCTCCACAGCCTGTCCAGTGGATTTTTATTTTATTTTTTGGCACTGTTGTCGTGCGTTACCTGTGCTGCTCCACAGCCTGTCCAGTGGATTTTGATTTTTATTTATTTATTTATTTATTTTTTTATTTTATTTTTTTATTTTTTTAGCACTGTTGTCGTGTGTTACCTGTGCTGCTCCACAGCCTGTCTAGTGGATTTTTATTTTATTTTTTACCACTGTTGTCGTGTGTTACCTGTGCTGCTCCACAGCCTGTCCAGTGGATTTTTATTTAGCGCTGTTGTCGTGCGTTACCTGTGCTGCTCCACAGCCTGTCTAGTGGATTTTTATTTTGTTTTAGCACTGTTGTCGTGCGTTGCCTGTGCTGCTCCACAGCCTGTCCAGTGGATTTTTATTTTTATTTTATTTTATTTTTTAGCACTGTTGTTGTGCGTTACCTGTGCTGCTCCACAGCCTGTCTAGTGGATTTTTATTTTGTTTTAGCACTGTTGTCGTGCGTTACCTGTGCTGCTCCACAGCCTGTCCAGTGGATTTTGATTTAGCACTGTTGTCGTGCATTGCCTGTGCTGCTCCACAGCCTGTCCAGTGGATTTTTATTTTTATTTTATTTTTTAGCACTGTTGTCGTGCGTTACCTGTGCTGCTCCACAGCCTGTCCTGTGGATTTTTATTTTTATTTTATTTTTTAGCACTGTTGTCGTGCGTTGCCTGTGCTGCTCCACAGCCTGTCCTGTGGATTTTTATTTTTATTTTATTTTATTTTTTAGCACTGTTGTTGTGCGTTACCTGTGCTGCTCCACAGCCTGTCTAGTGGATTTTTATTTTATTTTAGCACTGTTGTCGTGCGTTACCTGTGCTGCTCCACAGCCTGTTTAGTGTCGGATTCCCTGTTTGGGAATCCGCTAGCTTAGCGTAGCTACTAGCTCTTAGCCGTTTTAGCATGGCGGCTTCTCCTGTCTCTCCCGTACTTTTCTGCTCTGGGTGTGAAATGTTTAGTTATTCCTCGGCCTCTTTTAGCAGTAACGGTGCTTGTAATAAGTGCAGCTTATTTGTAGCTTTGGAGGCCAGGCTGGGCGAATTGGAGGCTCGGCTCCGCACCGTGGAAAATTCTACAGCTGGCCAGGCCCCTGTGGTCGGTGCGGACCAAGGTAGCTTAGCCGCCGTTAGTTCCCCCCTGGCAGACCCCGTGCAGTCGGGAAGGCAGGCTGACTGGGTGACTGTGAGGCGGAAGCGTAGCCCTAAACAGAAGCCCCGTGTACACCGTCAACCCGTTCACATCTCTAACCGTTTTTCCCCACTCGACGATACACTCGCCGAGGATCAAACTCTGGTTATTGGCGACTCTGTTTTGAGAAATGTGAAGTTGGCGACACCAGCAACCATTGTCAATTGTCTTCCGGGGGCCAGAGCAGGCGACATCGAAGGACATTTGAAATTGCTGGCTAAGGCTAAGCGTAAATTTGGTAAGATTGTAATTCACGTCGGCAGTAATGACACTCGGTTACGCCAATCGGAGGTCACTAAAATTAGCATTGAATCGGTGTGTAACTTTGCAAAAACAATGTCGGACTCTGTTGTTTTCTCTGGGCCCCTCCCCAGTCGGACAAGGGAGTGACATGTTTAGCCGCATGTTCTCCTTGAATTGCTGGCTGTCTGAGTGGTGTCCAAAAAATGAGGTGGGCTTCATTGATAATTGGCAAAGCTTCTGGGGAAAACCTGGTCTTGTTAGGAGAGACGGCATCCATCCCACTTTAGAGGGAGCAGCTCTCATTTCTAGAAATCTGGCCAATTTTTTGGGATCCTCCAAACTGTGACTGTCTAGCGTTGGGACCAGGAGGCAGAGCTGTGGTCTTATACACCTCTCTGCAGCTTCTCTCCCCCTGCCATCCCCCTATTACCCCATCCCCGTAGAGACGGTGCCTGCTCCCAGACCACCAATAACTAGCAAAAATCTATTTAAGCATAAAAATTCAAAAAGAAGAAATAATATAGCACCTTCAATTGCACCACAGACTAAAACAGTTAAATGTGGTCTATTAAACATTAGGTCTCTTTCTTCTAAGTCCCTGTTGGTAAATGATATAATAATTGATCAACGTATTGATTTATTCTGCCTAACAGAAACTTGGTTACAGCAGGATGAATATGTTAGTTTAAATGAGTCAACACCCCCGAGTCACACTAACTGTCAGAATGCTCGTAGCACGGGCCGGGGCGGAGGATTAGCAGCAATCTTCCATTCCAGCTTATTAATTAATCAAAAACCTAGACAGAGCTTTAATTCATTTGAAAGCTTGTCTCTTAGTCTTGTCCATCCAAATTGGAAGTCCCAAAAACCAGTTTTATTTGTTATTATCTATCGTCCACCTGGTCGTTACTGTGAGTTTCTCTGTGAATTTTCAGACCTTTTGTCTGACTTAGTGCTTAGCTCAGATAAGATAATTATAGTGGGCGATTTTAACATCCACACAGATGCTGAGAATGACAGCCTCAACACTGCATTTAATCTATTATTAGACTCTATCGGCTTTGCTCAAAAAGTAAATGAGTCCACCCACCACTTTAATCATATTTTAGATCTTGTTCTGACTTATGGTATGGAAATAGAAGACTTAACAGTATTCCCTGAAAACTCCCTTTTGTCTGATCATTTTTTAATAACATTTACATTTACCCTGATGGACTACCCTGCAGTGGGGAATAAGTTTCATTACACTAGAAGTCTTTCAGAAAGCGCTGTAACTAGGTTTAAGGATATGATTCCTTCTTTATGTTCTCTAATGTCATATACCAACACAGAGCAGAGTAGCTACCTAAACTCTGTAAGGGAGTTAGAGTATCTTGTCAATAGTTTTACATCCTCATTGAAGACAACTTTGGATGCTGTAGCTCCTCTGAAAAAGAGAGCTTTAAATCAGAAGTGTCTGACTCCGTGGTATAACTCACAAACTCGTAGCTTAAAGCTGATAACCCGTAAGTTGGAGAGGAAATGGCGTCTCACTAATTTAGAAGATCTTCACTTAGCCTGGAAAAAGAGTTTGTTGCTCTATAAGAAAGCCCTTCGTGAAGCTAGGACATCTTTCTACTCATCACTAATTGAAGAAAATAAGAACAACCCCAGGTTTCTTTTCAGCACTGTAGCCAGGCTGACAAAGAGTCAGAGCTCTATTGAGCTGAGTATTCCATTAACTTTAACTAGTAATGACTTCATGACTTTCTTTGCTAACAAAATTTTGACTATTAGAGAAAAAATTACTCATAACCATCCCAAAGATGTATCGTTATCTTTGGCTGCTTTCAGTGATGCCGGTATTTGGTTAGACTCTTTCTCTCCGATTGTTCTGTCTGAGTTATTTTCATTAGTTACTTCATCCAAACCATCAACATGCTTATTAGACCCCATTCCTGCCAGGCTGCTCAAGGAAGTCCTACCATTATTTAATGCTTCAATCTTAAATATGATCAATCTATCTTTGTTAGTTGGTTATGTACCACAGGCCTTTAAGGTGGCAGTAATTAAACCATTACTTAAAAAGCCATCACTTGACCCAGCTATCTTAGCTAATTATAGGCCAATCTCCAACCTTCCTTTTCTCTCAAAGATTCTTGAGAGGGTAGTTGTAAAACAGCTAACTGATCACCTGCAGAGGAATGGTCTATTTGAAGAGTTTCAGTCAGGTTTTAGAATTCATCATAGTACAGAAACAGCATTAGTGAAGGTTACAAATGATCTTCTTATAGCTTCGGACAGTGGACTTATCTCTGTGCTTGTTCTGTTGGACCTCAGTGCTGCTTTTGATACTGTTGACCATAAAATTTTATTACAGAGATTAGAGCATGTCATAGGTATTAAAGGCATTGCGCTGCGGTGGTTTGAATCATATTTGTCTAATAGATTACAGTTTGTTCATGTAAATGGGGAATCTTCTTCACAAACTAAAGTTAATTATGGAGTTCCACAAGGTTCTGTGCTAGGACCAATTTTATTCACTTTATACATGCTTCCCTTGGGCAGTATTATTAGACGGTATTGCTTAAATTTTCATTGTTACGCAGATGATACCCAGCTTTATCTATCCATGAAGCCAGAGGATACGCACCAATTAGCTAAACTGCAGGATTGTCTTACAGACATAAAGACATGGATGACCTCTAATTTCCTGCTTTTAAACTCAGATAAAACTGAAGTTATTGTACTTGGCCCCACAAATCTTAGAAGCATGGTGTCTAACCAGATCGTTACTCTGGATGGCATTTCCCTGATCTCTAGTAATACTGTGAGAAATCTTGGAGTATTTTTGATCAGGATATGTCATTCAAAGCGCATATTAAACAAATATGTAGGACTGCCTTTTTGCATTTACGCAATATCTCTAAAATCAGAAAGGTCTTGTCTCAGAGTGATGCTGAAAAACTAATTCATGCATTTATTTCCTCTAGGCTGGACTATTGTAATTCATTATTATCAGGTTGTCCTAAAAGTTCCCTAAAAAGCCTTCAGTTGGTTCAGAATGCTGCAGCTAGAGTACTGACGGGGACTAGCAGGAGAGAGCATATCTCACCCGTGTTGGCCTCCCTTCATTGGCTTCCTGTTAATGCTAGAATAGAATTTAAAATTCTTCTTCTTACTTATAAGGTTTTGAATAATCAGGTCCCATCTTATCTTAGGGACCTCGTAGTACCATATTACCCCATTAGAGCGCTTCGCTCTCAGACTGCGGGCTTACTTGTAGTTCCTAGGGTTTGTAAGAGTAGAATGGGAGGCAGAGCCTTCAGCTTTCAGGCTCCTCTCCTGTGGAACCAGCTCCCAATTCAGATCAGGGAGACAGATACCCTCTCTACTTTTAAGATTAGGCTTAAAACTTTCCTTTTCGCTAAGGCTTATAGTTAGGGCTGGATCGGGTGACCCTGGACCATCCCTTGGTTATGTTGCTTTAGACGTAGACTGTGTTTCATAATTATTGTATGGCCTTGCCTTGCAATGTGGAGCGCCTTGGGGCAACTGTTTGTTGTGATTTGGCGCTATACAAGAAAAAAGTTGATTGATTGATTGACTACGTTTACATGCCATTAATATTCGGGTTAAGGTCAATATTCCGGTTTCTGAATCATTAGGAATAACCTGTTTACATGCTTAAGCAGACAGAGTTACTCCTGTATACATGGTCATTGGTATCATCTGGAATATCCCCATCTAAACAGCGACGCGCGTCGTCCACTGGTGCTTGATTTGATC
This sequence comes from Thalassophryne amazonica, assembly GCF_902500255.1. Classification (NCBI taxonomy): domain Eukaryota; kingdom Metazoa; phylum Chordata; class Actinopteri; order Batrachoidiformes; family Batrachoididae; genus Thalassophryne; species Thalassophryne amazonica. The sequence goes on along the minus strand of NC_047104.1, from coordinate 25,209,422 downwards.
TGGCGTTCGTGCAAATCCTGCTTCGTGTAAAACCCCTCACTACACACTTTTCTCAAACAGGCATTAACATTTTCTCATTTCTCTCCTGCCAGTCCAGAGACGACGCTCTCTGGACCTGTTGCCAGATTTGGCGCAGCTATGCACAGAAGAGAGGAGGGCGGTGTGAGTTTACTGAGCCCGCAAACGGTAAGCGCATTGGAGGCAGAGCAATCGCTGTGATATGCTGACCGGTGCCGCGACCGGCCCGTCTGATAAGGACGCAGAACACAATGCGCTGTTTATCTCTGTTTCTGTGGTGTCCGGTGGGCTGCGCGCGCCGCATACAAGTAACTGCCGTACTCAAAAGACCAAGATTCCTTGCGGATAGGACATGCGCAGAACACAAAATAATGTTCCTTTCTTTGGGAATATCCCGATGTGTGTTTATATGACCTGATATTTGGGTTAGAAAAGGAGTAACCCAGGGGTCTTATTCGGGTTTTTGCGGGTGTTTACATGGCCGTCCGCAACCGGGTTATTGCTAATATTCCGGTTATGAAAAGGTTATTGGCTGCATGTAAACGTAGTCACTGATTTCAACTTGTCTTGATTCGAGATCTAAATGTATTAGTAAGTTCTGTGTTTTGTCACTGTCAAGGGGAGCACTGAGACCGTGACACCGGTATGGAAAGCGTACCGGCGTGTTCTGGCTGTAGATGACTGTATATCTCTTCCCGGTATGGTGTACCGCTGCGTTTCGGTGTCGCAGACCAAACGGTCCGCCCCTTCAAATTGGTTCGCCCTGCCTCCACTATACATGAGTCATTTCGGCGCTCAGCCACTCGTCTAAGACAGAGTCTCTTCACCCAAAGTGATCAAATGGATTAATGGGATTATTAACAATCAGATGACAGGTAAAAACAATTATATCATTCCAGAGTCAGTTTTAAGCAGAAATGAGGCTGTTTTAAGCAGAAATCCAAAATGCTGCCACTACAGTGGGTTGGTCGTGGCACAGTTTGACATAATCCAGACTTTCAAAAAACATCCAAAACTGCTTAACAAGGGGATCTGAGTGTGTTGTTGCGCAACAGTAGGGGTGTCAAAATTCATGTATCTGCATGTAACTCTTCGGTGCACAGACCTTTATACAGAATACACAGTATGCTGCTGCACAGTATGATGATACACATGCACAGATTTGTTTCCATAAATTGCTGACGTTTCATCTAATTTCCACAGACTGTGTTACTCTAGTTTCATTCTCTGTGCAGGAGGTGTGGTTTTCCAGGACAGGAGGCATGGCCACACCCCTCAGTCTGCTGTCTGTGTGAGGCAGTGGAACAGAGGGAAACAGCGGGCCAGCCAGTTGAAGTGAGCTATTTGGAAGCATAAATGGAATTGGTTAATTTACCTTTTTATTCCAAAATATAAATCTAAACGTGAAAGCGTACCAGTCACACATTTGTTGAATCACTGTCCCCATGATGCATTTGAGTTTAAAGTGTAGGTGACACGTAATGCCATGTTTTTATTAATATTTAAGACTAAAATTAAACACCAATTTGAAATTTATCCTTTCCTGGTGTGCAGTTCTTGAAGAGATAAATATTTCGATTTTGAACTGCACACCACGGAAAAAAAAAGGAACTTGGAAAAGGAACAAGCATGGTGACACTGGACAAGAAGGAGAAGGAAGTGGCGTCAGCTCCGGAACTATTATCTTAATTGTCCCATTAATTTATGGATTAGTTTATGATTTTTACAGGCTACTGACAGCCCCATGGTTCGGGTCAGAGCTGCACCATGTTATCGGTGTCAGAACGGTTACTTTTCGCTGGCAGAATGGCAGGTAGAACAAGTATATTGACAAGCGCACACTTGCACGGAGTCCCTGGCTTCTCCACTCGACACTGAGACAAAACTGAGGATCTTCGATTATTTTATTGTTTTCTGGATCATGGGATAATGTCGTCACATACAGACTCAGACGTTATGAGGTGCTGGGAGTCTATTTCTTACAGCACAAAGCTGCTTGTTAACATGGCACGGATCGATCAGCTGCAATAAGTGATTACAGCTGGAGCTGGAACCTGCACCAAAGTGGCAACAAATGAAGTTTTCTTCAACCAGGGCAGAAAGAACTAAATTATTTTTCAGAAATGGTTTTGTAAAGGTGGATATGTTTAAAGATTATCTCACTGAAATGGACAGGTAAGACTATATGTTTACTTCTTGTGTGAAAGGTTTTAATATTTAATAATAAGGTATTCAAGAAGGAAAACAATATTTATTTAAAAAATAGCTGGTATTTTCAGTCCCTCGTGTCATTTTTCAGATTTGAAATTGAAAAAAAAAAAATCCACACTTCCTCATTACTTTTTTATTTCACAGATAGTAAAACTTTTTTTTTTTTTTATCAATTGATGACGAAAGAGCTGGCAAACAAAAAACATAACAAAAACAGCTTATCACCTCCACCCATGCGGAAATCGCCTGTATTATTTATTTATTTATAATCCTCAATATGTGTTCTGAACTGTGCCAATATCGTCACTGTTGTCAGACTGAAGGTTTTCCTCCAAAGTTTATTGTCAGCTCAAAATATAAATGCACAGCAGCTTTAGAAACACCTTTAAACTGGACTTAAAACAAAAAAGCTCCACACTATAAAAAAAAAAAAAAAAAAAGTGTCACAAAACAGCTCGACCTCCACCGTGTTTACAATTGATTTGGGCTTGAATCAGCAGGTGCCGTTGTGGTGATGACGTAGCAACAATATAGCCACGGCTGAGGTCTGAACGAGGCTGAAATAGAGCGCAGACTTCAGACAGCTGTAGTTTATCCTTCACCTGCGCACTTATCAATTTTCAATTCATTTTCAATTTATATAGCGCCAAATCACAACAGAGTTGCCTCAAGGAGCTTCACACAAGTAAGGTCTAACCTTACTAACCCCCAGAACAGCAGTGGTAAGGAAAAACTCCCTCTGAGGAAGAAACCTTAAGCAGACCAGACTCAAAGGGGTGACCCTCTGCTTGGGCTATGCTACAAACATAAATTACAAAACAATGCACAAAAGTGACCATTGGGTTCTTGGTCACCTACCTGAGGCCCTCAGGTCGTACAGTTTAGACAGGCGACCAGCTGTAGGAAGAGTCCTAGTGGGTCTGAACTTCTTCCATTAGTGAATGATGAGGGCCACTGTGCTCATTGGGACATTCAACGCAGCAGAAATGTTTCTGTACCCTTCCCCAGATTTGTGCCTCAAGACAATCCTGTCTCAGAGGTCTACAGACAATTCCTTTGACTTCATGCTTGGTTTGTGCTCTGACATGCACTGTCAACTGTGGAACCTTACCTTACTCGTATATGTAGACAGGTGTGTACCTTTCCAAATCATGTCCAATCAACTGAATTTACCCAAGCGGACTCCAGTCAAGCTGTTGAAAAAAATCTCAAGGATGATCAGTGGAAACAGGGTACATCTGAGCTCATGGCAAAGCCTTTTTTTTTTTTAATAAATTTGCAAAAATCTAAAAAAACAAACAAACAAACAAAAAAAAAAAAACACTTTTTCACATTATTATGGCGTATTTAGTGTAGAATTAGCGGGGAAAAAATTAACTTTATTCATTTTGGAATAAGGCTGTAACATAAGAGAATTTGGAAAAAGTGAAGCGCTGTGAACACTTTCCGGATGCACCGTGGAGCCTCTATGGGGTACGGTCATGAGAAGGATGATAGTAGACCAACCATCCAGACGAGCAATAGGTCACTAACAAAGCAAACTGAGCTTCCAAAACACCTCAGTAATTCCACAGGCTGATCGCCTCCATGCCACACTGCAATGATACAGGAATTCATGTCAGCATGGACATATTTCTCAGACGTTCAACATTTTTGTATGATAAATCTGTTTTTGAGCTGATCTTATTATATTTTAATATTCTGAGATTTTCTAACTTTTAAATTTTATTTATTTTGAAGCTGTAGGCCATGATTAGCAAATAAATAAATAAAACGCTTGAAATATTTTAGCTTATATGTAATGGTCTAGGACATAAATTTTCACTTTCTGAAATAACTGACAAAAAACAAAACAAAAAAAAACTTTTTTTCTACTGTCCATCTGTCTATTATCAACATTTAAGCCTTACCCAGCCATGAGCAAGCACACTGACAAGTCCAGGAAAAACTTTTTTTTTGGGGGCTATAGGAAGAAACCTCAAGCAGACCAGACTCAGTGGATGACCATCTGCTTTTTTGCCAAAGAATCAATAACAAAATAAGAAATGTCAAGCATGCAGAGACAGAAATGTTGCAGTTCAGCAACCAACAAAGTCTAATGGTGAAGAGCAGAGTCCCAGTAAAATGGACTGCAGTTGGTGAGTCAATGTTCAGTAAGGGTTTAGGGACACATTTGTCTTTCTCCAACAGAAACAAGAACATTTGTTATAATGGGATTTAAAATTAGATGACTATCTATGGAATATAAAAAGCCCAAAGCATCCACAACATCATAGAACCACCTTGGGTTCTGGGTGGCAACCACCCAGGCAGAAAAATGGTCCAATCCCACATTGCCAAAGTAACCATGTATCTTCTACAGCCATTAAACGTGGGTGTCCTCGGCCTTTTCCAGCTACTGGGGTCCTGAATACTGGTGCCCCTCTGTACTGGATACAAAGGGCATACGCTGGATTTCTTCTGTGTCCCACAAAAGGTCAGAGACATTCTAATGAAGTATCTCGGTTCAGTGTCTGCGCAGCACACAATGAAGAATTACACCACAGAGTGGCAAACTATAGAAGTTGACATCATGATGTGTTATTTCACCTGTTTTTCATGACCATGGCAATGATACGTAGGGGTACTGAAAAGACAGCAAAGGGTGAGGTTACAGCTAAAGGGCTGGTCCTGCCTCCAGCAAGGACTTATGGAGGACATCCCCAGCCTTGTCCAAACTAATTTTAATTTAATTTGACCCTGTCTCTCATCCAGTGGCTGCTGGGAAACGCTCAATGGATGGTTCTTTAATCTAGTTTCCTCATTCAGAATATTCTGCATTTTGCAAATTCACATTAAGACAACACATCTGAACATGGCCATTTAATACAGTCAGTCTCACAGGCAGCATGGTGGCTCAGCGTTTGTTCACGTGTCTCAAAGCCTTTGATTCCACCCATGCCTAATTCCTTTCTTTGTGGAGTTTTCAAGTTGTCCTCATGTCTGCATGAGTTTCCTCCCACCATCACATCTGCTCCTTTCTGCCCCTGATCACAGACGCTGCGTCTCCGCATGGATACTGTACTATGGCTGCTACTGCCTCGAGTGGCTAGACTGGGTCTAACTATAATGAGATGGGTTAAATGCAGAGGACACTGAAGACCCATGTTTTCATAGACTTCATGGTTCATGATGTGTAAAATACAGGAGGGTTTTTGTTGTTGTTGCAGCCCTCAGTAAAACGTCACACTTCAGAGTGACATTTATGGTTTGTCACTGGTCAAACACATCATGTCACACAAATACTTCCAGGCAAAATGAAAACCACTGCACTGTGAGGACAGTATTTATACATGGAAACACATCGACATGTTTTCAGAGTAACCACAGCAAGACAGGAACAATATTCTTTAAATCAGTTCCATGTGCAAAACGGCGTTACACACTGATGATAAAAGGCTTCACTTTCTTCAGGTACTCCGGTTTTAAATAGTGCTCCAGTTCACTTTTCTTTAGCCACAGTGAAGCAGCATTTGGAGCCGCAGATGGACCCCCGTCTGACACGATGGCTTTGAAGAAGAACACCTTCACTCCCGCTGAGCTCTCTGTCCGAACTGCTTGGGGCAGTTTGTACTTGTACACACCACAGGGGGCGCTGCCGAGGAAAGTGGCCTTAAAATCAGCATCTGTGGGAGAAGAAACGACCCTGTTAACTTCATTGAGAACCTTATTATAATAAGTGTTTGACTGCAGTGAGTGAGTTTTGCTTTCTATGTTTGTCTCTGCTGCAAAAAAAGAACAAAAACAAAGTTTTATTCACTTTTAAATTATGAGATAAATCACATGTCCAATCATTCCAATTATTTAATAAAAAAAATCATCTCTGAGAATCTTTGAATAACAAAATAATCTGCCTTAATATTAACTTTAAACTGAAGAAGTGCCTGAAACTTTATTTAAATTTTGAAACACTCGAGTCCACTGCATGAAAAAAAAATTCTAATAGTTGTGATGTCAAAATTATTAATTTTATGCCTTACAGATCAAAATGATTCATTTTATGCCTTATAGATAGAAATGGACTGCATTGTGCTTTTCCATCTGCATCAGACGCTCAAAGCGCTTTACAATAATGCCTCACATTCACCCCGATGTGAGGGTGCTGCCATACAAGGTACTCACTACACACCGGGAGCAACTAGGGGATTAAAGACCTTACCCAAGGGCCCTTAGTGATTTTCCGGTCAGGCTGGAATTTGAACCAAGGATCCTCTGGTCTCAAGCCCAATGCTAAACCACTAGACCATCACCTCCCATAGCCTGCCTTAAACTTGACAGCTGCACTGATAAACAAGCCGTCTCTGCCTTATCATCCTCCTTTTTTCCTCCCTAGCAGAAACTGTGATAAAAACATTCTTCACTGAGAGTTTTTCGTGAGAAAGCTAAGACAGTTTTAATTGCTGGCAAATGTATTCATGTGTATGTGACTGTTGCTGTGCAACCCCGGCCTGGCTAGTGTACAAAAGGGCACTCGCACAAGCTGCCTTTCACACACTTATTCAAAATCCTGCTGGATTCATTTTGACTTTGGGTGTGTCTTCAAAGCATGTATTTTTGACAGTCAATTTCCGACTTTATTTCCAGAAACAGCCTCAGACAGCTTGGTTTAAAATAATTTTTTGCCTCCACATAGTTTTTATTGTTTGATATTTTCAGAGACACAACATCAACAAAAACACAGCTATGTATTATGGCCCATTTACATATAACACGATTGAAGCAGACTAGCCCACGAAGGAGGAATTGCATGCCATTTGTGAAAAATTGCAGCCGCCTCCAACGCCTCCAGGTGACACACACGAACATCCAACACCGCTCAGTTGGCACTTAGAAAATGTGTGGCCATTCACACTGTCAGCATGAAAACAGTAAAGTGGACATAAGAGCGCACTGCTTCATTCATGTCATGACTGTACATCTATGACCATGGGTCATCTACAGAGGAACAGACGGTTCATACTTGTATGGTCCGCTCAATAAAATGCAGTGTCTTTTTAAATGGTGTGCAGTTTTATTTTTTCCTCCATAGCAGAGGTGCGATGTGGTGCAACACCTTCCAGCTGTTTTTTTTTCTTTCCTCCACAACAGCAGCAATTATGGTGCTTTTCTCTTTTTGTTATGTTTATCTCCCTGATTTTAGGCATTTTACGCTCTGGTTACAGGACAGTGATGATAGTGAAGTGGTAGTTTCCATCTGTTAATCAAAGCTTTGGTAAATTGCAGGTTCAAATCCCGTGGATGGCATGTATTTTATTTACTTTTTTTTTTCCCCACAGCAGCTGCGCGATGTCGTTCCATACTCTCCAGCTGCTCGCACTGTATTCCCGCTGCGACGGTTTTGTGCTTGCACCATGATTCCTACTTATTCGTGCTATGTGTGAATGGGCCCTAATCTATAATCACTATGACAAATTAAAGGCCTGGAATTTATTTTACTATAAAGACGAATCGACCATGCAGTCAACTACGTTCCAACGTTTACAAAGCCCTTTGTTGTGATTGGTCAGAATCACAAATGATTTTGACCAATCACAGCAGAGACCACCTCCAACACCTAAAGTCAGCATCTCCCACTTCCTGTAACTCCACGTGTGCACAGTAGCGCCTTGCAGTCGTCAGTGGGGCAGCAGGTGCTAACATGGACTACAACAGCGAGGAATACATGAAAGCAGTGTCACATGGGACTGTTGACTGAAGCAAAGATGTCGCTGGTATCAGGAACTGTTTGTTCGTGTGATTGACAGATGAAGAATGATTAGAGAAATTATATAGAATGTTTTCTTTCATCTCCATAATATTGCAAAGATTCAACTTGTTCTGTTCTATGACGAGTTCAGAGCAGAGTGAGGTGATGATCATTTGTCCGAGACAACAGCAACTTTAACAGTGGATTCATTCATTATAGTAACAAAGCAAAATGACTGACCGTGAGCTCACACGGTCAGTCATTAGAGTGCAATGACTGGCACTGTCAGGCAATCAGAGTGCTTTCTATCACCTCTATAATACTGGGAGGATTCCACCTGTTCATTCTGCAGCTGATGCAGAAACACTGATTCATGTCTTTGTCTCTTCCAGACTGGATTACTGTAATGTCCTGTAATAATAATAACAACAACAAAAGTCGTAGGGCTGAAAAAATTAGTCGAGTAACTCTAATTCGATTACAAAAAATGTTCGAGCCAAAATTCTGTGCCTTGAAGCTTCGTTTACCGCTGTAGTACATATGCCAGGCCTGTGTGTGGCGCTGTAACGTCCCCAGAAAAACACACACACAAGAAGAATAGAACATGCGCAGACGTGTGCACAGGCCGCGTAAGCGCTAATCAAATAGCACAAAAGCTACAGCTTTCCAGCGCGACACAGAGTGAAATAAAGTCTTTTAGGAGAAAGACGGTCCACGCTGATCATCTGAAATAGCTTACTGTGCATTAAAAGCGAAGCAGTGTGTTTGTCTTTTTTTTTTTTTAAGCACAGTTTCGTCTGCTGCCGGTTCTCCGCTTTACGTGGGGAGTGGCTATTCGCCCGGCGGCCGGCTGCCGTCTCTCTGTGCCCAGAGCGAGCGGCTCAGCACAGGGCGAGTCACAGATCCGTCTCCAGACACACTGACAAACAGTTTCTGAAAGAAGATCCTCCCGGCAGAACACCACTCTTTCTTGTGTGTTTTGCTCCAACTCACACTGAATGTTTTGCTTTTTAATTTTTGCTTTTTTTGGGAAACACACAATGCTTCACAAACACGGTCACTTAAATAAAAAAAAATAATAAAAAAAAACCTGATTGCAGGGCTTCCACGTTCAACCTCCAGCTGAAATGCATCTGCTGAATTGCAGAGAAAGAGGGATAAAAAAAATTCCCGTAGGGACCCAGTCCACCAGCCTTAAAAAAAAAAAAAAAAAAAACTTAAAAATGGTTAAATTTTACAAGCTGGGGAAAACAACAACAAAAAAAAAAACAAAGCCACATCCCATCACTATTTCAGCAAAATGTCAAGACTTTGGCCCATCTTTGGCTGAGCCGGGAAAAATCCAAAACTTGTATTGATGTGAAAAAATAATTACCCAGGAAAACAGAAAGGGGCAGACTAAATTTGGCAATCTCCATGATGACGCAGCGACCTTGTGCCATTGCTTAGGGAGAGCCCTGGACTGTTTGTTTTAAAACGCAAAAGTACTTTTTATCCGATTAATCGCCAGAATAATATCGATAGAATACGTGATTACTAAAATAAATCAATAGCTGCAGCCCTAAATAACAGAATATAAAAATAACTATTCAGAGAAACCTCTAAATTTGTGATGGTTTTTTCCCCTCCAAATTAAAACATGAATGGTTCAAACCAACTTGAGATGAAGAACTAAATGCTGAATGTGTATTTTTTGAGTTTTTTCTTCTGCACCGTGTGTCATTTTACTCTCTGACATTGTCAGCTTCAGTTTGCTGTTGGGCTGGACACCTCGCTGTGACTAACAGAAATTTGTCACAGTCCCCCATGGTCAAACTTAAACCAAATTCAACATTGACCAGTGTGCAGGAGCGGATCAGCACAGCATGCGCTCAGGGGCACGGCTCAAGTGACTGCATGCTGATTTACTCGACACGAGTTGATGAAAACCTTCAAAGCGAAGGGTATTTCTAGGGAATCTAAACTACAGCTTGGCGTGAATAATGACCGCCGTGTCACCTGAAATGGAGGCGAGCGCTCTCTCAGCCGTCTGCCGCAGGGTTTCTCCTTCCTGCCACTGCGCCTGAGGCAGCAGCCACAGCTTCCCTGGACCGAGCTGCTGCTCCGCCACAAGAACCAAGGAGTCGGCTAGACAGCGTTCCACAGAAGTCCGATCCTCATCTACATCAGCTGAACAAGACAGCAGACTGTCAGCTGCAGTGTCACAGCCATGCTGGGAACACTACAGGTACAGACGTCCCAGCGGACCTGGAACTGCTACCTCTTCTTTACATTCATAGAGTTTGAAAGAAAAACAAGTACAAACCTCTGGTTCTTGGTGCTGGATGGAAGTCCTTCAGCTTCTGATCCCAGGAGTCTTCCAGGTCCTGAGCCAGTATAATCTCCCGGTTGTCATCCTCGTCACCATAGTTGCCCGACTGCTCACGGCTCACTCTCTCTGCATCCTGCAGCACCCGCAGCTCATGGTCAGACAGCGTGCTCTTTTCCAGTTCCATCTGAAATCAATCACACGGCTCCTCACAGATCTGTTCTAACTGGAAACTGTGACATCATCCAGTCAGGGATTATATCAGACAAACATCAGATAGGACCATAAGGGCTGAAAACATCATGTCATCGTCTGAAGACAAGACGATTTACTGCGTGGAATCTGTCCAAGAGACACAATCAGACTCCTAACAACAGGGCAACGGCAGCAAGGTTTCATCACTGTCAGCACTGCCAAATGGACTGAAATACACATGGGAAAGGGGAAATGCATTCTGGGAAATGTGTTGGGATTTCGGTTATTGGCAGTTATTGGCTGACGACCTTAGCGACGGAAAAGACACTGAAGCAGTGATTTGTGATTCACTTCACCATTTCAGAGCTCCAGACTAACGTTTTTGTTGTTTTTTCAGAGAACTGTAGACACTCACTGAAAATTTTAGGAGCACGTGTAGAAAACGTAGGGATGCAAATCTTCAATCAACCACAGTAGGGTAGCGCAGTCTCGTATGAACCCTGTGTGATGTCACAGGATTTGACCACTTATGGGGACAGCTGCTCCCGTTGCACAATATATACACAACATCACTTCATATGGGAAAATGGTGTACCGTTTTATTTTCGGCTGCAATCACTGAATCAGTCACAACTACTGTTTTTTTTTTCAGTTCCTAGTGGTGAAGGGAAGACGAGACAAATGTGAGAGGTTGTGTCGGTAAGTGTTAGCTTACACAGCTAACCAGAGTAGCTCCGTTCTCTCACCGGCACAACTGCCTCGACACGTTTTAGCTCCAGGTCATAAACAAACCGCAATACATGTCCACTTTCCACCGCATTGTCTCTTTGAATTTTCACTTTGTTTACGTGTAATTTGCCCAAAAAACCTCAGAGAAAAGTGCCGTGTTTCTGTCCTCCGAAGTAGAGAAATAACCTCATATTTTACCCGTTTCGTGCCCGCCCTCAAACGAGACTGCTCTGCCCAATTATTCACATTTCCCCACTTTAAGTGTCTTACTTTATGACCAAAGCATTTATCAGTAACTCCCTCAGAGCTCTGGAGGAAATACTGTTTTCTTGTGATGGCAATTAATATATATGTGGAAAAAACCACAACACTGAAAAATAAGAAACTGGCACTGAGTGTTCTCCTGATATTAGTATTATTATATCTAAACAGTTACATGGTTCAACCTCGGTTGTTTGATATCTTAAGAGAAGTTGCTGTGCATATTTTGATGCAGATTATTCTTTAATGAGTTGTTATTAAACAATGGCTTTACTAAAGGCAAAAACAAAAAATTAAATTCCTTCATGTTCTTATTTCAGAGGATAATTTAAACAAAAATCCCCTGCTTCAATATCTTGGTTTAAACACAAGGATGTGTGTCATTATAGAGGCGCTGTACATGTTTCACCGTGGGTAAACAGCATTGAAGTTTTGGGTAGATGTTACTGATGCCATGCAGTGCAGCATGATGGCGCTATAAGCTCCTCTTACAGACCACAGAAACCTGCAGGAAGTGGTGGATTCTACATACCATTTATCCCACGTGTACATAAAATCCTTTTCTATTCACTGCAGGGCGGTATATACAGTAGTATTCAGAATAACAGTAGTGCTATGTGACTAAAAAGATTAATGCAGGTTTTGAGTATATTTCTTATTGTTACATGGGAAACAAGGTACCAGTAGATTCAGTAGAGTCTCACAAATCCAACAAAACCAAGCATTCATGATATGAACACTCTTAAGGCTATGAAATTGGGCTAAACTACGCTAACAGTGTCTTGAACGTCCCATTTTTTCCTCAGGCTTTCAAAGAGAATAGCATGTTCAACAGGTGCTAGCTTCATCCTTAAATAGGGGACACCTGACTCACACCTTGTTTGTTCCACAAAACTGATGAACTCACTGACTGAATGCCACACTACTATTATTGTGAACACCCCCTTTTCTACTTTTTTTTTACTAATAGCCCAGTTTCATAGCCTTAAGAGTGCCTCTGCCTTTAACCTTCAAGTCCCTACTCACCAGACGGTGAATTCCTCAAAACTATATTGGATTCTGGATCTATTGGACTGCTATTGGATTAACCATGGAATTGATCAACTGGTCTCTGAACGCTACTGACACCATTTTTTCTACAAGGTCAGGACCGGGGGATCCTACCTGCCCAGATGGAACGTATCCTGCGGGCTATGTCCTCGACTCCTGGGGGTCTTGGCATGTTGCATGCTTGGTGCCTTTCTCCGTGGAGGACGTCGAGGATTTATTCATCTTTGGTCTCATGGTAGTGGGGCTGGCACTTTTTGGTTTATGTGCTGCCCTGATCTACCAGAAAATTGGCAAGACGGCAGCATCAAGAACCACGGGCCCTCGTTTGGCTGTCATGAGTAACGAGGTTGGCAAGGCAGTGCATTCTCAGACTGCGATGACTACTGAACTCAGACGCAAAGTGGATGACACCCTGGAGCTGATGTGTGCCTTGCAGTTGAAGCTGAAGGTTTCGGAGGCCGGCGAATATTCTTAATTCATAATTGGGAATCAATCAATCAATCAATCAAGTTTTATTTCTATAGCACTTTACAACAGTTTTCACTGAACCAAAGTGCTTTCCAATAGCACCAGCTAGAGATAAAATAAAAAGAAAAGTACGAAAAACACAATAAAACACAATAAGAGCATCCAAAATAGAATAAAAATAGACAAAAAAGTGTCAAAGCAATTATGTGCAAAAAGCTGCCCTGAACAAGTATGTTTTAACTTAGCTTTAAACAGAGGCAAGCTATTAATGGACCTCAGTTCAGGAGGTAATGCATTCCACAACTTAGGACCTGCTGCAAAAGAACGCTCACCCCATTGTTTGGACCTGGACCTGGGAACCTCAAGAAAGTTTTGGTCAGCAGACCGAAGTGCTCTGACAGGGTTGTGTGTTTTTAACAGGTCACATAAATAAGAAGGTGCAATGCCATTTACAGCTTTAAAAACAAACATTAACAGTTTAAAATCAACTCTAAAACGGACTGGAAGCCAGTGCAGGGAGTAAAGTACAGGAGTGATGTGGCTGTGCTTCCTGGTATTGGTCAACAGGCGAGCAGCAGCATTCTGGACCAGTTGGAGTTGGTTTAGAGAGCCTTGAGTGATACCAACATAAAGTGCATTGCAATAGTCAATCCGGGAGCTGATAAAAGCATGCATAGCCTTTTCAAGGTCCTTTTGGCTTAGAAAGGGTTTGACTTTTGCCAGGAGTCTCAGCTGGAAAAAACTGGCTCTTACCACACTGTCAATTTGTTTCTCAAATTTTAAACAGTCGTCAAACCGCACACCAAGGTTCCTTACCACAGCCCTACGATAAGGAGCCAGGGAGCCAAGATCTGGATCAGAGTTAGTTTTAGCTCCAAACAGAATACACTCTGTTTTGGCTTCATTAAGGTGCAGAAAATTCTGAGCCAGCCAATATTCCCATAATTGGGAATATTCCTAATTCACAATTGGTTTTGGTTTCGAGTGAAGCTTCGAAAAGTATTTTTCACTGTTATGAGCCATAATCAAGGTCAAATTGCCCACTGTTTTTTCTCCTGAGGAATGTGGCCTTGGTGAGATATTCGGCTCTTCATATCTCAACCCACATAGACAATATCCATGGTAACAGACAGACTTCTGAAGCAATCAATTGGGAAAACGGACTGTTCAAGTTTTAGTGCACATAACAATGTCAAATGTATATGTATTGTCTTAATTTCTGATGTGTGCCATTATTACGGTGAACAAGTAATAACTGTGGATTAATTGCGGTTTGTCTGTGGTATGTGAGTGTGCAAATCCCGTTGTCATGACACTGATAAATAAAGCTATCTATCTATTCTCCACCTGCGTTCGCATGGAGATGACCATTCAGTGCTTTATGTACCGCCTCTGGCGGTCAGGAAGGATGAAATATAACTCTTTTTGCTGGACAGGAACCTGATGCATTGACTTTTTTTTGTTAGACACCAACCTGATGATGCATCGACTCTTTGTTAGACACTAACCTGATGCATGGACTCATTTTGTGAGACACCAACCTGATGATGCATGGACTCTTATTGATGGACACTAACCTGGCGCATTAGACGATTAAAACGCTCCTCCACATCATTTAATTCTGCTGAAATCACCGGAAGTCTCTGCAAACAAACCGCAGCCATCAAACTCCAAGGCGAACCCGTTCTCTGCTTTACACTTTGGGTATGTGAAGTAGACTGACAACTCGAGGTGCTGGACAACGGACGAAAAGCCACATTTTCTGTGGCTGTTCTCCAAAAAACGTGCATAAGCTGTCGAAGGCGGCGACACACCATTCCTCTACACGGCGCAGCCATTTTATTGTGCTGCATTCGTGTATGTGGAAGACTTGGAAATGAAATATCGATTGTGATTAAACGTGTTTACAGCACCAGAAAGCAAAAGAAAGATTGCATATTTATTGAGAGTTTTATTCTTTAAAATAGTTTTTCCCGATTAAAGTCTCTGTATCCCACGTAATTTATTTTATGTCTAGCACAGAGTTTACGAGGATTAGAGAAGAACATGAAGTAGTCTTGCCTCTACCCACAATGCTCTGCAAAAAAAAGAGTAGTCCATTCGGGGGAAAGTGTGCTAGAGTTAAAGTTGCATAATTCTTAATACTTTTTGCGGTTTCTGTTTTTATTTTTTGTTTTGTTTTGTTTTAGTAAATACATGCTGCATTAATTGTAAAAAAAAAAAGAAGTAAAGACTATATTTGCAGGTGGTAGCTATTTTGTTGTGACAGTATCACCCCTAAAATAAGCCCGGTTGGTTTCATCCAGAATTCAATGTCACGTTTGATCCTTTGATATTTACAGCAGAAACTCTGCTTTAATAAGACATTAAACATGTTTAAATTAAATAGTTTGTTGGTTAATTGTAGGAACAATGTTTGTCGAAAGCTGTTCGTCTCCATGAACACAAAAGAAAGCTTCCTGTAAGTGTTTTATGGCCAACGATCGGTAGCATGTAAGCTAACATTAGCTAAGTTAATGTGGAATGAATTTGTTATTCTGATTTATAATAAAGTTATCATTTTTTGATGTACATGAATAAGTATGACACGTACATTTATTTTAAACGCTGCTGTGTTTTGCTCGAGGTCACGTTGGATTTGAACAAGTGAAATATTTCAGAGAAATTTTATTCTGCTTCTGTGCAGTTAAATTGGAATCACTGATTAAACACATGGAGAGTCATTTATGAAATTTGACATTGATATTTGTTTGTGTGCACAGACGTGGAAACTGTGAACCGACTCAGACCTTCTGTTTTTCTGCTGTCAGACTGGAGGAAGCTGCAGAATCCACAAAATCCACCACCGACTTCAGGTCAGACTTTAGACTTAAGGTCAGAGTTTAGACTTCAGATCAGACTTTCAGCTTCAGGTCAGACTTGAGACGAGATCAGACTTTAGGCTTTACATCAGACCTGCATTGAAATAAATGCAGTCAGATCTTTGGACCAAAAAATGACTTATATTTACACATAAGATCCTTCTGAATGTAGTAAAGTAAATCTGTAAGCCCAGATCTGTCATTCAACGGAGAAATCTTCATTTAAAAATGACAAATTTACAGCTAAAATTTAGCCCTCCGCAAAACTCATCACATCCGGGACGCTACCGAGACGTCAGGGAAAAGGCCCTATCCCAGCATGCATTGTGTGCGCCAACTGTAATTTGTGGATTTACGTCAGTTTGCATCTGCATCTTTTTCTTGTCTTATACGGAAGGATCTACTTTTTTTAAAACTTCATATTGTCTTGCGGCACGTTTGGTGAGTACACATTTCTTTTATTTGTGCTTGAAAATTATTTGGGGGGGGACTTTTTCATACGCCCATTTGACTGAGTGGTGTCGCATTGAAAATCTACTGTCTTTAGCCTCCGGTGTTACCGTCGCGGGGTACGGAGGCGGGACCCGCAAAGAATCCAAGTCATTAAAAAGATATAAACCTCTCTCAGCGGCCGCGGAGCTCTGCGGCTCCGATTACCGAGACGTGCAGCGCTGCGGAAAGTCTGTCCTTGCAGCAACAGGTGTCACCGGCCGCTCTGCATCAAAACAGTGAGCGTAGTCTCTGGACTTTTTCCAAGTTGGCTGCACCTCCATTCAGTAGACAGGGACGTGGTGCCAGCTGCACAGCAGACACGGGCGATGTGAGTGGACTGCTTCGGCATTTACCGAGCACGCAGACTCAGTAAGTGCAGCGGTGTCGCCGCTGATTTGAGCATGCAGAGCTGTATCTCACATTCATTGCTGCTTACTTTTGGATGCTGAAACCAGGATGTGTATAACAGTAACATTACTAACAGATAAAATCAATTTCAATGCGGGATCGGACTGAAGGCGGGAGCGTTCCGTCTTCTGCAGGACGTCACTGCAATGACCCGGATGTACAAACAGTTTTTGCTGAGGGCCAAATTTTAGCTGCAAATTTGTCATTTTTAAATGAAGATTTCTTTGCTGAATTACAAATTTGGGCTTGCAGATTTACTTTACTGCATTCATAAGGGTCTTATAAATACATATCAGCTATTTCTTTCTGAGATCTGACCACATTTATTTCAATGCAGGTCTACTTTAAGCTTCAGATCAGACTTTAGACTTGAGGTCAGACTTTAGACTTGAGGTCAGACCTTTGACTTCAGAACAAACTTTAGACTTCAGATCATACTTTATGCTTGAGGTCAGACTTTAGACTTCAGATCAGACTTTAGACTTGAGGTCAGACCTTTGACTTCAGATCAGACTTTATGCTTGAGGTCAGACTTTATGCTTGAGGTCAGACTTTATGCTTGAGGTCAGACTTTGGACTTCAGGTCAGACTTTAGGCTTTAGGTCAGGCTTTAGGCTTCAGGTCAGGCTTTAGCCTTCAGATCAGACATTAGGCTTTACATCAGGCTTTAGCCTTCAGATCAGACTAGACTTTAGATTAGACTTTAGACTTGAGGTCAGACCGTTGACTTCAGATCAAACTTTAGACTTCAGATCAGACTTTATGCTTGAGGTCAGACTTTAGACTTTAGATCAGACTTTATGCTTGAGGTCAGACTTTATGCTTGAGGTCAGACTTTTGACTTCAGGTCAGACTTTAGGCTTTAGGTCAGACGTTAGGCTTTAGGTCAGGCTTTAGGCTTCAGATCAGACATTGGCTTTAGGTCAAGACATTAGGCTTCAGATCAGACTTTAGACTTGAGGTCAGACTTTTTACTTCAGATCAGACTAGACTTTAGACTTGAAGTCAGACTTTAGACTTCAGGTCAGACTTTATGCTTGAGGTCAGACTTTAGACAAGATCAGATTTTAGGCTTTACATCAGTCTTTAAGCTTCAGATCAGACTTTAGACTTTAGATCAGACTTTAGACTTGAGGTCAGACCTTTGACTTCAGATCAAACTTTAGATTTCAGATCAGACTTTATGCTTGAGGTCAGACTTTAGACTTCAGGTCAGACTTTGGATTTCAGGTCAGACTTTAGGCTTCAGGTCAGACTTTAGGCTTCAGGTCAGACTTTAGGCTTCAGCTCAGACATTAGCTTTAGGTCAAGACATTAGGCTTTACATCAGTCTTTAGGCTTCAGATCAGACTAGACTTTAGATCAGACTTTAGACTTAAGGTCAGACTTTTTACTTCAGATCAGACTTTAGACTTCAGGTCACACTTAAGATCAGACTTTAGTCTTCAGGTCAGACTTTAGACTTCAGGTTTCAGTTCAAGCTTCAGGTCAGACTTTAGGCTTTAGGTCAGTCTTTAGGCTTCAGATCAGACTTTAGACTTGAGGTCAGACTTTAGACTTGAGGTCAGACTAGACTTCAGATCACACTTAAGATTAGACTTTAGACTTCAGGTCAGACTTTAGACTTCAGTTCAGGCTTCAGGTCAGACTTTAGGCATTAGGTCAGTCTTTAGGCTTCAGATCAGACTTTAAATTATAGCTCAGACTTTAGACTTCAGGGCAGACTTTAGGGCCCGGTATCATCTTTTAGTTTACTAAACTTATTTAGTTGACTACGGTTAGTTGTCCAACATTATCTGACTAATCACCGTTTCACATCGATGGCTAAACTTGTAGATGAGCTCTTCTTACATTTGTTGACGGTTTTCATGGGCATAATGGCCTTGTGTATGCCATTGCCAAGAGACGGCTCCAATGTGCCACAGTTTTTAATTCCGGGTTAGTTGTTGTCATGAACTATCCAGCCTTTGTTTCGTTAACTGGTTTTATTAACATTTACGGACACATGCGAACTGCAGAACGACGTGCCTAGCAGTTCTACACTTTCATCAAGCCTTTTTGTGCACAGAGTGCTACTCAACGTAACACCAACGCCCGGTGGCTAATGTGTGAATGGTCACAAACACATCATGACAGTCGTCGACTGCTACGGCCAAAACCGGAGGAAGTTCTCGTTTTGAAGGAATACAAGCGACGTAGAGGTGCTCTTTAGTGTTCCATCAAGTGGAGGTACATGATAGCCGCAATTTTTTTGAGGTAAAACACTGAAGTTTTGTTGACTAAAATAAGATTAGCCGCCTCTCTACCAGGCTAAAAACTTTAGTCCGGTAACACAAAACTTTAGCTGACTAATCGCTTTGTGCAATGACTACCGTCAAAAAAAATTGTCAACTAAGTGAGTTTATTCGACTAAATAAGATTAGACTGCTTAATGAAACCGGGCCTAGGCTTCAGCTCAGACTTTAGACTTCATGTCAGACTTTAGGCTTCAGGGCAGAGTTCAGGCTTGAGGACAGACTTCATGCTTCTGGGCAGACTTCATGCTTCTGGGCAGACTTCATGCTTCTGGGCAGACTTCAGGCTTCAGGGCAGACTTTAGATGTCAGGCCAGACTTTAGATTTGAGGTCAGACTTTAGACTTCAGATCAGACTTTCGACTTCAGGGCAGACGTTATACTTCAGGGCAGACTTTAGGCTTCAAGTCAGACAACTTCAGATCACACTTTAGACTTCAGGTCAGACTTTATACCTGAGGTCAGACTTTAGGCTTTAGGTCAGACATTAGGCTTTATGTCACTCTTTAGGCTTCAGATCAGACTTTAGACTTCAGGTCAGACTTTATACTTGAGGTCAGACTTTAGACCTCAGGTCAGACTTCCGACTTGTGGTTGTACCTTTTTACATTTCTTGTGCAGTTTTCCTGCCGACACTGGAGTTATTGTAGATCTACTTGAATCCTTCAGCTATTTGCCACCGCTGCCTGGTCAGGATAGTCCGCTGAGGTGGTCTGGAAAAAAGTTTGAGGAGTTACCGATTGCTCACATTAGAGCCACATACAACAAGTAAGTGAAGAGTGCGACCGGTGTTAAATTCTCAAAATAATGTTGTTCTGTCTGCACACAGTGCGCCTCACAAAACCCCCCCCCCAAAAAAAACAATTTCATACATTTCTCTTAAATTTGTGGCTCGGTTCAAAACCCAGCCAGACAGGAAAATCATCTAAGGGCCCTTGGGCAAGGTCTTTAATCCCCTAGTTGCTCCCGGTGTGTCGTGAGCGCCTGGCATGCCAACACCCTGACATCGGTGTGTTAGTGTGTCTGGGTGAATGAGAGGCATAATTGTAAAGTGCTTTGAGCTTCTGATGCAGATAGAAAAGCGCTATATAAATGTAGTCCATTTACAATGCCTTGCAAAAGTATTCAGCCCCTAGGTAATTTCATGCATTTTAAGGGGAGGTGATGGTCTAGTGGTTAAGGTGTTGGGCTTGAGACCAGAAGATCCTCAGTTCAAATCCCAGCCTGACTGGAAAATCTCGGTGTGTAGTGAGCGCCTTGTATGGCAGTACCCTGACATCGGGGTGAATGTGAGGCATAATTGTTGATACAGATGGAAAAGCACTATATAAATGCAGTCCATTTACCATTTAATTTGTTTATGGCGTTTCAAATACAAAAAGTAAGTCAGACTTCACAATATAAAAATTTCTAAAATTATCTTCCGTCGACTCAAACTGAAAACAAATCTCTACAACTTGATATAAATTAATTAAAACAAACAGTATGGCACTCTATGATAAATCTGTGTGGAGTAGATAGTTCTCAAAAACTGAGTGACTGTGCAAGAAGGGAAACAGGAAAGCCACCAAGACACCCAGACAACCCAGAAAAAGTTTTAGGCTTCTGTGGCTGTGATTGAAGAAATTGTGCACAGTGCAGATTTTGTATCTCCAGTTATACAGCTTCATGATGAAGTGGTATAGAGGAGCATCTT
Organism: Thalassophryne amazonica; assembly: GCF_902500255.1. Taxonomy (NCBI): domain Eukaryota; kingdom Metazoa; phylum Chordata; class Actinopteri; order Batrachoidiformes; family Batrachoididae; genus Thalassophryne; species Thalassophryne amazonica. The sequence goes on along the minus strand of NC_047104.1, from coordinate 25,188,706 downwards.
CTTTCATTAAAACATTAAATCTAGGCTTGCATCTCAGATGTATATTCTGGCAAATTGTAGGTGAACTTTCAGGTCTTCTTTTTAAGAAAATCCTCCTCTGCTCCACTTCATCATGAAGCTGTATAACTGGGGATATAAAATCCAAATTTGCACTGTGCACAATTTCTCCAATCACAGCCACAGAAGCCTAAAACTTTTTCTGGGTTGTCTGGGTGTCTTGGTGGCTTTCCTCACTGTTTCCCTTCTTGCACAGTCACTTAGTTTTTCAGAACTGTCTACTCCATACAGATTTACCATAGAGTGCCATACTGGTTGTATTTCTTCAAAACTGATGTAAATAAAGTTCATGACATATTCAGTGACTTGGAAATGTTCATGTATCTATCCCCTGACTTGTCTGAAGAAAACTGGCAAGAAAACTGATTATTTGCAGGTATTATACCAAAGGGGCCCATTAATTATGCAACCCATCATGGATGAGATTTATTTATTGTTATTGTCATTACAAGTGCAACAACAACGAGATTATGTCCACACTCAAATTGCCACAGACAAAATACAGCAATTAATCCACAATTATTACTTGTTTACAGTAATAATGGCACACATCAGAATTAAGCCAACACATATACATTTGACATTGTTTATGTGCACTAAACTTGAAATAGTCCGTTTTCTGAATTGAGGTGATGTGAGTGTGTGGTAGCCGCAGCAACAGGAGTTGCGCTGCCGCTAGCTTGGGGGGAACGGTGACCTGCCGCAGCTAAAACTGCGCAGCCCCCGGAGGGGAAAAGGGGTGGCGTGAGTGGTGGCCGGGATAGGGTGTGTGATGGGGGCAGGAGGGGAGGTAGGGGGGAGGTGGAGCATGCTTTAGTCTTTGTCCACGTGTGAGTCAGTATCTGTCCTTGTGTGCTGGAGTTGGAGAGATAAGAAGGCAAACAATGTTCCCCAAGGCCGTAGAGATTCTTCTGGAGGAAAACAATGGGGCATTTTGTCCTTCAGAGGCTGATAAGCCTGCCATGTTTGTGGTTGAGCAGTGAAAACACTTTTACAGCTTCACATGAACAAACCAGATCCCAATATATAAATTTTCCTGGTCTCTGAAATCTTTCACCTTCCCCTGGAAGGTGTGCATTTGCTTCAAGATGTTATCCAATTTGCGTCTGAGTTCAAGGGTTAACGCAGTCTGAGAACGCATCGCCTTGCCCAATTCATTAATCATGACAAACAAGTGAGGGGTCGTGGTTTGGCAGCAGCCATCTTGTCAATTTTCCGGTAGGTCGGGGCAGCACATAGGCCAGTAGGTACCAGCCCTCCTACTATGAAACCAAATATGAATAAATCCTCGACGTCCTCCACAGAGAATGGCGCGAAGCATGCGACATGCCACATCTCCCAGGCGTCGAGAACATAGCCTGCAGGGTAGATTTCATCTGGGCATGCAGGGTCCCCCGGCCCTGATCTTGTAGAAAAAATGGTGTCAATAGCGTTCAGAGACCAGCTGATCAATTCCATGATTAATCCAATATAGTCTGAAGAATTCAGTCTGGTGAAGTAGGGACTTTGAAGGTTGGAGCAGAGATAGAGAGGAGGGGATGCGACCGCCGAATACTTTGGCAGGGCACTGTACCATTTAAGGAGGCAGAACTGGGGTCATGTTTTGTTTTTTTCTTTTTTTCTTTTTTCCAGTTCCCTTTGTAAACAGAACTCGACCCATTTAAAGTGTGGAGAGCGGTAGACGTTTTTTCTGCTGTTTTACTAAATTTAATTTAAAGGAGTGTCTTTCTGCTTTTGGATTCTTGGCTTTGCAGAAAACATGCTGTTTTCTCAAACTCTTGTTGATTTTTGAATGTCTTGTTGCTGTTGTTGATCAGTACTCTCATTAATGTGAGGGACATCGACGGTAAAACACTGGTCAAGACATCCTGTGGAGCTGAAGGATTCAAGAACATCAAGAAGTCCACACCCATCGCTGCTCAGACCACCGGCATCTCTGCAGCCACTGTAAGAAAACTCAAAAACACCCACTGGAAAATCACTAAGTTCACGGATTATCGCCTCATTTCTGCTTAAACTTGCACTCCAGTCATCATCTATCTCAGCGACAGATATCTGAAGCTTTTGTACAACAATCAGTTCCACATAAATTCAGCATTATTTCATCATAAAAGACAGAGGAAGCGATCAGAGCACTGCGGCTACATGAGCTGCTATTTGATGCGTTCACTGCATGTCGGTCTTTTCAAAGCGTCGCTGAGTATCGCCTCGTTTCAGCTTATAATGGCTTAGTTTCTGCTTAAAACTGACTTCAGAATGATTTAAGAGGTTTTACTTTGTCATGTTATGGTTAATAATCCCATTAATCCATTTGATCGCTTTGGGTGAAGAGACTCTGTCTTAGATGAGTGAGCTTCAAAATGACACATGCGCAGTGGAGGCCGGGTGGATCAATTTTTAGAGGTGGACCGTTCGGCCTGCGACACCAGCATTCTGTGTTTCACAATGAGAATTGCACCCAGAGTAGACAAATATCAAGGGACTTCTTTAAAACACTGCGTTTAGGTGGTGTTATTATGTTTTGTTTTTTTGTCTTGGTGGATCATTAATGGGATTTATTGCCATTGCAGAGAGAATACTGAAGAGACGATGGATGCCTGAACACCGGCATGAATAAATGGAGTGCTGTCTCGAGGGACTTCTTTAAAAATGTTGCATTCTTCAGTAATTTCCTAAATAAGGAATTTAAGCATTTGGCAAACGTCATCTTTCATAAATAGAACATCTTATTGTCAGGCTGTGATGACGAATGTGACTGAAATGACGTGACAGGTCAGCTTAAGACTTTATATTTACTTACTTGGTGTGTGGATGGTTTTAATATTTGAAACATTTGGAACTGTAGTAATGGTCATTGTAGCACTTTTGCTACTGAGCCAGTCAATGAACAGCAGTGGGTTAGCGCTTCTCTTTTGTAATTGGTCCATTATTTTGGTACATCAGGTGTGGCTGAGAGCAACACAGTGCTTCTAAAAATACACAAGCACACTGTTTCACTTTAAATACACAATAGGCCTATTTCAGGTGATCAGTGTGGACCTTCTTTTTCTTAAAAGGCTTATTTTACTGTGTCCCAGTTTGGAAAGTTCTAGCTTTTGCTGTCTGCTACAGCACGCTTATTGTCTTCTCCGGTTGTCATGGAAGCATTACAAAATATACAGGTCAGGTACAGTATATGCAGTGTTTTCAGTGTCCTACAACTGACATGGAATGTTATTAGCACCCCGTCACGCCTTGACGATTTAGCCAGCGTATGCCGACTGCATTAAAAATACTGGTATACATCTAAGAAGTGATGGGTACGTTTTGTATAAGTTAACGGCATGTTGAAGCACATTGATAGATATAATAATGCGGTGAATATGTCAAAGATTTTGGGCATGCACAATGTTTTCGATGCATGTCAGCGTATGCCTGGTATGTCCCACAGACGTGGCCCGTAAATTGTGAGATTGTTGACACACGTTTCTTATAAATTACTCATAATTCGAAATATGTCCATTGATGCTGTCCATTCATTGGCTCAACAACTGAAGGCTGCAGTCCTCATGTGAACAGTTCAAACTGTTACAAATATTAAAACCATTCACACACTGAGTAAATATAAAGTCTTAATCTTACCTGTTCATTTCAGTCTGAAACATCACAGCATGAAAGCTTATCCACAAAGTGTCCTGATTTTGGAAAACAACATCTGAATACACTTTAGTTCCTTGTGGCTAAAGAAACATAGCATTTTAAAAGAAGTCCCTCTGTGTTTGTCTGCTTCTGGTGCATTTGTCAGGCTGAACCAGAGAACGCCGGCGCTTTGTGTCACAAGACAGTTACCTTGTAATAGTTGAATGAGTTACAGCGCCTCATTCATTCACGTCAGCGTTTACCACAGACATCAGCCGATTCTGCAGCATTCTGCACATGATGAAAATAAATCCAATGATCCACCAAGACTAAAATAAATGTTAAATTACTCAGTTTGGCCTCCGTGTGGAGAGGCTGCGTGACAGCGTACGCTTGCTCGTCAATATTTATGTGTTCAGCCTGCCAAACAAAAATGTTCTGATGGCGGTGGAAACAGGGCTGTCAGCATACGCTGGCTAAATCGTCATGGCGTGACAGCTGCATAAATTATTCAATGTATCACATTCTTTATCAGTCGGCATACACTGGCTAAACCATGATTCAAGGTGTGACAAGGCCCTAACCGGTTCGGGAACAATGTTTTCTTCTAACCAGTTTGGTAACATCAATTTTTGAGGTGGAACCCAAAACTGGAAACGTTAAAATACTGTTTTCTGTTTGAAACGAACCAGTTGGGGGGGAGAGAATTCTAGTTTAAAGCCCTGGTTCCATATGTGAACAGCTGTTTGCTAAGTCAGGTGTTTGATCCACATTTCACTCCAAACTGCTTTTAGCTTTTTTGGCAGACTTTAATGTTGCGTTTCACAGATGACACAAATGTTAGAGATGAGCCAATAAGGACTTGTTCCCAGAAAGCAACTTGGACATCACGTGTTTTCTGTTTGTGTGCAGAAAGCCGTGGCTAAAGGTCTGACGCACGTTCGTATTGTGGTCAAAGGTCTTGGACCTGGACGTCAGGTGAGCAGAAGTCCGTCCTCGTGAGTGTGCAGCTTCTGGAAAAGTATGAATCATAGATTTGAAAATGCTTTATTTAAATCATTCACTGCTTTGATTTTTTTTTTTTTTTTTTTTTTTTGCACAACTGAACCAGTTCAGGGTGGCACTTAATGGTTAGGTTTCTTGTCCTTTCTGTGTGGAATTTGCATGTTTTCCCCTGTTTACATGGGTTTAGAAAATGAACAGATGAACCAGCTCTGTCTAAACTGAACAAAACCAGACCTCATTCATGTTTAAAGACTGATGGTGTGTGGTTTTTTTTTCTCCTCTGTTTCAGTTTGCCATCAAAGGTTTGTCAATGGGCGGTCTTGATGTTGTGTCAATCACAGACAACACCGCTGTACCACACAATGGATGTCGTCCACGCAAAGTCAGAAGGGTGTGACGGCAGTCGACCGAAACCATGAAGAACCTGCTAAATAAAGTGTTTGTTTACTTTCCTTTATTGAGCCGTGGTTATTTATCAGCTCAGGTGTGGGAGTGTACAGTGGTGCCAAGCATCACCACATCCGCATTATGGAACCCCAGAGTCCTGGATGACAACCAACCACACATACTCCCCATCCCCATAGCTCTAAAGTAACCATCAGTCTGCTGCAGCCATGTGAAACGTGGGTGTGTCCGTAACCTCCAGCTGCTGGGGTCCTCAATACTGAGGCACCTGTGTACTGGGTTATGTCCAGACACACCACATGGACAAAATGTCATAGCTGACGTTCCCTCACAATGTCTGATCCTCTTCATCTTGGCCCACTCGTTTGACACAGTCATTCCAGCAGGACCATGGCTCCTCCAGAGATATGTGGAACCAAAGGCATTCGGGTATCCCCTGAGGACACTGGTTAGAGTCTCTCAGCCACACAGTAAGAGGAAGCATGAGTACCCCAAAGACTGACCTTTTCTCCTGTAAAAACGTAAGCGTCACAAAGTGTCATCACAGATCTGTAGGTTGATGACCCTGTGCTCGTAAGTGCAGACACAAAGCTTCAGAGTCGCTGTAAGAATGAGAACTGAAACAGCAACAATTTAATAAACATCAAGCATGGTTTTATTTCAGGCTTTGATTGTGGATGCAAAATCTCTACGCTCTGCACACAATATAAATGTCCTAACAAACAGATGTCTCATAAATTGAAATGGAGTTTTGACCACGATTACTTTTACCTTTGAACAAACCTCCAAAATGTTATCACCTCCTGATGTCAATTCAAGTGAAATTCCAACAGATTTTGAAGGAAATCCCTCTGGCTATTTTTCAGCTATATTGTACACACACACACATACCAGTGAAAGTAACACCCTGCTGTTGCTAGTGCAAAGGGAAATGAAACATTTTGAACTTATTTCTGTGCATTTGAAATACATAAATTTTACCAAGGGGGCAATACAATATATGTATTTGCACAGAACAGTATGCAGAATACATGGCATGGCCAGTCCCCTAAGCCTGCCCTCTGCATCTGAAGGCTTTTTTATGCTTCTAAAACACCTGGCAAAAATTATGTTATCACCGGCCTCGGAGGATGTTCATTCAGTTGTTTAATTTTGTAGAAAAAAAGCAGATCACAGACATGACACAAAACTAAAGTAATTTCAATGGCAACTTTCTGGCTTTAAGAAACACTATAAGAAATCAAGAAAAAAAGATTGTGGCAGTCAGTAACGGTTACTTTTTTAGACCAAGCAGAGGAAAAAAAATATGGAATCACTCAATTCTGAGGAAAAAATTATGGAATCACCCTGTAAATCGTCATCCCCCAAACTAACACCTGCATCATATCAGATCTGCTCGTTAGTCTGCATCTAAAAAGGAGTGAACACACCTTGGAGAGCTGTTGCACCAAGTGGACTGACATGAATCATGGCTCCAACATGAGAGATGTCAATTGAAACAAAGGAGAGGATTATCAAACTCTTAAAAGAGAGTAAATCATCACGCAATGTTGCAAAAGATGTTGGTTGTTGACAGTCAGCTGTGTCTAAACTCTGGACCAAATACAAACATGGGAAGGTTGTTAAAGGCAAACATACTGGTAGACCAAGGAAGACAAAGCGTCAAGACAGAAAACTTAAAGCAGTATGTCTCAAAAATCGAAAAATGTACAACAAAACAAATGAACGAATGGGAGGAAACTGGAGTCAACGTCTGTGACCGAACTGTAAGAAACCACCTAAAGGACATGGGATTTACATACAGAAAAGTTAAACGAAAGGCATCATTAACACCTAAACAGAAAAAAAAGGTTACAATGGGCTAAGGAAAAGCAATTGTGGACTGTGGATGACTGGATGAAAGTCATATTCAGTGATGAATCTCGAATCTGCATTGGGCAAGGTGATGATGCTGGAACTTTTGTTTGGTGCCTTTCCAATGAGATTTATAAAGATGACTGCCTGAAGTGAACATGTAAATTTCCACAGTCATTGATGATATGGGGCTGCATGTCAGGTAAAGGCACTGGGGACATGGCTGTCATTACATCATCAATAAATGCACAAGTTTATGTTGATATTTTGGACAATTGAGAGGATGTTTGGGGATGATGAAATCATTTTTCAAGATGATAATGCATCTTGCCATAGAGCAAAAACTGCAAAAACATTCCTTGCAAAAAGACACATAGGGTCAATGTCATGGCATAGGGTCAATGTCAATGAGCAGATCTGATTTGATGCAGGTGTTAATTGGGGATGAAAATTTACAGGGTGATTCCATCATTTCTTCCTCAGAATTGAGTGATTCCATATTTTTTTCCTCTGCTTGGTATAAAAAAGTAACCGTTACTGACTGCCACAATCTTTTTTTCTTGATTTCTTATAGTGTTTCTTAAAGCCAGAAAGTTGCCATTTGAAATGACTTTAGTTTTGTGTCATGTCTGTGATCTGCTTTTTTTCTACAAAATTAAACAACTGAATGAACATCCTCCGAGGCCAGTGATTCCATAATTTTTGCCAGGGGTTGTACTATGCAGTAACTGTGTGGCTACGTAATCGCTTCAATGCAGTCATGAACCTTTCAAAGTTCTCCATTAGGGTTGGTGGGTATCACAACACAATTTATGTCCAGAACAGTAGGGGTTGCGACAATATTTGGTGAAGACTGGCCATTATGTTGAAACAGGAAAGAGTCTGGAAATCATTAAGTTAGCAGTCCAATTGCAGCCTGTGCCATCTCCATCGTCTTGATGTGTAGTTACAATTTTTGGGAGGTCTACATCAGGCAAGATGGTGTAGCGTGGGGGTGTGTGTATGGAGTTACCGATATAGTATAACTTGGGCATGAGCCAAACAGCAGAAACCACAAGCCAGCCATTTGAAGCAAGCGACCACGACTCCATTCAAAGCTTTGGAAGCATAAACGGAATTTGTTAATTTTTTCTTTTTTCTTCCAAAATGAGCGTTAAAGTGAAAATGCTCCGACTTGGATTTGTGTTAAATCACTGTATGTGTGAAATCAGACCGCATTCAGGTTTACGGACAATGCCACAAATTTATGACAAAAACCTGACGTTTTGTATAAATTGGTGTTAAAATTTCATGGATGAAATAGCTGCCAAATAGTGTCACAGTGTACAATGATTTCAAATCACTACAGAGTGAGATTTATAGAGATGTTGTGATTTGCACAAAAAAACAAACAAACAAATTTAACATGGACAAAATAGTTTTGCACAACATAAAACAGACGAAACCATGCAGTGCACAGTAAATTCATCCAACGTGAATGATGAGATGTAATCCAACTCAAAACATTTAATGAAAAAGTTTCCATTTACACGGTGCCTCACAGTGCTGAAGCACCTGACAGCAGCTCTCTGCTGCTCACAGATTAAAGCTATAGATGTGAAGAATTTTCAAAAACTAAACTCGACTTCTGTGTGCCGTAAAAAATGAATAAAGTTGGAGCAGCAAACTTAGGCAGCTAGTGTTCCTTGAAAGAACAAACTCAAATTTCCAAAACTAAAAATAATTGCATATATATAAATTTTATTACAAGTCTGTATGTGGATCCACACAATTATTCATACAGTAGTGTTCAGAATAATTGTAGTGCTATGTGACTAAAAAGATTAATCCAGGTTTTGAGTATATTTCTTATTGATACATGGGAAACAAGGTACCAGTAGATTCAGTAGATTCTCACAAATCCAACAAGACCAAGCATTCATGATATGCACACTCTTAAGGCTATGAAATTGGGCTATTAGTAAAAAAAAAAGTAGAAAAGGGGGTGTTCACAATTATAGTAGTGTGGCATTCACAGTGAGTTCGTCAGTTTTGTGGAACAAACAGGTGTGAATCAGGTGTCCCCTATTTAAGGATGAAGCCAGCACCTGTTGAACATGCTTTTCTCTTTGAATGCTTTAAAATGGACAAAAAAAAAAAAAGACGCGTGGAAGAAAACGGAAAACAACCATCAAAATGGATAGAAGAATAACCAGAATGGCAAAGGCTCACCCACTGATCAGCTCCAGGATGATCAAAAACAGTCTGGAGTTACCTGTAAGTGCTGTGACAGAAGACGCCTGTGTGAAGCTAATTTATTTGCAAGAATCCCCCGCAAAGTCCCTCTGTTAAATAAAAGACATGCAGAAGAGGTTACAATTTGCCAAAACACATCAACTGGCCTAAAGAGAATGGAGGAATATTTTTATGGACTGATGAGATTAAAAACTCAAACTGGGTGTTTGAAATGAAATGGGTGTTTAAACAAGACAATGACCCCAAGCACACGAGTAAACGAGCAAAATCTTGGTTCCAAACCAACAAAATTAATGTTTTGGAGTGGCCTGCCCAATCCCCGGACCTAAATATAATTGAGAACTTGTGGGGTGACATCAATAAAGCTGTTTCTGAAGCAAAACCAAGAAATGTGAATGAATTGTGGAATGTTGTTAATGAATCCTGGAGTGGAATAACAGCTGAAAGGTGCCACAAGTTGGTTGACTCCATGCCTCGAAGATGTGAAGAAATCATGAAAAACTGTGATTATACAACTAAATACTAGTTTAGTGATTCACAGGATTGCTAAAAAAAAGCAGTTTGAACATAATAGTTTTGAGTTTGTAGCGTCAACAGCAGATGCCACTATTATTGTGAACACCCCCTTTTCTACGTTTTTTTACTAATAGCCCAATTTCATAGCCTTAAGAGTGTGCATATCATGAATACTTGGTCTTGTTGGATTTGTGAGAATCTACTGAATCTACTGGTACCTTGGTCCCATGTAACAATAGAATATACTCAAAACCTGGATTAATCTTTTTAGTCACATAGCACTATTATTCTGAACACTACTGTATATATGATTTTTTTATTTATATTTTTAGTAAATGATCTGAAATTATTTGGCATTTGGAAATGTCCCTTTTGCAGTATTTTTTTAAGTTTACGCATGCCTAAGATTGTTGTACATCACTCAGGTGTTTGTTTTAATCATTTTTATTTTCTGATCTGAAATCTCTGAAGCAAGTTTGATTTTTATTTCAACCTGAAAATGGCAGATATTCTGTGAGCCCCTCAGGACAAAATGGAAACCTTTAAACGATGCTTTTCAGAAGTTCAAGGTTTTATCTTTTATCATGCAGACTGTTTTATGGTCACATGACCAAAATCACCACAACCTCTCAAACTAAATGTAGTTAAAATGTACGAGTGAAGTGCTTTGTGTTACAGCGATGTCCACCACAACACTCACCAACAAAGTGTTAGCTCAAGGTCACTGTGGGCAGTGGCCTAAGGACAAGGGTGTTATAACTGTCAGCCAGCGAATAAGTTATTTTTGAAAATGCTGAATTTACTACCTTTTACAGTTATGCTGCATCTCTCTGACCTATACTGATTTTTTTTTTTTTACCCAGATGACTGACTTAGACAAACAACAACAAAAAAAAATCACAAACACTTCGTTCCTCTTCACATGTGAAGTGTTTTGTTTTACAGAAAGTCTGTACCTCAAACTCTGTACCTCAAACCATGAATGACATAATTCAGCAATCATAAAAGGGTTTTAAAAAGATTCTCGCTATCAATCAATCAATCAATTTTTTTTATATAGCGCCAACTCACAACAAACAGTTGCCCCAAGGCGCTTTATATTGTAAGGCAAGGCCATACAATAATTATGTAAAACCCCAACGGTCAAAACGACCCCCTGCGAGCAAGCACTTGGCTACAGTGGGAAGGAAAAACCCCCTTTAACAGGAAGAAACCTCCAGCAGAACCAGGCTCAGGGAGGGGCAGTCTTCTGCTGGGACTGGTTGGGCTGAGGGAGAGAATCCAGGAAAAGACATGCTGTGGAGGGAGCAGAGATCGATCACTAATGATTAAATGCGAGTGGTGCATACAGAGCAACAAGAGAAGAAAGTGCATCATGGGAACCCCCCAGCAGTCTACGTCTATAGCAGCATAACTAAGGGATGGTTCAGGGTCACCTGATCCAGCCCTAACTATAGCTTTAGCAAAAAGGAAAGTTTTAAGCCTAATCTTAAAAGTAGAGAGGGTGTCTGTCTCCCTGATCTGAATTGGGAGCTGGTTCCACAGGAGAGGAGCCTGAAAGCTGAAGGCTCTGCCTCCCATTCTACTCTTACAAACCTAGGAACTACAAGTAAGCCTGCAGTCTGAGAGCGAAGCGCTCTATTGGGGTGATATTGTACTACGAGGTCCCTAAGATAAGATGGGACCTGATTATTCAAAACCTTATAAGGAAGAATTTTAAATTCTATTCTAGAATTACAGGAAGCCAATGAAGAGAGGCCAATATGGTGAGACTATGCTCTCTCCTTCTAGTCCCCGTCAGTACTCTAGCTGCAGCATTTTGAATTAACGGAAGGCTTTTTAGGGAACTTTTAGGACAACCTGATAATAATGAATTACAATAGTCCAGCCTAGAGGAAATAAATGCATGAATTAGTTTTTCAGCATCCCTCTGAGACAAGACCTTTCTGATTTTAGAGATATTGCGTAATGCAAAAAAGCAGTCCTACATATTGTTTTAATATGCGCTTTGAATGACATATCCTGATCAAAAATGACTCCAAGATTTCTCACAGTATTACTAGAGGTCAGGGTAATGCCATCCAGAGTAAGGATCTGGTTAGACACCATGTTTCTAAGATTTGTGGGCCAAGTACAATAACTTCAGTTTTATCTGAGTTTAAAAGCAGGAAATTAGAGGTCATCCATGTCTTTATGTCTGTAAGACAATCCTGCAGTTTAAGCTAATTGGTGTGTGTCCTCTGGCTTCATGGATAGATAAAGCTGGGTATCATCTGCGTAACAATGAAAATTTAAGCAATACCGTCTATAATACTGCCTAAGGGAAGCATGTATAAAGTGAATAAAATTGGTCTAGCACAGAACCTTGTGGAACTCTATAATTAACTTAGTCTATGAAGAAGATTCCCATTTACATGAACAAATTGTAATCTATTAGACAAATATGTTTCAAACCACCGCAGCGCAGTGCCTTTAATACCTATGGCATGCTCTAATCTCTGTAATAAAATGTTATGGTCAACAGTATCAAAAGCAGCACTGAGGTCTAACAGAACAAGCACAGAGATGAGTCCACTGTCTGAGGCCATAAGAAGATCATTTGTAACCTTCACTAATGCTGTTTCTGTACTATGATGAATTCTAAAACCTGACTGAAACTCTTCAAATAGACCATTCCTCTGCAGATGATCAGTTAGCTGTTTTACAAGGACCCTTTCAAGAATTTTTGAGAGAAAAGGAAGGTTGGAGATTGGCCTATAATTAGCTAAGATAGCTGGGTCAAGTGATGGCTTTTTAAGTAATGGTTTAATTACTGCCACCTTAAAAGCCTGTGGTACATAGCCAACAAACAAAGATAGATTGATCATATTTAAGATCGAAGCATTAAATAATGGTAGGGCTTCCTTGAGCAGCCTGGTAGGAATGGGGGTCTACTAAACATGTTGATGGTTTGGATGAAGTAACTAATGAAAATAACTCAGACAGAACAATCGGAGAGAAAGAGTCTAACCAAATACTGGCATCACTGAAAGCAGCCAAAGATAACGATACGTCTTTGGGATGGTTATGAGTAATTTTTTCTCTAATAGTTAAAATTTTGTTAGCAAAGAAAGTCATGAAGTCATTACTAGTTAAAGTTAATGGAATACTCAGCTCAATAAAGCTCTGACTCTTTGTCAGCCTGGCTACAGTGCTGAAAAGAAACCTGGGGTTGTTCTTATTTCTTCAATTAGTGATGAGTAGAAAGATGTCCTAGCTTTACGGAGGGCTGTTTTATAGAGCAACAGACTCTTTTTCCAGGCCTAAGTGAGATCTTCTAAATTAGTGAGATGCCATTTCCTCTCCAACTTACGGGTTATCTGCTTTAAGCTACGAGTTTGTGAGTTATACCACGGAGTCAGGCACTTCTGATTTAAAGCTCTCTTTTTAGAGGAGCTACAGCATCCAAAGTTGTCTTCATGAGGATGTAAAACTATTGATGAGATACTCTATCTCACTTACAGAGTTTAGGTAGCTACTCTGCACTGTGTTGGTATATGGCATTAGAGAACATGAAGGAATCATATCCTTAAACCTAGTTACAGCGCTTTCTGAAAGACTTCTAGTGTAATGAAACTTATTCCCCACTGTGGGTAGTCCATCAGAGTAAATGTAAATGTTATTAAGAAATGATCAGACAGAAGGGAGTTTTCAGGGAATACTGTTAAGTCTTCTATTTCCATACCATAAGTCAGAACAAGATCTAAGATATGATTAAAGTGGTGGGTGGACTCATTTACTTTTTGAGCAAAGCCAATAGAGTCTAATAATTAGATTAAATGCAGTGTTGAGGCTGTCATTCTCAGCATCTGTGTGGATGTTTAAATCGCCCCACTATAATTATCTTATCTGAAGCTAAGCACTAAGTCAGACAAAAGGTCTGAAAATTCACAGAGAAACTCACAGTAACGCCCAGGTGGAAGATAGATCATAACAATAAAACTGGTTTTTTGGGACTTCAATTTGGATGGACAAGACTAAGAGACAAGCTTTCAAATGAATTAAAGCTCTGTCTGGGTTTTTGATTAATTAATAAGCTGGAATGGAAGATTGCTGCTAATCCTCCGCCCCGGCCCGTGCTACGAGCATTCTGACAGTTAGTGTGACTCGGGGGTGTTGACTCATTTAAACTAACATATTCATCCTGCTGTAACCAGGTTTCTGTAAGGCAGAATAAATCAATATGTTGATCAACTATTATATAATTTACCAACAGGGACTTAGAAGAGAGAGACCTAATGTTTAATAGACCACATTTAACTGTTTTAGTCTGTGGTGCAGTTGAAGGTGCTATATTATTTTTTCTTTTTGAATTTTTATGCTTAAATAGATTTCATTGTTAAAGTGCAGAACAGCACCTCCCTGGTGTCTATTTGGAAGGAGCACTGCCACAGGGTTGAATATTAGTACGTGTTGCACCATTACTAGTTTACAAGTTATTGGAGTACATTTTGAATGTCTAAGTTGCACATTAGGATCAGATGGAGGAGCGAGTGCTGCCACAAGGGGACGGACCACTGCATCAGTCTTTGCCCTTGTGGCATAAACAGATCGATGCAAATGGAGATATTTTAATGATCCTGAAGAAAACACCACAATAACACAAATTTGGCCGAATCAAACCTACAACCTAATGCTGACGGGCAGCAGAGTTAATGGCTCAGAACGCCTCGTAGCAACTTCCTTTGCCCTTCCTGTGAGTCTTATTACACTTCTAAAATTATTCAAATGACTACATATTAACTGATCAAAAAGTAAATACATTTTATCACACATACACATACACACACACACACACACACACACACACCACACACACCACACACACTATAAGCCGCCATGAAACCTAAAACTACAAAACACCTGAGAACATACACACACACAGCCTCTTTTTACACAAACACAGCAGAATTACACACCAGGTTTTCAAATCCTTCTACTGCTGATGTGCCCTTGACAAAGGCACTGAACCTTGACCTGCTGCAGGAACCAGCCGCTGTGACTATGAGACTTTGAGATCTTGGTGCATCATAAATATTGCACTTTGGAGGACGCACACAGGAAGCAGCCCTTCAATAGGTGACCATATGTGGAAGAAGGAAACAGGTGTTGGCTTTGGTAGCTAGAAAAGATGCGTGCTCGTCCACTCCCTTGACGGTTACTGAGCTCCAGATCCTTCTGCGGCGTTTTTGCTGCGTGAAGAATGAGCTGATCGGGCTTAGAGTTTGGTTCTGGCCGGGTACCGTGGCCAGCAATGTCAACCTCATAATCCCCGCGGTTGATGAACTTCTGGGGTGATGGGTGTGGCTGAGCCATCAGGTCCCGGTGGAGGCGACACAAAGAGAGGCAGACGTCGGGCGCTCCAGCATGTAGCTGTAGGCGCGCTGGTGGTGGTCCAGCCAGCTCACGTTACGGTAGATGGGTCACCCCAACACGGCCACAGGTCCAGCTCCGGTGCGTGGTCCATCCAGAACCAGCATGATTGACGCGACGAGACACGCCATCCTGACGCTGCTGCAGCAAGGCCTGACGACCAATGAAATCTGTGTCCTGTGAAGAGGAAGCAGAGGAATAAACCAGGAAGCACTCCAAAAGGTTCACTAAATTACCACAATGTAAACACCTTCCAAACAATTAGCATAGCACGCATGCTATCTGCTAACCATGTGAGGGCACATGTACTTATGCAGTCCACATGTACTCTGGTCCATATGCATTTGGACAGTGACAGATTCGCAGTTTGCCAGAGAAGCACAGAACTCCTTCAGCGCATGTTCAGGCTTCAAACTACAGCTGAGAAGTGCCACATTCAGTAACAGGATGTTTATTTCCTGCTAAGCTCCAATTCACCAATGAGAACGGACACAAAATCATTTTCCTCTTGATAAAATTTCAGCCTCCTTTCAAAATGATCTCTGATACACATTTCCCATGCCGCCTGTACCAAAGTACAACTGCAACAAAAGTTATTTACCAAGAACTGCCACACTTCAGTAGCAAGTTGCCAGCAGCAGACAAGGCAGACAAGGTGGAGTCTTTCAATGCTGTTGGGCTCTCACAACCAACACACTTATACAACCCCTGGCAAAAATTATGGAATCACCGGCCTCGGAGGATGTTCATTCAGTTGTTTAATTTTGTAGAAAAAAAGCAGATCACAGACATGACACAAAACTAAAGTCATTTCAAATGGCAACTTTCTGGCTTTAAGAAACACTACAAGAAATCAGGAAAAAAAAATTGTGGCAGTCAGTAACGGTTACTTTTTTAGACCAAGCAGAGGGGAAAAAATATGGAATCACTCAATTCTGAGGAAAAAAAATTATGGAATCATGAAAAACAAAAGAACGCTCCAACACATCACTAGTATTTTGTTGCACCACCTCTGGCTTTTATAACAGCTTGCAGTCTCTGAGGCATGGACTTAATTAGTGACAAACAGTACTCTTCATCAATCTGGCTCCAACTTTCTCTGATTGCTGTTGCCAGATCAGCTTTGCAGGTTGGAGCCTTGTCATGGACCATTTTCCTCAACTTCCAAAGATTTTCAATTGGATTAAGATCCAGACTATTTGCAGGCCATGACATTGACCCTATGTGTCTTTTTGCAAGGAATGTTTTCACAGTTTTTGCTCTATGGCAAGATGCATTATCATCTTGAAAAATGATTTCATTATCCCAAAACATCCTTTCAATTGATGGGATAAGAAAAGTGTCCAAAATATTAACGTAAAGTTGTGCATTTACTGATGATGTAATGACAGCCATCTCCCCAGTGCCTTTACCTGACATGCAGCCCCATATCATCAATGACTGTGGAAATTTACATGTTCTCTTCAGGCAGTCATCTTTATAAATCTCATTGGAATGGCACCAAACAAAAGTTCCAGCATCATCACCTTGCCCAATGCAGATTCGAGATTCCTCACTGAATATGACTTTCATCCAGTCATCCACAGTCCACGATTGCTTTTCCTTAGCCCATTGTAACCTTGTTTTTTTCTGTTTAGGTGTTAATGATGGCTTTCTTTTAGCTTTTCTGTATGTAAATCCCATTTCCTTTAGGCGGTTTCTTACAGTTCGGTCACAGACGTTGACTCCAGTTTCCTCCCATTCGTTCCTCATTTGTTTTGTTGTGCATTTTCGATTTTTGAGACATATTGCTTTAAGTTTTTTGTCTTGACGCTTTAATGTCTTCCTTGGTCTACCAGTATGTTTGCCTTGAACAACCTTCCCATGTTGTTTGTATTTGGTCCAGAGTTTAGACACAGCTGACTGTGAACAACCAACATCTTTTGCAACATTGCGTGATGATTTACCCTCTTTTAAGAGTTTGATAATCCTCTCCTTTGTTTCAATTGACATCTCTCATGTTGGAGCCATGATTCATGTCAGTCCACTTGGTGCAGCAGCTCTCCAAGGTGTAATCACACCTTTTTAGATGCAGACTAACGAGCAGATCTGATTTGATGCAGGTGTTAGTTTTGGGGATGAAAATTTACAGGGTGATTACATATTTTTTCCTCAGAACTGAGTGAGTCCATATTTTTTTCCCTCTGCTTGGTCTAAAAAAGTAACCGTTACTGACTGCCACAATTTTTTTTTCCTGATTTATTATAGTGTTTCTTAAAGCCAGAATGTTGCCATTTGAAATGACTTTAGTTTTGTGTCATGTCTGTGATCTGCTTTTTTCTACAAAATTAAACAACTGAATGAACATGCTCCGAGGCCAGTGATTCCATAATTTTTGCCAGGGGTTGTACAGTGTTGCATGGAAGCCGGGGACAGCACCTCTGGATTGGCAAACTGGGGTCATGGTCCCCATCTTTCAAAAAGGGGGCCGGAGAGGGTTCCAATTGTAGAAGAATCACACTTTTCAGCCTCCCAGGGAAAGCCTATGCCAGGGTAGAACAGAGAAGACTTAGAGCGTTAGTTGAACCTCAGATTCTGGAGGAGCAATGTGGCGTCCATCCTGGTTGTGGAACAGTGAACCAGCTGTTTATCTCTGCAAGGATACTAGAAGAGTCTTGGGAATATGACCAACCAGTCTACATGTGATTTTTAAGGACTTGGAAAAGGTGCAAGACCAGGTCCCACAAGGTGTCCTGCGGGGTGCTGGGGGGGGGAGTACAGGGTACCAGAACTGCTGCAGCTTGTGAGCCAGTCTCGATATGACCAAAGTAGGAACTGTTCATCAGCATTCTGTCAGACCTATTCCCAGTGGCTGTTGACCCTTACCAAAAAGTTCCAGTTTACTTTTTATATACTTATCAGTACTATTTTTTGTTAAGCAAAACACCACCAGGGCTGCCCCTTTTCAACAATCCTTTGGGGGAGGTGATGGTCTAGTGCAGTGGTGTCCAAAGTATTCCAGAAAGGGCCAAGAGGGTGCAGGTTTTCTTTGCAGCCACTGACTCCAGCACGTGATTTCACTGATTAACATCACTTTGGGCAGGTGGGATGAGTTCATCAGTGAAATCACCTGCTGGAGTCAGTGGCTGCAAAGGAAACCTGCACCCTGTCGGCCCTTTCTGGAATATTTTGGACACCACTGGTCTAGTGGTTAAGCTGTTGGGTTTGAAACCAGAGGATCCTTGGTTCAAATCCCAGCCTGACCAGAAAATCACTAAGGGCCCTTTGGCATGGTCCTTAATCCCCTAGTTGCTTCCAGTGCATAGTGAGCGCCTTGTGTGGCAGCACCCTGACATCGGGGTGAATGTGATGCATTATTGTAAAACACTTTAAGCGCCTGATGCAGATGGAAATCGCTATATAAATGCAGTCCATTTACAATGCTGCTCATGATGTTCAGGGACAGAATTTAAAGGTCACGTCAGGGACTGGAGGGTGTCCAATTCACTAACTTACTTCAGAGAAGGCAGGTCTGCTTTTTGCAGACAGTGTGGTTCTGTTGGCTTCATCAGGCAGCGACCTCCAATGCGCACTGAGCAGGTTTGACGCAGAGTGTGAAGTGAATGGCTTGAGAACCAGCACCTCCAAATCTGAGACCATGGCCCTCTCCTGGAAAAGGGTGGATTGCCCCCTCTATGTCAGGGGAGAGTTACTGTCCAAAGTGGGGGACTTCAAGTATCTTGGAGTCTTGTTCATGAGTTGGGGCAAACTGGAGCGCAAGATCGATACATGGATTGGGACGGCGTCCGATATTTTACGGAAGCAGTACCGGACCATCTTGGTGAAAGAAGAGCTGAGCAGGAAGGAAAGACTCAATTTACCAGTTGATTTCCACTCCTGTCCTTACCCAAGATCATGAACGTTGTGTAATGACTGAAAGAACAAGGTCATGGATACAAGCAGCAGGAATGCCATCATTGGATATTTGAGTTTACATGCTGGGACAGGGTGAGAAGCCTGACTATGCTGGGAGGATTCGGTGTAGAGCCGCTGCTTTTTTGAATAGAAAGAAGCCGGCTGAGGTGGTTTGGGCATCTAGTGAAGATGCCCCCTGGTCGTCTTCCAAAGGAGGTCTTCCAGGCATGTCCAACTGAGAGGAAGCCCCAGGGAAGACCTATGACACACTGCAGGGGTTATATTTCTCAGCTAGCTTGGGCATGTCTTGGGGTTGTAAGAATTGGTTGAGGATAGGGAAGGGTGGGATGTGTTACTTGGTTTACTGCCACAGACACCTGGATAAGCAGCAGAAAATGAATGAATGCCACACTTCTCAAAGATCATCTGCATACTGGATGACCGTTTATTTGGGATGCTGCACGCGTTGAAACCACATTTGACAAATGTGTAAAACTTAACCTAACAGCCCTGAATCATTTTGTGAAATTCACAATTTTGGTTTGTAAGATTCTGTCCTATATGATGAATGTTTCTCCTGTTTCACATCAGCACATCGATGTGCTGATGCACACCCTTGAGTGCACACCCATTAAAAAAACAAAACAAAACAAAAAAAAACACAAAAACAAAAAAGGACATAAGTGGCACAGACAACATACTGACAGGGTAGAAGGAAATGTAAATCACTCAGATATCCTTTATTTTTATTGCTGAGAATTTAAATAGATAACAGTATCATTGCAGGCTGGTGAATGATGGAAAAATGAAAACTGTTGTTGCTAGAATTCAGTAGAAACCAGACTTAATGTGTCCAACTCACCGTATCAAGCTTCACCCTGAACTCTCGGCTACACTCCAGTGGTGTGGTGAAGGCGTCCAGGTCCTGACCCCAGAAGGCAAAGAACTTCTCTATGCGCAGGCTGCGCAGTGCGTAGTATCCTGCATTACGAATGCCGTATTTCTGTCCCACTGACATCACCTCATTGTACACGTGCAGCGCGTACTGTGGGAGAAAACACCCAGTGAGATGTGATTGGTAGGATACCATGTTTTCACATGCAGCAGTGAGAAGATCACACCTCTATTGGGATGTAGAGCATGAAACCAGGTTCTCCAGTGTGGGTCATGCTCATCACTCTGATCCCGTTAGCATAACCCACACTCATCTCCTGCAAACACAAACCCATACACATGTCAGAAACAAAAAAAAACAAACCTGACAACCACAGCTCGTCGCTACACTATTACTTTTAGTGCTTGTTTCCTACCTTACAGAACATGGAAGGGAAGCGATCAGGCGTCATGGAAACATATGACAGCTCAGCCAGGACATCCATTGCACGAGGTCCAATCAGATTTAAAGCTGTGGGTATAGCGTCAGCATTACACTGCATAAGAAATCCTTCTGACTGACAGGCACAGCACTGTTCTGAGTATTAGACGACCCCCGTTTCTCCAAGATATATGGAACGAAAGGTTTTTCTTTAGACCAATTTTTTTAATTAATAAAATGCTTTCATTTGAAAATATTTCTAATAAAATCAAATTCTGTAGGCAGGCCCTCATTTTTTTTTTTTTTTTCCCCAAAGGTGGAAAACCGTTTTCAGTGAGTAAAAGTCCAACCACATATTTGTTCCATCCACCCACTAAACCAGCTGATTCTAATTATTTCAACTCTTCAGTCCAGTCGATGAGGTACTCAGTGAAATCACCTGTTTAGGTACACAGGTGGAACACTACTACATGTTCTTTTACTCACCAAAGCTGGAGGTTTACATCTCTGCCTTTTTCCCCCCCCCAACCACAGAAAGGTTTTCTGACTACAGTAAAACTTGCACATAATGGATTTAGGTGGACCAGCAAATTTTGTCAGTTAGAATCATAATCCGCTATATGTATAAAACAGACAAAATCCGAGATATATAAGTAGCATACAAAATCTGTTACATGTATGTAACATATTAGTTACAGCCAGGAGGCGCCAAGCAATGTACAGGGAATCACCAGCACCAATTAGGCTTACATATTTCCTCTATTAAACGCCTGATCTTGAATAGGAACCTGCCTCATTTAATGACCACATTAAAACTTTGAAAAAATAAATAAACGCCTGCCTTAAATCAGCGATGGGCATTATGTGCATTAAAAAAAAACATTAAATTTGCTCGAGTCACTCTTTTTTCTAAGTCTGCTGTGGAGTGGGTACGTTAAAATCATAAAGCCTGATTGACTCTTCTACAACTCTGTAACTCTGTGGCCACGCAATGACGTTAACGTGCGCGTGACCCTTTTTAAGTTCTCCGTCACATTGGTGAGCGTCTTAATACAATTTACCATAAGAACAGCAGCTTTTTCTGGATCAATTTGTCCCTCAGTGAGCTCCACTTTCTTATAAAATCATCAACCTCCAAACCAATGTTACGGTATGTGCAATTTCCCTCCATGAATTGAGGGTCTTTTGAGCATCTTTTCCCAACTCCGTATTGTAAAGTTGGTCATATTTGAGGATTTTTCTGTCAAACATATTTGATCCATGACTGAAATGTAATTGGCAGCCACATTGCAAAAACTATTAAAATATGAGAAGGAGACAAAAACATGAGAAGGAGTGAAAACACAAAAGTGACAAATCACAGCCTTTGCTGTCTCCATCATTTAGCAGGTGTGCATCAGGCTACAGGGAGGGTTCACAGCCACGCGGAGGGCTCTGATCTAAAGTGGTTTGATTCGTCACACCCAAGGATGTGTGTGAACTGTAATACCATATTACAGTGCAGGCAACAAGCAGCATTAGGCGCCGGTGTCTCCGACCGAATGGTCCTCCCTAAAAATCGGTCCGCCCTGCCTTCACTGCGCATACGTCACTTCTGTGCATCAGCCGTGGTTCACAGATTATAACCTTGATTCTGCTTAAAACTGCACTCCAGTCATCATCTATCTCAGCAACAGATAACGGAAGCTTTTGTACAATAATCATTTCCACATAAATTCAGCATTATTTCATCATAAAAGACAGAGGAAGTGATCAGAGCGCAGCAGCCAGAGGAGCTACTGCTGCTGCGTTCACTGCGCCTCCATCATTTCAAAGCATCAGTAGCGACTCACCGATTATCGCCTTGTTTCTGCTTAAAACTGACTTTAGAATTATTTAAAAGGTTTTACAATGTCACTTGATGGTTAATAATCACATTAATCCCTCTGACCGCTTTTGGGTATATAGAGACAGTCTCAGATGAGCTGCTGTGGTCCCAAATGACACATGCACAGTGAAGGCAGGGCGGACCAATTTGTTTTGGTGGCTGGGGGGGAGACACCGTTCGGTCTGCGACACAGTGTGAGCACGGTTAAAAAAAAAAAAAAACCCTGGGCTTTTAATCAAGGAAATACGATACCCCCTTTCCTCAAATTGGCGAGCGTCAGTGCTGAACTTCATTGTGTACTACTGTTACCGGTCATGTCCAGACATGTCTGCTTTTCTACTTTTTTTTTTTTACTAATAGCCCAATTTCATAGCCTTAAGAGTGTGCATATCATGAATGCTTGGTCTTGTTGGATTTGTGAGAATCTACTGAATCTACTGGTACCTTGTTTCCCATGTAACAATAAGAAATACGAGGTCTGTCCGTAAAGTATAGGTCCTTTTTATTTTTTTCAAAAACTATATGGATTTCATTCATATGTTTTTACGTCAGACATGCTTGAACCCTCGTGCGCATGCGTGAGTTTTTCCACGCCTGTCGGTGACGTCATTCACCTGTGAGCACTCCTTGTGGGAGGAGTCGTCTAGCCCCTCGTCGGAATTCCTTTGTCTGAGAAGTTGCTGAGAGACTGGCGCTTTGTTTGATCAAAATTTTTTCTAAACCTGTGAGACACATCGAAGTGGACATGGTTCGAAAAATTAAGCTGGTCTTCAGTGAAAATTTTAACAGCTGATGAGAGATTTTGAGGTGATTCTGTTGCTTTAAGGACTTTTCACGGAGCGAGACGTCGCACAGCGCTCTCAGGCAGCGTCATCAGCCTGTTTCAAGCTTAAAACCTCTACATTTCAGGCTCTGTTGATCCAGGACGTCGTGAGAGAACAGAGAAGTTTCAGAAGAAGTCGGTTTCAGCATTTTATCCGGATATTCCACTGTTAAAGGAGATTTTTTTAATGAAAGACGTGCGGATGGGTCCGCGCGTCGGCTCGTAGCCGCCGCGACACTCCGCCACAGGAAAAACACCTCTGTTGGAAGCCTTAAAGACAAGTTGGAACATGTCCAGCGTTAAAACAATTTCTCATATACTCACCTCCACTGAAAGCCACATGGTTTAATCAACACAGAGGTGTTTTTCCTGTGCCGCCGCACCGCGGTCGGCTGCGTCCCGATGCGCGGACCCGTCCGCACGTCTTTCATTAAAAAAATCTCCTTTAACAGTGTGAATATCCGGATAAAATGCTGAAACCGACTTCTTCTGCAACTTCTCTGTTCTCTCACGACGTCCTGGGATTAATAGAGCCTGAATGTGGAGGTTTTAAGCTTGAAACAGGCTGAGACGCCGCCTGAGAGCGCTGAGCGACGTCTCGCACCGTGAAAAGTCCTTAAAGCGACAGAAATCACCTCAAAATCTCTCATCAGCTGTTAAAATTTTCACTGAAAACCAGCTTAATTTTTCGAACCATGTTCACTTCGATGTGTCTCACAGGTTTAGAAAAAATTTTGATCAAACAAAGCGCCAGTCTCTCAGCAACTTCTCAGACAAAGGAATTCCGATGAGGGGCTGGACGACTCCTCCCACAAGGAGTGCTCACAGGCGAATGACGTCAACCGACAGGCGTGGAAAAACTCACGCATGCGCACGAGGGTGGCAAGCATGTCTGACGTAAAAACATATGAATGAAATCCATATAGTTTTTGAAAAAATAAAAAGGACCTATACTTTACGGACAGCCCTCGTATAATCAAAACCTGGATTAATCTTTTAGTCACATAGCACTACTATTATTCTGAACACTACTGTACATGAGGGGTTTTCAATGAAATACAATTGTGATGGGGTGGGATGTTAGTCTGATGTGAGCAAAAATCCATTATAAAAAATCTGAATTAGATGGACAACCATACAAAAGCACTGGGGACTTCTGCTTTTGTCCGGTGAGTGCAAGTATCCGGTTTATACAATGACGGTTTGGGTGAGTTTTTACCGCACTAGCATTTTTAAAAGTCTTTCTGGGCTCAGCATTTTCTAACATTCCACTCTAACCACACTATATCTTGGCTGCTGGACAGTTGTTTGATTACTTTGCTGCATTAATGATTATGACCTTAAATCTTACACCATAACATCTTAATTGCTGGTTAAGTTACTGGGCCTTCCAACCACAACATAAGATGACCTTATAAAACCACTGTCTTACATTCTGAACAAAAACCAGCACTTTCACCTGGCAGTTTTCCAATATTAAGGTGCTACAAATGTTTTTTGACGATGCATTAGCACCAACATCTCTGAAACTAAAACAAAAGTTCCCTCTTTTGACCCCCCTTGACTAAGCAGAAGGAAACCTAATTGGAGCCTTTCAACAGGTCTAATGGGTCCAAATGTGGAAATATTTTTTCCAGGGCAGGTATAACATGCACTGCTGTGTTTACCTGTGTACTTCCAGCTGACATCCTCTAGGTAGAGCTGTGGGTCATTGGGCATGTGTTTCTTCATCCAAGACCAACAGTGAACCTGCTGGTCGGTAGGAGAGATAATAAAGAAGCTAAAAGAGGAAGAAAATGTGAGACATTATAAATGACTTTTGTATTGTTAAGATTCTTTTCAAAAAATGAATTCAGTTCCCATCTGGCCTGTTTAGTTCTCTGTTTCACACCTGTTCTTGCTGATGTGCACCACACTGCAGTCGTTCTCGTAGCCTCCTCTTTCATTCAGCATTCCAGTGTGAACGATGTGTCCAACAGGAACATCCAGATCGTCAGAACACAGATACTGCAGAAACTCCAAGGCCTGACTTCCTGTGGACTGGAACATAAGACTAGGATTGGGCTCCATTAAAATATGCTAGAAAATTTACTCAAGCCTGAACACGCTTTATTAAAAAAAATGCTATACTTTCATTCACATATTGAGATTTGACTTCGATAATTTTACTGAAATATTTGTAAATAGTAACTTTACAACTCTTTACATTCTTATCTTTCTTTTTGTTGCACAAAGGGACATGTGCAATTTCGTTGCAACCAGTATACAATGACAATAAAGGCTTAATTTAATTAAAATAAAAAAATGCTTCATTGGATGGCAAATCTCAAAAACTTCCACACATTATGAAATAATTAAAAATGACCCGTTGAAGTGTTTTTTTTCAAACTACTGTGCTACATTATACAATTTATCATTTCAGTTGATTTTATGCATGAATGAATCGCATATCAGGAAGCTATTTTTTTTTTCAAACATACATCTGTAAATGAAGCAGATCCAGACCTGACACCGATGGTGGAACGTTTCCACTTAAAGTGGAAATGTCTGAGTCCTGAACGTGGCCTTTAATATACAGTAGTGTTCAGAATAATAGTAGTGCTATGTGACTAAAAAGATTAATCCAGGTTTTGAGTATATTTCTTATTGTTACATAGGAAACAAGGTACCAGTAGATTCTGTAGATTCTCACAAATCCAACAAGACCAAGCATTCATGATATGCACACTCTTAAGGCTATGAAATTGGGCTATTAGTAAAAAAAAAGTAGAAAAAGGGGGTGTTTACAATAATAGTAGTGTGGCACTGTCAGTGAGTTCATCAATTTTGTGGAACAAACAGGTGTGAATCAGGTGTCCCCTATTTAAGGATGAAGCCAGCACCTGTTGAACATGCTTTTCTCTTTGAAAGCCTGAGGAAAATGGGACGTTCAAGACATTGTTCAGAAGAACAGCGTAGTTTGATTAAAAGGTTGATCGGAGAGGGGAAAACTTATATGCAGGTGCAAAAGATTATAGGCTGTTCATCTACAATGATCTCCAATGCTTTAAAATGGACAAAGACAAACCAGAGACGCGTGGAAGAAAATGGAAAACAACCATCAGAATGGATAGAAGAATAACCAGAATGGCAAAGGCTCACCCATTGATCAGCTCCAGGATGATCAAAGACAGTCTGGAGTTACCTGTAAGTGCTGTGACAGTTACAAGACGCTTGTGGGAACCTAATTTATTTGCAAGAATCCCCCGCAAAGTCCCTCTGTTAAATAAAAGACATGCAGAAGAGGTTACAATTTGCCAAAGAACACATCAACTGGTCTAAAGAGAAATGGAGAAATATTTTGTGGACTGATGAGATTAAAATTGTTCTTTTTGGGTCCAAGGGCCGCAGACAGTTTGTGAGACGACCCCCAAACTCTGATTTCAAGCCACAGTTCACAGTGAAGACAGTGAAGCATGGTGGTGCAAGCATCATGATATGGGCATGTTTCTCCTACTGTGGTGTTGGGCCTATATATCACATACCAGGTATCATGGATCAGTTTGGATATGTCAAAATACTTGAAGAGGTCATGTTGCCTTATGCTGAAGAGGACATGCCCTTGAAATGGGTGTTTCAACAAGACAATGACCCCAAGCACACTAGTAAATGAGCAAAATCTTGGTTCCAAACCAACAAAATTAATGCCTCACTCGTCTGGTAAGCACTGAAAATCTCTCAAAATCTCTTGTTAAAAGTGAAATCTGCCGGAAAATGGCTGATGTCCAGCTCTTGTGATAACCAGAGAAAGAGCACACGACGGTCTCGTATCCACAGAGCCATCAGCTTAGAAATGATCCAGTGGTTTGTGCCGCGACGTCGCAGCTCAGAGCGCGGCGCACTGACCGTCCTTAAAGGGGTCCTTAAAGCTGTAGTTAAAGTCCTTATTCTCTGTGAAGCCCGTAAAATTTTCACCAAAAGCCAGATAACTTTTTCGAATGGTTCCAGGTGCCAGTCTCTAACAGCTTCTGAAAAAATTCTGATGGAAAAAAAGTCCTTTTCATTCCGCCATTTCCAGACAATGAAAATCCGACGAGGGGGCGGGACCACTCCTTCCACAAGGCGTGCTCACAGGCGAATGACGTCACCGACAGGCGTGGAAAAACTCACGCATGCGCACGAGGGTTCAAGCATGTCTGACGTAAAAACATATGAATGAAATCCATATAGTTTTAAAAAAAAAATAAAAAGGACCGTTACTTTATGGACACATCACGTATCATGAAAAACTGTGGTTATACAACTAAATACTAGTTTAGTGATTCACAGGATTGCTAAAAAAGCAGTTTGAACATAATAGTTTTGAGTTTGTAGCGTCAACAGCAGATGCTACTATTATTGTGAACACCCCCTTTTCTACTTTTTTTTTTTTTTACTAATCGCCCAATTTCATAGCCTTAAGAGTGTGCATATCATGAATGCTTGGTCTTGTTGGATTTGTGAGAATCTACTGAATCTACTGGTACCTTGTTTCCCATGTAACAATAAGAAATACTGTATACTCAAAACCTGGATTAATTTTTTTTTTGTCACATAGCACTTCTATTATTCTGAACACTACTGTATTACATCTTACCCTGTTCAATTCGGGTATTGTGAGACTCAGACATTCTTTGGGTGTCCTGTCTTGTCTCAGTCTGCGCTCTGACTGTGGTAAGTGATGAGTCATCAAATTCAGTAAACAACTTGGTGATTGATGACTGCCCCACAGGTGGCATTCACTAGTCATGGGCGATTTCAGTGTGACCAGTGACAATGACAGAGCTGGTTATGAGGACGGCTATAACAGCCTGTCATATTCAGACACTCAGCTTGCCAAGTGCTGCAATCAGAATATCCACTGATTCCACAAAGACCACAGCACCTTCTGTGAAGTCAAGGTCAGTAAACATTTCCTCACCAACAAATGCACCTACGTCATTGGTTTCCACACTGAACAGTGTAGCAGCCAGAACACATCCCTGAGGAATACCAGTTTTCACTGGGAAAAACTCAGAGCTACTGTCTCCACTCTGCACAGCATTCACAGTATCTGCGTAGAGGCTGGTTAGGATGTCCAGTAACATTTTGGGGATCCCATGTATTCTCAGGATGGCCCAGAGAGCAGAGAAAACAGAAATAGTTCAACTATAGACCGTGAGACTGGTGTTCCAGCAGCTTCCAGTTAATGGCAGACCGGTGCCTTGCCAATTCCTGGGTTGTTCCTGACCATCCTAACCCTCTGAGGTGACAGATTGCATTTTCGTCCAGACTTTGGCAAAGTGGCTCCACCTCCGAAAAACATGGACTTATGTATATTACGAACAAATGCTGCTGGAATCAGCAACTGGTTTGTGTTGCTTAAGAGGAGCCACAAATGTGGATCAGTATAGACTAGTTCTATTTAACAGGTGGGACTACAGGAACACAAACCTGTAATCAGCAATAATTATGATAAATTAATGGAAGAAATTTTCTGTTCATTGCTGATGCACTTTGGTGGAGAAAAGCAACACAGATGGAAAACTTGCTGCTGTCTGAAGCAATTTTTCTTCCTTGTGTGAGTCGAAGCTCGTCAATTAGTCGCCATGACATCATCACTCACAGTCAGTTCAAATTTGGTGAAGGACGACATGTCGACTACGCACACGGCCTCCTTGCAGCATTTCACTTCTGCTCCAACAATGTCAAACCAGTCTGGTTTGTAAAAGGTCTTACTCTGGCTTAGAGACAGCAGATCTGCAAACACACAGAAAATCACAAAGATTTATAGTTTCATTCCAACCAAACTGCAACTTCAATCGCCACAGTACAGGTCAGATAGGAACAGAAAACCAACCTGCTGCACTTTTTCCACTACAATTCAACCAAATAACATCTGTTATGACTGATATGTTCATTGCATGCAGCATATTTTATCAGATGGTGTCACCTTCACACAGACACTGAAGTGAGAAGAAACAATAACCCTCTCATCATGAACACTGTAACCGTAGATTTCAGCAGATATTAATAATTTACTTACTTACATGTAACTGAGAAATGTGATTAATAAAAAAACACACCACTTTTGACTGGTTTCTTGCTGGAAGATTGCAGAGATCTTGTTTTCGCCAGAATCATTTTCCTTCATGCATATCTTCATAGGGACAGCAGGTAGCTGAGTGGATAAGGAGCTGGTTTGCCAAAATGTTCAACTGGGTTCAAATGCTGCTCATGCTACTTGTCTCTGTCCTTAATCTCTATATTGTCTCAGTCCACCCAGCTGTAAGCAGGTACCAGCCAGTAGCCTGCATTGGACTGGTGCCCCATCCAGGGAGAGTCAGACTCGCATCCACTTGACGCTACAGAATCCAGATATAAGCACCAGTACCAACAGAAATCAGGGCCCATGGAGAACTTACTTGGCATCTTCTGAAATACAGCAAACACTTTCGGGGGAGATATACGTAAAAATCTCATGGACAGACAGACCCCACCTCCAAATTAACTTTTGGTTTATGGGGATATAAACAAGCAGAATATATGACACAGTAAGTCCAGCATCTTAACATAAAAGAGATCACGTAATCCAGGTGACTGATCAAGGATCTTTACCTTTCCCTGGAGGAACAAAATATTTTGCCCTCTCAAAGCCATGTTTCTCCATCCAGCGAGCTCCTTGTGTATCCAGACGGTCATACAGAGGGCTGGTTCTCAGCTGACGTCCGGTCTGAAAGTCCCAGCGAGGAACCTTCAGTTCGTAAAGCAGTGCTGGATGGAAACATACAAATATTAGAAATACACCTACTCCTACCACAAGAAACATCATTTTAGGTTACGAACATAATGCAATGCTAAAATACCCTCAGTGTGTTCTTCATAATTTGCAGTTGTTTAATTAATTATTAAAATCCTATCGGCTTATGTACAATTTGTACATGTTCAAATCAAATCACCATTTGTTCATGTTGTGCAAATAAAGGAATAGACCAACTCTGTGCATTTGCAGTTATTAATGAGACAAATTTAACTCCATATGAAGTTAGCTTTGTGTTAGTGAAAGTTAGCGTGCAAGCTAACATCGGCAAAATGTCTTGTAATTGACTCCAGAGGTGTTATCGGGTTACAAAAACAGCATTTCCAGTTTTAAGAGTGTTTATTTCTTCCTAGCTTTTACAAAATGAAGCTGTTAGCAAGTAGCTACAACATGAAGTGATGTCACCATGCTAACCTTGGCGAAATCTCTTGTAAGTTCAGAGGTGTTATTAGGTTCCAAAAACAGAATTTTCAGTTTTAGAAGTGTTTATTTCTCACTTTTTACATAATACATGAGAAACATGTATATAAATACACAAAACAAAGCATTTTGAAGGGACCAGTGACTGACATCACAGTGCAGCTCTACTCTGATTGGCTGTCACCGCGTCACTCAAAAACTAAACAGATCAGACTGAAACAGAATGTGACTTTTTAAACTCTTAAAATACATCAAGGTTTGCCATCTTTGAACTTGTCCAAGGTCTTGTCCTAAGAATGCTTCCTGTAAATGTTTCAAGAGTCTGGTGGCAGTAATAGGACTGGACTTATGCTGAGCACAGACAGATGGACTGACAGACGAAAAGCCTTCACAATACCTAATGGCTATATTTGATAGCCGATAAGGCAGTTACTGCTGAACAAGTTTGAAACGGACAGCTGGCTCTTGTCATGAACTAATCTGTTTCCTCCGCATGTTGGGTTCAAATATGGATTACGGTTCTTCCACAGCACAGTTTACGTACGCAGGACATGGCAGCCCACTCTTATCTCACAAGGTCCTGTATGACAATCACCAAAGATGAACTCTGAAGTTTCTGAAATGTTTGTGGGTCAGAATTGAACCGACATTGCCAAACTTAAGAATACTACAATGTGCTATAATATCTGAAAAGCTTTTGTGTCCCACAAAATACTTTATCCCTCTAGGACGTGAGGGTATTTTCTCAATTTTTTTTTACACCTCAAGAAATTCTCCTTTTAAAGGTACTTGCATTACATTGTATATGTAATGTAAGTATCTTTGATATGTGTTACATATCAAAATGTTCAGAACAATCTCTGACTGAATGTGAGACATTTCAGTCTAAGACATTGAGTAAAGAGGCTGAGTTAACCCAGAAAATATGAAATGTGCTTTTAGAATTTTTTTCTTTTTTGAAAATGCACATTTATTCAGTTTTGGTGCTGGAAATGGGTTAATCAAATTCTTTGAGTGACAAAATTACTGTAATATATGAAAAATGCTTAGATTAATGTTCAGTCACTGTATGTAACTAATTCTTCAGAATGATTTAGATAAAATTACAGTAAAAGACTGCAAACTACATATCAAGCTTCATTTTTTTCCTTCCTTCATACAATTCACACTATACTTTTTTGTGGAGCCACCAGTGGCCAAAAGACAACAATTCATATCCATCACTGGTGTTCACTTGTATACTAGAAATAACAAAGGCAGAGGGATTTATAATAATAATTTATAATCAAGTACTGATAAACAGATTTACTGTGGCATGCAGCACATGTCTGGAGCCAAGTTCACAATACACACATTTGGAGCTTTCCGTCCACTTTAACATAACATATTTTGAAACTAAAAGCACTTAAGTCCAGGTTACACATAGACAGTTTTGTCGGCGGGCAGTACGTAGACTGAAGTTCGCGGTAGTTCCGGCTGTTTTCGCGGTGGAAAGGGGCGGAGCATTTCGCCGGCGTTTTGAGCGCCATACTAGCCGCAAATGCACGGATAAAACGCCGCTAAATCCGCCGAATAAAGCGGCGTTTTGACGCCGTAGCATCTGGCACATGTCAGGCAACGGGGGTTAATACCCAGTTCTATCCTTTACAATCGCAGGTTAAGACGCACGTGAGAACGGCGGTGTTCTGCTGCCGCCGATAATGCCCTGTGTACCGCTGGATTTATCCAGGCAAATCCTGCGTTACTCCAGGAACTTTTGCATATAGGCACTGCCCCCAGTATAATAGGCTGAAGCAGCTGTCACTGCAGGGGGAGGGAGCTCATCTCTCAGCCTTTTATTCTCCTTTCCTTTTCCCCTCCTCAACTTGTTGCTCGTCTTCACTACAGGGCTCTCTTCTGCTTCTGAACCAGACCTCTTGGTAAGTCCTTGCCGCTGCCAATTTTCTTTTAGGAGGCATACTGGAGCTTCTCTGCAAAAATATCTGGAGCTGGCCACGAGTGAGAGGCCTGCATGCAGCGCGCTAGCGTTTTTATACTGACCGCCGCCTATCGCCCGTTTGGAACGCCGTTACCGGGAGGTGGCGTTTAGAACGACGTACTGTCCGCTAGCGCCGCCGTTTTGTCTGCCTCCGTCGCCGGTAAAAACGCCTTTGAGGACGCCGATGTGGGCTCTATCGCTGTTTTACACGCCATTGATTAGGGATACATCGCCGGCCGCCAATTACAGCGGTGTAAACTGCGGCACTACAGGAAGGGGCAGGATGACACGGCGATTAAAAAGTATCAAACGCCGTTGTTCGCGTTGTCTCTGTCGTCACGCGAATTCTCTGGGAGCGCTCCGGGAATTATTTGACATGTTGAATAATTGTTTCGACGATTCCC
Source organism: Thalassophryne amazonica (assembly GCF_902500255.1). Taxonomy (NCBI): domain Eukaryota; kingdom Metazoa; phylum Chordata; class Actinopteri; order Batrachoidiformes; family Batrachoididae; genus Thalassophryne; species Thalassophryne amazonica. The sequence goes on along the minus strand of NC_047104.1, from coordinate 25,156,086 downwards.
GGTAAAGCCGGAACTAAGCCCTAGTGCCGGCGTTGACAACAGCGTTTGATCCTTAAGACGGCCAAAAACTCTTCCGGGACGCTTCCGGGAGCTCTTACCGTCTATGTGTAAACAGGGCTTTACCAAATTCAGCTGGATGCCTTTCATTTTTGCATAACTCACTTTTTGGATTAAGAAAATGTTTCAGTCACTGAAAGTTGGATATCCACAACTTTGGGGAAAAAACACACCTTGCTCTAGGGTACCTACATTATGTGAGTTTTGTGATTTAAAGAAACTCAGAGGTTCTAATGGTCTTAGGCCCACCTCTCTATCCTCCAGAACACCAGCAAACTAAACTCAAACACTCAAAGTAGTTTCAGAGAATACTACCCCCCCTCCACACACACACACACACACACACACACACACACACACATACACACAGAGCAGAGTTCATTACTTACGCATGACTTCCATTACTCTATGCCGGAGGAATGTTCGGCTGCTTTGCAGGTTACCAAAGCGTTTGATGTCCAGAGGCCAAATACTGGTGGTGGGATAACCGCAGGTCATCCACTCTGCCAGGTACCTGCATATCAAAATGCAAAATGCAGAGCAAACTCTATTTATATTTGTAGTTATGGATAAAGATTACAAGTCTACCTGACTGATCAGTGCCAGGTTTCTCCAAATCAACAATTTAAATCAAGGTTTCATTTGAAAACTAATGGATGACTCATTTTCCCTGTGTCTGTAACAGCGGGCAGCATAAATGTAGACGAGTCAGTGAGTCAAGCTGACCAAGCTTATGTAGAGGAGGTGGAAGAAGGAGAAGGGCCCTTATTGTCACTGCACATACATTTAACCATCCAAGTGTCATTTCAACAAAATCAAACCAATAGCAGCATTGAGCAGCCACAGTCCAGCACCCAGGGACCATCTCTAGATGTCGAGGTTCTGCCTTGCTTAGTGGCAGAGAATGGAGCAGACCCTGATGAGAATGTTTTTGATGGTGGGGGAGGAAACCCTCACAGACATGAGGAAAACACACAAAGTCCACAATCAGGTCTACCAAGTTATAAAATAATGTATGCAAGCTATTTTGAAAACAGTTTTGATGTTGGGCTGTATTTGGTACACTAGCTTATAACGAAAACTTAGCGTCTCAGAAAACCATGTGTTATGTTTTGTCAAACTAATATAATGAAATTTTGTGTTTTCATTTTCAAGAGGGATTGGTAAAAGTATTGTTGCAGCTGGAAAATGTATCTTGATCAAATGCTGTGAATTTTCCAGAGCTATCGTTACTAATTACCTCCATGAAAGTTGGGTGATGGTCCCTGTTTCTGAACAGCGTGGAACCCACAATTTTTCATACATCATTATGAAATGTTTACAGAGGATTCAAATCCTGACAGGCAAGAACTGATTCCATTTTCAAGGTCATAAGTCAAAGGTTAAATTCAGGAAAAATATTGGAAACATCCCTATCCTTTAACACTGAATGAATTGTCAAAAATTCATAACTCTGTCAAAAAAGATCAAATTTCTTTCGTATTTGACAGCATTATGTAGGATGGTATCCTTTACTGACTGACAAAGTTTGATCCAGATCTGATCCAGATTACAGATTTTGTGGCCATTGAAAACCCCATTTAATGTATATTGTCAAATGTGTCCCAATCACTCCCAGATTTGAAAGTGAAGTGCAGACTGGCACTCAATATCACCTGACAAAGTTTGATCTGGATCTGATCTGTATTGCGAATATAGCAGCTATTTGAGTTTAACATTGAAAAGCCATTTTGATCTATATTTTGTATTATATTTTATCTTATGAAAAGCCCCTTCTAACACTTTGATCTTGAAATTTTTAACCCTAACACTGAATGATCACGCAAATGTTAGATAATATCTGTGCTAATTCCTTATTCTATTTTATGTTGGTTATCAAGTATTTGCTATGGTTAAATGGTTATATTTTTGGTGAGTGTTGGCCGTCTGCGTGAGTATGTGTGTCAACTGGACTGAACTGGTTTTATCTGATCAGAAACTAAGGAATTAGGTTCCACCATGTACCAAACAACTTGGTTGAAGACAAGGGGTGGAGCTTCCCCTCAGTCTGTGGGGAGCCAGGAAGATTAGGTTTGTGAGACTAAACCCACCCAGTGTACCGCCTATATAGTCTTGTATAAAAGCATTATGCCGGCCATGTTCAAATTTTTTTTTTTTTTCATAAAATGGAGTCCATCTGTGGGCTCTGTCTCTGGGGACCCGAGCCTGGTTTTCAGCGTGACTTTCAATAAATTCAAACTGAGGAATATATCGATTTTGTTCTTTGCAACGGGCAGTATATTGCAAAAAGAAATGAGAGGAATAACACAAAGCTATTTCTTGAAATCGCCAAAGTGAACGCTATGTGCTGTCTCACACACCAAAGGTTTCCTCCTGCTTCATTGTTTATTTTACTGTTTATTATTGTGTATGTTTCTTCCAGTCACTCTGGTTTCCTCCCACAATCAAAAACATGCTTATTTAGGGTCTGTTCCTTTCTCTGCCCCTGACCAAGGCAGAATCTTTACATCTGGAGTTGGTCCCCGGGCGCTGGACTGTAGCTGTCCACTGCTCCTAGTGGCTGGATTGTGTCTAACTGTAACTAGCATGGGTTAAATGCAGAAGACAAATTTCATTGTATGTATACAGTGGTCCCTCGTTTATCGCGGGAGTTACGTTCTAAAAATAGCCCGCGTCAGCGTTATTTTTTATAATTATTATAGATGTTTTAAGGCTGTAAAACCCCTCACTACACACATTTTCTCAGTTTTCTCTCCTGTGTAAACACTCTCAAAGTTCAAACCTTAGTAGAAAAATAAGACCAGTATTGTAGAATGAAACCAAAGATCAAAACCTGTTTTCAGGCCCAAACATTTGTTTGAGAAATAAAAATAGAACGTTTTCCTATAAATAATTATGACGGCTTTTAGAACTAATAAATTTCATTTTAACGATCAACCTACGAGGTTGGACACATAAGAAATTATTAATAGTGACTCACCAGTATTTCACAGTTCCTCTGACTGCGTCTCTTCGCCCTGGCGCTGCTCCGCAGCTTGTTTTTCCACTGAGAGACACCTCAGTGCAAGTGTCTTTTTCCAAGTGAAGAACACAGTTATGGGTAGTTGTTGGCGCTCTTTTTTTCTTCTGGGCGAGAAGATTCTTATAAACAGACACACACAGAACACAATGCGCGTACTCTTTCTTCGCTCACTGCCTCCGGTGTTACCGATGCAGGACGGTGGCGGGACCCGCAAAGAATCCAAGTCATTAAAAAGATACAAACTTCTCTCAGTGGCCACGGAGCTCTGCAGCTGCGGTTACCGAGACCATGCAGTGCTGCTGAATTCTATCCTTGCGGGCTGCTGGAGCGCTCTGCATCAAAACAGCAAGTGTAGTCTCTGGACAAGTTGCCAGATTTTGGCTGCAACTCCGCACAGCAGATAGTGGGGCGGTGTGAGTGGCCCGTGGCAGCGCTTACTGAGCCCGCAGACTCGGTAAGCGAATCGGAGGCAGTGAGAGCAATCGCGGTGATGCCGATCGGCCCGCCTGATGAGGACGCAGAACACAATGCACAAAAAAAAAATCCGCGAAACTGCGAGGCCGTGAAAGCTGAACCATCATATAGCGAGGGACCACTGTATATATATATATATATATATATATATTCCTTATATATAATGACAAACGGACACCGAATTGTGGATTTTGTGGACATTTGAATTAAATATTGAAAAGCCCATCTGGTGTACATTTTGCATTGTATCTCAATCAAAAGTGCCTCAATCACTATCATTTTTCTGTTATGGATTTACCTACATCACCAAAATTGGATGGAAGTTCCAATTTTATGCGTGTTTGTCGATCTTCCACAAAGAAATGACAAATTGTGCATAGCAGAGATAACTAATGTTCTGTGAAATTTATATGATAAAGAATTCAGAAACTGAAAAAGTTGAAGAAAAAAAAAAAACTTTGATTCAAGTGCATGAACTAAATGCATACTCCTGACATTTAATCACATCAAATTTAGCATATGAAAAGCCACTTTAAACAAGACTTTAACCATGAAAATGTTTTTCCAAGGTAAACATTTGTGGAATTAGAAACTGGTGCTGGCAGAGGTTTGCGCTCTTTGAGCGCGGTGCTATCATTTCCTTTTAATATTGACAAATAATGCCATCCTAAATATCATTTCAGAAGTATTCAAGTGAGCAGATTCCTTCATGTTTGTGATATGCGACTGCATAGGAGATGAACTTCACCTTTTTTCTTTTAGAAATATATATATAGATAACATTTCTTTATAATATAAATCAACTATCAGATTTCTAGCTAGTTTATGGTTATTTATCAATGATATATTGATGAAAAAAATGTTTTAAATCTATGATTTTCAGATTTACAACATCCAGAAACGACACACTCAACATGTTGGAAAGGTTCTGTTGTGTCCGTAGACTATGGCCTTTGAGTTTTGTAGAAACTAAACATTTGCGGCTCCTTTGGGCCTGGATGGTCGCTCTCAGAACACAGAGAGCTCCTTTTGATTCTTCTCGCAATGTTGTTGGCAGACGGCAATAATTTTGAAATGTGTTGCATGCGTAGACAGTAACAGTTTAGGAAGAAGGTATATCATCACATCTATGTGTTAATTACTACTACTGTAATTACTATTATTTCTGAGCATGAATTTGGTAAAAAAAAAAAAAAAAAAAACAGGAGTTGATGAAATGCTGATAAGCATGTGAATTGTACACTTCATGAATAAACATTAGCAGTGATAACAACCTCAAGTTCAAAATACCCTGGCTGGAGATATTTTAATGCAATAAAATAAAAATGTTAGTGGTTTTACTATTGATATATAAACATGGATACTTGGAATAGGTTCATGTGATTATATTACTGAAATTCATTTTGATATATATCCCACCACCGGGCATACAGTGGGTAAAATAGGTATTATTATAGTTATTAATCCAGAATCATTTACTTTGGGATTAATAAGGTTCTTTCTTATTGAACACGTCACCATTTTTCTCAGTAAATTTATTTCATAAGGTGCTACTGACAAACTCTTCACCAGATGTCAGTAACAACCCAAGAAATCCACACATACAAAGAAATCAAACCACAGATGTCCATAAATTATGTGTAATAATGTGAAATGACAGGAAAAAAGTATTGAACACCTGAAGAAAGGAAGGTACAAAAAGGTATGAAAAGCCAAGACACCAGCTGAAATCTAAAAATAATTACAAAGCAGTCCTGCTCCTTGTCAGTGCAAATGAATACCAGCTAGTTCCCTCCCAACTGATAGCCTATAAAAAAGGTGCCTCATCACCAAGGTGTCACACAAGAAACATCTTATGATGGGTAAAAGCGAAGAGTTCTCAAGAGCTTCGCAACCTTAATGTTGCAGAACATACTGACTGCATTGGTTACAGAAGGATTTCTGAACTTCTGAATGTCGCAGTGAGCACTGACCCATAATCTGGAAGTGTAAAGAACATCATTTCACTATAAACCTGCGACAACCAGGTGGTCCTCACAAGATTACTGACAGAGGACTGAAAATTATTATCAGAAGAGTTGTCCAAGAGCCAAGAACAGCTTCAGAAATATCTAGAAATAGCAGGTACAATTGTTTAAAAGAAAACAGTAAGTAATTCACTCAACTGCCATGGCCTGTATGCACGCTCACCATGCAAGACTCCATGGTTGAAGAAAAAGCATGTTGAAGCTCATTTAAGTTTGCTGCACAACATTTAGACAAGCTTGTGGAATACTGGAAGAATATAGTCTGGTCAAAAGATAGCAAAATTGAACTGTTTGGATGCCATATTACACTCCATAAATGGCACTGCACATCATCCCAAAAACACCATACCAAGTGTGAAGTTGGTAGATGGGAATGCCAATACGGCAAAAGTAGAGACAATTATTGATTAAAAAAAAAAAAAAAAAGAAAAATCTAACTGGACGATGAAAATGAAATTGGGGTAGACATTTCAGCAAGACAGTGATCCCAAACACATGAAACCTTCAAGATCTAAAGACCGTTTATGTAGAAAAATGGGCTAAAATCACATCTAAGTAATGCATGCAATTTGTTTCTTCATACAGGAGAGTCTTGAAGCTGTCATTACCAACACAGGCTTTTGTACTAAGCATTAAATAAATTTCAGTAAGCGTGTTCAATACTTTCCCCCCCATGTTCAGTTTTATTACATAACTGTACTTGTTTTGGTTTCTTAACGGTAGCTTAATTTCTGTAACTATGTGTACATATGGATAACTTGGGTTGTTACAGACATTTGGTGAAAATTTCATGTCAGTAGCACTTTTAGAAAGACATTTACTGAGAAACATGGTGATGTGTTCAATACTAACTTTACCCACTGTATGTTGTGTCCATTGGCAATGAAATGCATCCCAATTTCCAAGAGCTATAATCCCCTGGAAAAAAAAAAAAAAATCTGTGTGCGCTTGTGCACTATTTTAGGGTTAGTGAATGAACCTACTGAACAGCACAAAAAATGTGGTATTTCACATAGACATATTTCATTCTAACAAATGGCTTCTGAGCAACACAGATGGACACCTGATTGTGAAAAAGGTGAAAGGTACAGGGCATAGGTGGAATTGAACCCCAGACCTTCTTGCTGTGAGGCCAGTACAAACTTCTGACCCAAAGTGCTGCCCAATAAAGGTAACTTTTCCAGCCAAGGCAGTACTCATCTCCACGTGGGTGGACTGAGACAATACAGATGTCTTGTTGAACGCCACAGACAAGTAGCCTAAAACATATACCTGGATATAATCCAGGCCTGTATGCTGGTAGTCCAGCTCCTATCCCACAGACAGGGCTATGAAATTAAAATTGTGAAATCCAAGGAAAATTTGCAGGGGTCTGAGGAGCTCTCAAAAGAAGCGCTTACAACACCAATTCCAATGAAGTTGGGATGTTGTGTGAAATGTAAAATAAAAAAAGGAATACAATGATTTGCAAATCCTCTTCAACCTATATTCAATTGAATACACCACAAAGACAAAATATTTAATGTTCAAACTGATAAACTTCATTGTTTTTGTGCAAATATTTGCTCATTTTGAAATGGATGCCTGCAACACATTTCAAAAAAGCTGGGACAGTGGTATGTTTACCACTGTGTTACATCACCTTTCCTTCTAACAACACTCAATAAGCGTTTGGGAACTGAGGACACTAATTGTGAGTGTCATTACTGGGTATAAAAGGAGCATCCCCAAAAGGCTCAGCCTTTCACAAGCAAAGATGGGGTGAGGATCATCACTTTGTGAACAACTGCATGAAAAAAATAGTCCAACTGCAGGGAATTTAGGGATTCCATCATCTACAGTCCATAATATAATCGGAAGGTTCAGAGAATCTGGAGAACATTCTGCACGTAAGTGGCAAGGTTGAAAACCAACATTGAATGCCCGTGACCTTTGATCCCTCAGGCGGCACTGCGTTAAAAACCGACATCATTATGTAAAGGATCTTACTGTGTGGGCTTAGGAACACTTCAGAAACCCATTGTCAGTTAACACAGTTTGTTGCTACATCTACAAGTGCAAGTTAAAACTCTACCATGCAAAGTGAAAGCCATACATCAACAACATCAAGAAACGCCACCGCCTTCTCTGGGCCAGAGCTCATTTGAAATGGACAGACACAAAGTGGAAAAGTGTGTTGTGGTCTGATGAGTCCACATTTCAAATTGTTTTTGGAAATCATGGACGTCGTGTCCTCCAGACAAAAAGAGGAAAAAGACCATCCAGATTGTTACCAGCGCAAAGTTCAAAAGCCAGCATCTGTGATGGTATGGGGTGTATTAGTGCCCACGGCATGGGCAACTTACACATCTGTGATGGCACCATCAATGCTGAAAGGTACACCCCCAATTCCAATGAAGCTGGGACATTTGTGAAATGTAAATAAAAATAGAATACAATGATTTGCAAATCCTCTTCAACCTATATTCAATTGAATACACTACAAACACAAGATATTTAATCTTCAAACTGATAGACTTATTTATTTTTGTGCAAATATTTGCTCATTTTGAAATGGATGCCTGGAACACATTTCAAAAAAGTTGGGACAAAAGACTGGAAACATTGCTGAATACTCAAAGAACACCTGTTTGGAACATTTCACAGGTAAACAAGTTAATTGGAAACAGGTGAGTGTCATGACTGGGTATAAAAGGAGCATCCCCAAAAGGCTCTGCTGTTCACAAGCAAAGATGGGGTGAGGATCACCATTTTGTGAACAACTGCGTGAAAAAAAATAGTCCAACAGTTTAAGAACAATGTTTCGCAACGTTCATTTGCAAGGAATTTAGGGATTCCATCATCTACAGTCCATAATATAATCAGAAGATTCAGAGAATCTGGAGAACTTTCTACACGTAAGCGGCAAGGCCGAAAACCAACATTGAATGTCCGTGACATTTGATCCCTCAGGCAACACTGCATTAAAAACTGACATCATTGTGTAAAGGATCTTACCATGTGGGCTCAGGAACACTTCAGAAAACCACTGTCAGTTAACAGAGATCGTCGCTACATCTACAAGTGCAAGTTAAAACTCTACCATGCAAAGCGGAAGCCATACATCAACAACATCCAGAAACACCGCTGCCTTCTCTGGGCCTGAGCTCATTTGAAATGGACAGACACAAAGTGGAAAAGTGTGCTGTGGTCTGATGAGTCCACGTTTCAAATTGATTTTTGGAAATCATGGACAAAAGAGGAAAAAGACCATCCAGACTGTTACCAGTGCAAAGTTCAAAAGCCAGCATCTGTGATGGTATGGGGGTGGTAGTGCCCATGGCATGGACAACTTACACATCTGTGATGGCACCATCAATGCTGAAAGGTACATCCAGGTTTTGGAGCAACACATGCTGCCATCCAAGCAACGTCTTTTTCAGGGACATCCCTGGTTATTTCAGCAAGACAATGCCAAGCCACATTCTGCACGTGTTACAACAGCGTGGCTTTGTAGTAGAAGAGTACAATCACTAAACTGGCCTGCCTGCAGTCCAGACCTGTCACCCATTGAAAACGTGTGGTGCATTATGTAGCGCAAAATATGACAATGGAGACCCCAGACTGTTGAACAACTGAAGTTGCACATCAAGCAAGAATGGCAAAGAATTCCACCTACAAAGCTTCAATAATTAGTGTCCTCAGTTCCCCAAAGCTTACTGAGTGTTGTTAGAAGGAAGGTGATGTAACACAGTGGTAAACATAACACTGTACCAGCTTTTTTGAAACATGTTGCAGGCATCCATTTCAAAATGAGCAAATATTTGCACAAAAACAATAAAGTTTATCAGTTTGAACATTAAAACAACGTTCCAACTTCAATGGAATTGGGGTTCTATTTAAATGATCCTAGATTCCACCTTTCATTTAAACTGTCAATGATAATGTTGAAATAACAAAATATGACTTTCCTGTTAATTGTAAACCAAATTATGCACTGAGTCAGAACAATTAAACTACGTGAAATTTTGACTGACATGAATTAAACTACATGAAAAGCTGAAAAGACTGTTAAAGCATTTCAAAATCCACAACTAAAGCTTGTAGAATATTTTGAAAACCATGGTAAAATATCAATAACATACCTTATAGTAAAAAAGTCACTTATGTTCTTGTGTAAATTCCTGTAAATCAAGTCATGCTACAATATCTTTTTCCAATTCCTGGTTTAATAAAAAAAATTCATCCATCCATCCATCCATTTTCTTCCGCTTTATCCGGAGTCGGGTCGCGGGGGCAGCAGCTCAAGCAAAGCCGCCCAGACCACACACACCTCCTCCAGCGTTCCCAAGCCAGCCGAGAGATGTAGTCCCTCCAGTGTGTCCTGGGTCTTCCCCGGGGCCTCCTCCCAGTGGGACGTGCCCGGAACATCTCTCCAGCGAGGCGTCCAGGGGGCATCCAGAAAAGATACCCGAGCCACCTCAACTGACTCCTTTCGACGTGGAGGAGCAGCGGCTCGACTCCGAGCTCCTCACCCTATCTCTAAGGGAGCGCCCAGCCACCCTGCGGAGAAAACTCATCTCGGCCGCTTGTACTCGCGATCTCGTTCTTTCGGTCATGAGCCAAATCTCATGACCATAGGTGAGGACCGGAACGTAGATCGATCGGTAAATCGAGAGCTTTGCCCCCCTACTCAGCTCTCTCTTCACCACGACGGTCCGATACAATGACCGCATCACTGCAGATGCTGCACCGATCCGTCTATCGATCTCACGCTCCATCCGTCCCTCACTCGTGAACAAGACCCCGAGATACTTAAAGTCCTCCACTTGAGGCAAGGACACTCCACCGACCTGAAGAGGGCAAAGCACCTTTTTCCGGTCGAGAACCATGGCCTCCGATTTGGAGGTGCTGATTTTCATCTCGGACGCTTCACACTCAGCTGCAAACCGCCCCAGTGCACGCTGAAGGTCCTTATCTGAAATCATGTTTGAACAGCACAATGTTTATTTTCCAGGGAGGAAAAAAAAATTCTTACCATGTGTCTTACCATTCGCTTTTCCCCCATTCGTTTTCCCTTTCGGGTGTGTTCATGAAGACGACTTTAAATTCAAGCCAGCGCCAATTCCACAGATTGTGAGTAATTATCAAAGTTTTTCAAAGCGTCTTTCTCGTCATCTTCCCTCTCTGTCTGACAATGTTTTGTGACAGAGACATGCCGCAAAATTCTTCTTTTAAAAACTTGATACCTCTTAAAGTATGCGATGTCCACATGCTACTTTTCACTTAAACTCAGTGACAATCCCAATTACAGGGTCAAATGCGAACACCACAACCCCCCCGATGAAATCTGCAGAATTCCACAGAGTTTTCACAACCCTGCACAGAGCCACTTGTTCTGTATACGAGTCATTTGTAGTAGGGAATAACGTCAATGAAATATTCTATTAGTCAATGAACTGTTTTTGATGTACAGCATTCTGCTTATTGATTCAAGTCAAACACAAAATACCACATGACCATTATCCACCACATTTATGGGTAATTCTTTAACTACGGGCACTATTGGCCTTGTAAATGTAATTTCCACCACACCATTGCCTTACAATATAAAGCGCCTTGGGGCAACTGTTTGTTGTGATTTGGCGCTATATACATGTACTCTGATGTCACTGTTTATCTCCATAGAAACTACCCAAACAATCTTTCATACAAACTGTTTAAAGAGACATTACAGTGTTGTGGTGGAAATTATGGCAATAGTGTGGGACAACTACATTTTATTTAAAAAAAATCACAACAGTTGAATTATGTTTTGATTATTTTACTGATATTTTATTCAGAGACATTTTAAAACATTAGAAAAACTGTTTTTTTTACCATTCATTTTTATCATTGAAGATCAAAGGTCTGGGTGTGGGGCAAGCACAAAATGGCAATATTTGCATATAATGATGCTGAAAAAAGGTGAAAAAGCCATCATAGACTACTAGAACAAATTTCTTAAAACACTGTCATTGTAAAGATAACTATAAAAGTGTGAAATTTCCCCCTTTTTCTGTTTTTCATACAATATGATCAAAGGACATAAGTGCCCGTAGTCTAAGAATCACCCTTATATCATTTACTCACTTTCCAGCTCCTCCAGCAAAAGTCAAACCAGAGGAGTTCATGCCAGCCAGAACATAGTAGCCAGGAACACCTGCAGTCTCTCCCATGAGACAGCGCATATCTGGGGTGAAAGACTCCGGACAGTTGACCAAGTGATGGATCTCAGCTGACTCGAGACTCGGCATTCTTCTCAGCAGTGCACTCAGCATTGGCTCTGGAAGAAGAAGGGTAATAAAATAAAAAAAGGACCACAAAGTTCTTAAATATTAACACAAGAGAGAAACTTTTATAAAATGCAGTATAGGATCAAAATGAGTGCTGGCCCAAAAGCCTTAAGGGCCTTTCAGATCACGCACTTTATCTGCTTCAAATAACGCCTCTTTTTGTATCTGAAGCGTTGGATGCATCACGTCGGACACAGCAAGGGGGTGGAGATTTCTACGTCACACTGTGGCTTTTCCACAGCCCGAAAAAGCTGAGCAATCGCCATCTTGGATTTGCATCTGTCAGAACCACCATCTCATCTGAAACAAGTAAGTATGGTTTTAATTTCCAAATCAATAAAGGTTTCTAAAGAATCTTTTATTGTATTTTTTACTATTTTAATTACAAGTGTTCTAATGTAAGAAACTTTTTAAAAACTGTAATGAACAATAAGTAATCAGAAATTAATTTTGAGGTAAAAAAGAAATTGCAAGGATTTTCTTCAGAAAACTGCTGCTGTATAAATCAGCAGTTCTGTGACACATTTCTGCACTGTAGTCTTCCGTGTTTTGGCCTGACACCTCATTTCTATTGGACAGCGTGAAGCTATGTCACAGCGCACAGCGGAAAAAGTTGGAATGGGTTGAACTTTGACCGCGGCAGCTTGACGACAAGCAGCCATTCGTCGCTTCAAAAATGCGAAGCATCTCTTTGAATATAATTGTTTTTACAGTGATTCATGCCGCGTCTAATGCTCTGAATGCATGCAGTGTGAAAGGCCCTTTAGACTTGTCATGTCAGGGTTAGATTGTGACGTTTGCTGCCTTCTATGAAAGCTCTGACTGATGCAAATTTTTTAACATCACACTGCCATCAGCTGACCTAGATAAAGTAATAAGCTAAGTAAAGCCATGTAAAACCACTTTAAAAAATAAAAATAGGTTTCTGCACAGACAATAATACTTGGTATTACTATTTAAATTTTCTGACCTGGTTTTGGATGGGGCGAGGGGGGTTCTTCAAGTAATCACCCGGGGATCTATTTTGTGAATGTACCTACTAGCCTTCAAATGAAGACTAACTGCTCTCCACATTGAGGGCTTTTAAATGGACAAGCAGCACCAGTTTTCCCATGGGTGAAAAAATAGTCACCACATCAATGTTCTTCATTAAAAAAAAGTAAGCAGACCACGAAAATCAGTGCATAAACTCCAGCATTCACAGGGTGCTCCTGTTCAGTCTTTTAAAAGTCCTGCATGACTGTGATAAAATTGTCAAACTTGTGCTGTTTCCTAAGTGTTAAGGTATTTAACTGTACATTTTGATCATTTTAGTTTTCATTTCGTCATTTGATGTTCTGTATTAGACAGACAGAATAATTAATGGCATTATTCCAACAATCCGATACAGTAAGTGGCAGTATGCACCACTATCGCTGATAACCATGAAAAAGTTGAAAAAGCAGTGTTATTTTTGTTATTAATTGTTGAATTTATTTTCAGACTGTAGCTTTGAGTTGCTTCATTATTATATGGCATTGTATAAAAGAGACAGAACAGCATGATAATAAAACGATAAACACAAAGCACAAGCGCTTATTTTTATTATAGCCCTCATGGCTGACGAAAGCACTGATTCATGATGGATTTAACTGATCATGTGTTTTAAAAAGTGGCAACCATACTGAAGTCTCGCTGTCTGCAAAATGTTAGCCAGACCAAAACAATGATGGCAGCATCAAGAAAAAGCTTTGGAGATGCAAAGAAATTAACAATCCAGAAGACCAGTTATCATGGTCTACTGGATTGGGTATTTTCAAGTTGAAATCGATTGCTTGGCAGAGTTTGGCAGCAATCAAACCCCTTGCTGGCAGAATAAAAGTTATGCAACATTTCACACTTTTGATGAATCTTTGTCGTATGTCTTTATAAGTGCTGCAATTAAAGTGCTATATTAATATGTCCACAAATCATGTGCAATAACAGCTCGTTTACAAATCACTGCACTAATGTCACCTTACCACATCTAAACTCCATTTCACATATTGTAAAGAAGATGCTCCTAGCTCCTATCTCCTTTTCAATCCCAATCATGTTTATATTATATATATATATATATATATATATACACACACACAGGGTTGGGTAGGATTACTTTGGAATGTAATCCAAAACTAATCAGATTACAAGTAATCCAAATGTACATACATACATGTAATCCACATGTATTCCATCCATCCATTTTCTTCCGCTTTATCCGGAGTCAGGTCGCGGGGGCAGCAGCTCAAGCAAAGCCGCCCAGACCTCCCGATCCACACACATCTCCTCCAGCTCCTCCAGGGGAACGCCAAGGCGTTCCCAAGCCAGCTGAGAGATGTAGTCCCTCCAGCGTGTCCTGGGTCTTCCCCGGGGCCTCCTCCCAGTGGGACGTGCCCGGAACACCTCTCCAGGGAGGCATATATATATATATATATATATATATATATATATATATATATATACACACACACACATATTCTATTTCTACCTCAGTTCTTATGTCTTGTACTGTTAGGGTTAGTATTATCATTGCTTGTCCTTGCACACGCTGTTTGATGAACATTTTCCTCTACTTGCACCCACCTTGTGTGTTATTTAAGAGCTGACGTAATGTGAATTTCTCCTCTGTGAGAGCAATAAAGTTTATCTTTAAACTAAAGCTAACTCAACCACACAACCAGATCAGAAAAGTAAATGGGGGGAAAGAAAAGCTGAAAGCACAGAGAGCTTCAATCTCTGCACAGGATATTATTCAACCACTAAATCTCACTCATCTTCATATGTATATATGTATTCTATTTCTACCTCATTTTCTTATTTTATTGTATTACTACAAGTATTATTATTATTGTTTATCCTTGCACATGCTGTTTGATGCACATTTTCCTCTATTCGCACACATCTTGTGTGTTTTTTTAAGAGCTGACGTAACGTGAATTTCTCCACTGTGAGATCAATAAAGTCTTATCTTCTCTTGTCTTCAACAACTTATGTGGAACCGAGTCACGGGGACCACTAAATCTTTACACAGAAATTAATTGTTGCACCATTCCTCCTCACCAAAGTGGTCCCAGTCTTCCTGCATGTTCTGGATCTCCAGCTGGTTGCGACCTTCAGTAAAGATAGGTTTAGGGTTCTTCTCGTAGCCCCCTGACAGCAGACCTCCCTGCCACGGTCGCACATATATCCTGCCATCCATATCGATCACCACTGGAGACAAGTACACAAAGTCACTGAGACCACCTGGGATTCCATGTGTTAATAAATGAGTCAAATCAAGTGGAAAAAAAACCCATAACATTAACAATACCACCTTCTTCTGTATCTCCAATGATATCAAATTTTACATGCAATATTATAAGTTACATATTTCACAAAGTTGTTTCAGTCCATATCTGAAAACAAATCCTAACAAATGTAATATTCAATATCAAACTTTCCACAGGTGGTGGTTAATCACATTGTACACATGAACTGCTGAAAGTAAACAAATATAACGCAATGCTAAAATACCCTCAGCCATATGAAGCCTCATGTTCTTTATAATTCGCAGAACAAGTTGTTTAATTAATTATTAAGATCCTGTCGTCTTACATACAATTTGTACATGTTCAATGAAGCCCCTATTAATCAGCAATGTTTTAACAGCGTCTGCAGGAGGCTTTGAGTGTGCGTGTACACAAGCTTTTGACAAAAGCAGAAGTTATGCAAATCAAGGAATATTTGTAGATCATCCTGTGCATTTGCTGGTAATAATGAGACAAATTTAACTCCATAGAAAGTTAGCTACCAGCCTGCGACGTCACCCTGCTAACAGCCGCAAAATAAGTTCAGAGGTGTTATTCGGTTCCAAAAATGACATTTTCAGTTTTAGAACTGTTTATTTCTTGCTAGCTTTCACATAATATATGACAAAGAAGATATATTTACTAGGGGTGTCGGAAAAAAATCGATTCACGTCAATCCGCGATTCTTATTTATTACGATTCTGAATCGACCCAAAATGTCCAAGAATCGATTTTTAAAAAGCATTTTTTTTTTAACATTTTCTTGCTTACTCACTGCGTGTACTGTTTGTCAGGCAACAGCTTCCGTACTACAGCATCCCCGCGAGGGGAGGGGGTGGTCCGGCGTGCTTCAAACACTCGTGAGCTGCAGAGTTCAGTGGCTGTAGCTTAGCATGGCAGACGAAGATCTAATTCAGCCAGCTGAAGGCAAATGTTTGGGCGCATTTTGGATTTTATTATTTGCAGCGTAAGAAGGAGCTTGACATGACTTATGTGTTGTGCAAAATCTGCAAAATGAAAGTCAAGTACTTCAGAAACACTTCAAATCCGCAAGCCCACATGCTACGTCATCACCCGGAGCTAAAAGAGGGGAGCAGCGGTCTCTGCCGACTACTGACCAGTGCTTCGCTAAACTGCCAGCCAACTCCTTACGAGCAAAGCAGATAAGTAAATTTACATCTAGAATCACTTGATTAACCTTGTAAAGATGCATTTTCTTAAACAAACATTTTTAAGTAATATAACTATTTCTCAGAGCTCTTTGAATTGAAAATTGATTCTGAATCGAATAGTCACCCCAAGAATTGGAATCGAATTGAATCGTGAGTTGTTGAACGATTCACATCCCTAATATTTACACACAAATGAAAGAGTTTTGCAGCTAGCTCCCAGGCTGTGACATCACCATGTTAACATCCGCAAAATAAATTCAGAGGTGTCATTAGGTTCCAAAAACAGCATTTTCAGTTTCAGAAGTGTTTATTTCTCACTGTCTTTTACATAATATATGAGAAACATGCATATAAACACACAAATCGAAGCGGTTTTGGCGAGACCAGCCACTGACATCGCTGTACAGCTCTACTCTGATTGGCTGTCACACACGCCACTCAAAAAAAAAAAAAAAAAAAAATGTAACTGGTTCACACAGAATGTGAGTTTAACCTCTCAAAATACCTCTTAAAATAAGTCAAGGTTAGCCATTGTCGAACCTGTCCAAGGTCTGTGTCCCAAGAATGTTCCCTGTGAATTTGAAGACTGTGGCAGTAATAGAACTGGGCTTATGCTGTAAACAGACAGATGGACGCCAGATCTTCGCAATACCCGATGGCCAAATGTTGGCCTCTGGTAAAATTAAATAAAGTGCCCAGAGAACACAGCGATGCCACGGCCACATTTCAAGTGATCAAGCACCTACTTGGAATGCTATACAGGCTTTTTAACAGTAATGCTTACTGACATTTCTGAACATTTCCATAAAATTTACCATTCTGCTACATATATTAGCATGGGGCCGAATATTTTACCTCAACTTCTGACTTTGATCTTGACAAATTTTAATCAAATTATGGTGCTTCTAAACATGCATAAACTCAATGTACCTGTCTGAGCCAATAAAATTAAGTAGTCTTAAGATAGAATACATTGAAATACAGTGAACGCAAGCACCGACACATCCCACAGTGCTACTGATTATACTTAAGTTGTTGTCCATCCAACTGCTCCTGTTTTTTTTTCCCCTTTCTTTCTTTCATTCGGGATCGCCACAGCAGATACAGCCAGATCTGCATTGGCATTTGGCACAAGTTGTCCGCCAGATGCCCTTACTGACATAACTCCAGTGTAACCTGGAGAAACACACATAGCCGCTGGTGTCCCAAAGAGGTTCCCATCCAAGTACTAACCAGGCCCGCACTGCTTACCTTCTGAGATCTGACAGGATAAGGCTGACAGAGCAGATCGGCTGCAGACTGATTATACTGAAAAGTATATCATCATTAGATTAAGAATTAGAATGTAATACTGGCACAGTATTGCCAGCCAGAAACTTTACCACTGCACTACCATTGCTGTCCTATAAAAGGTGTTGAAAAATGCCTGAAATCAAAAGGGAGATAAACGTATTTAAAAAATAAATAAATCAATAAAACCACACATTTTATTTCAAATTGAAGGATTCAAAGGAATTTTATTGTCATATGCACAAAAGAACATGTTCCCTGCACAATGAAATGTGTCTACTGCATTTAACCCATTCTAATTGCCAATTAGGAGCAGAAGTCGCCATTAGGCGCCCGGGGACCAGCTCCAGATGTACATCCCTGCCTTGGTCAACAGCAGGGCTGAGCAAACCAAGACCGACCCATAACAAACGACACACATAACACACAACACACATAGGCCGGCCCGGAACATAAACACATATAAAAAAAGCACACATGAGGGAAGAAAGAGAAAAAAAACCCTCATAGCCGCTGCGTTACACAGCAGCAATGAGGAAAAATACCCCATCAGCACAGAAAAACATTAATCACACAGACAAACAAAGACGCAGGACGACAACCGAGATTTGAAGGACCTGTTTATCAGAACACTCCGGAGGCAGCCTATTAGGCGCCGTCAACAGCCATGTCCGACAATCCTGGAAGGGGGAGGGGCTCAGCCCTGAGCAGTCCACTGTCCACAGTCAACGTCAGAGCTGGAGAAGCTGAGGGGAGGGGGATGACCAGGGAGCGAGGCTTAAGTGTTGATCTTCTTGAGGAGGTTTTTTTTTTTTAATCACAGCGGCCTTGAAGTGCAGCTGTGTTTGGGGAAGCCAAATGAATATCCAGATTAGCAGACGCCAGAAAGATTCCACAGTTCTGAGAACAGAGTGGCTCTCAATACATCTGAATGTAGGATGTGGTCTTTACTGACGGTCAAAGCGGGTTTCCAGAGCTGCAATCCTGCCCGAGATGTTTTCCAGCGTGCGGTTAACACCCGCCGACTGCGCAGTCACTGCCTTCCCAATCGAATCAATCATGTAGGGCAGCCTGGACGTCCCAATTAATGCTGCCTCCACTTTCTTAATTTTCTGGTAAACCAGGCATGTCCTGTGGACAGTGTGTGGCAGACCACGCGCTGCGTGTTATCATCTGATGGTCTGTTTCACCTGAGACAGCCTGTCAATGTGCACGCCGTGCGCTTGCTTGCTGAAGCCCGTTGCAACAGCGATATATGTTTTTATGTATGTCCACGTGAGGACAGCAAGCAGAAACATGTGCGTCACACGGGACAGTTCTAAGTTCATGTCTGTCCAAACACAGTATGTGTTCCCCAGCTGTGACGTCCAGAACCACAGATCTCAACAGCTGCTGCTGTCTGCGGCAACACCCCCTGTCAGTTCAGCACACACACCGACATGTCACTCTGTTTCTGTGTTATGTGATCATTTCTTTTTAGTCATTTGTACTGCTATTTAGTTATCCCCCCCATCCGCAACACATTTGCCACATGTTGCGGATGGGGGGTGGGGGGGAGCGCAACACGTGCAATTCACACGCACGGCACGTGTTGCGGGGGGAGCCGACACTCTGGCATGCCACACTCGTGGACGCACTTACACAAATTTCAGAGCCAGCTCAAAAGTGATCATCTGCTCACTATTTTCATGCTAGATATTCATGTGTCACCTGGAATTCAGCCAATACCTGCCGCGAGAGGGATCGAATGGGCACATTTATCTTTCAGCTGCTGGTGTGCACAAATAATTGTAGCAACAGGTGTACGAGGCGCTGGAGGCAGCTCCAATTTTACACATATTGCATATGATTCCTGCTTTGTGCGCAATTCAGCCACATTCGTACTATGTGTGAAGGGGCCCTGAGGTTTTCCAGGGAGATAGTTGGACTGCCTAGAAGTATAATCAGGACAGTGGTTGAGACTCTCACAGATCACAACCTCTTGAACAGACATAGAATGGCAGTGAGACTCCAACAGGTCAGTACATGTACAGCATGTGGGGAGGGACCTGAGACATCTCTCCATTTTTTTTTAGGTCAGTGTCCAGCATGGGGTAGACAGAGGCAGAGGTTTTTGGGTGCCTTTATCTTGGAACCTGATCAGATTAGGAAACTAAAGCTGAGAAACCTGGTATCCTTTATCAAGGGTACCAAAAGATTTAACTAAGAAGGTTTCTTTTGTGGGGAGCAATTGGCCCGTTTGTAGCCTCCATTCTGCTGGGCTGACAGTTCACCCCCCTCTTTCCTAACCTAACCTAAAGCCCCCCTGACACTTACACGACTTTGATCCTCGCACTTGCACGCACTTCGTCGTGATGATCCCACCCGCTGTGTTCTCAGCTGGACACCGTGTTTTGTTCCACTGGATGCCACGACTTGTGCGCTGGATGCTACGTATATAAAATAATTATTTTGTAGGGGATTAGTCATTTTCTCTCCGAGTTGGCTGTTGAAAATGCCTCTAATCTCTTCTGGAATCACAGAGGGCTGTTCAGGCTGCCACTTTTCTCTATCACACGTGCTTAATGAGGTGGAGAACGCATTGGAACCGTCTAAAAAGTAAGTATTAATGTTTATGTTGTAATATCTTGGTAAAACAGTGGCATGTTCTTTCCTTCTTATGAGTAGCTGTAAAAATATGTTTATGATAGAATTAGCATCTCGTTATAATTGTTCAGATGAGCTGTGCTCTGATGCGGTGCACCGACGCAATCACTCGCACTCACACGTAGTGTTTTTGACTTGTTAAGAGTGAACAGAAGGGAACAGATTGCCTTCTATGTGCTATTCTCATGGATTTACATGACAACAAAAGTAATTTTCATGTGAAAGCCGAAGTCATGGAAATATGGTGTGTGATTCTGCTGTGCTGATTTTAGCGCTGAAACATGCACTAATTAACAACTGTATTTGTTAAACAAGTAACAACTGTGTAAAAAAAAATAAAATTGAAAAACTGAATGACTGATTCACCCCATTCAGCTTTTAACTTTCAAGCATCAGATCTAAAAATAGAAATAGTCCAAATGAAATTGCTTAAATAAGATTACTAAAGGAGTTGTATAGTGCAAAACATCTCTAAAGCCCCACAATTCTAAGAGTGTTTTTACAGACATTCTTCCATCATTGAGGCCTGCCATCTGGGACATTATGTAACAGAAATAACTCCAAATGCTTTCACTTTATCTCAGATTACCATCTCCCACTCAGCAACACAGAATCACCTAAATCATTAAAAAAAAAAAACTATGCAAAGTGAAAATTGCTACGTCACAGAGTTATGCCACCAACTCATTTTATAATTTGAGTGGCAAAATAAATATGTTGAAATATTGTGCTTTTCACCAAACTGTGCTTTTGCAAATTAACATTTGATAACTAGGGAAATAGTCAGGTCCTTCAGTATATGGACAGAGACATTTTTTGTAATTTTGTCTTTGTGTACCACCACAATGTAGTTGAAATGAAACAACTAAAGGCCTGGTCCCACTAAATAATGAACGATGAATCATGAGCCACGTAGTATGTTTTTTTTTTGTACGAGTCGATCGATTCAACAAATGCAGGAGAATAATGACCCTTAAGGTGCTCTGACACTTACACTACTCTGATCCGCGAACGAGCATGATCCCACCCGCTGTGTTACCAGATGGATGCTGTGCTTTGTTCCACTGGATGCCACGCGTTGTTGCTGGGTGCTGAGTATTTAAAATAATTATTTGTAGCGGATTAATCATTTCTTCTCAGAGTTGGCTGTTGAAAATGCCTCTAATCACTTCCAGAGTCACAGAGAACCGCTCTAGCAGCAGCTTTTTTTTTCTCCTTTCTCTCTCTGCGCTAAATGAGGTGGAGAACGCATTTGTAACCATCTAAAAAGGTAATTATTTGTCATGTTTATGTTGTAATAGCTTAATGCGTGATGGAGATTTTGAACATTTAAAAATGTTCTTTGCGCACTTGAACAAAGCTGCGCGCAGTTAACAATGGTTTACAACGTGTTTGAGACGAGTTTACTCTCATGCACGTCAGAGTGCATGCAAGTGCGTGGATCAAAGTCGTGCAAGTATCAGGACACTCTTACGATGATCTTAGAGGCAGAATATTCAGCTAACGACGCTCATCTCCGAGCGTGGTGCTAATTTCAAGAAGTTCAAAATTTAGCAAAGACAGAGTGGGGCAGTTTGTGTACGTGATACTATGAGGACAAACAAGGATGTTAGTGTTGAGTACTTGGCGGCTACGAGGTCTCTCTCTCTCTCTCTCTCAAATGTTCTCCGAGAGAGACGGAAACAGTCTAAAAGGTCATTATTCATAATGTTTATATTGCAAAAGCTTGGTAAAAACAGTTTCATGTTCATTCCTTTTTATGAGCAGCTGTAAAAGTATGTTTATGATAGATTTAACATCTCGTTATAATCGATCAGATGAGCTGCACTGGGTGCGCTGTTTGTGCCGATGCAATTACTCACATGTAGTTTTTAACTGTTTGCGCAATGTTCATATACGCAGCTCATTATTAGAATAATCACTGAAATTTCTGACAAATCCATACGTGGCTCATTATTCATGGCTTTATTATTCAGTGGGACCAGGGGTTAAGATGTGCTTGTGGTGTACTTTCAGTTTCATTTCCAAGGGTTTCACAAAATTATCATGAACATTTCAAAATTACAGCCATTTACAGCAGTGCGCAGTTTCTCCAGTCACAACCTAGAATTTCTTCATTGTTTTCTGGGTGTCTTGGCAGCTTTGCTCACTAGTTTCCTTCTTGCACAGCCACTCAGTTTTTGAGAACTGCCTCCTCCTTGACAAATTTACCCTACAGTGACAATGTTGTTGTATTGCTTAATTATTTATGGAAACTAAATTTAAGAAAATGTTCTTGTGGAGCAGGAAGCTTAGTGGCTCAGGAGCTGGAACGCCAAAATGCAGACTTTGGTTTTAATCCGAATCACCACACCTGTCTGTATCCTTGGACAAGACAGGTAATCTACATTGTCTCAGTCCAACTTTAAATGGGGACGTTAAATGTGAGACATTACTGTAAGGCAGATTGAGCATGTGCTCGATGGAACATCCAGTTTCATTTTAACTCCACTGTGTGGGAGGACAGCATCAATTTTGTTTTTTGACCAAAAGAGAGAAAGGTCACTGTCCAAACATTGATGGCCCTAACAGGAGTGTTAGAAAACCAAACATTTTACACATCAGTCGAAATATTTCCCACAACAGCTGTAGTAAGATCATCTAATTATGCATGTTTTCCTCAAACCTGGTGTATTGGGGAGAAGTGGTTCCTGGAGAGGTTTGGTGAGGAGGTAAAAGTGTTCACAGCCATGCAGAGGAACAGAGACTTTCACTTCACTGGCTTGACCCAGCTCGTATGCCCACTGGAGTAGACAAAAAGAATAAAAGTCATAATGTCTCTGATTGAAGTTGTGTCCAAGACCATTGAGGTTTCTCCTTTTGTATGAAAGGCAGTCCAAGGTTTACCTGGCCAGCACAGTTGACAAAATATTCACACTCGATGGAGCCACGATCAGTCTCGACTGCTGTCACATGATCACGGTCGACAACAACCTGTTGGACACTGGTTCGCTCCAGGATCTGAACACCTGCAAAAGATGAGGAGAGTGAGTAGGTGCATGGAAGGACAAGGAAGCAATAATGAAGAGAAAAAATTCCCCTTAACCTAGTATCTGTATGTGGCGAAAGTGTTGAATTTATAGAGGCATTCACTGATCGCAACTCAACATTGATGATGATTGGGAAGCCCCAAGTCTAAAAGGTCCTGCTGCTTCCAGTCTTGCTGTCAGACATGGACTTTACCTAGTGACGTAAGATGACAACTGCACATATTTGGTATGAGTTCTCTTTGGAGTATCCTTGGGTCCTGCTGGAATGACTTTGTGTCAAAATGACCGGGAACTCAGTGAAACTCAGGCAAGAAGGATCACTGACATTGTGAGGAAACGTCACCTACCAAATTTTTTACACGTTTTGTGTTTCTCTGGACATGATCCAGCACGCAAGTGCCTCAGTGTTGAAGACCCCATGCTTTAGAGAGGTTGCAATGAACCAGTTGTCTGCCTGGATGGCTATTATCCAGGATCCAGGGTGGTTCTTTGGTGTGGTGGACAGGGTGACACGTGACACCAGTACATGTTCCCAGACCTGACATAATATTTGGTCTTGAAGCTCATACAGTTTAAAGGTCTGTTCAAATGGAAATGGAAATGCAAAACAGAAAGTCAGAAATCCTTTAAAAGGTCACATACTCTGCAAAATGCACCAAACCATGATTTTCTTTCAACAGGTCTCTTTCCACCACAAGAACTTGTAAGTGAGGGAATGCTCCTGAAAGGTGGGCCCTTTTCAGTGCCAAAATAAGTCACTGCTCTGTGGTATGTATTTCTGAGCAGTCCGGAAATGCCGTTGGGTGGTGCTCAACACAGACTGGTGAAACTTGCACAAGAGAAGATGACAACCACACCAGGCAGTATTTCTAAAACCAAGCTGAAGAAACTGCAACAGTAACAAACAGATGTTTTTTCTGAAACCTTGGAATGTACTGAACAAGATCTGAAAATTCTAGCAAAATATTTTGAGTGAAACATTTTTATTTCTACATTTAAATACATGGTTTGGAAGCTTCTCAATTGTATTTTTGCAGTCTGTATTTTGCTCTTTTGTTTCATCAGTAGTAATCCAAAACCATGGTATTCTTTTCCTTGTTTTCCTGGTCAATGCTTCATTTCATTTATGTTTCAGGTTATTTGTGCAGGTTTTTAGTGGTGGATTACAGTCCACCCCTACCCTATTATTATTACTTCTATTTTGTCATTTGATTTTTTTTTTTTTTTTTTTTTAAATGGACCACAATGGAAATAAGTGTTTTCACTTTCTTGTGTCATCCATGTATTTTTAATGTATTTACATTTATATTATGTACTTACATTGAACTTATTAAAAAAAAAAAAATCATGCACACATGCACTCCCGCTTTTAATATATAGATGATTTACTGCCTCCTGCTGGAATGGCGTGAGTCCAGAATGTAAATATTAATGTCCATTGTTCAGTGTTGTTATACAAATAATGAATGTTTATGAGTTCAATGGAACAAATATTTCATGAGGTGAAAGATGGAACGTACCATACAACGAGGAGAAGCCGAATTGAATGGTACATTCCGTCTTTCATCGAATGAAATATTAGAATGAAAAAAAACATTCATTGTTTGTTTTATATAATGCCGAAAATACAATCCCAATTCCCCAAGTTAGGACGTTGTGTAAAATGTAAATAAAAACAGAATACAATGATTTGCAAATCCTCTTCACCCTATATTCAATTGAATACACCACAAAGACAAGATATTTAATGCTCAGACTGATAAACACGTTTCAAAAAAGCTGGGACAGTGGTATGTTACCACTGTGTTACATCACCTTTCCTTCTAACAACATTCAATAAGTGTTTGGGAACTGAGGACACTAATTTTTGAAGCTTTGTAGGTGCAATTCCTTCTCATTCTTGCTTGATGTACGACTTCAGTTGTTCAACAGTCCGGGGTCTCCATTGTCATATTTTGCGCTTCATAGTGCACCACAGATTTTCAATGGTTAACAGGTCTGGACTGCAGACAGGCCAGTCTAGTACCCACACTCTTTTACTACGAAGCCACACTATTGTAACATGTGCAGAATGTGGCTTGGCATTGTCTTGCTGGAATAAGTAGGGACGTCCCTGAAAAAGACATTGCTTGGATGGCAGCATGTGTTGCTTCAAAACCTGGATGTACCTTTCAGCATTGATGGTGCCATCACAGATGTGTAAGTTGTCCATGCCATGGGCACTAACACACCCTCATACCATCACAGATGCTGGCTTTTGAACTTTGCGCTGGTAACAATCTGGATGGTCTTTTGTCCAGAGGACATGACGTCCACAATTTCCAAAAAGAATTTGAAATGTGGACCCATCAGATCACAGCACACTTTTCCACTTTGTGTCTGTCCATTTCAAATGAACTCGGGCCCAGAGAAGGCGGCGGTGTTTCTGGATGTTGTTGATGTACGGCTTTCACTTTGCATGGTAGAGTTTTAACTTGCACTTGTAGATGTAGCACCAACAATGGTTTTCTGAAGTGTTCCTGAGCCCACGCGGTAAGATCCTTTACACAATGATGTTGGTTTTTAATGCAGTGCCGCCTGAGGGATTGAAGGTCACGGGCATTCAATGTTGGTTTTCGGCCTTGCCACCTACGTGTAGAAAGTTCTCCAGATTCTCTGAATCTACTGATTGTAATATAGACTGTAGATGATGGAATCCCTAAATTCCTTGCAAATGATCGTTGAGAAACATTGTTCTTAAACTGTTGGACTATTTTTTTCACACAGTTGTTGTGAAAAAAAGTGGTGAGTTTTTGCATGATCAAAGCCATACTCACACACAAACAGGCCACTTAACTATTAGAATATAGATTAGTATCCCAGTGTAAATGATTATATATATATATATATATATATATATATAAAGTTAACTATACATTTATTCCTACTTACATTAATCGATGAGATTCTACTGTCTAACTTGCAATCTGTACACATTCAATCAAGCTCCTCCTCAGTATTGTGAAGTGTTAGCCTCACAAGGACCACAATGAAAATAAGCATTTTTGCTTTATTGTGTCATTTGTGTATAATTGGTATATACACACACACACACCTTTCTTTTTACATTGATTTTACAAAATAAACTCAATCAATCAATCCCTTGTGTAATGTTCTCAGCAGAGTGTAGAGATGTCGATTAAACATCAAGCTAAACCTTTAGTCAATGAAGGCAGATTCGAAGTGGTGTTGACTGTTGACACAATCTTCATGGATACGTGAGGTGAAAAGGTGTTGCCTGAACAATGTCTCACACTGGATGGCATGTCCATGCAGCAAAGCCAGGCGCCTGTACTCCTCTCTGTCATTCCTGATGCATCCAAAAATGAAGCTGGGGTCATCGCACTTGTCTCAGAGCAAACAAATTCAAAAACGTCATCAAGGGGAGGGAAGCGTCCATTGTTTTCCTCTTTGTATCCTGACCCAAATGACACCCACTTCTCTTGAAGCCCATATGGCAACTTGTCTGCAATTGGTCCAATGCCTCTGGAGGTATCTAGATACGATAGCCCGATGAGATATCCACCTTCATTGGCACTTTGTATCTCCATGAACAAATCTCCAAGTTCACGTAGTTTGGTGTGGTCTTTGGCTGAAATCTCTGGCAAACTGTCCGGCTTGTGGAACAGTGACTGCTCAATTGTCTCAGGGGTTGCATAGAAGTCACACAGCCTCTCCCATGCTTTGCATAAAGCTTGACTGGCATCACATGCACTGAGTGCAAGAGTCTCACTTGTTGGCTGGACTGTCTTCCTAACCATTTTTTCATGGGATCGAGTTCTTGTGATGGGGTGAGTTGGATTTCAGCCACTGCATTGGCAAATAAGGACTGCCATGCACGAAAATTCTCTGGCTTATCATCAAACTGATAGTCCTGATGTTACAAGATCATGTTTCACCAAATACTGTGCCAGTGGGTCAATACGAGGCGATGCACAAGATGCATTGTGGTGTGTGACAGCCTGTCCATTTAATGTCAGTCTTTGACTCAATTCTGGTTAGCTGAGACAGGTTTGGTGCAGGTAAGTATGCTTCATCTCTTTCAGGTTTGGGCTCGTAATTGGCAGTTTGTAATTTTGTTGTGCCTACTGATGGATGCCTAGCACTGGTGAAAACATGGCTGTGATTGGTCCATCTGATACGTCGGCCGCTATTGGCCATCACGCCATGTTCTGTGATTGGCTGTCGCGCAACCGCCGAAAATGTAAGTTGGCTCCACTCCTCCAGAGACTGTGGTACCAGTGCTCAGCCAGTCAGCAAAATGTCAGAATCCTGACTAAAAGTCACATGACCAAATAACCCGATACCGACTCCTTTGCCTTGGCTGGAGGAGTGTAACCCACTTAATGGATGCCATGATCTGAAACGGTTTTGTGATTCTGCTTGGACTGATGGTTTTACAAGTGGGATTGGTACTGGTGGAGAAGTAGATTGATTCTGATCAATTTGAGCATGAATGTATTCACTACAACCTCTGGCAATAATTATGGAATCACCGGCCTTGGAGGATGTTCATTCAGTTGTTTAATTTTGTAGAAAAAAAGCAGATCACAGACATGACACAAAACTAAAGTCATTTCAAATGGCAACTTTCAGTAAATGGATTATCAAACTCTTAAAAGAGGGTAAATCATCATGCAATGTTGCAAAAGATGTTGGTTGTTCACAGTCAGCTGTGTCTAAACTCTGGACCAAATACAAACAACATGGGAAGGTTGTTAAAGGCAAACATACTGGTAGACCAAGGAAGACATTAAAGCGTCAAGACAGAAAACTTAAAGCAATATGTCTCAAAAATCGAAAATGCACAACAAAACAAATGAGGAACGAATGGGAGGAAACTGGAGTCAACGTCTGTGACCGAACTGTAAGAAACCGCCTAAAGGAAATGGGATTTACATACAGAAAAGCTAAACGAAAGCCATCATTAACACCTGAACAGAAAAAAACAAGGTTACAATGGGCTAAGGAAAAGCAATCGTGGACTGTGGATGACTGGATGAAAGTCATATTCAGTGAGGAATCTCAAATCTGCATTGGGCAAGGTGATGATGCTGGAACTTTTGTTTGGTGCCGTTCCAATGAGATTTATAAAGATGACTGCCTGAAGAGAACATGTAAATTTCCACAGTCATTGATGATATGGGGCTGCATGTCAGGTAAAGGCACTGGGGAGATGGCTGTCATTACATCATCAATAAATGCACAAGTTTACATTGATATTTTGGACACTTTTCTTATCCCATCAATTGAAAGGATGTTTGGGGATGATGAAATCATTTTTCAAGATGATAATGCATCTTGCCATAGAGCAAAAACTGAAAACATTCCTTGCAAAAAGACACATAGGGTCAATGTCATGGCCTGCAAATAGTCCGGATCTTAATCCAATTGAAAATCTTTGGTGTAAATTGAAGAAAATAGTCCATGACAAGGCTCCAACCTGCAAAGCTGATCTGGCAACAGCAATCAGAGAAAGTTGGAGCCAGATTGATGAAGAGTACTGTTTGTCACTAATTAAGTCCATGCCTCAGAGACTGCAAGCTGTTACAAAAGCCAGAGGTGGTGCAACAAAATACTAGTGATGTGTTGGAGCGTTCTTTTGTTTTTCATGATTCCATCATTTTTTTCCTCAGAATTGAGTGATTCCATATTTTTTTCCCTCTGCTTGGTCTAAAAAAGTAACAGTTACTGACTGCCACAATTTTTTTTCCCTGATTTCTTACAGTGTTTTTTAAAGCCAGAAAGTTGCCATTTGAAATGACTTTAGTTTTGTGTCATGTCTGTGATCTGCTTTTTTTCTACAAAATTAAACAACTGAATGAACATCCTCCGAGGCTGGTGATTCCATAATTTTTGCCAGGAGTTGTAGTACGCTGCAGTCTAAACTTCTCTTCTGAATCAGTTTTCCATTATCCAATATCCTGCGCATTTCTGCTACGTGTTCCAACACTGCTTCAGCTGCTTCAGCTTCCTGCTTTAGTCATAGCACTTCCAGCTCTGTACAGAATCTAGCTGATTCCAACTTATTCTGAGCTCCTCTTGTCTTCCTTTTTGCTTCTCTAGCAGCCTTTTGACGTTTCAATTTAGCCTCCTGCTAGCATATAAGGCACTTAGCATATTCTGCTTTAGCTCTTGAATGTATTGAATTTGCAGATGATGCTGATGTAGTGATGCTCTTGGCATTTGAAACAACTTGTTGCCATGGTGAACACTTTGAAACACAGTGCCGCCTTTTCATTGTAATGTTCTCAGCAGAGTGTAGGCACTCTGATTAAACATCAAGCTAAGTCTTTAGTCAATGAAGACAGAGTCAAAGTAGCATTGACTGTTTACTCACAATCTTCATGGACAAGTGAGGTGGAAAGGCATTGCCTGAACAATGTATCACAGTGGATGGCTAACATGTGCAGCATGTCTGCCTCATTCTCACAGCAACCAGGAAGAGAACAGAAACAAGAAATGACATCACTAGTAAAAAAGGAAAAGTTTGACCTTCAAAAAATAAAATGATCTAAAGCACATTTTTAACCTTTTACTGCTGCTGTTATGAACTAAATAACTTATTTATGCATTTATATATTTATACTTGTACAAACAACATCCCACAGGAATGTAATAACTGCCTTCAAGGCAACACACCTTGTATTTAAGGTTAAAGAAGTAATTCTGATTTTTCTAGCAGTGCTCACACAGGCTGAGGAAATAACAGGTAGGTGACACGCCCCCAGCTTGGTGTTCCTTTCCACCCACAGAGTCTGCCTCAAACGCAGGTATTATGAAAACTTCTGCCTACCTCAGCATACCAGAAAGCCCAAGATTCCCTTCCAGGGAGTGGGCATGATCATTTAAAGCTACAGATAAGAAACAGCCTGTTTTGAGCAGTGCTGAAACACAGGGCTTTACAGGTCTACTAAAATCCAGGCTCAGGGTGGACTTTTACCAAGAAACTTTAAAGAGATTTTGGGACCCTCTGGGGTCTATGGAATATGTTGAAAAAGTATACAGCTTAACCTTTAAAATTTATCATAGAATGTTCAACATGCACATGCATATCAGATGTGCTGTGGTGACCCTGAGGGAAAAAAAAGGAGAACTAAAAAAACGTTTTTCAACCACTGGTCAGCTGAAGGAAGGTTGTGAGTGTGAGTCCCTTACCTAATCCAGCAGCAGCCACTGCAAGAGCATGGTTAACATCAGGTGGCGACACCACAGCATCTACAGGGAGATGGATCGCCCCAACCAGGTCATGTATGTTAACAAGAGGGTGTAGCTTAGCCACCTCCTTAGGCTTCATGATGTTACAGCTGATTCCCAATATTCTAAGAAAGCAATGAAGGAGAGGAAGCATCTATATATTAAAAGCCAAGTGGCCTCTGTGTACGTGAATGCATGCTTGCGTGTATATGACTTGGTTCACGGAGAAACAATTTTTTCATCTTCACAAAGAGGTTACTGTCCTATTTTTACTTGAGTGTGACTGGGGCAAAGACAACCACAACAGTGAAGGAAGTCACGTACTTCAGTGGCCAACATCACAGAGCCTTACTTAAGTCGTGATGCCAAGCGCTTAAGAGAGATGAAGCGATCCTGATTTTGGGCCAAACACAAAGAACCTGTCTTCACATAACCTGAAACACACACACACCAGACAACAAAAGACAACTCATCAGGTCTCAAACTACTTAAGACGCTTCCAGCACAAAAGTGGAAAACTCAAACTGAAGGGTAACTGTCAGCAAAGAAAAAAAACAAAACAAAACATACGAAACATCAGTGGTGCAATCCACACACAAACACTTCACATGAAGTCGTGTCTGAAAAACTAATTAAATTAGGACTTCACAATGTGATGAAAAAGAAATATTGAGCTTATTGCTATAATTACTGCAAATTGTGATACAGTAAATGTATGGTCTTATAATGTTAGTCAGCTCCATAAATACTAAGACAGCAATTTCTCAGTAATATCTCAGAACTCGTGTTCCTAAATGTGCTTCCAGTGATGAAAATGGGTCATGGAAAAAACAAAATTAATTTTTGGCAAGGGCCAAAGCCCCTGGTGAGGGGTCTGGGGGTTCTCCCCCAGAAAATAATTTGAAATTTCAGATGCATTCTGGTGAATTTTCAGGTCTATTTACCCACAAAAGAAATCTCCAAAAAATTCAATTTTTTGTTGGGTCAGGTCAATTTTTTGACACAACCTGTTTGTGCTACCAGCCCTTAATCCAAAAAAACCTCATTGTGGCTCATAAAAGAACACAGTAAAGGAAATGACAGTTCAAAGAACTCAAAAATAATAATTCTCAGTATCAACTCAAATGGAACAGAAATATTTATGCCACAATAATGCATCAAACCTGTTAAGCCTTCACTCATGTCTGAGTTTTCCTAGTTTGGCGCTTATTGATAATCTTTCTTTTCAAATTCTTGGCCACCTTATATACAGATGTCTGGGTTTTCAGTTGTTTTCCCTGGGACAATCCCAGCTCCTGCCTGAGTTCATCTTTCTTTTCTTTAGCTTTTAGCAATTTTTTTCTTTAAAATACAAACATTGCTTATATTGAAAGGTATTAAATTAATTTATTCACTTTTCATTTCATGTAAAAAGAGGGGAGGGCTCTAAGAAAATTACTGCTTATCTGGCTAGACCCTCACTTTTTAAAATTCTAACTTTTTTAAATGTTCTCTGCGTAATTATGCCTGAACCCCTTCAAATAACATATGTGGTACTAAGACTCCTTTATGCTTTCATATAATTGCAAAATAAATAAATAATAATAATAATAAAAAAACCACAGGCCAACCAGCTGATTTGTGTAAATCAGACATTTTTTCCCCCAATACAAAAACTTCTAAAAAAAAAAAAATGGCAAAAAAATGTTTGTTTGCATGTGTTCTGTCGATTTCATCATTACATTTTTATAATTTTCCAAAATATCAATAAAAAATATAAAAGTCCTTAAAGGCATTAAACCAGCTTATTATAAACTCTGCATGTGATGATCAAATGTCACTGATTTCTATGTAGTGGATTCTGAATGTTTCTCTTGGCTAATTATTGTAACTGGTTTTCTTTAAGTGTTATTTATTATGTGAAGTTATGTAAAGTTGTGCATATATTTCTGTCTATATAGTTAAGGTGTTAATATATTGTTCAATTTGATATTCCAATTTGCTTTACCAATTACAAAAAGAAAAAAGTCATTATTTGGCTTTGTGGTCCTCGGGGATGCCCAAATTTGCTCACTTTCCATCACTCCCTGCTCTGTCTAAGGTGATTAGTTTATTTGGGTATGCTCAGACAATCAACAGAAAATTCAGTGCAGAAATGTAAAAATTAAAGTGTTTAATCTGAAAGTGCAAAATTACAATGTATCTCAATTATGACTTGCAAAAATTTACTCCTGTACTTAATAATATGGTGTACAGCCATATTACCTCATAAAGTGGTCACTGCAGTATATCTGACCTGTTTTAACTCCAGTCTCCTGTTCCAGTTGCTGGTAAAGTGTGATGGAGTAGTTGGCCATCTGACACTCAATAGGGATGGGTTTTGCCACGCTGACAATGCCAGCACACAGTCTGGTTGTTCCTGCACCTAGTCTGAACACAGAATTACAGTTGACATACAATAAAAAAGTAAAAAAGAACATCCATAAAACATGAGATGTCACTGAATGATGAAGACGAAAACAATGTGAATCCTGTGCAGGGTTCTCCCCAGACAATGGAATAATGGCGCAGTGCCGTTACACTGCCATCTAGCGCCGCTATACTGAGTGGCGTCATCTTGTGATGTTTCAGCATGAGACATGGTGGGAATCTGACTGAGCACAAAACCAATTTTGTGGGGAGATTTCACATTAACATCTTCAGCTCTTTATTTTATCCTGTTTACATCTAGATGACACAAACATGACAAAACGCAAGCATTTCACAAAGCACGATGATAAGAGGACGATCTCCGCATTTTTTGCTTCGTCTTGGTGGGGACCACAGCCCGTGCAGGGCGCAGCGATCGCCGAGCCGTCCGGGGAGGAGGCATGCCTCGATGACTCGTGATGATGACTCATTTTTAAGTGATAACCATTAATTTTGATGCAGTCACGGTACAAGCAGCGACTTTCCACTGTGCACAAACAGTGCACGTGCACACTGCGCAACACAGTGCGTGCTGCTCCGTTACAGAACAGTCTCACGTCAAGATAGACTCTCAAAAATAAATAAATAAATAAAGCCTACCAGCTCCACTGATAAGAACAAAATACAAAAAAAAAAAAACTGAACAGGCCACTCATCCACTTATGATTTCCAAAGTCCATGCCATCAAAGCAGTCCCCACGCACAGATCGGAGCTCCACACAAAGTTCTCTCACAATTAGATAGAAAAACCTTTATCTCCTGAAAATAAAGGATTCCAACTTATTTCCAATGCAAAAAAATCCATCTGCGTGTCCAGGTAGACTGTAAAGAACAGTGTCGTGGAGACATTCCATGTGTACGTTCACAGCGGGACTAAAATAGCATCACAAACAAGTTTGTTTGTGATATATTTTGTTTTGTTTGTTTTGTTTTGTTATACTTTTTTATGTAAGGCCTGAGGAAGACCGGGTGTATGGTCAAAACATGTTGGCTTGACCATTAAAATAAAGGCCTTTTAACACCTCCTTGTGCAGCTCATATTTTTGGAGTGCCTGGACTGAATCTGTTTTTGTACTTTATTCATATGTTTACACACACACACACACACACACACACACACAGATATAGTTTATATATATGTGTGTGTATATATATATACATACACACACACACACACATATATACATACAGTTGTATGCAAAAGTTTGGGCACCCCTGATAATGATTTCATGATTTTCCTTTGTAAATCATTGGTTTTCTGGATCAGAAATTTCAGTTAAATATATCACATAGCAGACGAATACACTGATATTTGAGAAGTGAAATGAAGTTTCTAGCATTTATAGAAAGTGTGCAATAATTATTTAACCCTCTGGGTGACAGCTATGACCAAGCTTTACTAAATTATAAATAACTTTTTAATGATGAGATAGAAACTTGCTTTTTTTTTTTTCTTTTTTTTTTTACTGAAAAGTTAACTTCACGGACTTTCGAGCCAGCCATCGGCCATTGTTGTACTCCTCATAGAAGCTGTGTGATGACGTGCGCAATATGAGTATCCAATCGGAATTGGTTCACCGTCACATGGTTTTCCAAAATCCAATCGTAGGGCAGATTTACCCCACGTGAAAAGCCAAAGATCGTTTTCAGGAGTGATACGTTACTAGCTGGCCCGTTTGAATAGCCCCCTGGATGCTCCAATGAGTACATACTATTAGTACATACTCAGTGTGCCCTGCGCCATTACGTACAGCGATCAGTGAAAGCAGGAGCACACAAAGAGCCTCTGATGACAATCTCACATGCTCAAACAAAGAGTGTGTAACTATCAGGATTGCTCCACTAGTTTGCATGTGAATGTTACTGGATAACTCTGTTACTTTCTCTGCATAAAGCACTGTTTACCATATCAATGGACAACAAAACGCACAGACCATTTTGTACATATTGTTTAAAATATGCATTTGTGTTTATTGTTTGAACCTTTTTGTTGTGCAGTATTTCACACGAGTCCTCAAATTACCTTAATAAAGTGTCAAAACAGTTGTTTATTACAGTTTGCTGTGTGTTTTGAATAAATGTGTATGGAAAATTATTTCTGTGCTTTGTTTTTTCCTTGCCTGAGTTGATTGTAAACCTTTATTACACTTATAAAACACAACAAAAACATACATATTCTGAAAGCACAGGTTGTCCTGAAAAAAAGAGACATAACATTTGATTGTGGGATGCAGGGAGAACTGTTAACAGTAATAATAAAACATTTATGCCAGGCGAGTGAACTGTCCAAAAAATGCCCTCGGACCCCAGAGGGTTAACATGCCACAATCCCGGGAAACTCGAGGAGAAGGCGGAGCTCTAGCCAGTGATGGTGTGTGCAATCTGTCTGTGATGAGTACAGTGGACGTGGACATGTCCTCTCGCTTGCAATGGTGGACATGGACATGTCCTCTCACTAATGATCTGTGTGTGAGGCATTATAGTGGATGTGGACGCTTGGCCCTCCTCCTCTTCTTCCGTGGTTTTGAAGCTTCACTGCCAGCAAAGTTCAGCAGGGTGAATTAAAATCTAGCAATGCAGGCATTTACTAATAAAAACCAAAAAGGAGTTTTCGCCGGATTGGCATAGGGTTGTGTATAATTGTGGAGCAATGGTGTACAGTAGTGCAGTGTTGCACAGACTTACATATAGTAGTAGTTGTTTGTAGACTTGCATAGAGCACTGCGTCCAGTGGCTCTATGCTGAAAGGCCGCGAAAAAACTTTAAACGTTTCATTTTTTTGTGTCCATTTTGCAGACCCCTTTGCGCCCCTCAGCATATTGCCACGTAGGGCTGCATAAGCTCAGTGTAATTGGTATGCCACATTACACAACTCTACATTGGCTTAGTGTGAAAGGGGCTGTACCAACATCCATTGTTCCATTTTCACAGCGTTCATCCTTGATCCAAAATACATAAGCATACCAAACTGCAAATGTCAGCTGTCCAGTTTCTCTGTGAACGAAGTTGCATGTGCACATGCATGCACACAGAGCTGCTGCAAGCAGGTGCTTTTAATAAACAAAGAAAGGCAGTGGCAGAAATATCATGCTAATAGCAGTATGAGAGTTATTTAGACTGACTAAACCAATTGAGCTACAAAAACAATCAATTAATAACACTAACACCACCATTAAACTAACATAAACCACTATAACTACATTTAAAACCTCAAAACCCCGAACTCCCATGGTGCATTGCAGGAAAAGGTCCATTGTTTACTTATTAGCTAAAACTGATACCGTCTCCAAAACTATTTGTCCTATCAACTTTCTGTTTTTGCAGCATTCATCCTTGACCTAAAATTATTAGCATACCAAACAGCAAATGTCAGTTTTTGCGTGATCGAAGCCATAACCCCACCCACCACCACCACACACACACACGCCACCTGGCTATTATAATATAGATATATTAGTATACAGTACATATTTCATATTTAAACAATTTCTTATAGTGTATAAGATGTGTTGTTTATTTTGTGGTGTACAGTACAGTACAGTCTGCAGGAGCACCCCAGTTTTGTTGTACGCCCCCCTGTACAATGACAATAAAGACTATTCTATTCTCTTTCTTGCACACTCACTCATTTTTTATAACTATCTACTCCGTATAAAACTGATTATTTACAGGTATTCTACCAAAGCGTTCCATTACTTATGCAACCCATAAAAAGTCCCTAAGGCTGCTCCCTCGCTTGCACTCTGGGTTGCCACAGCAAATCTGAGGTGGATCTGAGGTGGATGTTGAATTGGCACAAGTATTACGCCAGATGGCCTTCCTGACGCAACTCCAAATTGCATGGAGGAATGTGGCAGGGGCAGGGTTTGAACTGGGAGCCTTCCACACTGACCACCACCCACTTATGCAACCCATCACCTTGGCTTGTATATTTTTAATTAATTGATATCAAGTTGTAGAGATTTGCTTTCAGTTTGAGTTTAAGGGAGATAATTTTAGAATGTTTAATTTTTATATATTTAAAATGGCATAAACTAGAACGGCTAACATGTAATCACGTTAAACAGGAACCATCTGCATCAAATGTAATTGAGGTACTCACCTCCCCTGCTCTAGCAGGACTATATCAGACCAACCCAGTTTGGCCAGATGGTAGGCCACCGATGTTCCCACGATGCCACCTCCACAAATCACCACACGAGCCTGGCTAGGTAATGGGAGCAGCTGGGAGTCCACGCTGACAGTCATGCAGGGTGGAGAGGTACGGAGGCCCCTGCCATCCAACCGGAACCCAGTCTGGGTGAGCAGCAGCCTTGGGAGTCGTGTGGAGAAAAGAGCTGTGCAGCTCCGAACACAGCTACACATAGCTGTCTGAAATCACAAAGCATTCAACCTTACACCTTTAAAGGCCGTCAACTGAAAAATCAAACTCATTGTTTAGTTCCAACAACACCAGGAACAGATTTTAACATGCTGATAGTGAGATAAATGATCAAAGTAACCACACATTCATCCTGCTTGTTTTTTTTTTTTAGTCTTGTCAGTCACTTCGACAAGACTATGTTGGTCTGTCTGTTGGTTTGTTTGTTCACCTGAAATTTCTTCGCCGTTGCAACAGGCTTCCGTTCAGGTTAAATGTGCCGTAAATTTGTCAAAAATATGCTGTTTTTCACGCTGCAATGGAGCCTTTAAAAAGTGGCGTAAAAAACGTAGTTTAAAAATACTGAGTAAATTAAAAAGGTGTGAAATCCTTTAAATGTACCTGACGATCTTTAAGGATGTTCCAAAAATATAATTTGTTAACCAAATGCTAATTTATTTCTATGAAATAAACTTAAATAATGAAAGCAAAGTTCCAGTAAAATTAACTGTGAAACTTTTAGGCATTTCATTTGGTATATCCAACTCACACTCACTCATCTTCAACCACTTATCCGTGATGCACAGAACAATGCCATCTACTGGATGGGAGTGTGAATAGCATCCAACTGTCACACAGTCACTATTCGTTGTGCTGAATCACACAAACAGAATTTTCAATATTGCAAATACCTTTATTTTTACAAATAAAAAAATGACAAATTTACAAATACACATTTATTTGTAAAAACCAACACAAACATTACAATAACTAGTGTGTTGGTTTTTACGAATAAATAAACCAACCAACCAGTGATGAGGAGGCTCATTTTTCCATAATGCCTTTTGGCATATGTGAGTTTTAATGCTCAAACCTTCAGAATTACCACATTACTTTAAAACTAAAAGATTTTTGTGATATTTTCACTTTGTAAAAATTAGAGCTGACTAAACCATTCGGAAAATTCACATGGCTTTCGGTGAAAATTGTATGGGCTTCACAGAGATTAAGGAGTGTTACTACCACTTTAAGGACAGCCCACAATGGCGCACGGCGCACCACGCTCCGAGCCGCGATCGACAGGCAGAAACCACCATTTCATTTCTAAACGGATGGCTGTGTCTATCCGGGACCGTCGTGTGCGATTTGTCTGGTTATCACAAGAGCTGGACATCAGGCATTTTCCGGCAGATTTCACTTTTAACGAGAGATTTTGTCATGGAAAGCCGCGCGGAGGCTTCGCGCGTCATGACGGAGCCGCTGATGGAGCGAGACAAAGAACAAGTTGGGACATGCCCAGCTCTCTACAATTTCTCTTATACTCACTCGACTGGTAAGCCACTGAAAGCCGAGATAGGCATGTCCCAACTTGTCTTTCTGTGGAGATCTCTGCGCACATCAGTGGACGACCTGCTCTGGTTCCTCGTCCAGAACAAAAGAAACACAGACGAATTAAGGTTTTCATTGCCCTTCATTCAAATTTTTCAACAATTTAAAAATCCTGATGATGTGCCAGCTGCAGGAACGAAGCTGCGCGGAGGTTAAACGATGCCAACAAAAATCAATGAAAGTCCAGATTTCTTGTTTCGTCAGGGCTTCGTTGCCCTTCGTTAAGTGCCATGTGACTGGGCCATAATGAAGAGAGCATACGAGGTCTATTAGAAAAGTATCCAACCTTATTTTTTTTTTTTAAAAACCATATGGATTTGAATCACGTGTGATTGCGTCAGACAAGCTTGAACCCTCCTGCGCATGCGTGAGTTTTTTCCATGCCTGTCGGTTGCATCACTCGCCTGTGAGCAGGCTTTGAGTGAGGTGTGGTCCACCCCTCTCGTCTATTTTTTATTGCGAATAAATGTCTGAACGATTTGGAGCTTTGCTGCATCAATTTTTTTCCAGAAACTGTGAGAGACCTCCAGGTGGACACCGCTCGAAAAATTAATCTGGCTTTCAGGGACGATTTTATGGGGATTAAACAGATTACGGAGTGTTACTGCCGCTTTAAGGACTGCCCACAACTCCTGAGAGCGCGGCGCGCTCCCAGCCCCCATCGACAGGCTGACACCCCGCTGGAACAACCAGATTATTTCCAACATGAAAGCTTTGTTGATCCGGGACCTCGTCTGACTTTCACAAAAAGGCAGAAGATGTGGACATCAGCACTTTTTCGGCACATTCCACCGTTACAGGAGTTTTTTTTTCATGGAAAAAGAAGCGGAGGGACGCGCCACGGAGCCGTTCATTACACGGCACAAAACCACCTCGGTGTTGGTCTCACAGGATGGCTTTCAGGTGGATTTCAGACGGATTCCGGCTGCTTTCCAGTCGTGTGAATATCCGATTGTGATTGTGCATGAGCTGGACATGCCCAAACATGTCCTGGAAGGCTTCATCACGGCGTTGCTTTGCGCCATGTGGCTCCACCGTGACGCGCGGAAGTCCTCCGCACGTCTGTCTTAATGTGCCGAAAAAGTGCTGATGTCCACGTCTTTTCACAATTCCTGTGAAAGTCAGATGACATACCGGATCAAGACAGTGTCCAGTTTAAAAATGAACGGCACATTTCACTGTTACAGGAGTTTTTGTCATGGAAAGACAAGCGGCTCCACCGCGCGTCGCGGCGGAGCTGCATGGCACAAAGAAACGCCGTGATGAAGCCTCACAGGACATGTTTGGGCATGTCCAGCTCATGCACAATCACAATCGGATATTCACACGACTGGAAAGCAACCGGAATCCGTCTGAAATCCACCTGAAAGCCATCTTGTGAGACCAACACCGAGGTGGTTTTGTGCCGCGTAATGAACGGCTCCGTGGCGCGTCCCTCCGCTTCTTTTTCCATGAAAAAAACTCCTGTAATGGTGGAATGTGCCGAAAAAGTGCTGATGTCCACACCTTCTGCCTTTTTGTGAAAGTCAGACGAGGTCCCGGATCAACAAAGCATTCACGTTGGAAATGATCTGGTTGTTCCAGCGGGGTGTCAGCCTATCGATGGGGGCTGGGAGCGCGCCGCGCTCTCAGGAGTTGTGGGCAGTCCTTAAAGCAGCAGTAACACGCCGTAATCTGTTTAATCCCCATAAAATCGTCCCTGAAAGCCAGATTAATTTTTAGAATGGTATCCACCTGGAGGTCTCTCACAGTTTCTGGAAAAAAAACTGATGCAGCAAAGCTCCAAATCGTTCAGACATTTTTTCGCAATAAAAAAATAGATGAAAGGGGTGGACCACACCTCACTCAAAGCCTGCTCACAGGCGAATGATGCAACTGACAGGCATGAAAAAACTCACGCATGCGCACGAGGGTTCAAGCTTGTCTGATGCAATCACACGTGATTCAAATCCATATGGTTTTTAATAAGGTCGGATACTTTTCTAATAGACCTCGTATTTATCTGGGGAGAATTCCATAACAAATATTTTATTTTCTTTTTAACATTGTCTGCAGGAGGGCAAGCATGTGCACATGCTTGAGCTTTGAAAAGACCAGTAGTTACCTTGATGCAATGTGTGATGCTGACATCCATGAAATGTCATATAAATCACCCCAGAGGGCCCGGTTCCATACAGCAGGTTAATCTTTTAGTCTACAAAACTTTCTTAATCGACTAAGTTATGTCACCCAACATGAGCAGTCTAATCTCCATTTCACATCGATGGCTAAACTTGTAGATTTACAGTCTATCATTAGTCAGTGATTTTCATGGGCTTAAGTGGCCTCGCGAGTGCTGTTTCCAAGGAACGCCTCCAATGCACAAAAGTTTTGTTTAACACCACAGCCACTTTGAGCAGATGGGTGTTTGTGTAAGGAAGACGTTGAAAAGCAGACCTGTTCACAAGAGTGTATTGATTACAAAACTCCCTGACATACAGACCACGCCCGAGTATGTCTGCGCCTGCGCTCTTCTACTCTTGGAGCGTACCATTACTAAAACACAGAGGGGTGTCCCGTAACATCTCCCCTTTTATAGTTATACAGCAAGGCGTTCCACATGAACCTGTGGTTGGACATATACACATGCCTATAAAAAATAAAACATGGCTATACAGACCCACTGCAAGTCATCAATTGAAACCACATTTAAAACCATAAAACCTGTTGTTAGACAAAACGTATCAATGCAACAACTGTAAATCATTAGTTAATAAATAAACACCATACACATAGCATGCCTACACAGTCAACCACAGTTCATTAGTGCCTTTGCATAACCATTATATCATTTATTTTATAAGTTTTTTTTGGAACCTTCACCAGCCTTCCCCTGCTGGTCCTGTACTATCTTGAGTCAGGGGAGTGGGCTTCCGGCTGTCTGGGCTGCTCTTCCTGATTACCAACATCATGGTGTGTATCCTTTTCTTCCTCTGCCTGAGGTAAGTTAACCTGCTTACCGACCTGTCCCTCTTGTGGTATCTCTGTCACTGGCCTTTTGGCTGGTCTCAGATCCACCCTGTTACGCCTGTACAAGGTCCCCTCAACATCCACTAGGTATGACCTAGGACCTACTTGTTGGAGGCACACCCCCTTTCTCCATCTACCTGTCCGGTCACCTGGTAATGGCTGCATTCTGATAGGCTGACCTATCTGTAGCTCGGGCAGATCTCTGGCGGACCTGTCATACAAAGACTTTGCCTTCTGATGTTTAGCCCTTTCCACGACACCTGGAACGACACATGGCTCTAAAAGCGTCTCAGAAACTGGAAGTGAGGTTTTCAACCTACGAGCCATTAGTCTTTATGCAGGGCTACTGTGTATGGCATCAGTAGGTATGTTTCTCCACTGAAGTATGGCTATCCACAGGTCAGTACCTGCGCTGGCTGCTCATTTCCACAGATCTTTCGCTATTTTCATAGCTGATTCTGCTTTACCATTCGATTTAGGGTGCCGTGGGGATGACATAACGTGCTCAAAATTCCAGTCTTTTGCAAATCTTCTAAATGTCTCATTGTCAAAGTGGGAGCCACAGTCTGTAATGACCCGATTGGGCTGCCCATACCTGGCAAATTGTGATTTGCATTTAAGAACTGTCATTTCTGCCGTGAGGTCTGGAAGCTGTTCTATTTCCCAAAAATCTGAGTAGCGATCCACTATCACTAGCAAGTCTTTGCCTGCCTGTTTGCATAGATCCAAGCGAAGAATTTGCCATGGCTGTGTGGGTAATGCATGTGACATCATCGTTTCCCGCTGATGTCTGTGTGTGTATTCATTGCATGCTGAACACTGACTGACATAATCCTTTATCTCACCTTGCATATTCGGCCAGTACAATGTCTCTCTTGCCTGTCTGTAACATGCGTCACCCCCAATATGGCTTAGATGGATGCGTTTAAGCATCTCGAATCGCAATGCTCTTGGAATGATCACTCTCTGGCTTTTGAAAAGCACCCCGTCTTCTGCACTTATCTCGTCCCTCATAGACCAATATTCTCTAATGGCTATGGGAGTATCGTCTTTGTACTCTGGCCATCACTGTAAGACTACGGTCTTTAACATTTGAAGGCATTTATCCTCCTCTGTATACTTCCTTATCTGTGCCAGGCGTTGGCTGGTAACATTCAAGTAATTGGCTTGATTTAAATGTTCAATGGTCTCCAGTTCCTTCTGCAGGCTGCAAACGGAATTACGCCTGTATGCAGCCTCAGACATGTTAGAATGTACTGTAGCTCTGCTTAAAGTGTCACTAATGTACATATCTGGGCCAGGTTTATAAATTACTTTCAGATTATAATTCTGCAACGTAAGGAGCATGCTCTGTAGGCGTTTAGGTGCACTGAGGAGTGACTGGTTGAAAATCGTAACTACAGGCTCGTGATCCGTTTCCGCTGTTCTCTCTTCCCTACCATACAAATAGTGATGGAAACGTTGACATGCAAACACAATGCTCAAACACTCCTCAATTTGTGCATAATTCTCTTCAGTCTGTGTCAATGCAGGAGACGTGAATACCACAGGTTGATCCTCTTGCAAAAGGCAGCAACCAAGTCCCTTTTGGCGAGCATCACTCTGAATGGTGATCAGCTTAGTCAATCATAGTATCTTAAAACTGGTGCCGCCGTGACCAGTCGTTTGATTTCCTGAAAGGCGGTCTCGTGTTTAGGCAGCAAATACCATAGCATGTCATTATCCAGCAGTCGTCGCAGCGGTTCACACACTTCTGAAAGGCATGGCAGGGACTTTGCGAGATAGGTTACAAATCCTATAAATCGTTGCACCACCTTGATGTCCATGGGGCGGGGCATATCCTGAACTGGCCTGATCTTCTCAGGGTCGGGCGCAGACCCTCTGCTGACAGAATGTGTCCATGAAATTTTACTTCCTTAACTTTAAACTGGAGCTTTTTCAGGCTCAGTCTTAGTTTAATCTCGCCACATCTGTCCATCAATGCTGTCAGTTTAATATCGTGATCTGCCTCAGCCTCTGCATCAGTGTCTCCGCACTCAATGACCAATATGTCATCAGCTATTGGCTCGACACCACTTAATCCTGACAAGAGTTCATGCTGTTTCCGATGATAGACCTCTGGGGCAACAGATACTCCAAAAGGCAGCTTTAGCCACCGATACCTGCCCCATGGGGTCCAAAATGTCATCATGTAGCTGCTTTCTCTGTCCAATTTGCATTGTAGAAAGGCATCACGTGCGTCGACAAGCATAAAGATCCGAGCTTTGGGGAGCTTGTAAAGCACGTCATCCAGTGTGGGCATGATATAATGGAACCTCCTCAGAGCTTTATTGAGAGACTTGGGATCAATGCAAATCCTCAATTTCTCTGACTGTTTAACAATTACCATGTTGCTAATCCACTCAGTTGATTCAGACACAGGTGTTATGTGACCATCCTTCTC
Organism: Thalassophryne amazonica; assembly: GCF_902500255.1. Classification (NCBI taxonomy): domain Eukaryota; kingdom Metazoa; phylum Chordata; class Actinopteri; order Batrachoidiformes; family Batrachoididae; genus Thalassophryne; species Thalassophryne amazonica. The sequence goes on along the minus strand of NC_047104.1, from coordinate 25,111,865 downwards.
ATGTTTGTCCAACTGAGCCTTGACAGCACTTCTGAGTGCTACCGGGACATTCCGTGGAGATGCCTCATCAGGTGCCACCGTATTGTCCAACTCAAAGTGAACATCCCCTGGGAGTGAGAGGACTGGTCCATTAAATACAACTGTGTATGAGTCCGTAAGCTGCTGCTTAGTGAGAGGCATCGTACTGCTTTGATCTACTTTATTCAGCTCCTCAGGTATGGTAACGTGCATAAGGCCCAGCTGCACACATGTTGAGCCTGACAGGAGGGGCCTTTGATTACATCGAACTATCTCAAAGTCCAACATATGTCTCGTGCCCGCACCTTGCATTCAGTTCTTAAGATGCCTACTGAATGCATCATTTCACCTGAGTACAATACGAGTTTAGCTCTACTGGACAAAAGTGGTACATCTGGTGCAAGTTTTCTCTTATCTTTGATGCTCATAACATTACAAGTTGCACCAGAGTCCAGCTGGCACCTTTGTGATCCCCCCTGCATTTTCAGAGTGGCAAACCACTTTTTTTTCCTTGTCCTTTCACTGCTCCAATCCTCTCCACCATGTAGATGCTGTCCCCCGCGTTCTCATCCTCACTACTCATCTCATCTGCTGCATTCACTTGATCCGCTCAAGCACTTTTCATGCACACTTTTGAAAAGTAGTTGAGGATCCCACAATGAGGACAGATCTTTCCATATGCAGGGCATGCATCTTGCCCATGTTTGTGCACATCTCCACAGTATTTACATGTGCTTTTATTGACCGCCACTTGCCTCTCATTATCACAGGCCCTGCCTGAACGGTCAAACTTTAGTGGGGCTCGCTGCTGTTGCCTGTTTGTGACATGCACATTTTCCATTGGTCTGTCTTGAGCCATCATTCTTAGCTTTACGTCAGTCGCTTCTGCAGCTCTGCATATATCAATGGCGGAAGACAAGGTGAGTTAATTTTCTCTGAGTAAGCGGCGCCGTACACTTTCATCATTGATACCAACAACCAGCTTGTCCCGTATTAACTCCTCTTGCAGCTCTCCGTAATCCCAAGTGGCAGCTTTCTCTCTGAGTCTTGTAACAAACTTATCAATTGGTTCACCATCTTCCTGCTTAGAATTTCCAAAGATATATCTTTCAACTATAACGTTCCTCTTTGACTTAAAATAGCCCTCCAAAACATCTAGTATGGCTTTCACATCTCCCTGTCATTCCTCCGATAAGTCCAGATTGTTTGTAAATGTGATGACATTCACTGCCCATTACTCGTCTCAGTGTTGCTGCCTGCACTGCCTCTGCTTTCTCATTCAACCCAGATGCCAGCAAGTAATCTTCAAATTCAGTTCTAAAATTGTTCCAATTACTTGCCACATCTCCAGTTAACTTCATTTCTTCAGAAGGCGGAATGCTTGCTGCCATGTTGTTACCTCTTAGCCAGTGCCAGCACTGGTTTAAACTTGAAAAGGACGTCTTACTTTGGTATGCTTGTAGCAACAACGAATGTCCTTACAGCAATAAAAATGCTGCTCAGGTGGTGTTTGCAGTTACCCTTCTGACACCATGTTTGCGTAAGGAAGACGCCGAAAAGCAGAGCTGTTCACAAGAGTGTATTGATTACAAAACTCCCTGACATACAGACCACACGAGTATGTCCATGCATGCGCTATTCTACTCTTGAAGCGTACCATTACTAAAACACAGAGGGGTGTCCCGTAACAATGGGATGAGTTAATCAGTGAAATCACCTGGTGGAGTGGGTGGTTGCAAAGAAAACCTCAATCCTCTCTGCCCTTTCTGGAATCAGTTTGAGACCTCTGGTTTAAAGGCTGTTTCATATATGTGCCATACATGGGCATGCAGTGTTGCTACAGTAACTCTCGCTGCGGCTGTGTCTGTCTATGTGTACCTGTTGCTGTCTGTTCATAAGTGCCCAACTAACATCCCTGACAATTCGGCATACAGTCAACCTGGAGACGTGGATGGTGTCATCGATAACCTGCTAAAAGGTCCCACGGGCGCCATTTCTGAGGTAACACACTGAAGTTTTGTCAACATTAGTTGACTAAATGAGTTTAGTTGACTAAACAAGATTAGACCGCTTACAAAACCTGGCCCAGATGTGTTATCTAGGCCCAGTTTCATAAAGCGGTCTAATCTTGTTTAGTCAACTAAATCAGTTGGCTAATTTTTTTTTAACATTAGTTGTTGCACAAAGCGCTTAGTCAGCTAAAGTTTCATGTTACCCGACCAAAGTTTTTAGCTTCATACAGAGAAGGCTAGTCTCATTTTAGTCATCAAAATCTAAGTGTCTTACCTCAAAGAACGGCGGCTATCATGTACCACCACTTGATGGAACACTCAAGCACAGGTACATCACTCATATTTAAAAGGAGACCCTCCTCCACTTTTGTCCACGGAGCAGACGACAACTGTCATGATGTGTTTGTGACAGTTCTCATACTAGCCACTGGACATCGCTGTTACGCTGAGCAGCGTTCTGTGCACAAAAAGGCTTGACGGAGTAATCTTATCAAACAAACATGTAGGATGTGATGTCAATTTGGGACAGATGTGCAAAAAATTAAACATGTTTAATTTTTGCATCCATTTCATGGAACCCTTTGTGTCCCTGAGCGTATTGCCACACAGCACTGCATAAGGTCGACTTAGGGCTGCATAAACTCAATGTAGTCGGTACGCTGTATTCCACAACTCTACATTGGCCCAATGTAAAAGGGGCTTAACTGGCCCCCGAACCCCAAGCATTTTAAGGTGGTTTTTCCATCTCATTACTCTGCTTTAAAAAAACCCTGGTCTTTCTTGTTTGGTGTCAAAGCTGTGACTTCCATATCGCCTGATAGCTTCATATTAATGTTGCATTTAAGACAACTCAAGAATCCCAAGCTCGTGGTTAAGCGTTGGGCTTCAGACCAGAGGACCTTCGGTTCAAACCCCCACCAGACTGGAAAATGAAAGGGCTCTTCTGCAAGGTCCTAGTGTGCAGTTGAGTGCCTTGCATGGCAGCAACCTGACGTGTGAATGTGAAGCATCATTGCAAAGTGCGTTGAATTTCACATAGAAAAGTGCTATATAAATGCAGTCCATTTCCAATTTATTTAATTAGTACCATCACCCACATTGCAGAAAGTCAATGAACAAAGCTGCTGGGGATAACAGATGAAATTGCTCCTTACTGTTAGTATTTAAAAAAAAATGCCTAATGTTTTATAGTTATGTCTTTATTTTATATATGGCCTGGCTATCATTATTATTATTAATAATAACCCTAGACTAGTGTCTTTACTGTTTGGACTGTATTTTCCTTTTTGCTTCACTAATGTTCTAAATGCGAACGAGCAGCTAACATTAGCTAACATGAAACAGTGATCCAACGGTTAACAATAATAAAGCGAAAATAACATCAGCTAGATCATTTTTTTACTTTAAAGTGTGTAAACGTAGCGAGTTAATTTAGTGTTTTTGCTGAAGACTCTTTCAGCTTTAGTTAGCTTAAGCCTTGCAACGAAAGCGAGTTAGCGTTAACCTTGGCATCGATAAAGATTTTCCACAGAACAGCATAAAGCAGAAAAAAAACTCACCAATTCAAGTTTGTTTCACACGTTGTGAGATTATATGGATAAAACTTAAAAGCAGCTACAAACGTAAACTACAACTAACATATGCATCAAGCTAGAAACAAAACAACGGGTGACTACGTTTCCCTTGAAATTTTCAAAATAAAACGCTTGCTTTGAGAGTCGAAACAGCGGTCGATTCTACAGCGGTCAGCCGCTTGCTCTCGGGCGGCATAAAGAACGACTGTCAGTGACATGCCTTTGAAACGTCTCTTTAAAAGCAAACCCGACGTCGCTTCTTCTGCACGCCTTCACTGTCACCCTTTTATTAAATCGGATAATCTTTCTTGGAGATACGTCAAAATAAAACCTGTCACGGACTAAGTTTACCTCCGTACATTTGTTCATTCGGTATCTGCGCATGCGCGAAAACCGGGCTCTGTCAAGCACGCATCATTGAAAACAATGGGACCGGAAATTTGAAAAATAAAAATAAAGACGGACGTACATGAAGCGTTTTTTTTCCACAAAGGTCAATTTCAATGCAAATTGTTGGCTGAGTTAATAGGGTTTTAAACAGTAGCGCTGCAAAGTGGTTCTCATTGGAAAATTGTAGCTGCAGGAGCCCTTGCTTGCTGAGAAGTTGCACAGAAGAAGTGAGAAGGGGAATAGTCCATGGGCCAAGCAGGTTTTCGGTACCACTTAAGGGGAAAAAAACAACACGTAGAATCCAGCCTCAGTGTATCATGGCCTACACAAAAATGTATGATAGCCATCCCAGGGTGGTTGCTGTGTCATGTTTCTGTCCTGTTTGGGTTCCAGTCTTATTTGTCCCCTTTTCTTTTCCTTCAGTTTAGCCCGGTCTTGACTTTGTTTTTATTTTTTGATCTCCTGGTTTTCCACTTTGTTGATTAATCACATTATCTCTTAGATTTTTCCCCTTTTGTTTTACTCACTTTTATTATTGTCTGCCTTAAACACGTCTCATTTTCCTCCGTTAATTTTTCAGTCACTTAGTTCCTTTGATTCGACTGTGTTGCGTTTTCCTCCCTCACTCTCTTGCACATGTTCCTCATCTGTCAGCCACGCCCCCTTTCCAGATCCTTCGTCCTCACGTCCATCCTGTTTTCCTGTCACCGTCTTCCTTATTTAAACTGTCTGTTCACTCCCTCACTGCTCGTTTGTTGATGTTTATCACTTACCATCACCTCGTCTCTGTCCTGTTTATGCCACGCCATGTTTTGACTCTGCTCTGTGTACCGGACCCTGCTTTTGCCTCAGCTCTGAAAACCCAGTTTGCTTGTGTACTGACCCTGCTTTTGTCTTTTTGACCACATCTTCTGTCTCGCGCTTGCCTGATACTTTTGCTCCGCGGACTGCCTTCCTGTTACCGAACCCCTGTCTTTAATAAAGACCTATATTTTTACTCATACATTCAGTTTCTGAGCCTGCATTTGTGTCCAGCCTCTGTCTGTAGCCAGGTAGGGATCAATGAAGAATTACACAGAGGCCAAACTTTAAAAATGCTCCAATCATGTTGAAAACTACATCACATTTCTTGTCTGATCATAACAATTCCAAAAAGGTATAGTTTGGACTTTCTATGACTGAATGTTCTGGAGTTATGGGATCAAAACAGCAACAACGGTGACAAAAGTGTTGGGAAAGTGTAGTGACACGGACCCACAACAGGAGGCGTAAATGAACGGACAATGAAAGAGTCGAATATGAACACTTTACTGTTGTGAATGAGCACAACCACAATACAGAGGAATGTGAAATTTTGCAAACAGTCAATCACAAGGGTGACGTGTGGGCAGGCTCGAGGATAGAAGACGTCTGTCCTGAGAAGAACCGGAACCACACGATTTCCTCCGCCACCGAACCCGGAGAATACTGGAGCTGCCAAGTCCCGAGTCCCCAGGTGGCCACCGTCTCCGAATGTCGGATCTGGTACTGCTGGCAAGAAGCAGAAACAACAAGATGTGGGTGTGTGCACACCCAGTAACAGCAATGGTGGAGATTCCACCTCCACCTCTCATCCACACTCGTGCAGCTCCTGTCACACAGCACTTATCTGGTGGGGTGTAAAGCGAAGCTGTCGCCGGTCACGCCAATCTCCAGATAGTGCACTCCACAGGAAAAAACAGCTGCAAAAAATGAGTTTACTAGACACAGTTATTTATACGGCTGAGATTGTTACCTTCACAGGTCGATGATATCTCGGCAATGAGGTGGAGATGACGTCCGGGTTTTATGGAGTAGCATGATGAAGTGTTGATGGGTGACAGCTGTCATGAGATGATGAGTGACAGCTGTCACCCCCGGCTGTGTCCGTGGCGGCAGCGCCCTATCGTGCCTGAAGCCCGCACTCCAGGCAGGGCGCCATCTGGTGGTGGTGGGCCAGCAGTACCTCCTCTTCAGGCGGCCCACACAACAAAAAGTCAGTTTCAGTTTGTACAGGGGTCAAATATTGAAGTTGCTCCAATTTCAGTAAAAAATTATGCAAATTATTGTTTGGGTTAATAGGGTTCTAAAAAGGAACAGTATGCACCATCTGTCATGCTTAGTTATCATGTTACAGGGTAACATATGTCACATATCATAGAATCCAATGGACGCTGACCTTGTTTGACCTTTACTTTGGAGACAAAGCATTCAACACAGTCAGAACTATTCCATTTATTGATCCTTTTATTTCAACCAATAAGTTGCATCATTTTTTGCCGAAGCTGGAGCAACTTTAACTTTTGACCCCTGTACAAACTAAAATTGACCATTTTTTGCTGTTTTTACCCCATAACTCCAGAACATTCCATCATAGATAGTCCAAACTATACCTTTTTGGAATTGTTATGGTCAGACAAATAATGTGACATAGTTTTCAACATGATTGGAGCATTTTTAAAGTTTGACCTCTGTGTAATTCTGCATTGACCCCTATCTGGCTATAGCTACTACCCTGGGATGGCTATCATACATTTTTGTGTAAGTCATGATACACTGAGGCTGGATTCTAAGTGACGATTTTCCCCTTAAGTGGTACTGATTAGGTCAAAATTCATGACTGGCTCACGGACTAGAAAGGGAAGGAGAGTGTGGCGTCAACTCAGAACATGGTGCCATTTTGGTTCCACTTTGCTGAATTACTGATTGAAAAAAAAACAATGTTTTCAACATTTTTTAAAATCATTTAACCACACAGAGCAACACATCCAGGTACAGGTGCTGTCAAAATTAATATAAAAATAGTTAAGCTATCAAATTTACATAAATTTACAATTTATGATGACTTATTTAATGAATTTAAAGCCTGATTTACACTTCTGCAGCTCTGTAACTCTGTGTCATGCAATGACGTGCGTGACAGTTTTAAAGTTCTCCATCTCTGGTTTATGCTTTATTATGGATTAATTTGACCCTCACCAAGCTTTCCCTTCTACAATCATCACCTCCCATACAAAGGTAAGCTGTACAATTTCATCTTTTACCAGCTTCGTGCTGTGCATGTACTTTTCTGATCCATTTGTAATCAGCGTGCGCACTGCAAAAACTATTATAATATGATGGCAGACGAAACAGTGAAAACAGCAAAATGTCAAATCACAGCCTTTTGTGTGTGATTTAACAGGTGCACGTCAGGCTGCGGTTCTGAGTCTGAGCACAGTGTGAAAAAAATAAACGGTCGGACTTTTAATCACAGAAATGGCTCCAGTCCCACGTGAGAGGTTTTTAATGGAAATAAATTGTGATCGGCCGGGACATTTTATCCGATGTAGGCAAAAATCCATTATACAAAATTTGTTATACGAGGTCTGTCAATAAAGTATAGGTCCTTTTTATTTTTTTCAAAAACTATATGGATTTCATTCATATGTTTTTACGTCAGACATGCTTGAACCCTCGTGCGCATGCGTGAATTTTTCCACGCCTGTCGGTGACGTCATTCGCCTGTGAGCACTCCTTGTGGGAGGAGTCGTCCAGCCCGTCGTCGGAATTCCTTTGTCGAGAAGTTGCTGAGAGACTGGCGCTTTGTTTGATCAAAATTTTTTCTAAACCTGTGAGACACATCGAAGTGGACACGGTTCGAAAAATTAAGCTGGTTTTCGGTGAAAATTTTAACAGCTGATGAGAGATTTTGAGGTGATACTGTCGCTTTAAGGACTTCCCACGGTGTGAGCCGTCGCTCAGCACTCTCAGCCGCCGTCGTCAGCCTGTTTCAAGCTGAAAACCTCCACATTTCAGGCTCTATTGATCCAGGACGTCGTGAGAGAACAGAGAAGTTTCAGAAGAAGTCGGTTTCTGCATTTTATCTGGATATTCCACTGTTAAAGGAGATTTTTTTAATGAAAGACGTGCGGGCAGATTGCAGCGTCGGGTCGCAGCCGCCGCGACGCCCCGCCACAGGAAAAACACCTCCGTTGGAAGCCTTAAGGACAAGTTGGAACATGTCCTGCCTGTTAAACAATTTCTCATATACTCACTCCACTGAAAGCCATCAAAAGCTGCCTGGATTTTACAAATGGTTATCAACACGGAGGTGTTTTTCCTGTGCCGTCGCACCGCGCCGGCTGTGTCCGCACGTCTTTCATTAAAAAAAATCTCCTTTAACAGTGGAATATCCGGATAAAATGCTGAAACCGACTTCTTCTGAAACTTCTCTGTTCTCTCACGACGTCCTGGATCAATAGAGCCTGAAATGTGGAGGTTTTCAGCTTGAAATAGGCTGACGACGGCGCCTGGGACCGCTGCACGACGTCCCGCTCCGTGGGAAGTCCTTAAAGTGACAGTATCACCTCAAAATCTCTCATCAGCCGTTAAAATTTTCACCGAAAACCATCTTAATTTTTCAAACCGTGTCCACTTCGATGTGTCTCACAGGTTTAGAAAAAATTTTGATCAAACAAAGCGCCAGTCTCTCAGCAACTTCTCAGACAAAGGAATTCCGACGAGGGGCTGGACGACTCCTCCCACAAGGAGTGCTCACAGGCGAATGACGTCACCGACAGGCGTGGAAAAATTCACGCATGCGCACGAGGGTTCAAGCATGTCTGACGTAAAAACATATGAATGAAATCCATATAGTTTTTGAAAAAAATAAAAAGGACCTATACTTTATTGACAGCCCTCGTATACGGTGTTTATTACAGGGAAAACAATATAAAAACTTTGGGACTTTTTTTATCTGGTGACTGTGAATATCTGGTTTATACAATAATGGTTTAGGTGAGTGAACAATAAATTTATCTCTCAAAACTTGGAGATGAAGTCGCATTCATTCCACACAGTTGATGTTATTTTCCCAAATTTTTCTTCTCTTCGGATCTGAAGGGAATCTGTACATCTTGAAGCCCTTGCTGTGTCTATTTGTGCTTTCAAATGCACAGCGACCCGGCATTTTCAGCAAATAAAAAAATAAAATAGATGGATTTACATGCAGGCAGATTAACAGAGAATGCTATTTTGGAACCAAGATGGCACCATGAGTCATGTGATCATTTTTTTCAACTCGTCATGGCCACTCTCTCAATTAAGGCACATTACGCGGGGGGTAGTGTGCCTTAATGGATGATTTTCAAATTGCAATAGAGCAATAATGGCATCTGTTGAACTCATTATCTATATAAAAGACACCTGTCCACAGCCTCAAACAGTCAGACTCCAAACTCAACCATGGCCAAAATCAAAGAGCTGTTGAAGGACACCAGGAAGAACATTGTAGATGTGCACCAGGCTGGGAAGAGTGAATCTACAATAGTCAAGCAGGTTGGTGTGAATAAATCAACTGTGGAAGCAATTGTAAGAAAATAGAAGACATACAAGACCATTGATAATCTCCGTCGATCTGGGGCTCCACACAAGATCTCATTCCTTGGGGTCAAAATGATCATGAGAACGGTGAACAAAAATCCCAGAACTACATGGAGTGACCTGAAGAATGACCTGCAGAGAGCTGGGACCAAAGTAACAAAGGCTACACACTACACAGAGAGGGACTCAAATCCTGCAGTGCCAGGCATGTCCCCCTGCTTAAGCCAGTACATGTCCAGGCCCGTCTGAAGTTTGCCAGACAGCATATGGATGATCCAGAAGAGGATTGGGAGAATATCATGTAGAACATTTTGGTAAAAACTCAACTCAGTGTGTTTGAGGAAGAAGAATGCTGAGTTGCATTCCAAGAACACCATACCTACTGTGAAGCATGGGGGTGGAAACATCATGCTTTGGGGCTGTTTTTCTGCCAAGGGGACAGGATGACTGATCCGTGTTAAGGAAAGCATGAACGGGGCCATGTATCATGAGATTCTAAGCTTAAACCTCCTTCCTTCAGTGAGAGCATTGAAGATTCAACGTGGCTCAGTCTTCCAGCATGACAATGATCCCAAACACACCGCTCGGGCAATGAAGGAGTGGCTCCGTAAAAAGCATTTCAAGGTCCTGTAGTGGCCTAGCCAGTCTCCAGACCTCAGCCTCATAGAAAATTTGTTGAGGGAGTTGAAAGTCCATGTTGCCCAGTGACAGCCCCATAACATCACTGCTCTCGAGGAGATCTGCATGGAGGAATGAGCCAAAATACCAGCTACAGTGTGTGCAAACCTGGTGAAGACTTACAGGAAACATTTGACCTCTGTCATTGCCAACAAAGATTATGTGACAAAGTATTGAGTTGAACTTTTGTTATTGACCAAATATTTATTTTCCACCATAATTTACAAATAAATTCTTTAAAAATCCTACAACGTTAGTTCTTGGATTTTTTTTTCTAATTTTGTCTCTCACATTTGAAGTGTACCTATTTTGAAAATTACAGACCTCTCTCATCTTTCTAAGTAGGAGAACTTGCACAATCAGGGACTGACTAAATGCTTTTTACCCCACTGTAGCTCAAATGTCTTCATAGTGAAAAAATGTTGCAAAGTAGGGTACCGTAATATGGCGTAAACCAATTTTGAACCTGAACCTGTATCTAGGGTGCCTAAATAGGGTGTATTTCAAATTTGAGCTTTATATCTGCATTTTTAGCTGAAATAATGCTTTTTAAAAATGGGGAAAAAGCTCAAAATGTATTTGCAAGTGTAAAATAGGATTGTGGGTACCCTGATTAAAAAAAAAAAATTCTGTATATATAAAAAGTACTTGGAATTAAGCAGAAAGATTTTGCATGTGTTCAAAAGACATATATGGGTATTTGTTTAAAAAAAAAAAAGAGAATCTGAGTCGGTGACCCGGGAAGATTTTGGAAAATCTGAAGATTTCAAACAGAATGACCCTCCAGTGGACGGTGACATTGTTTGACCTTTACGTTTGAGACCAAGCATTCAACAGAATTCCATTAATTAATCCTATTAGGTCAACCAATAATTTTCACCACCTTTTACCAAAATTGAAGCAACATTAACCTTTGACCCCTGGAGAAACTTAAATTGATCTTTGTTATCATTCTTACTGTTTTTACTCCATAACGCCATAACATTCTGTCAAAGATAGTCCAAACTATACCTTTTTGGAATCTTTATGATCAGACAAATAATGTGGTATAGTTTTCAATATGATTGGAGCATTTTTAAATTTTGATCCCTGTGTAATTTCTCAATTGACCCCTATCTGGCAGCCTATTGAAATTTCAAGTGGCCAGTCAATTTTTTCAAAAGACAAAGATATCTAAGGAGTATTTGTGCCGAATTTGGTGCTTGCATCACCATTTGAAGGATTGTTGCAGTTATCTGTGGTGAGTGGTGAGTTTGAGCTCCCTTGACAAGTTCAAAGCTCCTTTGCATATCTGCATAAACGACAAACTATATATGATTTTTTCAGGCAAAACACAACTGACACACATCCCTGCCAGTAGTTTGAAGGCCCACCTTATCTTTGTTGCTTTGGATCCTTGTATCCAGTTGATCCTTGTAAAACTGGAGAGGCCAACCAGCTGAGTTAACCAGGTGAGTAAAGCATTCTGGATCACCTTCCTTCCTTTTTTCTTTTTTTTTGTCCTTTATTTCCCTCTCTGTTCCCCTGACCCTCTTTCTTTCCATCTTTTCACTCTGTTTTTCCTCATTCCTTCTTTTCCATTTTCCTTTCTTTTCCACCTTCTCGCTTTCCTTCTTTTCCTTTTTTCCTCATTCTATTTTTCTCTTTTCACATTTCTTTCCTTTTCCTTCTTTCCACTCTTTTCTTCCTTTCTATTTTTACATTGTTTTTCCCTTCCCTCTTTTCCTCTTTCTCTCACCTCTTCTTTTCATCGTTCCCTCTTTCTTTCCTCCCTTCCATCTTTCTTTTCCTCTTCCCTTCTTTCCTCCATTCTTTCTTTCCCTCATTTCATATTTATTTTCCTTTCCTACTTTCCCTCTTTTCTTCCCTCTAGCCCACTTTTCTTTCCACTCTCTTCCCTCTTTCCTTTCATCTTTCTTTCTCACTTGTTTTCCTCTTTCCTTGTTTCTCTCTTTCTGCTGTCCCTTTCTTTTCCCCTTTGCCTCTTTCTTTCCTTCCTTTATTCTTTCCCTCTTCCTCTCTTTCCCTCCCTCTTTCCTTCAATCAGATCTGATGGTTTTGTCTGTTGCCAACAATCAAAGCTTTTAACAGACTTGTGGCTAAAATCACAGATTAAACCCAGTTTAACAGATTAAACACTCTACTGCTTTCAAATATCACCAAAATGTTTCATTTAAACATCTTGAAATCAAGCTGGATTACATTTTTGCCCTAAAGGGACATTTTTAAATGTTGTTTAGTTTAACTCCATTAAATGATTTGCAAAATGCTTTTTGACAAACTGATGTTGAAAATAATTTACAACAATCCAAAACTGTCACTTTCTTAAAGCCACCAGCCCATAGGCTGTGTACTATGCGCATCTTCAGGAATGACCACTGAGAGGCGCCAGAATCCTGCTAGTACGAACAGTTCTAGGCACTGGAGCTGCAGCCTGCAGTGTTTTCTTCTTGGTGAAATTGCTTTTACAGATTTATAGTTCTGCATATGAGCATTTTTTGTTGTTGTTGTTTGTTTTTAAGTATGTTACAAGCAAGAGGCATAAATTCATAGAAAATGTGTTTGTGTGTCTGTGTGTGTGTGTGTGTGTGCGTGCATGTACTAAGTTAAGTTAATTTGTTAATTTAGCCAAAGCAGATGGTCACCCCACTGAATCTTGTCTGCTTCAGGTTTCTTCCCGTTACCAAAAAACAATGAGGGTGTTTTTTTTCCTGACCACTGTTGCCACTGTGCTTGATCCGGGGCTGGGGGAGATTTAAACCTTGTTCATGTGTAACACCTTCAGGTGGCATATGTTGTCATTTGGTACTGTATACACCCACCTTCTTCCTAGCCCCCATGAGTCCTTGTGTGAATTATGGGTGAGACTTCCACTATGAACTGGAACCGGCGTTTGTTTACATACTAAGTGTGCGCGCTAATCCACTTTCTTCGAGTCTTATGGCACGGTCACACGGCATACAACAATTCCTGAGGGAAGGGAAAAAAGTCACAAATCGTTGAGAAAAGGTGGACAAATCAGCTTTTGACTTTTCCCATCACCGAATAGCCTTTGAATCAAGAGCACAAAAGGAACAAAAGTGGAACAAAACAAAACCAAAGCTAACGTTGATTTCCACACTTTAAACGAAGTGCGCCTGGAGCCACTGCTGGAGCAGTGTGTGTCTACATCCTGCTCTGTGTCCCAGGACTCGGCGCTGGGGTGGAGCTCTGTAGCGCCGGTCCTGGAGAAGCTGCAAAGAAATGCGTATGATCCGACCCACTGTGGAGATCTGTGCGCACATCGGTGGATCCACCTGCTCTGGTTGCTCATCCAGAATAGAGGGATCATCTCCTTCATCATCAGAATCCTCACTGTCTGGTTCAGACTGATGACGTGGTGTGCCCTCTGTCTTGCTCCAATTACAAAAATACAAGTGCTTGCTCAACATTCATAAGCTGCCTCATTTTTACAAAACAATAACAAAAAAAAAACACCACCACACTAACCACACATGCTAAATACTCCACCAAAATAAACACCTGAAATGCTTGCGGTTTGCACAAACTGAGGCACAGTTCGCTCTGAGTCTCAGACATCACCCCAAATGACACAAAATATTATTACATCATGACAGCCGTCAGCCGCTCTATGACAACAAGGTTGATCACATTCCTGCAAAGCCCCCCCCCCCCCCCCCACTGCATACAAATACGCAGTGATCAAGGATCCCCTCCTCAAAACATTTGAACTGTCAGACTGAAAGGACCAGCGGACTATTCTGTCTGCACAGGCTTCAGGACAGCAAGCCCTTCAGAGTTCATGGACAGAATGCTGCAGCTCCTGACAGGACACTGGCCGGACTTTTTGTGCAGCAACCCTCTCCTCAGGTGCGCCCAGCACTGGCCAACACCACAATCATGGACTGCCATGCACTGGCAGAGGAGGCAAACAAATTCTTCCTGGCCGGCCAGCACCACGGCATGACTGCAGCCGCACTCGCCCCATCACACGCAGCGGCAGAAGCACTACACCAGCACTGCCATGGAGGAGCTGCATCTCTCCTCCACAAAAGTACATTGTCTAAAGTGACCCATGATAAAATGATAAAGTGACAGAGTTAAGGTTAAGGTGACTGAGTTATGAGGTGTTCATGAGTCTAACGGCAGAGGGAAAGAAACTGTTCTTATGGCGGGAGGTTCTGGTCCGGATGGACCGTAGCCTCCTGCCCGAGGGGAGTGGTTTGAACAGACCGTGTGCAGGGTGAGAAGGGTCAGCTGTGATCCGACCTGCTCGGCCCAGAGTCCTGGAGACGTGCAGGTCGTGGAGAGATGGAAGGCTACAGTCGATCACCTTCTCAGCAGAGGCCACAATGCGCTGCAGTCTGTGTCTGTCCCTGGCTGTGGCCCCGGCGTACCACACCGTGATGGAGGAGCAGAGGATGGACTCGATGATGGCCGTGTAGAACTGCACCATCAGCTGGACAGGCAGCTTGGCCTTCTTCAGCTGCCACAGGAAGTACATCCTCTGCTGGGCCTTCTTGATGAGGGAGCTGATGGTTGACTCCCACTTGAGGTCCTGGGTGATGGTGGTGCCGAGGAAGCGGTGACAGACCACAGTGGTGATGGGGCTGTTGGTGAGGGCGAGGGAGGGTGGGGGGGCTGTGGCTTTCCTGAAGTCCACGATCATCTCCACTGTTTTCTGGGTGTTGAGCTCCAAGTTGTTGCTGCTGCACCAGGTCACCAGCCGGTCCACCTCCCTCCTGTAGGCAGACTCATCCCCATCCGAAATGAGTCCGATGAGGGTGGTGTCGTCCGCAAACTTGATGAGCTTTACAGAGTCGTGGCTGGAGGTGCAGCAGTTAGTGTAGAGGGAGAAGAGCAGAGGGGAAAGGACACAGCCCTGTGGAGATCCTGTGCTGAGAGCCCGAGTGTTCGAGACATTTTTTCCCAGCCTCACACGCTGACTCCGGTCCGTCAGGAAGTCTGTGATCCACCTGCAGGTGGAGTTGGGCACGTGGAGCAGAGAAAGCTTGTCCTGGAGCAAAGCTGGAAGGATGGTGTTGAATGCCGAGCTGAAGTCCACAAACAGGAGCCTAGCGTAGGTTCCTGGGGAGTCCAGGTGCTGCAGGATGGAGTGCAGGGCCAGGTTTATGGCGTCATCTACAGACCTGTTGGCTCTGTAGGCAAACTGCAGGGGGTCCAGGAGGGGTCGGTCATGGACTTCAGGTGGGATAAAACCAGGCGTTCGAAGGTCTTTATGACTACAGACGTGAGAGCCACAGGCCTGTAAGTTATTAAGAGTCATTAAGTCCAGTGATGCGTGGTTTCTTGGGGACTGGATGTTGTGTGTGGGCCGCTGAAGAGGAGGTACTGCTGGCCCATCACCACCAGAGGGCGCCCTGCCTGGAGTGCGGGCTCCAGGCACCAGAGGGCGCCGCCGCCTGATGAGAGCAGCCAGGATGACAGCTGTCACCCATTACTGGACACAGCTGACTTCACTCAGTACGGAGGTATATCAGCAGGACAGCGTCTCCACCTCAGTGCCGAGATATCACCTTGAGTTTAAGGTAATCACCTCTGCAACAAATACTGTATCTTTGTGACGATACTTTATAAACTTTTCAGGACAGCGGAAGGCCAAGTGTTCGGATAAGTACTCACATTTCCTGCTTCAGTGTGACAAGAGGTGGAGGCGGCTTTGCCCCTCTCATCTACTGGGTGCGGTCGCATCCCAACCTGTGTGTTTGTGTTCTTTCCCGCCAGCAGTACCGGATCCGACGAGCGGAGGCAGTGGCCACCTGGGAATTCGGGACTTGGCGGTTCCAGTACTTCTGGGTTTCGGTGGCAGAGGAGATCTGGGTGGTTCCGGTTCAACTAGGACGGACGTCTCCTACCTTCGGGCCTGCCCACAAGACACCAGCAGATTTCGGCTTACAAATTGCTAATTGTTGTATCAGTTGTGCTATTTTCACAACAGTAAAACTTGTTCTTACTTTTCTCCATTGTCCGTTCATTGCGCCCCCTGTTGTGGGTCCGTGTACCTACACTTTCACAACACTGGAACTATGATTGAGGACTTGAAACAGACTGGAACATGGCATGACTCCAGGGAGGTGTTGAAGATCCCTGTGAAGACTGGGGCCAGCTCATCAGCGCAGTGTCTCAGGGTGGCAGGAGAGACACAGTCTGGGCCCGGGGCCTTACGTGGATTCAGCCTTTTGAAATGTCTCCTCACATCCTCCTCTTGGACCGAGAGGGCAACAGGGGGAGTGGGGAGGGCAGCAGTGAGAGGGGGGAGGTCCAGAGTGTTTGAATATCCAGTTGTGTGGGGGGTGGAGAGATGTGTGTCCTTGTCTTCAAAGCGTGAATAGAAGACGTTCAGGTCGTTGGCCAGCTTGAGGTCGTCAATAGAATGAGGTGGTTTGGGCTTGTAGTTGGTGATCTCTTTCAACCCCCTCCACACAGAGGCCGAGTCGTTGGCAGAGAACCTTTGCTGCAGACGTGAACTGTACATGGATTTAGCCTTTGCCACCTCCTTGCTAAATCTGTACTTTGCACCTCTATAGCTGTCTCTGTCTCCACCTCTTTCTGCTGACGGAGCTGCTGGAGTTTAGGTGTGAACCAGGGCTTGTCATTGTTATATCTCACCCTGGTACGCTGTGGGATGATGCTGTCTTCACAGAAATGAATATATGACGTCACAGTGTCCGTGTAGTCATCTAGACTGTCTGTTGAAGCCTCAAACATATCCCAATCCGTGGTGGCCAAGCACGCGCGTAGCTCCTCTACAGCTTCATTGCTCCACACTTTAGATGTCCTCACAACAGGTTTAGAGAGTTTAAGTCTCTGTCTATACGTGGGGATCAAGTGGACCATCACGTGATCTGAGAGTCCCAAAGCTGCATGGGCCACCGTGCGGTAGGCGCCACTCACTGTCGTATAACAATGATCTAACGTGCTCCCTTCTCTGGTCGGGCATTTAACAAACTGTTTGTATTTTGGTAATTCCTTACTGAGATTCCCTTTGTTAAAATCACCGAGAATTATAACAAGAGAGTCCGGAAAGTCTCTTTCCACGCTCATAATCTGATCCGCGAGCGCGCGCTCGGCCTCGTGCACGTCCGCGCTCGGTGGAATATACACAGAGCAAAGTATGAAAGAGTTAAACTCACGTGGAGAGTAGAACGGTCTGCAGTTTATGAGGAGATATTCCAGAGAGGGACAGCAGTGTTGGGAGATCACAGTCACATCGGAGCACCAGGTGTTGTTGATATAGAAGCAGAGTCCTCCCCCTCTAGTTTTTCCACCAGAGAGTGCTCGGTCTCTGTCTGTGCGGAGGAGTTGGAATCCCTCTGGGGGGGGGCACAGTCTGGTGTCTGTGCATTTAACCACGTCTCCGTGAAGCACAGTACACAAGATGAGGAGAAATCTCTATTCTTCTTCATCAGCAGTGACAGCTCATCCATCTTGTTGTGGAGTGAGCGGACGTTGGAGAGAAATATGCCAGGTAGGGGCGTGCGCGTACCCCTTCGTCTGAGGCGCATGAGAGCTCCAGCTCGTTTTCCTCTCCGCCGTTGTCTCACTTTTTTGGCCAAAAAGTGAACCAGTTCAGCTGCAGGCACTAAAAAAACTGGCGTAATGTCTGTGGGTGTTGATGATTTTATGTTTAGAAGCTCCTCGCGGGTGTAGGGACACGATGACACACGATTCACGCACAAAAACAGACAAAACAGGGAGCACCAGAATACCAGGGCGCCTTCACATGGCGCCATCTTGGAAGTCCGTCAATTTGGGCTTTGTTGTCCTCCGTTAGTGCCGTTTGACCGGGCCTTTAGAGACACAAACCATGTGGGAACACCAACTGTCACAGCTCAAGTGAGACAACATAACTATCCCGTTGCCTACTAATATAGAGGGGTGGGAGGATGACATGAAGAAGTGACCTAAGATAACTTTCAGTTGCATTTTTAGCTACTTTCTGAACTCCATCGTTTCGGAAGCAATGAATAATCTCAAAATCTCTGAGCTGTATCAGTACCTGCACAGCAATAAGGCTGGTGCCATTCTGCTAAAAGAGGTCATGTGACACGTTCTTACTTACCTTAAGGCAGACGGAGAGTCCAGCTGAACTCTAAAAGCCCTCATCACTGAGCCTGGGTTTTAGTTTCAACATCAGGTGAAACAGGAGGATGTTCATGCATCACAGGTCAAGGCAGATCCTGCAACCACACTGCTGCCATCCTTTGGAAGGTAAATGTTGATTATATAGGCAGTTTTAACAATAAATTTCAGAGCATTTAATGATGTGTGATGCTTTTATTTAATATAAAAAAAACTATGTTTTGTTGATATTTTTATTTCCATTTCAGGTTGAGAATGCAGTCAGACAGGAAAAGACAGGGACATCTTGCACTGATGTACAGAGAAAGTGGAATGCAGGCAGAAGAAAGAATGCTGAGCTGAAAAGGGTGAAGCACATTAATTTTAAACGTCATAAAACACAACACAGTCATGAAGGCTCATCTACATCAACGTTAGATTCCACAAGTGTGACATCAGCAGAGTGTTCCCCCAAACTTTTCAGGGATCATGCAGAATTTAAAAATTATATCAGTTCTTCTGTGATGGCCCCAATATATCAGCTGCAGACTAATGGCCCCCCTTCAACAGTGCTACAGATTAGTTTTAGATCAAGAGTCTTCTCAGAGCCAGTGCGACCTACAGATGCCCCATACAGAGCAAAGCACAATGCTGACTTGCAGGAAATGTCTCAATTTTTTTTAAAACCTTTGTTAAACTAAGCCTAGCTCAGGTGGAGAAGGTGAGTGAGGAGACCCAAGTACAGAGTGCATCACAACTATGGCATGATGCAAAGAAGCTGCAACTGACTGCGAGCAGAGCAAAGAGAGTGCCTAAATGGAGTGCAACAAACCCACAGAAATTCCTCAGTGAACACTTGCACCTTCACTGGCAATACTGCCGCAAAATATGGTAAAGAAAATGCGGAGAAAGCCATACAGCTCATGGAGGCTCAAGGGCACATTGTGGAGTGGAGAGGTCTGGTGGTATGTTCTGACCATCCCTGGTTTGGAACAACACAGCTCCTAGAGATCAAGTGTCCACTGAAGAGCAGCACATCACTTACAGAGTGTCTAAATTAGCCAGCTGGTGAAATCAGATCCTTTGAAGATGGGAGGTATGGGCCACATGGATTCTACCTCCAGGTCCAGCACACAGTGATATGCTTGTTGCTGCAGACCTCTAAGCTGGTTATCTGGACACAAACTGAACACCTGGAGTTGGACATTTCATTTGATAATGGCTTTACAGTCATACACATGAAACACATCCAGAATTTCTATTTTTCACAAATTCTTCCTACAACGTATGAACATATGTGTGTGTGCAACATTAAATGTCTTTTCAATGTTTTCTTGAAATTAGCTCAACTCTTAATTTCACTAAACCTGCACAGATCTTGAGAATCTTATCAATTATGGGGACCAAGTTGATTGGCACTGTTTGTGAGGTAATCTTGTAGACCTTAAGACGCCTTATTGCCCCCTCAACGTGAATGCGTGTGAAGAAAATGTTCATTCTGAGGGGACAGACTGTTCTCTCACCTACATGCTCAACATGAATGCGAGCGTGATCAATGCGGCGTCTACATGTGACCCCTCGTTTGTCAGCTGGCACCCTTTGCGTGTGAATGCTGGAATGATGAGGTTCACCCGACGCTCCTCAAGCAAGTTCCTCACCGTGAACCCAGTCACCCATAACCTCGTCTCCAGCATGTAAGTAGTCCAGAAAACCAGAGTTCTGTGTTATGTATCTGTCACTGCATTTTCCACCATAAGCATCAGAAATAAACATGATTATTCCAGAGGGAGAAACAGCCACTAAATACTTAACTGTGTTATTTGCATAATAGTGACTGTAAAAGACTCACTTCTTGAGTCCAGGTTTTTTGCTTTTTGTAAAACTGTTTCTGTGCACTTAATTACACAGGTTGTATTAGCAAAGTGCTCTTTAAAAGCTTTTCATTTCACGAGGCAACCACACAATGACATCCTTCATTTGTTCACACATAATGCCGTCCCACAGTCCCACTGTCTTGCTGACCTGACAAACCTGCTAAAAAGTTTTATCTTAGTTTCATGAAAATCATGAGAGTTTGGTCCACAGCTGGCGTTGATGGTGAAGCTGAAGCAAATGGCTGTAGGCAGGCAACAAGTGTTTGAAATTCTGTGAGTGGAATCCCTGCATACAGAAGGGAGTCTGCATCACTCTCTACTGTGCTGTCAGCTACAGGGTGTGGCAGGTCTGGTGGTGGTGGTCACATTGCACACGTGATGCTCTTTTGAATATCTGTGGGCATCACATGTTGACTTCGTTGCTGCACAATACGTAGCTCCTCGCCCTGATTCATCTCATCTTGTTCTTCTGATGGCATCCATACAGGACATGATTATCAAGAAGTGATGCATTAGGGTTTTCATGACAACACTTTTATTACACCCACACCACACCATTATTCCTCCATCAACCATAGTACTTCACACTGGTAACAGCATCACCTCTGTGAGAAAACCTGGTACATAATAACAGATACAATATTAAATTCAGATTAAGATTAAAATGCCTACAACTAATGCGTCACATTCACCCCGATGTGAGGGTGCTGCCATACAAGGTACTCACTACACACCGGGAGCAACTAGGGGATTAAGAACCTTGCCTAAGGGCCCTTAGTGATTTTCCGGTCAGGCTGGGATTTGAACCGAGGATCCTCTGTTCTCAAGCCCAACGCTTTAACCACTAGACAATCACCAGTTCTGTGTCCTCCAGATACATTAAATCATACCTGTTTTTGTCGTGGCACTGCTGTCAGTCCTCTTTAGTACCCTGCGTCTCTTCTCCAGTGGGTTGTCATATCTTATTTGTAGGTCACATATTGTAGGTCACACGACATGGATTATTCGTTCCACTTGTGTTGCGTTGCATTTAGACTGCAAATTTAGTTCCATACATTTGGTACCATTGCACTCTGCACAAGCACATGCGCGCATACACACGCACGTACACACATGCACGCACACACACACAAAATGTGCGCGCACACATACAACACGGGCACACGCACACACAAAACAAATCCACTGCACTGGAAACTGTCTGGAAACTGTTATCAGGAAGTTAGAATGAAAAGCTGGACTGATTTCTCTGATTTTTTTTTTTTTTTTTTGCTGCACTGAGGAAATACACAGTACTTTTTTTGGTAGTACACGCGCGCATGAGCTCATATCATCTGATCAGTCCACTGCCCGTGTGTGGGCTCATAGCATCTGATCGGTCTGCTGCTCGTGCGTGAGCTCATATCATCTGATCAGTTTGCTGGCATGTGAGCCTTGTATCATCTGAGTGCTCAGCTGCCCCGTGAGGTGTCCTAAAATCCAATCAGTCAGCTGGCACACAAGCTTCATATCATCTGACTGGTCAGCCACTCCATGAGGCTGGTAAAATCAGATCGCACTGCAGCCCTGTGGAGCACATAATATCCGATCGGGCTGCTGCACTGTGTAGTGCGTAATGTCTGATCGGTCAGCTGCACAGTGCAGCGTGTCCGTTATGTGTGAGAAGAAAATGTTCATTCTGAGGGGACAGACTGTTCTCTCACCTACATGCTCCACAGTGATGCAGCCATCAGGGGGACCTGCATTACATGATTACAGTCCATACATTGGATGTCTTTTGAAGTCCAGTAGTGAGACACTGCAGGTCTTGGAGGAAGGGCAGGCGACTGCGCTGCTCTCCCCCTCCTCTCCCGTGCTTGCCTTCCAGACTTTCAGACTTCAGCTGGCAATGGGACCACACACGTATGGCATTCGAAGTGCATTCTGCATATTCTGACTGCATTCTAACAGCAGTGTAGTTATTCGTACTGTGTTCCAACTACATTTGAACTGCATTCGTAAGCATACACACAGAGTGTGCACGAATCAGTCTAGGTGGGATCCACCCACATTCTAAGTAGTCGAACGACATTCTTACACAGCTGTCGGAATATCTGTCCCTCACGAATGCGGCTCGAATTTTATTTTTTTCCCATTCCAGCTGATTCGGCTTGATTCATGCTCATTCATACTAAGTGTGACGGGGCCCTTACAATTTTCACATCAAAAGGAACAGTCAGAGGGAATTTGTCTGTCCGAGGGGATTTTCATGCCATGCATGAGAAACTTGCCTGCACTTTTCACACTCCTGCTATAAACTCGTCTTTTACTCCTGATTTTTTTGAACTGGTAAGGCACTTGTTATTTCAGTACATTTGCCATACGGCTTTGTTACAGCTTCATTGTTGTTTAAAACTGGAAGAGATGGCACGCAGTGAAGTTGCAACTTCCACACTGTGTGCGTAAAGAAAACAGAAGAAAAACCAGCCGTTTTTTAAAATGTGACCCACCACACGTCAAGATGTATCCAGTGACAAGTACTTGCTCTATACGAAAAGAATAGTTTTATTATTAGAGTAGACTCCAGTTCAATGTGAAAATTAAGAATAAACATTGTTGCGGTACCATTGAATTATACTTTATTTTATTTGGCAATTATTAACAACATGCATGCTTTATTACAACTACTAGACTACTTCAAAATATATGGCACTGAATAATAACACACATTTGACATTATGGTGATCTGGACTGAAATGTTCTCGAGCTGGACCTCTTTGAATTGTTCTTGAATACCTTGATGTAGGTACAATATAATTCTAATAATACAGCTATGAAGATTAGAGTTTTGTATAATTTTATATGTTTTACGCATCAAACACAAACAGATAATGAACAAATAACAAAGAAAAGACCCCCCCACCACCCACAAAAAAATAAAAATAAATAAAAATAAAATTCTGACTACGTGCCTGGGAATTGAACCCAGAACCTTCTGGATATAAGGCATCAGTAACCACTAAGGCAACATGCTGACTTGACTTCTTCGAGCATAATCTACTTTTCAAACAGCCGAGGCTTCTGTACCTTTGCCTCGTAAAACATGTTTTTCTTTGTTAATATTTATTATTTTGTGAGGGGAAACAATCATTTAATGTTCAAGTTGCTCTTTAAGCTTTTGTCGCTGTTAACATGATGTGACGTTACACACCAAATTGCCTTTTTTAAATCATAAATAATAAAGAGACTTGAAGATTCAACATAGTTTTAAATTTTGCATTTTCCTAGATTTTAAATCCAGTCATGGAATTTTGCGTCCGTTTTTATGTTATTCATGTGAAATCTCTCCACATATTAGTTGTCCCAAACCCTCGTTAAGAACAAAATACCTCAAGGCACCAAATTAGTTGCTTCATGAGGAGCAATAAAGGAAAAAAATAAATTCACTTTATTGACATAAATTGACTATTTACATTTTTCAAATCTGGCACAAAAGCCCCTCACACATTGCAGATTTTAAAGAAAAAACATACAGTAAAGTGATGCAGCCAGTCAGAGATGATAATTTTCCATATGATCATTTGTGGCTGTGAGGATTTAAATTGATAGTTACATTTTAAACAGTGTTGAAGGTGTTTAAGCTATATCTAAACTATAAAAATGACTCTTAAATGCATATTTTAGATTATTTACATCCAATCCTAAATCATTTATGATGCTAATACGTTTTCAGAAAATACATTTTGAAAGTCTCTGTCCGAAGGTGAAATAATAAAGTGAGTAATTAGAATTCTAAAATCCACCAGATATGCATGTTCACAGATTTCACCTGGGCTCTATAATTATGTATTTTTGTCATGTGTTTATGACTGAAAGATTGCACATTTTATCTCCATAGTTCCAGAAAACAACAAAAAGCTGAAGGGGTCACAACGATGATTTATTTCTTTGGTGGATTTATGATAGTCGGGCAGCTGCTGAATAACACATGATATTTTTTTTTTAATTGGTAATTGGGATCCAAGTCCGAAACTGAGCCAGTTTTATATCCTCAAGATTAATGTGATCCAGAATCAGAAGAAAAAAAAATCTTCAGTCCCTGACAGAATTCTAACAGTAGGTGGTTTTTGGCGACATTACGTTTTGACAGGAAACGTTAAACTTCATTCTGCTGGCCGACATCTTCTGCCATGCTGCTGAACTCAGTTGCCCGAGTGCTCATTCCCAGGTACTGCTTCAAGAATTCACTGAAACGTTTTTGGTTGTTCCACTTTCGGGCTGATTTGCGAATTCCGATGAAGCCTCCATACCTCTTCTGGTATGATCTTCCAGGAGAAATTAGCTTCTTGTAGCCGTGCCGCCCTCTGTAGAACCCTCCAAACCTCTTGGATAGGCTGAGCTCTGTGTCACCCTGTCCTTCATCCTTCCCTTCTTCTTCGTTATATTCATCCTCAAGGGACAAGGAATTCTGTGAATTGTAGGCAGTGTTCATCTGGTTGACCTTGCTTCCCAGGTCCTTGTCCACCCCCAGTGCTCGAGTCACATGGTCAAATCTCTGCAAAGCAACAGGAAGCAACAAGCCTCCCTCTGCCTGCTCTTCCTCATCAGGAAACTGGGCCTCCACCTCCTCCTGGGATCTTTTCCATATGGCACCTCCTAAAGACACGGGGGAGCCCAGCGATGGAAGCGCCTGGCGACAGAGGTCCCAGGTGAAGGCTGGTGAGACGTTTCCTTCACACTCTATGAGACACACCTGACAGACAAAACATGTTAATTCTGAGTTGTGGGATTTTCATTTTCCAAGAAACCATCAAGTTCACCTGAACACAATAGATTAAGTCATTTAAGCAATCACAACAATGAAATATTGAAAATTCTATTTACACACACTGACCTTTCTGGTGGGTGCAGTTATTTTTATTTATTTATTTTGGGTGTATTTTTTATATTCCCTGATGGTTTGTGACTGGTTCGAGATGATGCACACATCCACTTTCTGTTGCATGTCTCTGTTATTTTGCTTTCCTTCAGAATAAAGTAGCTATAGAATAGAACAGAATAGAATACAATGTATGTTGATTTTTGCAAAGCCTTTGATTCAGTTGATTGGACTCCTCTATGGGCCATCCTGAGAATTTGTGGTATCCCCAGGAAGTTATTGGATGTCATAGCCAGCCTCTACACAGATAGTGTGAGTGCTGTGTGGAGTGGAAGAATGAGTGAAAAACGATGTTCCTCAGGGATGTGTTCTGGCTCCAACACTGTTCAATGCTTGCATGGACTGTGTGTTGGACTAGGTGTTGGGTTGGCTTGTAGAAACCAGTGACGTGGGTGCTTTTGCCGGCTTTTTCTTTAGCTTAGCAACACATAATAACTCAGCACCCTTAGAATGAAAGGCTTGTGCTGGCATATAAGGCTCAACCAGTTCAGTGAGGTAACTGGTGCAAAACCATTTAGGATCTTATGCCAGCAGCAAAATCTGCTCTTGAATGAACAGGGAGCCAGTGAAGGAGTCCAACATTGGAGTTCTAAGATCAAATTTCCAAGATCTACTCAAAACTCTAGCAGCCAAATCCTGAATCTTTTCTCCTACTGTTTGAGGGAAGACACACCTAGACAAAGAGATTGTTTAATAAAATCTTGGAAAGTGAGAGGATGCCTGAGGGGTGGAGAAGAAGTGTGCTGGTTATCATTTTTAAGAACAAGCGTGACGTGCAGAGCAAGGTTCAAAGCAAAGCCGCGCTGCAGAAACGGTTGATTACAGATGTACTGCAGAGTCTGTAATTAATGTAGAGAAATTATCATTTTCCTGACAAACACCCCCCAAAACAACGGTCACTCTGAAGGGCCGATAAGGTCATTAAGCAAAAAGGTTATTGAAGTTGGTGGATTGAATCATTTCTTAACAATACCCGAAAAGAACTGATTCCCGATACCCATCCCTAGTCC
The DNA here is from genome assembly GCF_902500255.1 of Thalassophryne amazonica. Taxonomy (NCBI): domain Eukaryota; kingdom Metazoa; phylum Chordata; class Actinopteri; order Batrachoidiformes; family Batrachoididae; genus Thalassophryne; species Thalassophryne amazonica. Next base: position 25,085,927 of record NC_047104.1, on the reverse strand, counting down.
TGAGCTTCATCCTGCATTGCTGACAAACCTGGGAGCGGGCTAGAAGGGCCTTGCTATGCTCATCGATGCTGTACAAGGTCCATGGCGCCGGCCCATTCTGCTGGCCAGAAGGTGTGGCTCTCCACGTGTAACCTCCACCTGTGAGGATCACCCTGGAAACTGGTTCGTTGGCCCATTCCCTATTTCCAAAATTATTAATCTGGTCTCTGTTCACTTTCATCTCCCAAGGTCCATGAGGATCCACCGCACGTTCCATGTCAGTCAAGTCAAGCCCATTCAAACTAGTCCTTTGTGACCTCAGGCCATTCCCCCACTTCTTGCCCTGTTTGTGGATGGTGGGCCTGTCTTCACTGTGCAGTGTCTCCTGGAGCCTTGTCGGTGGGGCTGTGGTGTTCAGTACCTGTTGGACTGGAAGGGTATTGGCCCCGATGAGCAGTCCTGGATTCCATCCTGCTTTGTTTTGGATCCCACCTTGATCCAGGACTTCCACGTGGGTCACCCTGGTTCCCCTGGTCTGTCAGGGTCAGCCATTGAGGTGGGGGTACTGTCAGGGTTTGGGTTTTTGCATTGTGTTAATTTTGTTCTGCTTTGTTATTTTGTTAAATTGGTTTTGTTCCATTTTAGTTCTCTTGCTGGTCTTTTTGCTGCTTGGGTCTTTTGTAACCCAGTCTCTCTTATCTGTCTCTTGGTGCTTGGCATTTCACTCTGTCTGGCCACACCCTTGTTCTGGTGCTTTCTGCCACACTTGTTTCTAATATACAGCACATCACTTGGGTGTATATAAGGTTCACTGGTTGCACTACTCCCTTGCCAGATCGATGCGCCTTGTGCCTTCCTTCCAGCTCTGTTTCATGTGTTTCATAGTCCTGCCAGCCTCATCGTGTTTTTTGACCACCTGCCTGTTCTTCTTGAGCACGCCTTTTGCCTTATGTTTTTTGTACTGTTGCTCATTTTGGATTGCCTACCTGTGTACCGAATCCAGCAAACATTTTCAGTAATTGATCTTAATTGACAGAGCTGTGTGTTTGAGTCCTGCATTTGTGTCCAGCCATTTCTGACAAACAAACCTGATACCTTTCATTGCTATGCTGATGATACTCAGTTGTACATGGCCATAACTGCTGGTAATCTCATACACATTAGAGCAGGGGTGCTCAAGTTCAGTCCTCGAGAGCTACCTTCCTGACACTCTTAGTTGTCTCCCTGCTCCAACACACCTGAATCCAATGAAAGACTTGTTAGCAGGCTTTTAATGAGCCTTTCACTGGATTCAGGTGTGTTGGAACAGGGAGACAACTAAGAGTGTCAGGAAGGTAGCTCTCGAGGACCGAACTTGAGCACCCCTGCATTAGAGGATTGCCTTGCATCAGTAAAAAGCTGAATGTCCAGCTATTTCTTACTTTTAAACTCAGACAAGACTGAAATGATGGTCCTGGGTCCAGTGAGACATCAGCATCAGTTTGATCAACTAATGCTTAACCTCGCCTCACGTATCGTACATCACATTGACAAAGTGAGGAACCTTGATGTGATTTTTGATTCCGCGTTGTCCTTTGACCTACAGATTAGAAATATTATGAGGACTGCTTTCTACCACCTGCAAAATATAGAGAAGATTCATCCGAGTCTGTCTATGGTTGATGCAGAGATCCTGATTCATGCATTTGTTTCTCCCAGACTGGAATACTGCAATGCTCTATTTTCTGGTTCACCTCAGTCCAGCATTAGGGGTCTCCAATTGGTTCAAAATGCTGCTGCCAGACTCCTGACAGGACGCAGAAAGTTCAACCACATTACACCTATTTTGGTGTCTCTTCACTGGCTTCCCATCTCTATGAGGTCAGATTTTAAGGTTCTGCAATTAATATTAGTCTGCGGGCCACAGAGCTTTCTCTCAACCTGTTTTGTGGAATGATCTCACTATGGAGATAAAACAGTGGACTACATGGACTTCTCATCAAATACATATTCTTTTGTTGTTATGCCATGTTGCTTTGATTTCCTGTTTTCTGTTTCTTCACCTTTGTAAAGCTTTGTAAAAACCTTATAACTGTTATAATGGCACAGTGGTGGGCACAGTTCTGCTAATCCGCTAATTAGCGAAGCTAACTTTTTGTTAGTGGATTAGCTTTTCAGATAACTTCAAAAACCATTAGTGGACCAATTAGCATCCGTTAAATTTAGTTCTGCTAACGTAGTCCACTAACTTTTTTTTTGCTGGCATTGCTCGTAACGGTCAAAGACATTTGTAAACCCTAAAATCTTACATGTTGGTTCTTGTCTGCTACATGTTTTGCAGCAGTCAGGCAGCTGTGAGGAAATGAGCTCGACTCTACCCAGCAGAAGGGGCATGGCTGCCAGGCTGCTACAAAAAAGTAATTTACATTCAACATGCAGTGCTCTGGACGTGAGGCAGAAGCCATGAAAAGCAAAGCAGGTTTGACTGATGATTTTGATTTATAAACCGAATTAATCCAGGTAGTTTATCTACATTAATGTCAACTCTGTCATTTTTACAAAGTGAAAATATAACACGTCTTTTAATTTTAAACTAATGCACTAATTCTAAAGGTTTGAACATTAACACACACAGATGCCAAAAGGCATTATGGAAAATGAGACTCCACTCATCACTGATTGGTTGGTTTACTATATGTACCAAGACATAAGTTACTGTAACGTGTGTGTTGGATTTTACAAATAAATGTGTATTTGTAAAATATATCTTTTTTTCATTTGTAAAAAAAAAAGGCATTTGCAAAACTGAAAATTCTGTTTGTTAAATGTGATTCAGCGCAATGACCATGTGATATCTGGGTGGGTGCGAGTCACACTGCCATCCTGTAGATGGGTCAAAATGCATAGAACACTGCCATCTCTGATTAGATCAGTGTGACAGCCAGCCCAGTCTCATGCTATTTTTTTCTGTCATACAATGAGACACATATTCGTGATCCGATTTTTTGGTACTATTTCTAACTCTACTCCTTCTAACCCTAACCCCCAAATGGAAGCCCACCCCCCCCACCTCACCCTGCATTTCTTGATACTGTCACTAAATTAATTTGTGCTCCCTAGTCTATTAGTTTGTGATACCATTTCAGTTTCAATTTATTTTCATTTATATAGCACAAATCACAACAAGGTTGCCTCAAGATGCTTCACACAAGTAAGGTCTAACCTTACCAACCCCCAGAGCAACAGTGGTAAGGAAAAACTCCCTCTGAGGAAGAAACCTCAAGCAGACCAGACTCAAAGGGGTGACCCTCTGCTTAGGCCATGCTACAGACATAAATTACAGAACAAGTCACAAAACGAACATACAGGAAATGTTGCCGGTGCACAGGTCGTTCCGGAACAGATACCACACCCATCTCTGGATGGAGGTGCACCTCAAACAGAGAGAAAAGAAAAAAGCAGAATCAAGCATCAGAAAGGCAACAAATACAGTGTAATTTGTCAGCATTAAGCAACAAGAAAAACAGACCAAAATTTTTTAACTAGGTGATTGCCAGTCACAAGCCCTAAGCTTCTCTAAAAGAGTGAAGTGTTCCTGAGCCCACGTGGTAAGATCCTTTATACAATGATGTTGGTTTTTAATGCAGTGCCGCCTGAGGGATCGAAGGTCAAAGGCATTCAATGTTGGTTTTTGGCCTTGCCGCTTATGTGTACAACGTTCTCCAGATTCGCTGAATCTTCTGATTATATTATGGACTGTAGATGATGGAATCCCTAAATTCCTTGCAATTAAACATTGAGAAACATTGTTCTTAAACTGTTGGACTATTTTTTTCATGCAGTTGTTCACAAAGTGGTGATCCTTGCCCCATCTTTGCTTGTGAACGGCTGAGCTTTTTGGGGATGCTCCGTTTATAACACTCACATGTTTCCCATTAGGTTTTTTTTTTAAGCATTCATCAACTTTCCCAGTCTTGTCCCGTCCCATCTTTTTTGAAACGTGTTGCAGGCATCCATTTCAAAATGATCAAATATTTGCACAAAAACAAAAAAGGTCTATCAATTTGAACATTAAATATCTTGTCTTTGTGGTGTATTCAATTGAATATAGGTTGAAGAGGATTTGCAAATCATTGTATTCTGTTTTTATTTACATTTTACACAATGTCCCAACTTCAATGGAATTGGGGTTATAGTATATTAATTTACTTTTCATGATGCCATCACGAAATGGTGTGAGATTGGGTTGGGACAGCACAGGACACTTTGGAGACAAAGTCAGAGAGGTGAAACTGAGATGGTTTGGACATGTGCAGAGGAGGGACCCAGGGTATATCGCGAGAAGGATGCTGAAATTGGAGCCACCAGGTGGAAGGAGAAGAGGGAGGCCAAAGAGGCAGTTTATGGAAGTGGTGAGGGAGGACATGCAGGTGGTTGGTGTGACAGAGGAAGATGCAGAGGACAGGATGCTGGAGATGAATAATCTGCTGTGGTGGCCTTTGACAGAAGCAGCTGAAAGAAGAAGAATACATGACAGCACTGGAAGCTTTTTTTCATTTGTATGTTTGTGCGTGGTGGTCCGCACCACAGCATTGAAGCTCAGCTGTTTGGGGATGATGCTGCTGCAGGACAGACAGTCTGTCTGACAGGTACTCTGCATTCCATCGCACAGGCAGAGCAGCAGCAGAACCAACGCAGTCCTCATGGTGGCGCTTGCGGCTGGAAAACACACAACAAACAAAAATGAAATGCAGAAAGCAAACATTCACTATTTGGCTGTGTGTGTGTCACAGTTTTCATTATGATGCTGGACATATCGACATGTTATGCCAAAATGAAAACCAGTGGAGGAGTGTTCAACATCTATGACATCACCAAAGATCAGATTCAGATCTGTGTGTTTGAGGTCAGCACCAACGTGTAAATAAATGCCACTATGTTAAAGAGGCTGAGGTGAGCATGAGGAGATACACACAGTGGATTGTCCTCTTGTTGGCTCACATAGACTGGAACAGTTGTGAATAGAGGAAATTGATTCTGTTTCACCAGTGTTTGGATCACTCAAATTATGACCCACAGCTTCTACATTTCCATCACACTCTTTGGATGTCCTCAGCTCTTCTAGATGCCACTGGCAGTGCCTGTAACACTAAGAGTGTTTAGAAAAAATGATTAATTATTATTCTTAAAAGCTTATTTGTTATGTGTCGGACGCAGCTCGGAGAACCGACCAGCGTTTGAAGGACCCAGTATGAAATAAGCAGAGCACGGTACAAAGGCTAACTGAATTTAATACATAACAGTGATCATAATAATAATAAAAGGTGCGGTCTGGCGTGGTGCGCTCCCAGCAGCGCTAATGGTCCGGAGCCAGAAGCTGTTTCGGACCCAAGGACCCCGCCGACACCCCCCAGGTGGCCGCAACAACCGAGTCTGTGAAAGAAGGAACCATTATGTGAGTCCACACTCTACACACAGAACACTTAAAGGTGTACAAACAGCAAACACTTCCTGGCTTGATTACTGATCAGCTTCCAACCTGCAGGCATGGAACATCCCGTTCACAAATCACCACCGCAGTGGAAGCTGATACATGACTAACATACAGCTCAATACAATAAGGTGTGAGGGACACCACATTTACTGACTGTATAACTGTTAGTCACAAAATCCAACGTACCTCAGGAAGTGTGCTGACGAGCGTGAGACCTCACCCTCTCCTCTTTCACAGACCGTGCATCAAACCTGGACATTCTCAGCGTCCGCTGCTGATGAGATGGCTCCCAAGACGACGATCTCACCCGTCTGGTCACAAGGTCGAGTCTCTGGCAAATGCACACTGTGCACTTCAGTCTTAAATGCCAACATACTCCAATCCCTCCAGATGCACCTCAGCTGTGAGTCCTGACGAGTCGCAGGTGATCAGGGTGAAGTCCTAACAGCCTCAGCAACACAGCCACTCAGTCCCAAATGCATGCCACCTGGGAGGAAACACAAAAGGCAAACAAACCAGCAGCCAGGCCCCCCCAGCCATACAACATTATTTGCCTCTAAAAAGACTTCAACTAGAACATTGAGGATGGTCTTCTCAGCTGCCATAGCTGTAAAGTTTGCAGAACACAAAAACACCATTCAACATAAAAACAGCTTCAGCCCTGACCATCTGTGAGTAGTTTTAATATATAAAGTGATAAAATGTTACAAACATGAGTGTGATTCACATCCGCTGTTGACGATTCTGTCACAGGGCTGCATATTCGCTGTTTTGTATTTGTGAATCTCACGCTGTCTCGCAGCCTGTGACTCACATGAGAGGTCGATTTCAGCAGAGTTCCAGTGTCAGGAGCTCAGCACTCACAGTGTAAGTACACCTCGTGAAGTAGGGACAATAACACAATGTTGAGGCACGGCAAAAGTCCATCACAGGTGCTACACCTCCTCTAGATAACCCTCTCAACTTGGGGGAATGTGTCATCATCATAATCGCCCGTGAACTCAATTTAATTTCAATTTATTTCATTTATATAGCGCCAAACCACAACAAAGTTGCCTCAAGGAGCTTCACACAAGTAAGGTCTAACCTTACCAACCCCTAGAGCAAGAACACAGGTGACAGTGGTAAGGAAAAACTCCCTCTGATGATTTGAGAAAGAAACCTCAAGCAGACCAGACTCAAAGCGGTGACCCTCTGCTTGGGTCATACTACCAAACTCACTAGATCAATGCCATCCACATCCTTGCTTTACCATTGTTTACATGCGCTTTGAGATGCTGGTGCAGCAGTGCATTCTGGGAAGCAAAGGAAGGCCGCCAGGGAGATTAACATTAAAGTACCGAATAGACAGATAAACAAATTTATGACTGTGATCTGTCTCAATGAAATAAAAACAAAGAATTATAAATAAATAAAATATATATATATTTCAATGCACAGTCACAATAGAATGGAAGGTAAATTTAAAGCTTTAACATTTTTATAGATTTGCAGCATCACAGTAACTCTCCACTGTGTATTATATTGTGAAAAAGACAAAAAAGACAACAAACATTTGACCTTCTTTTCGAACAAACAGCTCAGTTTAGGGAGTCTGACGTCAGCAACACAACTGGAGTTTTCATCTCATTAAACAACCTTGTTAGCTCCTTTAATCAACAGAGGCTTAAATTTGGAAGCTTTCAGCTTGAAACAGGCTGACAGCGGCGGCTCAGGGCGCGTCGCGACGTCCCGCTCCGTGGGCAGTCCTTAAAGCGACAGCAACAGTCCATAATCTCTCATCAGCCGTTAAAATTTTCACAGAAAACCAGCTGAATTTCTTGAATGATGTCCACTTCGATGTGCCTCACAGTTTTTGAAAAAATTTTGATCAAGCAAAGCGTCAGTCTCTCAGGAAGTTCTCAGACAAAGAGATTCCGATGGGAGGGGTGGACCACTCCTCACTCAAAGACTGCCCACAGGTGAATGACGTAACCGACAGGCGTGAAAAAACTCTTGCATGCCCACAAGGGTTCAAGCTTGTCTGATGTAATTGCATGTGATTCAAATCCATACAGTTTTTGAAAAAAATAAAAAGGTCCGATACTTTTCTAACAGACCTTGTATGTAAAAATAATAATAATAAAATAATAATCACAAAAAATGCACAAAATCCCAGTAATCAAAAAACAAAAAAAGACACAAAAATGCACAAAACCCTGACAATCAGACAACAGGGATTTAAAAAAAGCAACAAACACATTCCAGAAGCATATTGTTAGTCTGCCTTTCTGTCCCTCAACCATTTTTGATGTATGTTTGGGATCGTTGTGTTGGAACACCCAGTTGTAGTCCAGCTTCAAACATCTAGTTGTTGAATTGAAGTGATGTTGAAGAATTTGGAAGTAATTCTTCTTCATTATTTCGTCCACTTTGAGGAATGCACCAGTACCACTGGCAGGAAAACAGCCCCAGAGCATTATACTATGAAGCCCTGGTCCCACCGAATAATGAACGATGATTAATGAGCGACGTAGAATTTTTTTTTTTTTCGGTACAAGTGGAGTTATTCAACAAACGTGGGAGAGTAGTGGCTCTTAGAGGCTTTTAGAGGCAGAATACTCGGCTAACGAGGCTATAGATAGATAGATAGATAGATAGATAGATAGATAGATAGATAGACAGACAGACAGACAGACAGACAGACAGACAGACAGACAGACAGACAGACAGACAGATAGATAGATAGATAGATAGATAGATAGATAGATAGATAGATAGATAGATAGATAGATAGATAGATAGATAGATAGATAGATAGATAGATAGATAGATAGATAGATAGATAGATAGATAGATAGATAGATGTCTTCCATTAAACAGTCTAAGGCACCCGTTTCATTAACTCTGCATGAATAATGACATTTAATAATTCAGAAGCTCTTAAAGTAACTAAATCCACTCCAGGGGGCTACTTGATGCTTCCACATGGTTTAAAGAGCCATTAATCTTTGTGCGCATAAACTGACCCATAATGAAATCTGGCATAGACAACCAACAATGACATAAATCTATCTTGGTACTGTTATTTTTTTTAAAACATTACGTGTAAATAAAGGTGGAATTCTGACTGACTTAACGCACTCATTGTTTGGTCAAATAGAAGATGTGCAGTCGGAGGAAACTGAGTTTGTATTTTATTCACCAAAGTCGATGTGAAGGTCTGCCTGTGTTACTCAACATTTTTGTTGTGTTTGTTTAAATTTGCCAGATTGCAAGTTAAAATTACAAGGAAAAAAGAAATCTATTTTTCAATGCATTTGCTGAACAAATGGAAAAACAACTGAACATCACAACCATCTTCCTTATATGTGCAAATTGAGAGTGTCATGTTTTGACCCTGACCCGGCCCTGTGTCGTGTTTTAGTCCCTGTCTACATCTACTTTCCGCTCTTTGTCCTGCTGTCTGGCCCTGATATTTGATTTTCTGCTTTTTCCACTTTAGCCATACTTTAGCCACATGGTGAGCTCCGTGTTGTGTGGGCCACCAGAAAAGGAGGTACTGCTGGCCCAACACCAGAGGGCGCCCTGCCTGAAGGCGGGCTTCAGGCACCAGAGGGCGCAGTCACCTCTCAGGAGCAACCAGGAGCACCGGTATTGACAGCTGTCACACATCCCATCATCATCACCTCAACCCATAAAAGCCGGGCAGTGACTCCACCTCCCTGCCGAGAAATCAGCTTACCCGACAGGTAAACTTTCTCAGCCGTTTTGTGCCGTTCGCACAATTCTTGCTACTGAGTTTTGCAGTCGTAACCTTTGTATACTCGCAGCTTGGAGCTGGGTTTGTGGAAGTTGGAGGGAGTTGGCGTTCCCACTCCTCAGTTTCCTAACTTGCTAAGTATACTGTTGGTACTGCACGTTCTCAGCGTTCCTGTTTTCTGGGAGTGGTGGATTTTTCCCTCAGGAAGGAACTGTTTGCTGGGTGTTCACACACCCACCGTAACCTGTTTGTTCTTCCTGCCAGCAGTACCGGATCTGACAGCTGGAGGCAGTGGCACCTGGGGACTCAGGACTTGGCGGCTCCGGTGTGTTGCAGGTCTTAAACGCAGCATTTGTATTCAGTTGTGAACCTTTTCACAACATTAAATTGTTACCTTTTGGCATCTCCATTGTCCGTTCATTTACGCCCCCTGTTGTGGGTCCGTGTCATTCACTTTCCCAACACTACGTTCTAGTTTTGTTATAGTGTTTTATATTCTTGTGGTCCTCCTTTTGGTTTGTCACTTTATTTCCTAGTTTGCCCCTTTTGTTCACATTAGTATTTGTTAGTCTGTGGGGTTTTTCTGTACACTCCGGCCACATGCTGAGTTCTCCTCTTGTTTTGATCCAGTCTTTAATTTTCTGGTGTTCTATTTCTGCTTTTTCATTTGTTTCTCTCACATTTGTATTTTTGGTATCATTACTTCCTTATTGTTTCACGTTTGTTCTGTCACTCACTTTCCTCTCTTGCTGTTTTCGTCTGTCACGCCCACCTGTCACTCCACTGTCTTACCCAGCCACGCCTTCTTCCCTGCACCTGCATCTCATCACGCCCTGATTAACCTCTGCTTTTAAACCCCTTGTCTTCTTCCGTTCACTGCTAGTTCATTGTGCATTCTGCCCCGTTCCAAGCCTCCTGTATCCTGCCTTAGTCTGTGTTTTTTGCCGTTCTCGACCTCTGCTTGCCCTTGACCACGTTTTTGCCTGAGCCAGTTATCTTGCTTCTCCGTGCCTGAACCCGGCCTGTTTTTGACTCCGTTTTGTTTTGCAACCTCCTATGTATCTGTTTGCCCGTGCTGGAACTCTGCTTGTTTACTGACCACGCCTCCGCCTTACGACCGTTTGTACCGCCGCCTATCTGATTGTCATCCTGTGCACCGACCAAGCCTGTTTCTGATTAAACCTTTACCTCCATCTGAGTTATGAGTCTGCATTGGTGTCCACCTGCCTGCTGCGCCACGTCACCACAGTTCCTGACAAAGAGGGTCACAATGTGAAAAAATCTTTTTTAATTTACTTTTACACTTCAATTGCATTGCTATAAACTCATTTAGGGCTGAAACAAGTAATTTTGAAGAAATAATCGGACTTTTTGAGACCCGCCCACGTGCTGTGTATTACTGTTGGCCCTCTGTTTGGATGGTTAACACCCGCTTCTCTCCATTTAAAGCAACATCCACAGACGTGGTGTTTATAGGAGAGCTGAAAAAGTTTTTCTTCAGTTCAGTGGGACGACTCGTTGGACTGCCAATAGTAGACCACTCATATGACCTGGGTCCCAGCCTTGGCTCGAGATGTGACCAGCGTCCTGTCCAGGAGGAGTCATAGACAGGCATAGATTGGACCCCTATCAACACGGTGTCTACAGTTTGTGCCGAGCGGTTTTTAAAACTCGCTGAACGATGTCTTCTTGATGAAAAAGTATGTTAAATGGCTGCTTTACATTACTGAATGAAGCCTTTGTTTTTGTGTGTGACCAAATCCTGAATAAATCAAAGTTGCTGAGCTGTTCAGATGTAAACTATGGTCTGATTTATTGTTATTCAGGACACACACGTCCAGTCCACAGAACTTAAGCTGCTACCAACATTCATTTGACTGAATTCCACAGTAAATTCCTCCTGGCCTGAAGCCTGACTCAAAGCCGGATTATTCGCACATGGTTGACTGAAGCAGTGTGCCTCAGCTCTTTATTTTTAATGCCATTTAAATATAATCAGTGTTGTTAAAATGACTTCAGCTGGAGCCTTTCTTAATTTATCTCTAGTTTGCATGCAGTGCACTGTAATCCGACAAAGTATAAGGGAAAAATGTTCTTCTGTATCTCTTGATTATTAGTCCTGGATGTCACCGGACCAAAGTGAGAAAACCAAAATGTCATTTACGTATATGCAGAAGACTGAAATCTAATGAACAAATTTGGACTTCAAACTTCAAATCTCATGTGTACCAAATATGCAAATAATAAATTCCTTGTTCAAATATATTAAGAATGTGACTTTTCCTTCTATATTCCCTGCATCTTTATATTTCCACACTTTAGTTTCGTGGATGTGGCAAAGCACGGCATCAACGCATGCTCCCAGACTTGACTTGATGTTAGTTTGACGGCATTTACATAATTCTGTTTTTCCATAATTATTGCACCATAAAATGCATAACAGAATAAAGGCCTGATATTTACATGTGAGCACTTTAATTTCCTAAAAAGACAGGACCTTCAAGAAAACAAATATTGGGTAATTAAGCAGGCTGACAGTGTCAGCTAATTATGAAACCAGATTACAGCCTGCAGAAGCTGTCAAAGACAACTGTGATTGACAGTTTGTCCAGGCCCGCGCACGATCCATCACTCTCTTTATTCTAATGACAACTTCTTGTTTTAACATTACTAACGAGAGTGGCAGAGTGGTTACACATTCAGGATGGTAAATCTGTCTCATCTTATTTGAAAATATCAAATCTAATGAGAAAAATCTATTCAATTTGTCTCATAAGTCTCATCTGTAAGGTACACTGATTATTAATTTACCATCAGTTTGTTATTACTTGTCCTTTCTTCCACTCTGTTTGTTTCTGATACTTGTAATAATGTCTTTTTTTATATCACTCATGATACAAATTACTGCTGCTACCACATCTTTATGTGGCAGCTACTGCAGTTACAGTAACTGCCACATAAACAACACATTCAGTTTAACTGCAGTTATTTCCAATTATTGTCATCACAAAAACAACATGACACGAATCATTTAAAACATTTTTAGGAATATTTTAAACAAGATCAACTGTGGTGACTGCAGCCAATCTGCTCTGTGTCAGCTTGATCCCGTCAGATCTCGGAAGCTAAGCAGTGCGGGACCTGGTTAGTACTTGGATGGGAGACCTCTTTGGAACACCAGGGGCTGTGTGTGTTTCCCCAGGTTACACTGGAGTTGCAGTAAAGGGCATCCAGCTTGTGCCAAATACCAATCCGGATCTGGCTGTATCTGCTGTGCTGACCCCAAACACAAAACGGGAGCAACAGAATGGGCAACAACAACATCAGCTGTGGTGACTGTCATCGGAATGATCGGATTGGGGGAGCATGCGGCGGTGTTGCACATCGCAGAACCAACATGGGTCTTGATGAACAACCACCCTGCCAGGTAAGTGGTCCATCGCCACCTCTCCAAAGTAACCATCTAAGGCGGGCATGTCCCTGATCTCCAGCCACTGGAGTCCTCAACACTGAAGCTCCCGTCACACATAGGAAGAATGTGCAGGAACCAGGCCGACACAGCAAATATGGTCATAATCCAGTCTGTGTCAGAATGCATCCAGACTGGCTCGTGCACACCTGCAGGATGCAGCCCAAACATATTTTAGACAATGAGCCAATGACACAGACTGCTGTCAGATGCCACCAACATTGGCGCTGTCACTCACTCACTCACCCACACAATCAAATCTTCGCTCGTCCTCACATTCCCAGCGCTAAACTGACCTCTCATCAGGAGGAGGATGTGCTGGCAGGAGTGTGTATGTGTCTCACATGAAGGAGTGCGTGCATGTACGTGCGTAGAACAGGTGATCCAAACAGCATGCGAGTGTGTGGCCAGATGAAATGTCCACTCAACTGCGCACATGTTCATAATTGGCTGAACGAGCCGCTGCGTGTATGTGTGTTCATAAAGGCTGTGCCGGCCACTTCGCGTGCACATGTGAGGCGCATGTGCACACACATGTGCTCACGAGCACAAGAGCTGTCCATCCAGAGAGCACATAAAAAGGCTGACAACTGTCAGTGTCCGGTGAAAAATCCCTTTAGCTGTTTGATCAGTATATACTTGCATTGCTTGATTTTATTTGTCTGGCTGGACTCTGTAACTGCTGCTGAACGGTGCTGGCAGTGCACCAACTTCCCACATGTGCGCAATGTTCTTCATACGCAGCCAGGAAACTTTCTCTTCTCTTTTTTAAACTCTTTTTTTGTGGCCATTTAATTTGACACACATATTAACACAACTGCAGTTGGATTATCGGTGCAGGACGGCGTATCACATGGGCTTTATTTATACCAGAGGTGGATTATGCATTTGTCAGCTGATCAATGTTGCCAGCACACAGCGCAGCCGAGTGAAAGGGACTTGACCAGCTGTCTGCGCTGCACTGTGGAGCACAAGGTACCGAAGGTGAGTTAAATGTGATTTATGTTGCTATGGGCTGAGGAAACATTTCCACATCATCAACCTGATACAGATTTAGGAGGTGACATATACGTTATTACATATCAACATTTCCTTTGCCCTCCCTGGCCGGGGTCCAGTGGAGGTGGACAAACGTGGCATAATATGCCGGCAGGCTTTGCTGTGACCGATCAATCTCAGAGCTCAATCAACCACGATCAGATCGCTTCACATGCTGTTTTGATGCCATCAGAATATGTAGACTGCAATCAGATGATGCACAAACTGCACATAGACCACTGCAGATGTGCATCGCATCTCGATGGTGCCAAGAGTGTTTTGAACATGTGCAACACCCTCGGGCCAGCTGAGCGAATGGGACCAAATGTAGATGTTCACAGGCTGCTGTCCGTTGGTCTTCAGACCGCACATCAATATTTCCTGATTGTGGCCAAATGTGTCATTCTGACGCCATTCGGCCTCAATCGCCATATATGTGATGGGGGTATGAGGCACCTGTGTGCCAGATCATGTCCAGAGAAAAATACCACATGAACAAAATGTGGTAGCTGATTTTCCCTCACAATGTTGATGATCCTCTTCATTTGAGTCTCACTAAGTAACCATTCATTGAACACAAAGTCATTCCAGTGGGATCTAAGGATCCTCCAAAAAGACCAGGGCTCATATCCACGAAGCAATTCAGTGTCCTCTCACAGAGCTCCTAACTTAGCCTGAAATATCCTGGCAAGGTCTCCCACCCAAGAGGTGTCTGAGAGCGGCTCTGAGCAAGTAAGGGACAGAAACTCCTGGCTTTGTGAGGTCCGGGGTTGACCCCATTGCTAGGTATGACACAGTGCTCTAAGAGCTGTGACTGGTTGTCATGGAAAGGGGAGGAGAAATAAAAAAAACAAATGCACTCTGCCCTCCTAGTCATGAATGGACTGTAAGCTGAACTGCATGAAGACGTGTAATCCCGAGGATAACTTTGTTAAAATTAAATGAATTGTTACACAGCTTGAAAATGTATGAATGAACGTCATTCACATGCCGAATAACTTTATATTAAAAGTGTGCGTGCATGTGTGCATGTGTGAGTTTATTTAATATGTTCATTGTGAGCAGTGGTGGGTACAGATAACCAAAAAATTAACTTTGATAACAGATAATCAGATAACTGAAAAGTTATCTTTGATAAAGATAAACCGATAAACCACCCAAAAATGTATCGGAAGTTACAGATAACCGATAAACTACAGTATTGTCTCTGGTACATTTGCAACTACTAACAAACTGAATTTGAGTTTTAACACCACGATCGCTTCTGGTAGTATCAAAAGTGACAACAGACCCAAACAATGAACCCGCACTTCTGTCTTTGAACATATTGCCCCCTGCTGGAAGCTCTTGTTTACTACATGGCTTCCAGCACAGGCGCAAGCTGAGAGCAGCCACAAAGCCAGCTTTCTACCCAATCACAACTCTGGTCAGCAGAGGTCTTGGAAAATAAAGCCCTGCTGAGTTATGGTTTGGTGTATAAATAAAATAAATACTGATAGAATAACTCCATTAATGTCAATTCTGTCATTTGTACAAAGTTAAATATAACATATATGTTTTAATGTTGAATAATGCATTAATTCTGAAGTTTTGTAAAAACACAGACAGATCGTAAAGGATTCTGGGTAAAATGTGCCTCTTCTGCTAAACACTGATTAGTTCAGTCATTCATTAGGTAAACCAACACATTAATGTGATGTGTGTCGTGTGTTCGTGTTTACAGATAAATGTGCTTTTGTAAAATATTCCATTTTTTATTTGTAAAAACAGGCATTTTTACGGAGCCCTGGAAGTGTCATTACAAAATGTTTTGCATGTGGAGAGAATGTGCGCTCATTTTATTATATTGTGCGCTCATTTTGTTATATTGTGCACACATTTTATGATGTGTGCATGTTTTATGATGTTGTGCACACGTTTTATTATATTGTAAAACGTGCACTCAATATTGTCTTGCCACATAAATGTTGGCTATTCACCCTATTGACGTTTCAAATCCCGTAAAACCTCGGAGAGGTCACCACGCTTCGAGATCTCAGTAACACTGAGAACTGCATTGAGACCCTCTGATCACGCTGCACTTGAACCGCTGCACACGGACAACACCATTAACATCGCAACATAAAACTATTTTTATATTGTTCTAAAACTCTCATGAATATATTTTCTGGGTTTTTAGCCGTTATTATTGCGTTTGTTTTATGTAAACATGGGAGAATCACAGGCTGTCTCTCCGTTATTTTCAATGGGAGCTGCTGTGAGCTACGCTCGCTTCCTGATCATGTCGTTCTGGGGGAAACATTTAACATCTTGATTATTGTTCTTTACAACACTGTTTGTCCTCTTTGTTTGAGACTAATATAATATGTCTGAAATTTGGTTTGTGTTTATTAAATTCCACGCAGATTAAATGTAACAGACACAGATTATTTGTTATAATTGTTTTAGCAAGTTTTCAGGGTATCATGCAGCAGTCTCTTATTAACATGACGAAAAGCATAAAAAATTACATTTTTGTTGTATAATATTAATTTACAACTGTCATCATGTTGATTCTCTATATGTTGTTTGACTGCAGCGACTCTCTGGCATGCAAGGGATTATGGGATACGTCAATAGGGTGAATGAACACTACTGGCCAGTAGATGGCAGTAGAGACCTTCGAAAACTTGCCAAAACAAAATTCCAGATAATCTGTGTCTGCTACATTTAAGATGTGTGGAATTTAATAAATGCAGACACAATAACAACATCTATAAACCCAGAGAATATATTCACAAGAGTTTTAGGCACTAGAGTTTAATGCTGTTGTCCGTAGAGCCTGATCAGTGTTTCAAATGCATTTCTCATGTCGGGAACGTACTGAGATTACCCTATCCTACCCATAATGCACTGCTGGACACAGCATATATCCACACTAAAACCTTAAAAATTAGTGCATTAGTTTAAAACTAAAACATATATCTGATATTTTCACTTTATAAAACTTCAGACATGACATTAATTTAAATAACTTGTCTGAAATTAGTTTGGTTAAAAGTTGAGCCATAAGATAAAAATGTATGCCTCTGGATGACTTGGGTGATATTGCCCGCGTTTCAGTATGGGGTTAAGAGAAATTATTATTTTTTTTTTTTTGTGGGACCAGTTCGCCTTTGTCTGTGGAGGATAGAGCGGTTTCTTCTTAAAGCAGCTCTTCTCTGTTTAGCAGAGGGTAGAATTGCACATCAGCCACGAAACATTTAGCAGGTAGGTGCTCAACTGATTTTAAGTTTTATAAATATTTGAAGATGTTCAGCTTTATTTACTACGTTATCAGTCTAAAAAGTATCAGACAAAAATTTATCGCAAGATAATTAGTCCGATAATGGATTTTTAAAGTTATCTAAAAAGATCATCCGATAATGAAAACATTATCTTCAATAATTATCGGTTATCGGATTATCAGAACTGTGCCCACCACTGATTGTGAGTACATATAATAATTGTAAATACGTTAAAATACATGCATGACACAACAAAGTGAAAACACTTATTTCCACTGTGGGCTATTTAAAATCAAATGACAAAATAGATGTAAAAAGAAAATAAATGAATAATAAAATGAAAGAAAATAATATTAATAATACCAATATTAACAGTAATAATCATAATAATAATCATAATAAAAACAATGATAATATTAACAGTGTGTATATGATAACAAGAACCTAAACAATTTATTAATTCATGAAGACAGTAAATTAACATAAAATAATTAAGTTGATCAAGCCGGTAGCGTGTTACTGACTCACTGTCATCCTACATACGGAGAATGTCTCTGCTTTCTCTTTGTCTTTTCTGACATTTTCTCTGCTTAAGATGCTCTTAGGCTTCTTAAAAGTTCCCCTCTCTGCTCTTACCAGTTTAGCACCATAGGAGCTCTCTTAAAACCTAAAGAGCTTTGTGGACAACTTTCATCTTACCAAGGGAAAATTCTAAGAAATGACTAAGAATTTGAAGAATTGTAAGATTTTTCTTAGAATAACGTCACTAGGAGCTATTTTTAACTTTGGGTTGCTTCGTGGATATGGACCCTGGAACCAGAGATATCCAACTGTTCCCTTAGGCCACTGGTTAGAGTCCAAATCTGACAACCATACAGTAAGACACGAAGCACCAGGACCCCAAAGACTTTTGTTCTCCTGAAAAAATATCAGCGTCACCAAACACCTGTGACCTTTGTCCTCATGACTCCATAAGATCTTCCCAGGTGTCTCCTGATGTCAAAGCATGACAACCCCAAAGCACAAACATCACTGACAATTAGCTGAATTACTTGTGATCCAGGCCAATCACAAACCCAGACACTCTGATTCGTCACTCAGCTTCTCAGAGTATCCATTTTGCTTTGTCCATGAAGTCAAGCTCAGTAAACCTTTCCTCACCAATAAAAGTATTCAAACTGCTGGTTTCCACAACCTGACCCAACGCCCAGTCCAGCCCACTGTCCATGCAAGCACTCAACAGTGTAGGAGCCAGAACACTTCCCTGATAAATGCAACAATTAGTATCAGCACTTGTATCTGTGTATAGGCCAGCTACAATGTCCAGAAACTTCTTGGAAATCCCACAAATTCTCAGAATATCCCAGAGAGCAGCCCAGTGACCACAATCAAACTCTTTAAAAAAAAAATAAAAATGAATATATGCTGCAAGGCATCACTGGCAAAGTCTAATTTGCATTCAGTAAGTACTTGCAGTTCTTGGATGGTGATATTCATCAATTTTTTGGGTGTTAAGCCAGACTGTTTCAAACACTAATCAGGAAATAGCTGGAACTGACTCATGTTAAGAATAATCCTTGCAAGCATGTTTCCTGGCACAGAGATCACTGTAATAGCCCTGCGCTTATTACAGTACATACGACTTCTGAAAGGGGGTTCTCCCATACCAGTAGTGTCTCAGACTGACAAAGCCACCTGTTTGGGTCACAAAACATTTCCCAGCTAAACAAGATGTTGAGCTGCCTCGACTAAACTTCAGGAAGCTTCTGATCTTCAACTAGATGACTGAGAACCTAAACACAGAACTGCTTAAATTAGCCACCGTGACATCTATCAGGATGGAGCCATCATCCACCATAATGAGGTGTAAGTTTGGATGAACGAAGTGCTTTGCTTGCTGCACACTTATATCTGCAAATATATGATTTAGTAATTCAAGCTTTCAGCCAGAGACGTTCAACCATAAACAGTCAACAAGTGAGTGCCACAATCTGTAAGCAACTGCCATCATATAAAATCAGTTTCAGCAAAACATTTGCCTCAATGTTCCTTGAAGGAGTGGATCCAAAAAAGCCTCCTATCAATAGGTGGGTGCGGGTTCACCTGCATCTGTCTGGCTGACGGATAGGATCTTCCTCCGCCTGCAGGAGCAGAGTGTAAAAACACAGCCGTCAGATTGGAGAAATTTGTCTTCACGCTGCCGTTGTGAACTGGTGAATGACTTCACGCTGTTTGACTCCTTTGTAGCAGATGAAATAAAAATGTATTATATGGGTTTTTTATTTCTATCATGTCAGGAGGGTAAAAGTCATTTGAAGAATAAAAATACAAGCTACAAGGACATTATTCTTACAACAACAATCTACTAAAACAAACTGTTTTCAGTCTTTCTTGCTTTATAGTGTATGTAAAATAAACAAATAATCATAAACAGCTGCCAGAAGAAGATCACAATTATTATTATATCTTATTTTTCCCATAATTATAGTACAACAAAAGCACTGTACAAACACAATTTAGAACATCTGAAACTGGCTAAACAAACAACAAATCAAAAGTTCACCAACAAAACAAGACATTTAATGTGTATTTTACATGAAATAAAATAATTATTAGAATTATTATAATCATTATGAGTCTTCCTTGTCCTGAGCAAGAAAGAATGTTTTGTTGCTGACAAATATATATATATATATATATATATATATACATATATATATACGAGGGCTGTCCATAAAGTATAGGTCCTTTTTATTTTTTTCAAAAACTATATGGATTTCATTCATATTTTTTTACGTCAGACACGCATGAACCCTCGTGCGCATGCGTGAGTTTTTCCACGCCTGTCGGTGACGTCATTCGCCTGTGATCACTCCTTGTGGGAGGAGTCGTCCAGCCCCTCGTCGGAATTCCTTTGTCTGAGAAGTTGCTGAGAGACTGGCACTTTGTTTGATCAAAATTTTTTCTAAACCTGTGAGACACATCGAAGTGGACATGGTTCGAAAAATTAAGCTGGTTTTCAGTGAAAATTTTAACGGCTGATGAGAGATTTTGAGGTGACACTGTCGCTTTAAGGACTTCCCACAGTGCGAGACATCGCTCAGCGCTCTCAGGCGGCGTCATCAGCCTGTTTCAAGCTGAAAACCTCCACATTTCAGGCTCTATTGATCCAGGACGTCGTGAGAGAACAGAGAAGTTTCAGAAGAAGTCGGTTTCAGCATTTTATCCGGATATTCCACTGTTAAAGGAGATTTTTTTAATGAAAGACGTGCGGACGGGTCCGCGCATCGGGACGCAGCCGACGCGGTGCGGCGGCACAGGAAAAACACCTCTGTGTTGATAACCATTTGGCTTTCAGTGGAGTGAGTATATGAGAAATTGTTTAACAGCTGGACATGTTCCAACTTGTCTTTAAGGCTTCCAACAGAGGTGTTTTTCCTGTGGCGGAGTGTCGCGGCGGCTACGAGCCGACGCACGGACCCATCCGCACGTCTTTCATTAAAAAAATCTCCTTTAACAGTGGAATATCCGGATAAAATGCTGAAACCGACTTCTTCTGAAACTTCTGTTCTCTCACGACGTCCTGGATCAATAGAGCCTGAAATGTGGAGGTTTTCAGCTTGAAACAGGCTGATGACGCCGCCTGAGAGCGCTACACGATGTCTCGCACTGTGGGAAGTCCTTAAAGCGACAGAATCACCTCAAAATCTCTCCCACAAGGAGTGATCACAGGCGAATGACGTCACCGACAGGCGTGGAAAAACTCACGCATGCGCACGAGGGTTCAAGCATGTCTGACGTAAAAACATATGAATGAAATCCATATAGTTTTTGAAAAAAATAAAAAGGACCTATACTTTAAGGACAGACCTCGTATATATATATATATATATATATATATATATATATATATATATATATATATATATATATATATATATATATATATATATGATCTGTTGCCACCCTCACCATTTTGTTTTTTCTTTAAAAAGCAGTGAGAACATAAAAATGCAGAGCATTCAACAGGTTAAATATAATATGAGTAGCCGATTACAAGCCTCGGAGCAGGTTTGATTCAGAGGCTGAAATGACAACTTCATCTTCACTAACAAAGCTATCACCTCCCACTTATCCCGGATTCCAGAAAACTGTTAGGGTGCGACTAAAGATGCCTCAAGAATAGACAGCTGCTACTACTACAATACTACTATGCTACTGCTACTGTTACTTGCAGAAATGAAGAGGTAAAAAGTTCAAAGGAAAAAGAAGAGAATAGAAAAGTATGACACCAATCTTCATCATCACCGATGATGAAGCGACACAAAAGTGTCTCTCCCATTAACTACGAGTACAACTACAACTATTAAAGTGCTCAACAGCCTAAGTCACTTCCCGTATTTCAAAGTATGTGTGCCAAGTTTGGCTTAATTCTACAGCCCAAAAGTATCTCTCCCCTTAACTACTACTACTATTACTACTACTACTGAAGTGTTCAATTGCCTTTGTCAGTTCCCATATGTCAAAGTATACATGCGCCATGTTTGGCTCAATTCTGAGGTGCCGTTTGGAAAGGAGAGGGACACACACACACACACACACACACACACACACACACACACACACACACACACACACACACACACACACACACACACACACACACACACACACACACAGTTGTCTCTTAGTATATAGAAGCTCTTCATATTTCAGTCAAGAGCCACCAACAGAATTTTCTGATGATTTTTACAAAGTATATACGAGGGCTGTCAATAAAGTATAGGTCCTTTTTATTTTTTTTCAAAAACTATATGGATTTCATTCAGTGCAGGGGTGGTGGCCAAGTGGTTAATGTGCTTGGTTTCAGTTCGGAAGGTTCTGGGTTCAAATCCCACCCCTGCCACATTTCTCCATATAATGTGGAGTTGCGTCAGGAAGGGCATGTGGAGGTTTTCAGCTTGAAACAGGCTGACGACGGCGCCTGGAAGCGCTGCACAACGTCTCGCACCGTGGGAAGTCCTTAAAGCGACAGTATCACCTCAAAATCTCTCATCAGCCGTTAAAATTTTCACCGAAAACCAGCTTAATTTTTTGAACCGTGTCCATTTCGATGTGTCTCACAGGTTTAGAAAAAATTTTGATCAAACAAAGCACCAGTCTCTCAGCAACTTCTCAGACAAAGGAATTCCGACGAGGGGCTGGAAGACTCCTCCCACAAGGAGTGCTCACAGGTGAATGACGTCACCGACAGGCGTGGAAAAACTCACACATGCGCACGAGGGTTCAAGCATGTCTGACGTAAAAACATATGAATGAAATCCATATAGTTTTTGAAAATAAAAAGGACCTATACTTTATTGACAGACCTCGTATTTGTTACTTATTGAGAAGATAATGGCTCTAGAGTTCTCTAAACTGCAACCACAGGATGACAATGAAACCTACATCATCAGTGTCAGTGAAGCCTTCAGCCAATCAGGGAAAATCAGCTGCAGGGTCTGACTGCAGGGGGATGATTCCTGCCGGGTTTTAAGGTCATGTGACAGGGAGAGAGTCAGACGGAAGATCTGACTGACATGCAGTCGGTTTGGTCTACAATGCATTAAGTTCAGGCAGTGGCTTGCGATGCAGCATGGTGCCGTAAGAAGTAAAATGCACCCAATATACCCTCTGTGAAGACTAGTCTGATGTTACCTTGGGGAGGGAAACGGGGTTGTGAGCAATCATTAAGTGGAAATAGAGGGGTTTTATCCCTTTATAGAAGGAAATGCTTCCTGTGGTGCCTCATAATTTCAGACATCGTCAAACCAGATTTTTTTTTTTTTTCCCACTGACATGAATTATTAAATGCAATTCAATGAATGTTATTTACATTTCTTCTTGGTGGTAATTACTGAAGCAGATTACACTTAGTGAAGCAGATAATGGAAAAATCATGCATTTGGTGGTACAAGAAGCAAATTTGGCATGGTGATTCTCATGATATCACTTGACAATTGAAAGATGGCAGCCAGTTTCCAAGATGGCCACCAAAATGACCTATCGAAAATCAATTTTTGCATAGAAATGCTCCTATTTGATCAATTAAAACGATATTGATGTCAAATTCCATTTAGTTCTATTAGATTTTATTTGCTGCTTATGGTATTTATTAGCTTCAGTGAAGCCTTCAGCCAATCAGGGAAAATCAGCTGCACGGTCTGACTGCAGGGGGATGATTCCTGCCTAATTACAGTGAAATTTATTAGATTTAGTATTAATGGGTTCCACCCAGCATGTTTTGAAAGTGTTCTGTTGATCACTTGTTTTCATGTTTAATTTTTTGAAAGTGTTCTGTTGAAACTACTGCATGTAGGCCTATTAAAAGGTGTTAATTGAAGAATATATTGTGTTGTAATTTTTTATATCTGCAGTCAACATCAACAGTGGCAAAGGGCAATTTATGCTACTAGGAGTGTCATATTGTTGTGGGAACATGAAAAATTAAATCCAGCATGTCTGAAAACCTACAATTTGACACAAGATCACGCAAATTAAAGCTGCGTTTACACATAGGCAGGATGAGTTATGAATGTCATATTTGTATCATTCTTGGCACATTCCTGAGATTCTTAACGTGACTTAACGCATAAGAATAGGTTTCTTAACTGTGCATGTTTTAGCATGATATTCGTGATTTTTGTGGAGCATGTTTTTGGCTATCAAAAAATCTCATTCCAAAATGGATGAAATTAAGTTTTTTCCTCAAAATTCTACATACAATACTCCATAATGGAAAAAAGTGGGTTTTTGTGTTTGTTTGTTTGTTTTAGATTTTTGCAATTAAAAAACAACTAAGGAATCACATGTACAGAAGTATTCACAGCCTTTACTATGAAGCTCAAAATTGAGCTCAGGTGCATCCTGTTTCCATTGATCATCCTTGAGATGTTTCTACAGTTTAATTGGAGTCCACCTGAGGTAAATTCAGTTGATTGGACATGAAACCAAACATGAAGGCAAAGGAATTGTCTGTGGACCTCCGAGACAGGATTGTCTCAAGTCACAAATCTGGGGAAGGGTACAGAAACATTTTCTGCTGCTTTTAAGGTCTCACTGAACACAGTGGCCTCCATCATCCATAAATAGAAGAAGTGTGGATCGATCAGGACTCTTCCTAGAGCTGGCCACCCGTCTAAACTGGGCAATCGGGGGAGAAGGGCCAGGTTTGTGTCTATGAGTGCAGTGCTCTAGTTTTGAGCTAAAACTAATCACTTACTGAAGTCATTGATGAAGCAGCACAAAGAGAAATGTGGTCATTTGTCCCCAAACACATATTTGTTGTGTACAGAAACTGAATTTAAGGGAGTAACCATGGAACTTTAATTTTAAAGCTACAAAATAAAAATATTCAATGTTTCGCAGATTTATCTGATGTTTTTTTTATGTTTGACAAAAACATACAGATGGCTGTGATTGAGCCCTCTAACCTGGATTCATAGCATCAAATAAAGCAACAGAAATCTGGAGTTCTCATGATGCAAACACGGGGAGAACATGCAAACTCCACACAGAAAGCAGTGGGTCAAGAGAGAACCTGGAACCTTCAACAGATGCTGTGCTGCCTGGATCTCATCTGATTTTTGTCATGAAAACAAAATTATAGTTTCAGGATATATTTTTCCCTGTAGAAAGAAAAGGAAATGCAAACAAATGGAGTATCCAGGGTCAAAGGTCAAATTGTTTCATCTGTCTAGTCTCAGGATCTTACCTGTGTTGGCTGAGATTTTGGCTCCTCGGGTGGATGTGGAGGTGGTTGGTGTCCGTTTCCTTGCTTCAGTCTCTGTGTGGTTTTCTGGCTACGTGGAGTCTGAATGCAGCTGCTCTTATAGAAACTCACCCCTTCCCTGCACCTCCTCCTTTCAAAACTCCTGTCATCACCAGGAGAACGCAAAGCAGGGAGGCGAAATAAGAGAAGAATAAAATGGATAGATGGAGGGAGGGAAGAGGAGGCGGGGGAGGAGTGAGCAGTGGGAGAAAACTGAGAATGTGTGAAGGAAAGAAAAGGTGGAGGCAGGAGAGGAAGACAAGAGAAAAGGATGGAGAGAGTGCAAAGGAGGAGAGAAGGAAAGGATATGGGAGAGAAATAAAGCAGCTCAGGCACAAAAGGAGGGATGTCTGTGGAAGAGTGAGCAATAAAGAGACGTATAAAGATGAGCAAGACAGAAGAAAGGATAGGGTTTGAAAGAAAACTATCCATCTATCTATCTATTGGTAGGTCTGGTTGTAGAAGCAAGAGAGGAGTTTTTGAGAGGTTCCACTGATCCCCTCAGTTCTCTCACTAACATTTCATGGTTCACAGTTAACTGATCAGAGACTCAAAATTAGTTTTCACCTCTATGGAAGAGTACCATGCATCCAGAAAGTATTCACAGCACGTTACTTTTTCATATTTTGTTATGTTGCAGCCTTATTCCAGAATGGATGAAATTCATTTTTTTTTCCTCAAAATTCTACACACAATACCCCATAATGATAATGTGAAAAAAACTTTTTTTTGCAAATTTATAAAAAAAACAAAACAATCACATATACGCAAGTATTCACAGCCTTTGCCATGAAGCTCAAAATTGAGCTCAGATACATCCTGTTTCCACTGATCTTCTTTGAGATGTTTCTACAGCTAGAACTACCAGAGTGGTGCCAAATGGCACTTATTCCTTTAAATCCCAAGGTGGTGCCAAATGGCGGCTGTGAACAGCCCAGCTTGTCACCAGTGTTATGTAAATGAGGCCGTTACACTCTACTCAGCGGGGGTTAGGGAGAAGGACAGGAAGGAATGCCAAAGTGCTTTACAGTAAAAAAGACCCACTCCTCAAAAGGACCAGATAGTCTGAGCCATGTCAGTCAGGTTGTAAAACACAGCGACTGGCCAACGCCATGTTCCTGAATGTACAGTGTACTTTCGCACAACCCACAACCCTTATTTGGAGTAAGCGGTTGAAGATGAGTGAATGATGAGTGAAATAATAAACAGGAAAACTTGACTAATTAACATGGATGAGGAATGCCAGATAATATAAACCCTACACAAGAATACAATACACAGGAGATGACACTAGAAATATAAACCCAGATATCATAAATTAAGCACCAGAAGCGTGAACCACGACAGGAGCAGTGGTAATTTGAAGTCATGGTGTTTAAGTTGACTTTTTAAAATTACTTTGACAACATACTACATCAATTCTGTTGTGAATAAGCAACCTACAGCCAAGCTCTGTTTGGTCAGAAGCAGAACAGAATTTTATTATTTGTCCAGACAGTTTAATTTCATTTTTAGCAAGCCAGAAAATTATATTTCCAGAGGTATATTAGCTCCTGTCTGATCTGGATACTGCATCCTTGTCGGTGAACTTCATGCTGCTTGTTCCTGCTTTGGGGTCCCACTACACAACCCTTACAGAAACATTTTAGTTTATATGTAATTTTTATGTCACTTTCTAAGATATCTGAGAAAAAGTATTGACCTTTTTCACAATATTGTAATTGTTGTGAGATGCACTTATATATATGTATATATGTATATATATATATATATATATATATATATATATATATATATATATATATATATATATATATATACACACATATATATACACTCAACAAAAATATAAACGCAACAGTTTTGGTTTTGCTCCCATTTTGTATGAGATGAACTCAAAGATCTAAAACTTTTTCCACATACACAATATCACCATTTCCCTCAAATATTGTTCACAAACCAGTCTAAATCTGTGATAGTGAGCACTTCTCCTTTGCTGAGATAATCCATCCCACCTCACAGGTGTGCCATATCAAGATGCTGATTAGACACCATGATTAGTGCACAGGTGTGCCTTAGACTGCCCACAATAAAAGGCCACTCTGAAAGGTGCAGTTTTATCACACAGCACAATGCCACAGATGTTGCAAGATTTGAGGGAGCGTGCAATTGGCATGCTGACAGCAGGAATGTCAACCAGAGCTGTTGCTCGTGTATTGAATGTTCATTTCTCTACCATAAGCCCTCTCCAACGGCGTTTCAGAGACTTTGGCACTACATCCAACCAGCCTCACAACCGCAGACCACGTGTAAACCACACCAGCCCAGGACCTCCACATCCAGCATGTTCACCTCCAAGATCGTCTGAGACCAGCCACTCGGACAGCTGCTGAAACAATCAGTTTGCATAACCAAAGAATTTCTGCACAAACTGTCAGAAACCGTCTCAGGGAAGCTCATCTGCATGCTCGTCGCCTCATCGGGGTCTCGACCTGACTCCAGTTCGTTGTCGTAACCGACTTGAGTGGGCAAATGCTCACATTGGCACGTTGGAGAGGTGTTCTCTTCACGGATGAATCCCGGTTCACACTGTCCAGGGCAGATGGCAGACAGCGTGTGTGGCGTCGTGTGGGTGAGCGGTTTTCTGATGTCAATGTTGTGGATCGAGTGGCCCATGGTGGCGGTGGGGTTATGGTATGGGCAGGCGTCTGTTATGGATGAAGAACACAGGTGCATTTTATTGATGGCATTTTGAATGCACAGAGATACCGTGACGAGATCCTGAGGCACATTGTTGTGCCATACATTCAAGAACATCACCTCATGTTGCAGCAGGATAATGCACGGCCCCATATTGCAAGGATCTGTACACAATTCTTGGAAGCTGAAAATGTCCCAGTTCTTGCATGGCCGGCATACTCACTGGACATGTCACCCATTGAGCATGTTTGGGATGCTCTGGACCGGCGTATACGACAGCGTGTACCAGTTCCTGCCAATATCCAGCAACTTCACACAGCCATTGAAGAGGAGTGGACCAACATTCCACAGGCCACAATTGACAACCTGATCAACTCTATGCGAAGGAGATGTGTTGCACTGCATGAGGCAAATGGTGGTCACACCAGATACTGACTGGTATCCCCACCAATAAAACAAAACTGCACCTTTCAGAGTGGCCTTTTATTGTGGGCAGTCTAAGGCACACCTGTGCACTAATCATGGTGTCTAATCAGCATCTTGATATGGCACACCTGTGAGGTGGGATGGATTATCTCAGCAATGGAGAAGTGCTCACTATCACAGATTTAGACTGGTTTTTGAACAATATTGAGGGAAATGGTGATATTGTGTATGTGGAAAAAGTTTTAGATCTTTGAGTTCATCTCATACAAAATGGGAGCAAAACCAAAAGTGTTGCGTTTATATTTTTGTTGAGTGTATATTAAAAAGCAGTTAGCTTCATACATTCGTGGACATCAAAGTAAATTATTATTATTATTATTATTATTTACATGTATTTAACCAGGAAAGTCTCACTGAGATTAAAAATTTCTTTTGCAAGGGAGTCCTCACCAAGAGGCAGAAAAAGTTACACTACAATTCGAATTAAATTCACACAATTAAAATAAAAAAGATGAACAAAAACAGTTACAATTTAAAGAGGTCGTCTCAAGTGCTCTCACTCTGGACTTAAATGTGCTCAATGAAATAAGTTCAGTTAATTACCAGTCTTTTTGTAACTTGATCCATGTAGACGAGCCATTTTTCCCAGTTCTGTGTAGGCAAATGGAAGAGAGAGCAACAAATGATCATTTGAAGGCAAAAAAAAAAAAAAAAAAAAAGAATCAACACTATCCTTTTGTTTTTTCATCAGACCAAATTTTACCCCATTTTTGGTCAATTCAAAATTTGATGTCAAAACATCCAGAGAATCCATTACATTAAAGCCTTGGTCCCACCGAATAATGAAGGCTGAAGAAGGAGCCATGCATGGGTGTGGGGTGATTATTTGAAGAATGACCCACGTTTTCATCTTAACACATATCCACTATGAAGGTGCCACTATGTGCCTCTCTGTACCCCGCATGTGCCGCGTAGCAGCCTCTAGTGAGCCACGACCACCTGTCATTACAGCCTCGAATGGCTCGCATCAGCCACACTAAGCCATGTAGTGCCATGATAGCGCCATGATAACGCCATGTTGGCGCACGTTTAGGAATGAGTTTGGTCCAAATCTCCAGCCCTCCCACACCTGGTCCCTTTAAAGTGTGGGTTTTCAATTCACAGATTCACAGCAGCATTTAAAGATGTCCCTTTTTTTTTTTTAACATAGTCCAAAAATAGACACTCCATCACAGTTCCGCAGTTGTGCGCTGTGCACCAGGCTGCAGTCCACCTGTAATGCACCAGACCAGCTAGACCCGAACCACGGGTTCCTGGAGAGCCGCCTCTGTGCTCCTCGCTGGCTCCGCAGCTCTCTGGCTTTTTTTTTTTTTTTTTTTTTGCGGCTTTTAAACACACAAAACTTTATGTTTGTCCATTTTTTTCTGCAAAATCGCTCTTTTGCGCGCGTGCTGCTGTTGTTCTTTCATGGACAGCCGCCTCTCTGCTCTTTCTGGCTTCCGTTCCATCCGTGGCTTGCTGGCTTTATTTTTTCCCTGGCTTTAAGCACAATCAGTTTTACAGCGTGATTCCACTTTTGACTTTGTGTTTGTCTGTTCATTTCTGCAAAAGCGCTCTTTTGCGCGCGGTGCCGTTCTGCATACAGAATGAGGTGGCCGTTTTATTATATACACCTGTGGATCATTTTCAATATATATATTTCTTTATTTCTTCAGCAGCTTACAAGTCACCATGATATAACTTTTAACTTTGTGTTACGTCTTCAAAATCGGTCTTTTGCATGCTCTCCACCTGTGTTGCTGCACAGCTTCTGCTCTTAGCTGCTCCACTGGAGTTATTATCTTCCATGGCTTTAAACACACATCCACTTTCACGCAGTCACCCAAATTTTAACTTTGTGTTCGTCCAATATTGACTGAAATATCACTCTTTTGTGAGCTGGCGTTCTGCCTAATTGCTCGTTTGAAGCGTGATGATGAGTCACTGCCTCAGTGCGCACACACAGCAGAGCTCATGTGATACATTAATTCCAGAAGTGATTACAGGTATTTTCGGCATCCAAGGTTTGACAGAAAATGATTAATCCGCTACAAAATAATTATTTTATATAGAGTCCAGCGCACAGAGCAGGTGGAATTTGGTGCGCAAAGAGGAGACCCGCTCCAAAAATAGCCTCTCAGGTCCTGTCTCAGTGCGCACACACAGTGATCCATTAACAAGATATTAAATCAGCATACTTTTACATACAACAGAAATCAACATACAGACATACTTTTATAGCAAGGAACTGTTTTATCAAGCTATAAAAAACATTAAAAATAATTACCTTAAGCTGTTCAAAATACATCCCACATGGAGCAGGAAAGAGGAAAAAGTGTCCAGATGAAACAGTCCTCTGTGATGCCAGAAGTGATTAGAAGTGTTTTCAACATCCAAGGTTTGGTAGAAAATGATAATCCCACTACAAATATATAGAGTCCAGCGCACAGAGCAGGTGCAATTGTGTGCGCAAGAGGACAGTCGCTCCAAAAATAGCCTCTCAGGTCCTGCGAAGGTGCCAGGCGCACGGATAATGGACTTTTTGCAGACTCGTAAGCACCACGCAAATGCCTCTAAGCCGTTTGCAGTAACTCGAACACAAACTGCGCCACGCTGTTGTGCTAAATTTTGAAACATCTTGAAATTAGCGCCACGCTCAGAGAGGAGCCTCGTTAACTGAAGATAATGCCTCTAAGAGCCACTCTGAGTCACTATAATGCCACGATAGCTCACGAAACAAAAAAACAGGATGTGTGGCTCCTTCTTCACTCCTTCTTCACTCGGTGGGACCGAGGCTTAAGGCTCAAACTGCTGGTGACTCTGGTGCTGGCACATTCCAATCTAATGGCTGCATTCACATAAGAAAAGGTGGCCTAATGAGTTGTAAATTACCCCAGCCGGTGCCATTGGCACCCTCCAGTAGAAAAAGGAGTAGTTGAGAAAAGGCTGGCACCGACTAGGTAAAGGTCCCACAGTTGACAGTGTATGTCAGAGCACAAACCAAAGATGAAGTCAAAGTCTGTAGACCTCCGAGACAGGATTGTCTCGAGGCACAAACCTGGGGAAGGGTACGGAAATATTTCTGCTGCTTTTAAGGTCCCAATGAGCACAGTGGCCTCCATCATCTGTAAATGGAAGAAGTTCAGATCCACCAGGACTCTTCCTTGAGCTGGCCGCCTGTCTAAAGTCAGCAATGGGCGATCATCAGGGAGGTGACCAAGAACAATCCACCAATCAGGCTTGTATGGTAGAGTGGCCAGATGAAAGCCAATTTTTAGTAAAAAGGCACATGGTAGCCCACCTGAAATTTGCCAAAAGGCACCCGAAGGGCTCTCAGACCATGAGAAACTAAATTCTGTCTGATGATTGGGTCTGATGAGACAAAGATTGAACTCTTTGAGGGACTGGGGCGACTGTTCATCTTTCAGCAGGACAATGATCCTAAGCACACAGCCAAGATATCAGAGAAGTTGCTTCAGGACAACTCTGTGAATGTCCTTGAGTGACCCAGCCAGAGCTCAGACCTGAATCTGATTGAACATTTCTGGATAGATGGCAGGAACTGGGAATTTGGCAGCATTTGGCAAGTGACATGGTTTTGTGTCTAAATCAACAGTCAATCAATCAATCAATCAATCAGAAACAATTTTTACATTTTAACAGCGTCTGCAGGATGGTGTGCGTGTGCGCATTCATGAGCTTTTGACCAGAGTGGAAGTTAGCTTTGAGTTAGTGTAGAACAGAACACATCAAATCTAGCCTTGCATCTCTGATGTGCCTTCTGGCAAATCGGAGCTGAACTTTCAGGTCTTCTTTTTTATATATATATAAAATCCTTCTCTGTGGCAATAACTTTTTCACACCACTGTATGTACATGAGCTGTTACCATGTACACACAAAATGGTCTTGTTTATTTTTAAAATTCTAGAAGGTGATTCTCTGAAAATTGCTGGACATCAAAAGAAGCTGCAGAGTGGTGGAGCCAGAAGATGTTCCAAAGAAAAAAAATAAAGACCTTTGATGAACTGAAGACCAGACTGAAGAATGCAGAGCAAAGTATTAGTCCATGGCCCAAACAGGTTTTGGTATCACTTAAGGGGACTAAACAACACTTAACAATCAAATCTTGGTGTACCATGGCCGACACAAAAATTGCATGGTGGCCATCCCAGGGTGCACAGTAAAGTTTGCTGAGTAAAATTTACTCTGTTGGGATAACATTTGATCCCAGTCTGAATAGAGTACACTCTATTACAGAGTGAAATCAGCTCCACCGTCTTGTCAAATCAAGTGTTTTTATTCCATTAAAAGTTGATTTTACACTGTGATAGAGTTGATTTAGCACTGTGATAGAGTATATTTAATTCTATTTGGTCTGGGACCAAATGATATCCCAGCAGAGTAAATTTTACTCTGCAAAATTTACTGTGTGGTAGCTGTAGCCAGGTTGGGGTCAATAAAGAATTACACAAGAGTCAAAATTGAAAAAAAATGCTCCAATCATTTTGAAATAAGATAAGATAAGACTTTATTGATCTCACAATGACATCACATCACATTATTTGTCTGATCATATAGGTTGTACTATCTATAACTGAATTTTATGGGGTAAAAACAGCAAAAACAGTGACAAAAGTCAATTTCAGTTTGTACAGATGTCAAACATTATAGTTGCTCCAATTTTCATACAGTGTAATACAAATTAATAGTAAACTGAAGGGCCTGGACGGACTGTGAGGTGGTAAAGCTGAGGTGGGTGCTGCACACTGCAGTCATCATGTGAAAGGCCCACTGACAGCATAGACGACCCCTGACCCCTGCCTATGGTGTTGACGCCTGTGCGGGTCGACCCATGGCTACAAATGAAGGTTGACTACTGCAGTTGCAAAACAGACTATGCTCGAAGACTGGATCTGAAGACCCAATTCCCCCCACAACCAACTGATACTGTCCTGGACGTCTGCATGGATTTAATAATTCTCAATAATTTTGGTGTTCCTTTGTATTGTTAAAAATGTTTTTATGAGTATGGCCTAAGTAGTGGGTCATCCGTTTGAGTCTGGACTGCTTGAGGTTTCTTCCTCAAAATTATCAGAGGAAATTTTTCCTTGCCACTGACATCTGTGTGCTTGCTCATTTATTAATCCTATTAGCTCAACCAATAATTTGTACACAGTAAATTTTGCAGGGAAACTCTACTAGGATAACATTTGGATCCAGTCAAAATAGAGTTAAATATATTTAAATATATCATTTGTTGCAATTGCATTTGTGAGCTTTGTTTATCTATAGTTCTCCAACATGCTGCATCTAACACGTCACAGTATGTTTTGTTGAATGATTTGCTGGTATCAGCTGTGTGTGCTGCATTTAGGTGATATTTAAGACTCAAAGTACTCCGCTGATAAGAAAATGCAGCTTTGCAGTGGCTGCAAATAACTTCGGTTTTGTCGATTACGGACAATGGAAATGTTCAAACTGATAAATTTATTGTTTTAGTGTAAATATTTGGTCATTTTGAAATGGATGCCTGCAACACGTTTCATCACCTTTCTTATTCTTCTTGATGTACTTCAGTTGTTCATCAGTCCAGTGTGTTCTGACAGAGTGACCATCGGGTTCTTGGTCATCTCCCTGGCTAAGGTCCTTCTCCCACGATTGCTCAGTTTAGACTGGTGGCCAACTCTATGAAGAGTCCTGCTTGATCCACACTTCTTTCATTCATGGATGATGTAAGCCACTGTGCTCATTGAGACCTTCAAAGCAGCAGAGTTGTGCTTTGAGACAATCCTGTCTCAGAGGTCTACAGACAATTCCTTTGACTTCATGCTTTGTTTGTGCTCAGACATGCACTGTCAGCTGTGGGACCTTATATGTACACAGGAGTGTGTCTTTCCAAATTATGCCCAGTCAACTGAATTTACCCTAGGTGGACTCCAGTTAAGCTGTAGATGTTGTGTGGGCCGCTGAAGAGGAGGTACTGCTGGCCCACCACCACTAGAGGGCGCCCTGCCTGGAGTGCGGGCTCCAGGCACCGGAGGGCGCTGCCGCCTTACCAAAGAGGTAACCATTTCAGCCTGCACATACGTGTGTCTTTACTTGTATTCTTGTTTGATTGTCTATAGGACAGCTGACTACTAGACAACATTCGGATAAGTACTCACCTTCCTACATTGTTGTTGACGAGAGGTGGAGGTGGACTCTCCACCCTCCGTGTTACTGGGTGCAGCCGCATCCACACCTGACTGTTTCTGTTTCTTGCCAGCAGTACCGGATCCGACGAGCGGGAGGCAGTGGCCACCTGGGAATTCGGGACTTGGCGGCTCCAGTATTCCCGGGGTTCGGTGGCAGAGGAAATC
This sequence comes from Thalassophryne amazonica, assembly GCF_902500255.1. Lineage (NCBI taxonomy): Eukaryota > Metazoa > Chordata > Actinopteri > Batrachoidiformes > Batrachoididae > Thalassophryne > Thalassophryne amazonica. The sequence goes on along the minus strand of NC_047104.1, from coordinate 25,051,625 downwards.
GGGTTGGTTCCGGTTCGACTTGGACAGACGTCTCCTATCGTCGAGCCTGCCCACACGACACCGTTGTAATTGGACTCCATTTCGATATTGTAACCGGTTGTATTTGTTGTGCCTGTTTCACAACAGTAAAAGCAGTGTTATTCGACTCCTCCATTGTCCGTTCATTTGCGCCCCCTGTTGTGGGTCCGTGTTCCTACACTTTCACAACAGTAGAAACATCTCAAGGATGACTATTGGTAACACGATGCACCTGAGCTCGAGTTTGAGCTTCATGGCAAAGGCTGTGAATACTTATATATATATGTGATTTCTTAGGTTTTTTTTTTTTCCAGAAATTTGCAAAGCTCTCAAAAAAAAATTTTTTTTTTTCACGTTGTCATTGTGGGGTATTTTGTGTAGACGTTTGAGGAAAAAAATAATTTCTTTCATTTTGTAATGGGGGCAAAACATAAAAAAGCAGAAAAAGTGCAGTGCTGTGAATCCTTTCTGGATGCACTGTACTGTTGTCTTGTTACTCACTCACTCACTCACTATGTCAACCACAAAAAATTAAGCCATTCACTCTTTGGCCACCACATCCAGAATTGTTTTCTGTTGTATCTGATACTTTAGTTTCACTGAGCAGTTTTTTTTTTTTAACTAGTATGCATCCAGGATCACAGACAAAATGTAAATGCAAACAAAATATTCATAGGCAGTTAAGACAGACCTCCAGAGGTCAGTAAGCCATTATTATGTTAGTGTCTTCTGTCCAGCAGTTCATTAGCAGATAGCTATCAGGACAGAGACAATGTTCAGACGGAAGGACACTGTCCCATAATCAATGCTCCTTCCAGTGCAAATCTGCTCATATTGTTCCATTTGTTGCTTCCTTCAGTTTGGTGAGCATTGAGAATTGAGCTAATTTTGCTGTATGGCATCATAAAGCTGAGTGAAAGAAATCTTTAAGTCCTCTGTCACTTGGCGGCAGTTTACAGATGGCAATTGACACCCGGCTCCTTATTTCAGCTTCAGCAAAAGGATCACATCAAGAACTAATTGTCAGTGTTCCATGATGCATACCACAAAATGGCCAACGCACATCCAAAATGTCCTTGTATTTGGCACAACTATCTTATCTTTTTATAGCTGTCTACAACTAATTGATAAAACCAAAATATTCACAACTATTTGGATTGCATGATGGAACACTCTGATTTGTTGTTTGGCATCAACATACATACATCCATCCATCTTTTACCGCTTAGTCCAATTAAGGGTCGCGGGGGGCTGGAGCCTATCCCAGCAGTCATAGAGTGCGAGGCGGGGTACACCCAGGACAGGACGCTAGTCTGTCGCAGGGCCACAAATAGACAAACAAACACAGACACACCCACACACACACACCTACGGACAATTTTCAAATATTCCAATCCACCTAACCCGCATGTCTTTGGATGTGGGAGGAAACCGGAGCACCCGGAGGAAACCCACGCAAACACGGGGAGAACATGCAAACTCCACACAGAAAGGCCACAGGAATTGAACCCACAACCTTCTCGCTGTGAGGCAACAGTGCTAACCACTAAGCCACCGTGCTGCCCATCGACATACATATACACTATAAAATTTTTACATACTGCAATGTGAGCATGGCACACGGTTACTCGCTTCACTTTGCGGCCAATCACATAGCCACTGATTCACGACAGGCTAAGGACCGCCCACATGGGGGGGGCAGCCTCAAGAATAAAAGTGAGCATAAGGAGAAAATCTAGGCTCTTTGCTCAGACATTGCATGTGGTCTGTTTGAAGACCCCAACACTGCTAGATGATTCTCTGTATCAGTGTAGGCACCTTTCAATACAACATCTAAACTTTGAAGTCCATTTCCTCTCCAATTATTTTTGAGATCAATCACCATATAAAAGAACCTAACAAAGTCAAATATTAACATCATCAGGAACCTCTGACCCCTCATTACTTTTAATATTAATAGGACTTTATCAAAGTTCTCAAAGTCTCATGAAGTTTTCATTCATGCCTTTTTGAAGTCCTGAATTCAAATGTCTGTTTTCTCTCTTTGGTGTTTAGATGACGATGACACACAGTGGTGACATATTTGGCAGATAAATTGCAGATGAGAATGAAATGACTCCACCCAGTTCAGCACAGATCAAATCACATGACATCAATGTGCACAAAAATCAGATTACCAGAGCGGATATTGTGTGAAGAGAGATTCATCAGATGTGTATCTCTTTGACTTTTAGTAGAAATCAAACTCAGTCTGAGCACTGATGATCTACACGCCTTCAACCACACAAACACAATCGCCATTTTACTGGGACTCAAACATTCACCTCCTGGTTGGGTTTGTGACCTTTGGGCTGTTTATTGTCATTTTGTTGGTTCTGTTTTATTTATTAGTTTGACTAAAGCCACAGGTTGCTACACTGAGTCTGATCTGCTTCAGGTTTCCTTTGACAATCAAAAAATGTCGGAGGTAGTTTATTCTGATCACTGTCACCACTGTGCTTGCTCAAGGGCTGGGTAAGGTTAAACCTTGCTTGTGTTTGGTGCTTTAAAAAATACATTGGACTGCATTTTGAATCTGTTTGTTGGATGTGTGATAGACTGAACCCCGCCTCTCACGCACTGGCTGCTGGACTAGGCTCCACCCTGTGACCCTTAAGAGGAATAAGCAGGTATAGAAAATGAATTAATGAACTGAAATCTTAAATATACTAAATCTTAAAAAATATGTTAATATATGATTGTGTTGTCTGCATCTAGCTGATCTCTAATTATGCTGAATCAGAACCTTTGCTGCAGTGAAAATCCCCCACTGCGCACACCAAAAAAAAAACTACAATCTTTTTTCATCTATTTTAATTTTAGTTTACAGTGCAGACCGGCATAAAAATAAATGAACAGCCAAATCCGCATTCAAACAAGCATGATGTGATGAAATGGCGAAGAACAGAATTACTTTACCAGCCTGGTAGGCAATGAATCAAGAAAACACATAGTACATTCAGCTACCCAGACAGCAAATAGAGTCGGATGTAGTCCAACATCTGGTACCAATCCTGAAAACAGATCCGGTCCAGACAATTTTTGCACCCTGGCCCAGATCCGGCACGGCTCCACTTTACAGCTCTGGAACAGATCCGGACCAGATCTGAACTGGATCCGCAAAAGGCCATCTGGCACGGATCTGGGACAGATGTGGTCCACATCACAGCACCGTGGCAGGAACAAGTTTTACAGGGGTAAGTTCCGTGGATCCAAGGAAACTGATTTGTATCTGTAACACACAGATCAGTGTCCGTGGACTTATGAAACTTGATTGTCGTAAAGAAACAAACCGCTTTGCGATAAGCATTTAAAAATAAAACCTCCGTGATGATCACAATTACAGAGTACACACTAACACCCCACCCACCCACCCCCCATGATCCGCGGAGTTTTCACAGCCCTGAGTTTATAACTGCTAATGAATAGTTTCTGCTTATCGTTATGCTAACCCCATGTTCCTGCCATGGTGCTGTGATGCGGACCACATCTGTCCCAGATTTACAGCCAGATATGGGCTGTAAACGGTTGGTCTTTCGTGGATCCAGTTCAGATCTGGTCCGGATCTGTTCCAGAACTGTAAAGTGGAGCTGTGCCGGATCTGGGCCAGGGTGCAAAAATTGTCTGGACCAGATCCGTTTTCAGGATTCGTACGAGATGTTGGACTACATCCAGCCCAGATCCATTTGCTGTCTGGGTACTGTTACAGTTTCAGACAACCTGTCAAAAGAACTGATGCCAAAGTCAGAAAAAAGTGATCCCAGTTCAACGATCCCATATTATAATACCACAAAGTTCCCAGACATAGCTTGAGCAGTCTGTGGTATTTTCGACTCTGATATAGTCATTTTTGGTATTTAAAGTCTATGAAATCAGCAGCAGAAAAGTTTGAAAAGCTTTTGTTCAAATGTAAGTTTTTCTGCACTGACAAACAAGAATTTCGGGTTCTGCTTATTACTGTAAATTGATTTTGAATTACAGGTGGTCTTGGCAGCTGGTAGAGCTTTTACACTCAGCAGACAATCATGTAGTCAACAGCAAGCCCCGTCCAACCTGGAACAATGCCATATACATTCCAGACTCCTACGTTTACTTCAAAAGATGTGGAGATCGTGTAATTTTGTGTATATTCACATGCGTTTTCCTTCGGAGGTGACATGTTTTGGGCTTCATAGGCAGCTGAGTCCAGCAGACAAGGCGATGCTGAACTAAAACTCCAAATAATCACTGCACACAGTATGGTGTTCATGCTTTCTTTACCTTTTTGCTTTTAACTTTGCTTCATTGTCTTATGAGTGTAACTGCTGCTTTTCTTTATTTGTTTGAATTCTGTTTACCTGGAAGCTAGTGAAGAGCAAGTACAACCCCAATTCCAATTAAGTTGGGACGTTATGTAAAATCTAAATTAAAACAGAATGCAATGATTTGAAAATCCTCTTCAACCTATATTCAAGTGAATGCACCACAAAGACAAGATATTTAATGTTCAAACTGATAAACTTTATTGTTTTTGTACAAATATTTGCTCATTTTGAAATGGATGCCTGCAACACATTTCAAAAAAGCTGGGACAGTGGTATGTTTACCACTGTGTTACATCACCTTTCCTTCTAACAACACTCAATAAGCGTTTGGGAACTGAGGACATTAATTGTTGAAGCTTAGTAGGTGGAATTCTTTCCCATTCTTGCTTGATGTACGACTTCAGTTGTTCAACAGTCCGGGGTCCCGGTTGTCGTATTTTGCACTTCATAATGCGCCACACGTTTTCAATGGGCGAAAGGTCTGGACTGCAGGCAGGCCAGTCTAGTACCCACACTCTTTAACTACAAAGCCACGCTGTTGTAACATGTGCAGAAATGTGGTTTGGCATTGTCTTGCTGAAATAAGCAGGGATGTCTCTGAAAAAGACGTTGCTTGGATGGCAGGCATGTGTGCTCCAAAACCTGGATGTACCTTTCAGCATTGATGGTGCATCACAGATGTGTAGTGCCCATGCCATGGGCCATGATGGAATCCCTAAATTCCTTGCAATTGAACATTGAGGAACATTGTTGTTTAAACTGTTGGGCTATTTTTTCATGCAGTTGTTCACAAAGTGGTGATCACTCACCCCATCTTTGCTTGTGTGAACGGCTGAGCTTTTTGGGATGCTCCTTTTATACCCATCATGACACTCACCTGTTCCAAACAGGTGTTCTTGAGCATTCATCAACTTTCCCAGTCTTTTGTTGCTCCTGTCCCAGCCTTTTTGAAATGTGTTGCAGGCATCCATTATAGGGTGGTGAGGATTTTCAAATCATTGTATTCTGTTTTATTTACATTTTACACAATGTCCCAACTTCATTGGAACTGGGGTTGTAAAGCGACATGGGATAAAGATGGAGACAATGGAGTAAATGCACGAGGAATAACAAACACAAAGGATGAATGTGAGGAATGAATTACACGGAGGAGAAACACCAGAGGGCAACAAAACAACACTAGAATACGCAGGAGACAACAGTTAAGACAAAAAAAACCCAGAGACCAGAATAAAACCACACAACTCTCATCCACGAGCCATTGTTGCAAAAGTTGGCCAACATAAGGAAATTGTGTCACGGGAAGACCAATCGCTGGAAAGTTACTTAAATGAAAGAAGATGGATCACAACAAGATTTTTAACTTTCACTGTGATGAATCATACAGTCATCCATCCATTCATTCATTTTCTGGGGTTTAGCCTTTCCCAGCAGTCATTGGGTGAGAGGCTCACCATTTTAAAATTTGTCTGGTTGCTTATTTTGTCTTTTATGTTCTTAGTACTTTTGCTGTGTTTTTTTTTTTTCTCACGGTCAGACACGGTCCTCAGCTTCAGGAGTTCATTAGTTTCTCCTGAACTTTCTTCTCAAAGTGTTGGGTTTGATGCTGAGTTGCTTGAGTGGACATGTTGGGCCGCCATCAGACCATGACCGTGAACAGTTCTCTGTTAGTCCAAATGTCACAGTTGTCAGGGTGTCAGACCATGTTGTTTTGTGACTCATGATGATCCAAAAAGGTCAGTGAGTCTGGCCCCTTCCCTCTCTGAGGCAGACTGCTGCCATTCTTTGTCATCTACTGTGCAGCCACTTACAGTTAATGGGCATCTTCCAGCCACTGACATCATCGTATCTAATGTACTTTGCATCAGTGCTTTATTGCACACTCACTTTAACCTGCTGTCTGCAGATGTGCTGTTATACATCATCAGTCTGCCTGTTGTGGTTTATAAATTAATTTAATTTAGTCTGCGCTGTTTCTCAGTCTCTTTTTAGTTATAGTTCGCTATTTCCTACATTTCCGAGATTACCAGTTGAGATACGGTGCATGATTCGTCACTGTTAATTCCGTCCATTAGCGCAGTGGTTCACCGAAGTGAAGCCACACAGAAGCCAGATCCCCAAATATTAAAATAATAGACATGGAAAAGTTGGATTTTAATAATGTAAAGTCATCAAACAAAGGTCCGGTTATCTTTAAGGCCAGTTCAGTCACAGAAACAACATTCTCCACACTTCATCCATGAGATTCTTCCAGATGTCTTGACTACACTCCACATTTATACAGTTTTCCGTAGACTGTCGATGGATGGGCAGAAGGATCCATGAAGCTCCAAGGTCCCAGTCATCGGTTGGTTTGCTCCATTGTCAGCAACATGACCTCAGACAGAGAAATCCCCCCCCCACACACACACACACACAGGTAATATTTACATGCGTCATTCATCTAGTGACTGATATTTGTGGTTATTTCTACAAAGAGGGAAGACAGAAAGCATCTAGCTGGAAATAAGTGATTTTATTTTCATTTATTCACAGTGACATACAATTTTCTTCCTACATTACACCATTGTTGTCAGCCAAAGACTTTTGTGAACCCACTTCTAGCACCAAAACAGTTTGTCCACATGAATAAAGGTGATTTGAATAATTTTCTAAAAATGCATTTTTTTTTTCCTATTTAAGGCCAAAATATTTATGTATATAGTGTTCTTGACAAATATGTGCCACATATTCTGAAAGCTAAGATTGTTGTGAACATTTTGATATGCAACACATGAGCACTATACTTTAGAAAAAGTATTTTAAATGGGGAGTAATTGAAAATATGGTAACATCTAGAAAATAGTCCTGGAACCAAGAGGTTTAGATAACTAGACAGAAAGGCACTGGGCCATGAAAGACTTTTTATGTTGCTAATAAAACTTTCAAAATGATCTCATATGAACAGGAAGCCAATGAAGGGAGGCCAAAACAAAGTAATATGGTCAAACTTTGTTCTCCTGGTCAGAACTCCAGCCACAACATTTTGAACCAAGTAGATGCTGGACTGCAGTGAACCACAAAATAAAACATTACAGTAAGCTAGTCTAGAAGGGGCAAAGCATCTGTTGATGTCTGCATCAATAAACAGGATAATCAAATAACAGAATCATTGCAATAATACACAGGTACACAGTAAAATCGCCAGTGTAAAACTAACACTGACAGTATTGAATTAACACTGTCAGTGTACATATGGTCCTACTCTAGTCAGAATGGGACCATATGTTCACTGTCAGTGTTAATTTAACACTGGTGATTTTACTGTGTAGAGCAGTTCAGCCAAGGCCCATTTAATACCAGGTTTTGGTACCTATCCCTAACCCTACTGCTGGGTTGTTGGACATCTCCAGTGCCAGAGTTCTTATAGTTGATTCTCGAGTCAACTGCAACCACCAAATGTTGGTTTGATCACAAAAGCCATGAAGCAGCTGAGGACAGGGAAAGCTCTTGGTATCTCTGGCATTGGAGCTAAGATACTCCAGGTGGATGGAGATGCTGTTCTGCTGGGATTGGAAACAATCTTTTGTTCAATCTGGTACACCTTTATCATCCCCATGGCCTCAAAGAAAGGACTTGTTGACCCAGTCTGCACAGGGTGAGCACATGGACTGGACAACTACAGGGGTACTGCACTGCTGTCTTACTCTGACAGCAGTGCAAGCAAGAAGAGGAAAGAAAGGGACAGAGAAAACACGCCAGAAGCTACAATATAACCTAATGCCCTAATGCCTTGGTGGCCTTGGCAAAAGTCTTATATTTGTGATTGGAGTGTTATTGTTTGCCAAAACATTGGAGACCGTATTCTTAATTTGGATCAGTACATTTCTACATTATGAGTGCAAAGATCAATGTTCTCTGTATGATACCTTGTGGATAATAATAAATAAGTGTTTAAAATCAGCAGCATTTTAGTCTGCATATGTGTCTGTTTAATTCCAAGTCATTTGGCTTCATTCATAAAATGCATAACATAAGTCCATTTGACAAATACTGGGCCTAATTCTCATCACTCTCTTGTATGGAACCCCCCCCAAAAAAAAATAAAAATAAAAAAAATAAGTAGCATTGGTATAATTCCTTTATGTTACATGGTGAGATGCAGATCATGCAACAGCAGGAGAAGACATCAGCTTATGCACCACCCACGGTGACTGGTGTCGCTGTGTCGCACTTCATGAGGCTTCAGTGGCACTTAGCTCTGCTGAAGATCTGAGACGTGAGCATGAGGACGGTGATACCAAAACATTCTTCCATGCACACAGCATGCTGCACAGCAGTGTCATAATGTTATTAGCAGCAGCCCTGATACAGATGTGGCAGCAATTGCTGTCAGTTTGCTGTCAGAATTACCAGGGTACATTATTTCATTGAGGCTGGCAAGAGAACAAAAATCATGGATGTGACAAAAGTAGCAACATCTCAGGTGCGTTCAGCATTAAGTGGCGTCCACACATTTACAGGGTGTGACTCAACTTTGCTTGACAGGACAAAAAAAAGAGCCATTTTCTGTTGCCTGTGAGAAAGAGGAACACCTGGCAGCATTTTCAAACGTAGGTAACAAGGTGGAGCAATCCACCTTTGCGCCATCTGTATGGTCAGTCTCCAGCGCCAGGTGTTAATGACGCCAGATACAGGGGTCTGCTTAGCCTCATCAGCCCTCCCAGAACAAACGATGCTGGTCTTTACCAGCACTGCAAGAGGGCAAATCACCAAGCTGCAATAATGAGACATCCACTTCAAGGCAGGATGAATGCTGCTTCACCCACGGGCCATGAGTGGCACTTTGAAAATGATCAACTTGCTGTCACATGAATGACTAGAAATCCTGCACCCGATCGTGTCCTGTGAGCTGTGAACTATGTTGGCAAATGTGCCACAGATGTTCTTGCTTGTCTGTGAAGCTTTCATACACAGACTTACAGTGGGGCAAAAAAGTATTTAGTCAGTCCCTGAGTGTGCAAGTTCTCCTACTTAGAAAGATGAGAGAGGTCTGTAATTTTCATCATAAGTACACTTCAACTATGAGAGACAAAATGAGAAAAAAAAATCCAGGAAATTACATTGTAGGATTTTTTAAAAATTTATTTGTAAATTATGGTGGAAAATAAAGTTTAATAAGAAAATAAGTCATGTACAAACAAGCAAGATTTCTGGCTCTCACAGACTTGTAACTTCTATTTTAAAAAGCTTTTCTTTCCTCTACCTGTTACCTGTATTAATGGCATCTGTTGGAACTCGTTATCTGTATAAAAGACACCTGTCCACAGCAGTCAGACTCCAAACTCAACCATGGCCAAGACCAAAGAGCTGTTGAAGGACACCAGGAAGAAAATTGTAGAGCAGAGGGCCCAAATTGGACCCTTGAGGCAGCCCACTATCAGCGGCTAAGATAGAGGATGTGGATGATCCTGTCTAAGAATGACCAAGGCAAGCATCTTCCGTGCCAATGGCAGCGCACCTCACTACTCGGGGTCACTGTCTCGACCACCCCAAAATAGCTAGCAGCACCCTCTATTGCCCAAGAGGAGCCAGTGCAGCTGGGATGTTTGCCGCTTCCATGTGAAGAGTGTCAACAGAGAGTAAATGAGGGTTTGTGTATCTACTGTGGAAAGGGAGAACATTTCATTGCCAACTACCTTCTCAGGTCTATTCGTTCCACACAAGCTCATCAGATGGTGAATTGTTCTGCCTCATTCCCTGATGCTAACCATTCTCTCATTCCTGCTATATTGCAGTCTTCATCAGGTCTGTTAAGTGTGGGGGTAATGCTGGACTTGAATATGAATATATGAAGAATATGATTATGAAATCAACCTCCTACCTGGTTCAACACCTCCCAAAGTCTGTATCTTCTCCCTCTCCGGACCTGAACCAGAACAAAATGTGGAGAAAATGGATAAGTCCCTATGACTTAAGAATAAGTATCCACTACTCCTCCTATCTTAAGCTTTTAAACAGCTGCAGGAGCCACAATCGACACAAAACTAGACTTGTGAAATGTTTATCACCTGGTTCAGATAAAGGAGGGGGATGAATGGAAAACGATATTCAACATCCAAGTGGCCTTCATGAGTACTCGTTTATGCTGTTTGGAGTCACAAATGCTCCTGCTCTATTTCAATGCCTCGTGAATATGTCCTACGTGACTTTCTCCATGACCAAGTATTCGTAAAAGCTGAGAAATTTGAGGTTCACAAAACCACTGTTTCATTGTTAAGAGCCCCTTCAAAAAATAAAAACCAGCCAGTACCTGTGGGACCACAGTGCGACGTTTATGTGGAATAAAAAAAATAAAATAAAAAAAAAAAAACATCCCAAAGGACTCGAACCCACACCTTCCAAAAACCCTCATTGCCAGTCAGAAACTTTACCACTGAATTATGGAGCTGTCCTTTGAAAGCTGCGGGAATCTGACTCATATCAGAAAGGACATGGAAGTATTACAAAAAAAAATTTAAATCACACACCAAATAAAAACACTGCATTTACCATTGAACAATACAAATATGATCCGTCTGTTCCTCTGGCGATGACCCATGGTCGCAGACATAGTCATGAAATGACATGAATGAGAAGCAGTGTACTCTGATCATGTCCACATCTACTGGTCAGGTGTGTCCAGTTGCCCCATGCGCGTGTTCTACCCGACACGCGTTGTCTTGTAGACGGTGCGTAGCAACACAGACACCACGTGATGTGCAACAGAGCTCACATGCGTGACGTGACGGTCAGATCGCCCGCTGCTTGTTCTGATCTGACAGTCCGTTTCAACCTGGCAGGCTGTCACTGTCTGCTCCATGTGCACCCTCGCTCGCTGCAGCTTGTCACCACGGCAATATATGTTTTTATTTATGTCCACGTAAGTACAGCAATCAGAGCTACACACCTCACAGTGGACAGCTGTTAGTCTATGTCTGTCCAAACACAGTAGGTGTTGTCCAGCTGGGATGTCCAGAACAACAGATCACCACAGCTGCTTCTGTTGGAAGCCACGCCTCCTGTCAGTCTAGCGCACACACCCACGTGTCAGTGTGTGTTTGCAAAGTCACACTTGTGGGGAACTTGCAAGTACAACAGTGATTGTCTGGAGTCTGTTGTTGTGCCAAGAGTGGGACTGGCCACACATTTTCTAAGTGCCATGCACGCGGTGTTAGATGTTTGTGTGTGTCACCTGGAATTTGGCCAACACCTGCCGCGAGAGGGTGCGATGGGTTCACACAGTGCACACTGTGTCTTTCAGCCACTGGTGTGTTCAAATAGTTGTAGCAACAGGTGTACAAGGCGTTAGAGGCAGGGACGATTCTATACGTTTTGCATCAGATTCCTGCTTGTGCGCATTTCGACCAAACTTTGCACTGTGTGTCAATGTTTCTCCAGGCAGCTTAAAGATGGACCCCAAAAAGATTCAAGCTGTGGTGGACTGGTCATGTACTGAAAGTCTAAAACAACGTCAGCGCTTTCTTGGGTTTGCTAATTTTTATACAGTGAGGCAAATAAGTATTTGATCCACTGTGGATTTTGCAAGTTCTCCCACCTACAAAGAATGGAGAGGTCTGTAATTTTTATCGTAGGTACACTTCAACTGTGAGAGACAGAATCTAAAAAAAAAAATTCAGAAAATCACATTGTATGATTTTAAAATAATTAATTTGCAATTGTATTTCTAAGAGGCCAAAAGGTCACATTCTGTTTCCTCAGTGGCGGCTGGCCCATAGGGGGCACTTGGGTGCTGCCCTCCCACTCGCTGAGGTGGAGGAGAAAAATTCTAAAATATATTTTAAACAAAAGTATTATCAATGTTAGTTTTACTTAATAGTATGTAAATACATGTAAACTGAATTATTTAAACAACATTTCCACCAACTGACTTTCATTCAACAGTACATTTCCACCAACAGAACGTATCATTTTTCTTCTTGGGTGATCATTCAAAGAGCCCTTGAAGTGCATCGAAATGACCAATTGTGTATGGTTGCTAAGGGAAAATAATAAATATTTGGCCAATCAGCATCGCCAAATTTATTGGCTTGGGGGGGGGGGGGGGGGGGGGATAGAATTTTCGCCTCTGCTACAGAAAATGCGGGAAAGTTAGCTTGCTACAGAGTCAAATATTCAGTGTGCATAAAAAAGTGTGTGGAGACGTGCAGGAGAAGCAGTGCATAAAAGCACAGCTGGTACTGATCGAAAAACCAACAGTCAGTGATGAACTTGACAATCAGGTCAGTCAGTCAGGCACAGAGATGATGGTGATGACAGCAGCTGAGGAGCAGCTTTCACCTCATTCAGTGCAATCTTTACTGAACTACCCTTTAGCAAGAAGGACGATCACGTCATGCAATCAATCAGTCCCCCACTCATCTCAGAACTACCCCAACTCATCATCCATCCATCCATCCATCCATTTTCTTCAGCCTTATCCGGAGTCAGGTCACGGGGGCAGCAGCTCAAGCAAAGCCGCCCAGACCTCCCGATCCACACACACCTCCCCCAGCTCCTTCGGGGAACCCCGAGGTGTTCCCAAGCCAGCCGAGAGACGTAGTCCCTCCAGCGTGTCCTGGGTCTTCCCCAGGGCCTCCTCCCAATGGGACGTGCCCGGAACACCTCTCCAGCGAGGCATCCAGGGGGCATCCGGAAAAGATGCCCACCTCAGCTGGCTCCTTTCAACATGGAGGAGCAGCGGCTCGACTCCAAGCCTCCGAGCTCCTCCTGAGTGACTGGGCTCCTCACCCTATCTCTAAGGGAGCGCCCAGCCACCCTGCGGAGGAAACTCATCTCGGCTGCTTGTACTTGCGAGCTCGTTCTTTCGGTCATGAGCCAAATTTCATGACCATAGGTGAAGGTTGGAACATAGATTGATCGGTAAATCGAGAGCTTTGCCCCCCTGCTCATCTCTCTCTTCACCACCACCCAACTCATTCATTCACACACAAACACACACACACATCACCTCTCTCTGTCCCTCTCTTTTTTGGAAGGTGGTGTGAACATTGTCATATGTACATAATGTTCTTTTGTCAATTGAGGAATTTTTCCGTATTTTGAAAGAGTCTAAATTTTGTGATATTTTCTATTTTGTTAAGGTCGGTGTCATTGTGAAACCTATGATCTGTTTGGCTGAAGATAACGGCAGTGCAGTACAGTTTTGTGTACTATGTGTGTAATTGGTGTCAAATGGTGAAATGTTCCTTGCTCAAGAACTTGAGTGTTGTATTATATTTGTATATAACTGTAAATGGTTTAACTTTATCTGTGAAACTGCTGATTTTGAGAAGGACATGAAATGATTATTGTGGAATTGGAGTCATTTTCCGACTGTGCTGGACGAGGGAGGGAAATCTATTGGCACAGCAGCCCCACCAAGATTTTTTTTTTTCCACCAAGCATTCACGGTTGAGGGTATTTTATTGTTTGCTGGGATTTGTTTTGGATGGAAATAACAGGTTTTGACAGAAGCATTAAAATGTCTGTTGACTTCAGGTCAGGTTTGGACAGGAATATGGTGCTCAAACTACACTTTAATGCCTTCCAAGACAGATGGCCCCCTAATATTTTGTGAGCTGCTGGGGACAGACAAGAACAAGCCGAGTGACCTCGAGACCTTTGATTGCAGGGACAAAGTCTGGTCAAGTTAACCTGAGTACAGTGTGCCTTTTACTGTTTTTAAACCCCCGAAAAATGTTGAGTTGGTGTTTTGTTTTGTTTTTCATGATGACTGGTGGAGTACGCGTGGATATTTTTGATAAATGAATGGAATGTTGTGTTTTTATAGATTCTGCAATCTGTTACCAAGTGAATGTGTGGTTCCAGGCTGATCAAGTAGAAATGAATGTAGATCCTCCCACAAGTGTGTTGGGGTGGCAAGGAAGCCCAGATGGATTGAAAATTGTTTGGAATAGGCTTGAAAGCATCCCTTCTGAATTAATTGGATTCATTACATGTGGGTGTGAGGCAAAATGCAAGACTGCAGCCTGTAAGTGCTTTAAGAGTGGTCAGTGTTGCATTGGTGCCTGTGGGCGCCGTGCAGAAGGCTGTTTAAACTCAGGCTGATTGCTTTAAAATTAAGCTCACACAACAAAACACTACAAATGCAATATTTTCAGTTTGGAATTTAGAATGTCCTTTGAATGCGTTTGTTGTCTTATTTCAGAATTATGCAGTTTGGATCCACATTCATTACAAGAGAAAAAAGGTACCTCTTGGAACTTACATTAACAACACAATATGGGTATATTGATTTATAGCTTATGATGTGTAAAGCTAACAATGAATCAGAAAAAGTGATTCTAAGAAAATCGATATTTTCTGTTGGGATATGAATTTAAACCAATCTCTCAACAGAGTTAAACTTGCTTTGATATTTCGTCGACCTCATCCGAGGGACTTCACCTGAAATATGGTGGAATATGGGTGATATTGTCTGCCCTAAAATGTCTTGTTTTGTTTGTTTTCTGTACTCTATTTTCCTTTATATACACCAAAATATGCTTCAAATGATGTCAAATCACATCAACATATAATTTGACCAAAAATTATATAATTTATGTTTTTTCCATAATATGAATTGTAACCTTGAAATCAGTTAATTTTTTTGATGCAATGCCCATTTAAGGTAACTAAAATTTGTCAGTTTGGTACTTATGTAACAAAAACATGTCACTGTGTGTATTGAACCTATTTTGAATGGTTCTTATATACTTGAAATATTAAGTTTACGAGGTCTGTTAGATAATAATTCCTTTGTTTCACACGCTGCTCGAAACGGCGCGTGTTGCTTTATCAAAATTTTTTCTGGACCTGTGAGGAATATCCGAGTGGACACTATTCAAGAAATTAAGCTGGTTTTCGGTGAAAAGTTTAATGGCTGATGAGAGATTATGGGGTGTTTCTGTCGCTGTAAGGACTTCCCATGGAGCGGGACGTCGTGCAGCGTTTCCAGGCGCTGTCGTCGGCCTGTTTCGACATGAAAACATCCTAATTTAAGGCTTAATTCACCCAGGACGTCGTGAGAGAACAGAGAAGATTCAGAAGAGGCCGGCATGAGGACTTTATGCGGACATTCCACTGTTTAAGGACATTTTTTAATGAAAGACGTGTGCGCAAATTCGCCGAGTCGTTTCCGTGACGACTCGGCAAATCTGTGTGCGCCGCGAAAGGAAAAACACCTCCGTGTTGAAAACCATTTGTAAAATTCAGGCGGCTTTTGATGGCTTTCAACAAGTGAGTAACTGAGAAATTGTTTAACAGCTTGGGCATGTTCCAATTTGCCCGTTAAGGTTTCCAATGGAGGTGTTCTTCCTGTCGCGACCCCCCACGGTCGGGTCCGGCCCGACATGCGACTCTGCCCGCACGTTCTTTCATTACAAAATGTCCGTTAACAATGGAATGTCCGAATAAACTCCTCATGCCGACTTCTTCTGAAAGTTCTCTGTTCTCTGACGACTTACTGGGTCAACAGAGCCTGAAATGTGGAAGTTTTCAACTTGAAACAGCGAGACGCTGCCGCCTCGAAGCACAAATCGCCGTCAGGCGCCGTGGGCCGTCCTTAAAATGACACTACCAGACCAAAATCTCTCATCAGCCGTTAAAATTTTTTACCAAAAACCAGCTGAATTTATCGAATGGTGTCCACTCAGTTGTGCCTTACAGTTTTGAAAAAATTTTGATCAAACAAAGCAGCAGTCTCTGAGCCATTCCTATACAATGAAAAAACGACGAGAGGGTGGGTGACTCCTCACTCAAAGACTGCCCACAGGCGAATGACGTAACCGACAGGCGTGAAAAAACTCTCGCATGCCCACGAGGGTTCAAGCATGTCTGATGTAATCACACGTGATTCAAATCCATATGGGTTTTGAAAAAAATAATAAGGTCGGATACTTTTCTAATAGACCTCGTATGTTGTGTAACATAAATTCTGAATCATAAAAAATGATGTTAAATTTGCCATATCTTTGTCTTCTTTGGTTTTGTATTCTTATTTTCTTCATATTCACAAAAACATACTTCAATTCATGTAATTTTTTATATAATTAATGTGCTTGATGTAAAATAGGCCAATTACACTATGTAACACAATTTTTGTTCCTGGCTTCTAAGTGTTATATTTCAACTGCTTATGTCTAAAGTCTATGGAAAAATGACTACATTCAGCACAAACTTTGATTTTATTTTTTTAACGTTCTAGAAAGTTCTAAAAGTTTCTTGAAATTTCTAGATAATTCTGGAAACTTCTAGAAAATTCTGGATGGTTCTAGCAGTTAAATAATATTCTAGAAGACTACTCAGTAGTAGTGAAGGCGAATTGAGAATATTCTTGAAAACAGACAAATTTCAAAATATCATTGTCCTGATCACAGAAGCAAAGTTTCTGTGGAATAACAGCTATTTTCTATTTATTTAAGGCATAACAGGTTAGGAAAACACACTGTGTACCCAGGAACAAAACAAAAATAAAAATTTGTTACATAGTGTTATGGTCAATTTTGATGTCAATACCGTGATACAATTTCCATGATTAAAAGCCCAACTGTTTATTTATTTCACTCTGTGTTCAGACTCGGAGCCGCAGCCTGACGCGCACCTGTGAAATCAGACACAAAAGGCTGTGATTTGACACTTTGCTGGTTTCACTGCTTCATCTGCCATCATATCATAATAGTTTCTACAGTGCGCACGCTGATTACAAATGGATCAGAAAAGTCTGCAACTTTACAGCACAAAGTTGGAAAAACAGGAAATTGTACAGTTTGCCTTTGAAATGGAGGTGATGATTGTAGAAAGAAAAGTTTGTTGAGGGTCAAATTAGTCCAGAATATAGTATAATCCAGAGACGGCGATGTTTAAAACTGGCATGCACATCATTGCATGACACAGAGGTAAAGAGCTGCAGCTGCATAAATCAGACTTTAAATTCATTAAATAATGTTGGGAAGGTGTCGCAGCACGGACCCACAACAGGGGGCGCAAATGAACGGACAATGAATAAGCCAAAAAGGTAACAATTTAATGTTGTGATAATACACAACGAAACGTACAGTAATTTGCACAGTCAATTTAACACCAGGTGACGTGTGGGCAGGCTCGAAGATAGAAGACCCCTGACTAGAGAAAAGCCGCGTCCCACATGGCCTCCACCACCAACGGTCTGAAGAACACCGGAGCCGCCAAGTCCCGAATCCCCAGGTGGCCTCTGTCTTCGGCTGTCGACCCTGGTACTGCTGGCAGAAAGCAGAAATATGATGAGTGAGTGTGAGTCCGCACACTCAGTAATTCTCAGTCCAAACACAGTGAGGAGGGAGCACCTCCACCTCCAAACTAGGAACACACTAGCAGCTCCTGTAACCACTTATCTGGATGGAGTGAGAGGCGAAGACGTCACTTCTCTCACTGACCGCCAACCCAGCTGAAAGGGCACCACAGGACAACGGCTGCAAACAGATCAGACGTAAGTCACAGTTTAAAGTCAGCAGAGAAATTACCTTGGTAATGGTAGTCGATTTCTTGGCGGGGAGGTGGAGTTGTAGTCCGGCTTTTATGGTGGTGATGATGAACGAGTGACAGCTGGTGCAGAGGATGAGTGACAGCTGTCACTTCTTCTGGGTCTGGCGCCCTCTCGTGCTTGGAGCCCGCACTCCAAGCAGGGCGCCCTCTGGTGGTGGTGGGCCAGCAGTACCTCCTCTTCAGCGGCCCACACAACAGGACCCCCCCCCTCAACGGGCACCTCCTGGCGTCCGACCAGGCTTGTCCGGATGTCTTGCGTAGAACTCGGCCAGGAGGGCCGGGTCCAGGATGAAGCTCCTCTTCACCCAGGAGCGTTCTTCAGGTCCATACCCCTCCCAGTCCACCAGATATTGGAAACCCCAGCCCTTACGACAGACGTCCAGGAGCCTGCGGACTGTCCAGGCAGGCTCCCCGTCAATGAGCCGGGCAGGAGGCGGCGTAGGTCCCGGAGTACAGAGGGGCGAGGTGTGGTGTGGTTTGAGATGGGAAACATGAAAGACAGGGTGAATCCGCAGTGAAGCCGGGAGTTGAAGCTCCACTGCGGCCGGGTTGATGATCTTGAGGATTTTGAAAGGTCCAATGAATCTGTCTTTCAGCTTTGGGGAATCGACACACAAAGGGATGTCCTTGGTCGAGAGCCACACCTCCTGCCCGGGCTGGTATGTGGGGGCCGGGGAACGCCGGCGGTCCGCATGGGCCTTGGCCCTCGTCCGGGCCTTTAACAGGGCAGAGCGGGCGGCCCGCCACACCCGGCAGCACCTCCTGAGGTGGGCCTGGACCGAGGGCACACCGACCTCTCCCTCCACCAGTGGGAACAATGGGGGCTGGTACCCCAAACATGCCTCAAAAGGGGAGAGGCCGGTAGCAGATGAAACTTGGCTGTTGTGGGCATACTCGATCCAGGCCAGATGGTGACTCCAGGCCGCCGGATGCGCGGAGGTGACACATCGAAGGGCCTGCTCCAGCTCCTGGTTAGCCTGCTCTGCCTGGCCGTTTGTCTGGGGGTGGTACCCAGACGAGAGACTCACGGTGGCCCCCAGCTCCTTGCAGAAACTCTTCCACACCTGTGAAGAGAACTGGGGACCACGATCTGAAACGATGTCCGATGGTATCCCATGCAGCCGCATGACGTGGTGGACCAGGAGGTCTGCCGTCTCCTGGGCCGTCAGGAGCTTCGGGAGGGCCACAAAGTGGGCCACCTTGGAGAACCGGTCCACTATCGTGAGAATCACGGTGTTGCCCTGGGACGGCGGGAGGCCCATGATGAAATCCAGGCCGATGTGAGACCAGGGGCGATGAGGCACTGGCAGGGGTTGGAGGAGTCCCGTCGTCCTCCGATGATCTGCCTTGCCCCTGGCGCAGATGGTACAGGCCTGGACATAGTCCCGGACGTCGGTCTCCAGGGACGCCCACCATAAGTGCTGCTGGACTACTGCCACAGTCCTACGCACTCCGGGATGACAAGAGAGCTTGGACCCGTGACAGAAGTCCAATACGGCAGCTCTTGCCTCTGGTGGGACGTACAGTCTGTTCTTGGGGCCAGTCCCCAGGTCCGGGCTCCTTGTCAGGGCCTCCCGGACGGTCTTCTCCACGTCCCAGGTGAGGGTGGCCACGACAGTGGACTCGGGGATGATGGTCTCTGGGGGGTCTGACAGCTCGGCCTTGGCTTCCTCTTCATGCACCCGGGACAATGCATCTGATTTTTGGTTCTTAGTCCCGGGGTGGTACGTGATCTGGAAGTCAAAGCGTCCAAAGAACAGAGACCAGCGGGCTTGCCTGGGGTTCAGCCGCTTGGCGGTCCGGATGTACTCCAGGTTCCGATGGTCCGTGAAAACTGTGAAGGGCAACGATGCCCCCTCCAGCAGGTGTCTCCACTCTTCAAAAGCCTCCTTCACCGCGAGGAGCTCCCGATTGCCGACGTCATAGTTCCGTTCAGCTGGGGTCAACCTGCGGGAATAAAAGGCACAAGGATGGAGAACCTTATTAGCCTCCACGCTCTGGGACAGCACGGCTCCTATCCCTGAGTCAGAGGCGTCCACTTCTACTATGTACTGGCGATCAGGATCAGGCTGCACCAGAACTGGTGCAGTCGAGAACCGGCGTTTCAACTCCTGGAACGTGGCTTCGCACCGATCCGACCAGGCGAAGGGGACCTTGGTGGAGGTCAGGGCAGTCAGGGGGCTAACTACCTGACTGTAACCTTTAATGAACCTCCTGTAGAAATTTGCAAAGCCTAGGAACTGCTGTAGTTTCCTGCGGCTTGTTGGTTGGGGCCAATCTCTCACCGCCGCAACCTTAGCCGGATCAGGGGCGATGGAGTTGGAGGAGATGATGAACCCCAGGAAGGACAAAGAAGTGCGGTGGAACTCGCACTTCTCGCCCTTCACAAACAGCCGGTTCTCCAACAACCGCTGTAGGACCTGACGTACATGCTGGACATGGGTCTCAGGGTCTGGGGAAAAGATGAGTATATCGTCCAGATATACGAAGACGAACCGATGCAGGAAGTCCCGCAAGACGTCATTTACCAAAGCTTGGAACGTCGCGGGGGCGTTGGTGAGGCCGAACGGCATGACCAGGTACTCAAAATGACCTAACGGGGTGTTGAATGCCGTCTTCCATTCGTCTCCCTTCCGGATCCGAACCAGGTGGTACGCGTTTCTAAGATCCAATTTAGTGAAAATTTGGGCTCCATGCAGGGGCGTGAACACTGAATCCAACAGAGGTAACGGGTATCGGTTGCGAACCGTGATCTCGTTCAGCCCTCTGTAATCAATGCATGGACGGAGTCCGCCGTCTTTTTTACCCACAAAAAAGAAACCAGCACCCATCGGGGAGGTGGAGTTCCGGATCAGCCCGGCAGCTAAGGAGTCCCGGATGTAGGTCTCCATTGATTCGCGTTCCGGACGTGAGAGGTTGTACAACCTACTGGACTGGTACTCAGCGCCTGGGACCAAATCCATGGCACAATCATACGGTCGGTGCGGGGGAAGAGTGAGCGCCAGATCTTTGCTGAAAACGTCAGCAAGATCATGGTACTCCTTTGGCACCGCCGATAGATTGGGGGGAACTTTGACCTCCTCATTAGCCGTCGTGCCGGGAGGAACCGAGGATCCTAAACACTCCCGGTGGCAGGTTTCGCTCCACTGCGTCACAACCCTGGACGGCCAATCTATCCGGGGATTGTGCTTCACCATCCATGGAAAGCCCAAAATCACTCGGGAGGTAGATGGTGTTACATGGAACACTATCTCCTCCCTGTGATTCCCAGACACAACCAAAGTCACTGGCTGTGTCTGATGTGTGATTAATGGAAGCAGGGTGCCATCTAGTGCTCGCACCTGCAATGGTGCCGGCAGAGCCACCAGAGGGAGCCCTACTTCCTTTACCCATCTGCTGTCCAGCAGATTCCCTTCAGTCCCCATGTCTATCAGTGCTGGGGCGTGAAGGGTTAAATCCCCACAAAGGATTGTTACTGGGATTCGTGCAGATTTGCGGGGTTTTCCCGCATGTGTGTTATGGCCCACCCTTAGCCCAGTTTCTAAGGACAGGCGTTGTAGTTTGACCGTTTAGGGCAGTCCTTCTGCATGTGCTCGCAAGAGCCGCAGACAAAACACTCCCCGCAGGCCAGCCTCCTTTGTCTGACATTTGTTTTTACTTTGGCCCTGCTCGTGTCCATAGCCTCCTCAGCAGGGGGAGCTGTAGCCACACGGAGCTCTCTGACAGTGAAGCGTGGGGACGACGTCACCTTGTCGGAACCGGAAGGGGGAGGGACGGCTCGTGCCCGGTCACGCCCCCCGGCCTGCTCCCGACGATGCTCGTTTAAACGGTTGTCTAAGCGTATAACTAAATCGACAAGCCCGTCAAAATCCCGTGGTTCCTCCTTAGCCAGTAGGTGCTCCTTAAGGACCGGGGACAGTCCGTTTACAAAGGCGGCGCGGAGCGCAACATTATTCCAGCTGGACCTCGCTGCCGCGATGCGGAAGTCGACTGCATACTCGGCTGTGCTACGGCGCCCCTGTCTCATCGACAGCAGCACGTTCGAAGCGGTCTCGCCTCTGTTGGGATGATCAAACACTTGTTTGAACTCCCGTACAAACCCAGTATAAGACGTTAGGAGCCGTGAATTCTGCTCCCAAAGCGCCGTAGCCCAGGCGCGTGCCTCTCCTCGAAGCAGATTAATAACATAAGCCACCCGGCTAGCGTCTGATGCGTACATGACAGGGCGCTGTGAAAAGACGAGCGAACACTGCATGAGGAAGTCTGCGCACGTCTCGACACAGCCCCCGTACGGTTCCGGAGGGCTTATGTATGCTTCAGGGGACGGTGGGGGGGTTCGTTGAATGACCAGTGGAACGTCTGATACAAGCCCAGGACCAGCCAGAGGAGTGGCTGCAGCAGCGCCCTGATCGCGCGCTTCCACCCTGGCGGTGAGAGCCTCCACCCTCCGATTAAGGAGGACATTCTGCTCGGTCACTAAATCTAACCGAGCCGTGAAGGCGGTTAAGATCTGCTGCAGCTCACTCAACACGCCTCCCGCTGACGCCTGCGCTCCTGGCTCTTCCATTGGCCGTTCAAGCTCGGGTTGACGCCCCTCGGGATCCGTGACGATGGCCGAGAAATCCTGTTGGGAAGGTGTCGTAGCACGGACCCACAACAGGGGGCGCAAATGAACGGACAATGAATAAGCCAAAAAGGTAACAATTTAATGTTGTGATAATACACAACGAAACGTACAGTAATTTGCACAGTCAATTTAACACCAGGTGACGTGTGGGCAGGCTCGAGGATAGAAGACCCCTGACGAGAGAGAAGCCGCGTCCCACACGGCCTCCACCACCAACGGTCTGAAGAACACCGGAGCCGCCAAGTCCCGAATCCCCAGGTGGCCTCTGTCTTCAGCTGTCGACCCTGGTACTGCTGGCAGAAAGCAGAAATATGATGAGTGAGTGTGAGTCCGCACACTCAGTAATTCTCAGTCCAAACACAGTGAGGAGGGAGCACCTCCACCTCCAAACTAGGAACACACTAGCAGCTCCTGTAACCACTTATCTGGATGGAGTGAGAGGCGAAGACGTCGCTTCTCTCACTGACCGCCAACCCAGCTGAAAGGGCACCACAGGACAACGGCTGCAAACAGATCAGACGTAAGTCACAGTTTAAAGTCAGCAGAGAAATTACCTTGGTAATGGTAGTCGATTTCTCGGCGGGGAGGTGGAGTTGTAGTCCGGCTTTTATGGTGGTGATGATGAACGAGTGACAGCTGGTGCAGAGGATGAGTGACAGCTGTCACTTCTTCTGGGTTTGGCGCCCTCTCGTGCTTGGAGCCCGCACTCCAGGCAGGGCGCCCTCTGGTGGTGGTGGGCCAGCAGTACCTCCTCTTCAGCGGCCCACACAACAAATAAATCATTATAAATTGCAAATTTATGTAAATTTGATAGCTTAACTATTTTTCTATTTATTTTGATAGCACCTGTACCTGGATGTGTTGCTGTATGTGGTTAAATGATTTTAAAAAATGTTGAAAACATTAAAGGTTCCTTCAGTAGTTCAGCGCAGATGGAACCAAAATGGCGTTGATGCTGCTCTCTCAATTTAGGCACACTACACTCGGCAACAGGCAGTCAGGCCTGGATGGAGTTGCTAACTTTCCCTGATTTGCCAGTACTTTAGATGACCACCTTAAAACCTCTAGGTTTCCTCCAGGAGAAGAAACTGAAGGAGGTTTATCTGAATATGTGGGTGGTCCTGAGAACTGCTGTCACTATTCCAGTGACAGTTACTGCTGCAGATAGGAGCTTCTCCAAACTGAAGCTCATCAAAATGTACCTGAGATCCACAGTCTCAAAAGCATCTCAGTGGACTTGCTTTAATATGCGTAAGTCGTAAGGTTTCTAGACAGGCATCATTTGATGATACCATAGAATTAGACACCTTTGCCGCAAGGAAGTTCACACATGGACAATTTCAAATGAAAGCTGTCAGACTTTAGTGCTACAGTAGTGTTCAGAATAACAGTAGTGCTATGTGACTAAAAAGATTAATCCAGGTTTTGAGTATATTTCTTATTGTTACATGGGAAACAAGGTACCAGTAGATTCAGTAGATTCTCACAAATCCAACAAGACCAAGCATTCATGATATGCACACTCTTAAGGCTATGAAATTGGGCTATTAGTAAAAAAAAGTAGAAAAGGGGGTGTTCACAATAATAGTAGTGTGGCATTCAGTCAGTGGTTTCGTCAATTTTGTGGAACAAACAGGTGTGAATCAGGTGTCCCCTATTTGATGAAACCAGCACCTGTTGAACATGATTTTCTCTTTGAAAGCCTGAGGAAAATGGGACATTCAAGACATTGTTCAGAAGAACAGCGTAGTTTGATTAAAAAGTTGATTGGAGAGGGGAAAATACACAGGTGCAAAAAATTATAGGCTGTTCATCTACAATGTTCTCCAATGCTTTAAAATGGACAAAAAACCAGACGCGTGGAAGAAAACGGAAAACAACCATCAAAATTGATAGAAGAATAACCAGAATGGCAAAGGCTCACCCACTGATCAGCTCCAGGATGATGAAAAACTGTGGTTATACAACTAAATACTAGTTTAGTGATTCACAGGATTGCTAAAAAAGTAGTTTGAACATAATAGTTTTGAGTTTGTAGCGTCAACAGCAGATGCTACTATAATTGTGAACACCCCCTTTTCTACTTTTTTACTAATAGCCCAGTTTCATAGCCTTAAGAGTGTGCATATCATGAATGCTTGGTCTTGTTGGATTTGTGAGAATCTATTGAATCTACTGGTACCTTGTTTCCCATGTAACAATATGAAATATACTCAAAACCTGGATTAATCTTTTTAGTCACATAGCACTACTATTATTCTGAACACTACTGTACATTACAGTTTTATGCTGTCTTGTTTGCACATTCTGCTTCTATAAGGCCCATTGTTTACAAGGCCCATTAATATAAAATAGTACAAAATTTAACTGACCATAGCACAATTTCCATATATGTTGCTGGAATAAAAAGGAAAAAAATATCTGCTGTCACTGGGACTGACTGAGTTAAACCTGCACTGCAACTTTTGTATTCCGTTTTTATATTATATTGCACTGATTTCTATTGTTTGAACATTGAACCTTTTTATTATTCATATTGTGGGAGCTGTCAGGATTTTCTAAATATTTGCACAAAATCTTAAAAGGAACTCTGGTTTTATTTATGTTATTTCATTAAATTATTTTGTTTTAATTGTTATTTTATTTGAGTGTGTGTTTGTTTGAGACAATAATCTTGTCTAGGGCACCAAAATGACTAGAGCCGGTACTGGCTCTGAGCCCAACGGTGTATGTCAAATTAAATTCAAACTTGTGGACCCATTTCTTGTTTTTCAGAACCATAAATGATGTATACTCCACAATCATTCCACCCTGACAAAAGAACAGCCCAAAAACATTGTTAGACCATGAGACCATCACCTTGGGAAGATGATGGTTGAGCAGTGGACTTGAGATTAGAGGGTCCTCAGTTCAAGCCCTGTCTGGCTGGAAAATCACTAAAGGCCCTTGGGCAAGGTCCTTAATCCCCAAGTTGCTTCCGGGGTGTAGTGAGCACCTTTCATCACAGCACAACTGACATCGGTGTGTGACTGTGACTACGTTTACATGCAGCCAATAACCCTTTCATAACCGGAATATTAGCAATAACCCGGTTGCGCATGGCCATGTAAACACCCGCAAAAACCCGAATATGCTCATATTCCAGTTTTTAAAAACCCGAATATGACCCCTGGGTTACTCCTTTTCTAACCCAAATATCAGGTCATATAAACGCGCATCGGAATATCCCCATAGAAAGGAACATTATTTTGTGTTCTGCGCATGTCCTATCCGCAAGGGATCTTGGTCTTTTGAGTACGGCAACTACAACCCCTGGCAAAAATTATGGAATCACCGGCCTCAGAGGATGTTCATTCAGTTGTTTAATTTTGTAGAAAAAAAGCAGATCACAGACATGACACAAAACTAAAGTCATTTCAAATGGCAACTTTCTGTCTTTAAGAAACACTATAAGAAATCAAGAAAAAAAGATTGTGACAGTCAGTAACGGTTACTTTTTTAGACCAAGCAGAGGAAAAAATATGGAATCACTCAATTCTGAGGAATAAATTATGGAATCACCCTGTAAATTTCCATCCCCCAAACTAAAACCTGCATCAAATCAGATCTGCTCGTTGACATGGACCCTATGCCATGACATTGATCCTATGTGTCTTTTTGCAAGGAACATTTTCACAGTTTTTGCTCTATGGCAAGATGCATTATCATCTTGAAAAATGATTTCATCATCCCCAAACATCCTTTCAAT
The DNA here is from genome assembly GCF_902500255.1 of Thalassophryne amazonica. Lineage (NCBI taxonomy): Eukaryota > Metazoa > Chordata > Actinopteri > Batrachoidiformes > Batrachoididae > Thalassophryne > Thalassophryne amazonica. Next base: position 25,025,347 of record NC_047104.1, on the reverse strand, counting down.
AGTCCAAAATATCAACGTAAACTTATGCATTTATTGATGATGTAATGACAGCCATCTCCCCAGTGCCTTTACCTGACATGCAGCCCCATATCATCAATGACTGTGGAAATTTAGATGTTCTCTTCAGGCAATCATCTTTATAAATCTCATTGGAACGGCACCAAACAAAAGTTCCAGCATCATCACCTTGCCCAATGCAGATTTGAGATTCATCACTGAATATCACTTTCATCCAGTCATCCACAGTCCACGACTGCTTTTCCTTAGCCCATTGTAACCTTGTTTATTCTGTTTAGGTGTTAATGATGGCTTTCATTTAGCTTTTCTGTATGTAAATCCCATTTCCTTTAGGCGGTTTCTTACAGTTCAGTCATAGACGTTGACTCCAGTTTCCTCCCATTCGTTCCTCATTTGTTTTGTTGTGCATTTTTGGATTTTTTAGACATATTGCTTTAAGTTTTCTGTCTTGACGCTTTGATGTCTTCCTTGGTCTACCAGTATGTTTGCCTTTAACAACCTTCCCATGTTTTTTGTATTTGGTCCTGAGTTTAGACACAGCTGACTGTGAACAACCAACATCTTTTGCAACATTGTGTGATGATTTACTCTCTTTTAAGAGTTTGATAATCCTCTCCTTTGTTTCAATTGACATCTCTCATGTTGGAGCCATGATTCATGTCAGTCCACTTGGTGCAACAGCTCTCCAAGGTGTGATCACTCCTTTTTAGATGCAGACTAATGAGCAGATCTGATATGATGCAGGTGTTAGTTTTGGGAATGAAAATTTACAGGGTGATTCCATAATTTTTTCCTCAGAATTGAGTGATTCCATATTTTTTTCCTCTGCTTGGTCTAAAAAAGTAACCGTTACTGACTGCCACAATTTTTTTTTTCTTGATTTCTTATAGTGTTTCTTAAAGCCAGAAAGTTGCCATTTGAAATGCCTTTAGTTTTGTGTCATGTGTGTGATCTGCCTTTTTTCTACAAAATTAAACAACTGAATGAACATCCTCCGAGGCTGGTGATTCCATCATTTTTGCCGGGGGTTGTACTTGTATGTGGCGCGCGCAACCCACCGGAAACCACAGAAGCAGAGGTAAACAAGTATGGCGAAATCCAGGTGTGGCAGCACAGCACCACAATTTTGGAGCGAGGAGGAAACCGAATGCTTCATTAGTATCGTGTAAGACATGAATATAATGTCTTTTATTGACGAAAATGATGCATATTTGTGTCATGATGTTCTCTGTGCGTCTGGACATTGTCCATGCGTCGCTGTTTAGATGGGGATATTCCAAATGATACCAGTGACCATGTATACAGGAGTAACTCTGTCTGCTTAAGCATGTAAACGGGTTATTCCTAATGATTCAGAAACTATATATTGACCTTAACCCAAATATTAACAACAGGAAAACGTAGTCACTGTAAAGCACTTTTAGCTTCTCATATAGATGGGAAAGCATTCTATGAATGCAGTCCATTTACTATTATTAACATCCCAAAATTAACATGACATTTATGCCCATGATGAGTGTATGTAAGCTTTCAACCACAACTGCATGTGGGAAAAGGACATGATGAGAGAAAAGAAAGGCAGAAGAGCTGAAGCTGCAATGACGAGGGGCATTAATCGAGGTCAGAACATGATTGCAACAGCTTCAAGGTGCGAGGGCTGCTGAACAGTTTTCCTGCCAAATCTGACTCAAGGACAACTGGATCAGCAAAACCATAGAAATGGTGAAACAAAGGACTTTTAAAAGTGTTTACTGTTAAACTCGTAATCAGACTCCTAACAAAACATGTGAGAAACTCACTGAAATACAAACACATTTTGTTCGTGCCACTGAGTTTGATCACAATGAAACTGACTGGTGTTCAGCAGAGAACAGAAATCACCAGCGTCCCCTAAACACGTCACTTTCCATAAATGCGTGCGTACACACGCACACACATTGCTGATGCTTGTAGTGACTGTTACACCTGAAAATGTGAGGAAGAAGAAACATGTTCTCCGTGGACAGTGTGAAATCAGTAGGTTTTGTGTCACTGTGGTTGTGTTGACTCCGCCTTCACATAGTGACTGAGCGATCAGCTGAGACTGAAACATGACCACATGTGGATAAGGTTTGATTCTAATGACCAAACTCCTTTCTATCATTAAAAATGTCATTTGCTTCACACTATGGACTACAGAGTTGAGCACCGGCACTAATGGCTATCAGGACCTATTGATCTTTGACTTGCACAGGAAATCAGTGGCTAAAGCCCCGGTCACACGGCACTAACAAAGGACACTGAAGACCAAACAAAACAAGAAATCTGATCTGACGTTGACTTTCTGAGACATCATTTAACCATCGTCCAGTTTTGTTCCTGTAGCTGGCGCTTCGTCAGAATTTTTAAACTGTTGAAAAATGTGAACGAATCCCAACGGCAACCTCAATTTGCCCATATTTTGTTTTGCTTTCTGTCTCGATGGTTCCTTATTGTTTCTGTAATTCCCGTAACGTCAGCGTTCCATGTGACTGTCGTCCAAATCTGTCCAACCTCAAATGTTGATGATATCTGAACACATCAATAACTAAAGCTCTGACAACCTGAATGTAACACACTTTTCATAGTTGATGACTTGTCCATGTGTGGGACAAAAAGCAACGCTGTCATACAGAAACAATAGCAGTAAGAACTATTTATCAACTACTTTAACTATTTACGCACGGTCCAGCTGTTTGTGGCTCCCCTGCTTGTGCGCACACGCTGTTGTTGTGAAGACAGCATCTCTCACCTCTTGTCAAGACAAATCTTGCAACTGTAGATGCTGCAGACATGAGGATAAGCCTAGCTGTGCTCGGTGTGATACCAGCTGTCGGTCACCTCGTGAATGTTTTGTTTTGATTTTGTTTAAAGTGTCAAAGTTTGACATTTGCTTTGTTTTTCTTATGTTAGTTGCGGTTTTGTTTCTTTCCTTTTTGCGCTCTTGATTCACAGGCTTTTCAGTGATGGAGAAGTGCAAGATCGTTCATCCACCTTTCCTCAATGATTTGTAACTTTGTGACTTTTTCTCTTCATTCAGCTATTGCCGTGTGATCTGAGCATACCCGATCCTGTCCAGTCTCAGAAATGAAGCAGATTAGGTCTTGGTTATCACTTGGGAACACCATGATCTGTGTGTGTCTGTCTGTCTGTCTGTCTGTCTCTGAGTAGAATTGGAGTTATGTCCAGAATGTGTCCGGTGTAAAACCCTTACAAAATCTGAGGTAAAACATTACATAGAGCTTCAGGATTGGAGCTGAGTTCCTCCATGTGAGTGAAGATGCTGTTCTCCTGAGATTGCAAACAATCTTTGTGTCAGTCTTGGAGGTGGATATCATCCCAAGTGACTGGAAAAAAGACTTGTCATACTTTGGAAAGGAAAGGGTGATCATCTGGATTGGTGTGTACCAGTAAAGGTGCGTGTAAGGATTAGCAATATGATTCACTTACATGTTGCTCAGTCTGGCATCATTTGATGTAAGCCAACGATCAATCACATCCTTGATCTGCAAGTCCTCATGGAATGCAACTGCGAATATCACCAGTGCTTCTTTGTAGCTTTTCTTTCTCTTCTGATTGTGTTTGATTAGGTTGGCTGGATTGCCCAGTGGGACATTAAAAGAATTCTTGTGAGCCACAGCAACAAGAAGTTCCGGAGCATCATTGCTGGCCTCTTCCCAGTGAAGTCAACCATTTGTCAGGGCTGTACAGTTCTGTTCAAAATAATAGCAGTGCGTTTAAAAAATGAGTAAAGCATCACATCTGTGATATTTTTTACTGAATGACAATAAAAATGAGTCCAAGTCAGTCTAAATCCTTATAATAGTTTTTATTTTCTTACACAAAAATGCATTGGAAACACTGTACATTCTATTCCAAATCAAACCATGAAGAAAAATTGATCAAATTTGTTGTTACTTTACAGAAAGTGAAGAAGGGGAATATTAGGCTGTTCAAAAATAGCCGTATCTGCATTTTTCTTTCTGTGAAAAAACAACCAGGTGTCAAAGCGATGCCCTTATTTAAGGACGAAGGCAGCAAATGTTGTACATGCTGATTGTTGTGCATTTCTGTCTGAAAGTTTGAGTAAAACAGGCCATTACAGACATTGTTCAGAAGAACTGCGCACTTTGATTAAAACATGCATTGAAGAGGGGAAAACATGAAGTGGAAAAAATGATAGGCTGCTCAGTTAAAATGATCTCAAATGCTTTAAAATGGGGACCAAAACTAGAAAGACGTGGAAGAAAATGGAAAACCACCATTCAAATGGATCGAAGAATAGCTAGAATGGCAAACACTCAGCCAATGATCAGCTCCAGGGTGATCAAAGAAGTTCTAAGGTTACCTGTGAGTGAGTGCAAAACAATTAGAGGACACCTATGTGAAGCCAAGCTGTGGGCAAGAAGCCACGCAAAGTCCTATTGTTGGAAAAAAACACGTGCTGAAGAGGTCACAATTTGCCAGACAACACACTGACTGGCCTAAAGAGAAATAATGCAGCATTTTGTGGAATGATGAAAGCAAGATTGTTCCTTATGGGTTTGGGTCCATAGACAGTTGTTATGCATGATAGTGAATTTTAATAAGACTTGGAGATGGTCAGCGTGGGTTTCTCTCTGAACTTTACTGCAGCCATTTTATACAGCATCTCCCCCTGCCTATCATCTCATCAGGATTAAGGAGGGGGATGATTGGAAGACGGCTTTAACACCCCATTGGGGGCACTTTGAGTATCTGGTTATGCCTTTTAGCCTCACTAATGCTCCTACCATGTTCCAAGCCCCTGTCAATGTTCTACGTGACTTTCTGAACCACTTTGTGTTTGTTTACCTAGATGATATTTTGATTTTCTCTTGTAATCTCACTGAACACATCCAACATCTTTGACTAGTGTTGCAGAGACTATTAGAAAGCTGGTTATTTGTTAAAGCAGAGCAATGTACTTTCCACCAGACCACCATTTTGTTCCTCAGGTATGTATAACAACAGAACCAGATGAAGCCTGATCCCTCCAAAATCCTCTCAGTAACCGAATGACCTGTTCCATCCAATGCGAAACAGCTGCAGGGTTTGCCAACTGCTATCGCCGGTTTATTAGGAATTTCAACCAGGTTGCACCTCCCTCTGTAAGCTTACCTCCGCTAAGTCTCCCTTCATATGGTCCTCTGAGGCTGATCATGCCTTTCAGACACTTAAACACCAGTTCATCCACACACCCATTCTCATTTAACCCAATCTGGATTGTCAGTTTGTTGTGGAGGTCGATGCATCCGGCATCAGGGTCAGGGCTATCCTTTCCCAGCTGGCTGGGAGTTTTCGCCATCTGCACCTCTGTGCATTTTTCTCCCAACGTCTGAGTCCCGCTGCGCAGAATTACGATGTGGGGAACTGGGAACTCCTGGCTGCAAAGGAGACGCTGGAAGAATAGCGACACTGGCTGGAAGGTACGTCTGTCCCATTTACTGATTGGACTGATCATAAGAACTTGGAATACATACAAACTGCTAAACAACTCAATTCTCAGCAGGCCAGGTGGTCACTGTTTTGTGGACGTGTTAATTTTGTTATCACCTACAGACCAGGCACCAAAAAAGCCAAGCCAGATGCCCTCTCTTCTCAGTTCCTGCCTCTAGACCATTCCCCTACACCAGAGACCATTGTTCCCAGCCAGGTGGTGGTTGGAGCCCTCTCTTGGGATGTGGAGAGGGTCATCTGGGAGGCCCTGAAGACCTGTCTGGATCCTGGAGGAGGACCTCCAGGGCAGCTCTTTGTTCCCCCTGACGCTCTTTACAGTGCTCCAGTTTATCCACAACTCCAAGTTTGCCTGCCACATGAATTCATCGCACCCTCACGCTCCTCCATGAACATTTCTGTTGCCCGTTGGTCCAGACAGATGTACGTGAATATGTCAGTTCCTGCACCATATGCGCCAAGATTAAATCATCCCATCATCTGGACTGCTCCATCCTCTTCCCACTCCTGGTCGCACATCTGCCTGGACTTCCTTACTGGGTTACCACCTTCCAACAGCAACACCTTACCATAGTGGACAGGTCTTCCAAGGCAGCACATTTTGTGGCTCTGCCAAAATTACCATCACCCCAGAAGATCGCTGACCTTCTAGTCCACCATGTGTTCCGGGTGCATGGCATTCCTGCTGACATATTGTCGGACCGAGGACACCAATTTACCTCCAAGGTATGGAAGAACTTTTGCTGGGCGCTAGGGGCCTCGGTCAGTCTCTCATCCAGTTAATGGAGCGGGCCAACCAGGACATAGGATCTGCCCTTCGGTACATCACGTCCTCCCACCCGGCCACCTGGAGTCATCAGTTGCTATGGGTAAAATACACCCACAACTCGCAGGTTTGCTCAGCAACTCGTATGTCTCATTTGTGTGTTTTCTGGGGTATCAGCTGCCTTTGTTTCCTTCTCAAGAGGATGAATTGTCTGTTGTCTCTGTTCAAGTCTACCTACGGCAGTGTCAGCAGGTGTGGAGGACTGCCCATTCTACCCTACTCTGGAAGAGGGACTGAACAACCCGCCATGCAGTCCAGCACTAAACCCCGGCCCCACTGTACCAGCTGGGCCAGGAAGTATGGCTCTCAGCCAATGATGTGCCTCTCCAGGTGGACTCACGTAAGCTGGCCCCCCAAGTTGTTGGGACCTTTACAACTGGACAAGACCATCAACCCTGCCTCTATGCGGCTCAAGCTTCCACGCTCCCTTCCAATACATCCAGTGTTACATGTTTCTCATCTTAAGCCCATCTGCACCAGCCCCGTGTCCTCTGGTCAACTCCCCATCTTCCGCCCTGGTTGTGATTTGCCATCCGGCATCGTAGATGTGAGACATCGGGATTTCCAGTATTTGGTGGATTGGGAGGGCTACTGGCCCAAAGAATGCTCCTGGGTCTCGCAGTGCCTCATACTCGACCCCTCCCTCCTCCATAACGTCTATCTGGCCCACCCAAGTTGCCTGCGGGCTCCCATTGAGGAAACGGTACGTTGTGCTGCCTTGAATCTGTTCTCCTCCCTTTCCCTTCTTGTTTCTTCAGACTCCACGTCTTAAACCCTAGTTCTTCCACTCCACAAACACTGGAAACTCAGTTCTACCTATGTAGTATCCTGGCCTCAGCTTTTCTAGTCTTTTGATCCAACATTTGCCTCCTTCAATTCTAACATTTTCCCTGTGTGTCGAGTTACAACGACTCCAGTCAGCATCGTCAGAGCCGCCTGGTCCTGGCTCCATTCACTATCTAGTTTGGGAACTCTGCAGCTCATTTGGGTCCACTCGGTGTCTCACCCCATGGATTTGTACATTTATCATTTACCCATTGTTACTCAATAAATTGTTATTTTACTTATCTCTTGTTTTGGCTCCCTGCATTTTGGGTTCTAATCTGTGTTTCTATTTTGCACCACAGCACTTTCTGTATTGATGCAATACTGGCATGATAGTTTCATCAATACTGTGTTCACCTGGTAGTCAGCCAAGTCCCTCAAAAACATCTTTGTACTCTGTCATTAGTGCATCTTGATCATTGCTGAGCTCTGAGGCAACAACAAACAGTCTTTTGACAAGACTGAGTTTTTCACATGCAGATAAACGTAACATTGTTTGCACTCTTCCTTCCACAATTACCAACTGTGCCTTTAAGGTCTGCCCCTTGTGCCTAAAAATGGGGATACAGCTGCCTTTAACTGGCACACTTTCTCCAGTGTATCCCATCACCTTCATTTTATTTCTTTTCACTTTGAGTGTACTGTAATCAGCAGCTGACAGCAGGTTCACTTGGGCTCCAGTGTCCAATTTAAATGGAATTATTGTTTCATTTACAATAATTGGCAGAATTCATTCCAGTTTCTCACTTGATGCCTGCAATGCATCAACAAAAAGCTCCTCTGGTTCCTCTTCAACTGTGTGCACTTTTTTCTTTGTGACACTCGCTGTGCAGCATCTTGCATAATGATTCTTTTTATTACAGTTATTACATAGCTTTCCATTTGCAGGACACTATTTTGGAGCATGACTGCCTCCACATTTAGTTCATTTTATCACTGCTTTTTTCTCATTCTTTTGGTATGATATTTCTTGTGATGGCCCTTTTTTTTACCAAATGTACTGTCATTTCCGCTTCACTTAGCTTTTTTATTTATGCACGAGAGCTCTGTACGACCTTGCACAAATCCACAGTCATGTCCAGATTTTTCTCTTGCAGCAACAGCCTTTCTCTTAAGGCATTATAATTGCTCAGCATCTGGGACAACAGCTCCACACTGTCACACTGACATCCTCTCAGTGCACCTCAGCCATAGACTGAGACCACTTTGGTGCACCACAGAACACCACAGGAGGTCTTTCCTACCTGTGGCAATCAGGCTGTATAACTCCTCCCCCTTCTACAGGATGAACACATAATTAAACAGTTATTCAGTTACTCAGAGATATGTGCAATATTGTCAAACATCTTGTCCAAATGTCTTTAAAAAAAACATTGTTCACTGTTTACTGTTACTGTTTCGGTACTCTGGCAAAATAATTTCCTTCGGGAAAAATAACGTTTATATTATTCTTATTCTTAATTCCACAAACAATGCAATATCTTATTATAGAGTGTCTGAAATTCACAAGATTTGCTTACTGTGTGCAGCTCTGCTAAATACTGGTCAAAATCCTCAGCTTCTGGTCACAGGAGAAAAAACTTGTATTTCTCAAACGTTATGTTTCTAGGTGGTACAAAGTATGCTTCAAATGTTTGCAACACTGTGTCCAATTTGAGATTTTCTGGCTTAATCTGAAAGCTGTTAAAAATGTCCACTGCATCCTTTCACATGAAGAAAGATTTGAGCTTACATTTTCTCATGTCTTCCACCTGCTCCACTTGCAGCCAGATACACAGTGAGGAAAATAAGTATTTGAACACCCTGCGATTTTGCAAGTTCTCCCACTTAGAAATCATGGAGGGGTCTGAAATTTTCATCTTAGGTGCATGTCCACTGTGAGAGACATAACCTAAAAAAAAAAAAAAAAAAAAAAAAATCCGGAAATCACAATGTATGATTTTTTTAAGAATTTATTTGTATGTTACTGCTGCAAATAAGTATTTCAACACCTGTGAAAATCAATGTTAATATTTGGTACAGTAGCCTTTGTTTGCAATTACAGAGGTCAAACGTTTCCTGTAGTTTTTCACCAGGATTGCACACACTGCAGCAGGGATTCTGGCCCATTCCTCCACACAGATCTTCTCTAGATCAGCCAGGTTACTGGGCTGTTGCTGAGAAACACGGAGTTTGAGCTCCTTCCAAAGATTTCTATTGGGTTTAGGTCTGGAGACGGGCTAGGCCACTCCAGAACCTTGATATGCTTCTTACGGAGCCACTCCTTGGTTATCCTGGCTGTGTGCTTCAGGTCATTGTCATGTTGGAAGACCCATCCGCAACCCATCCTCAATGCTCTAACTGAAGGAAGGAGGTTGTTCCCCAAAATCTCGCAATACATGGCCCCGGTCATCCTCTCCTTAATACAGTGCAGTCGTCCTGTCCCATGTGCAGAAAAACACCCCAAAGCATGATGCTTCCACCCTCATGCTTCACAGTAGGGATGGTGTTTTAAGGATGGTACTCAGCATTCTTCTTCCTCCAAACACAGCGAGTGGAATTAAGACCAAAAAGTTCTATTTTGGTCTCATCTGACCACATAACTTTCTCCCATGACTCCTCTGGATCATCCAAATGGTCATGGGCAAACAAGACGGGCCTGGACGTGTGCTGATATAAGCAGGGGAACCTTCCGTGCCAAGCATGATTTTAACCCATGACATCTTAGTGTATTACCACAGTAACCTTGGAAACAGAGGTGCCAGCTTTCTTCAGGTCATTGACCAGCTCCTCCCATGCAGTTCTGGGCTGATTCCTCACCTTTCTTAGGATCACTGATAAGCTACGAGGTGGGATCTTGCATGGAGCCCCAGTCCGAGGGACATTGACAGTCATGTTTAGCTTCTTCCATTTTCTAATAATTGCTCCAATAATTGATCTTTTTTCACCAAGCTGCTTGGCAACTGCCTTGTAGCTCTTTCCAGCTTTGTGGAGGTCTACAATTTTGTCTCTGGTGTCTTTGGACAGCTCTTTGGTCTTAGCCATGTTAGTAGATGGAGTCTTACTAATTGTGTGGGGTGGAAAGGTGTCTTTATACAGCTAACGACCTCAAATAGGTGCTTCTAATTTGGAATAATAAGTGGAGTGGAGGTGGACTTTTTAAAGGCAGACTAACAGGTCTTTGAGGGCCAGAATTTTTGCTGATTGGCAGGTGTTGAAATACTTATTTGCAGCAGTAACATGCAAATAAATTATTAAAAAAAATCATACATTGTGATTTCTGGATTTATTTTTTTTTTTAAATTATGTCTCTCACAGTGGACATGCACCTAAGATGAAACTTTCAGACCCCTCCATGTTTTCTAAGTGGGAGAACTTGCAGAATCGCAGCGTGTTCAAATACTTATTTTCCTCACTGTATTTAAAATCGCTGCTTGAAATGTTTCCAGTTATCAGCAAGATTTCCCCTGAACTGCACGGATGAGAGTGGACTTAGACTTAGCTTATCCATAGTGGCACGTCGCTGCTCTGACTGAGGTCACTGCTGTAGCCACTAGCTTCTCCTGTTAGCATTGATTAGCCTGCTCGTACTCTTTGGTAGCTTGCCTTTTTGCTCAGCTCCAACTCGCTCACGAGTTGCTCAGTGGCATGCAGTCATCTGTTGCTCTACAGACACCATGTTATGCTTGGTAATGTATTTAAATAAAACTCTGAGACAGTCAGCGTGGGTTTCTCTCTGAACTTTACTGCAGTCATTTTATGTAGCAACTCCCCCTGAGCATGCTGGGAAATGTAATTCACAACAACAACACACCAGTTTGACAAATGACCCCCAAAACTGAATTCAAGCCACAGTACAATGTGAAGACAGTGATGCATGGTGGAGCAAACTATGATTTCTGGATGTTTTTCATGCTCTAGTGTGTGGCCTATTTATTGCATACCAGGGATCATGGATCAGTTTGAACACATCAGAACACTTGAAGAGATCATGTTGCCTTATGCGGGAAGAGGAAATGCCCTTGAAATGGGTGTTTCAACAAGCCAATGACCCCAAACACACCAACAATAGAGCAGTATCCTGGTTCCAGACAACATGATTCACGTTATAGAGCGTCCAGCTCAATCCTCTGACCTTAATCCAATAGAAAACTTGTAGGATGACATCAAAGATGCTGTTTCTGAGCCAAAACCAAGAAATGCAGAGGAACTGCGTAATGCAGTCCAATCCTCCTGGGCTGGAACACCTGTTCACAGGTGCAAGAAGCTGATTGACTCAATGCAACACAGATGTAAAGCAGTTTTCAGAAACAGCTATACACCTAAATATTTGTTCAGTGATTCACGGGAAAGCTATATCTTCAAGCATTTTTTAGTTAGTAAATGTTAAATTTGTAAAGAAAAATGCAGACAGTGGTATTTTTTAACAGCATAATATCCCTTTTTCTTCACTCTGTAAAGTAATAACAAATTAGATACATTTTTCTTCATGATTTGATTTGGAATAGAATGAGCAGTATTTCCAATGCATTTGCATTTATGGAAATAAAAGTTATTATAAGGATTTTAAGCTTAACTCACTTTTTTAAACACACAGCTATTATTTTGAACACAACTGCTTTCTTGCTACTTCTGACTTCCATGGACCGGGTGTTGAGGAGGATTGTGAAGTCTGACACCCTATGAGCCTTTGACAGCAAGGAAAGGTTTACCGTCCTTGACCCTGATTGCAGTACTTCAGAATGGGAGTGTCTGGGTTTGCAATTGTTCCAGATCAAGACTGAGATCATCAGAATCAGGCTTCACTGTCATTGCGTGGTGAGGTACAAAGAAATTTAGGTGCTCATCCCTAAAGAACAGTTCAAAAACTGTACACAAAACTCGTAAGAGAATTGTGAAACCATTGAAAAAAGAGTCTTCCGATGTGCAATGTGATGAGGTAGTATTTAAAGTGCAAAGTGATGTTAAAAATTCCATGGTGACCTTAAGCTCCTGTCACACATAGCAAGAATGTGCCGGAACCATGCCCAACACAGCAAATATTGCCATAATCTGACGCAGTTGGGAGGAAAAGAGGCGTGGTCAGCATCGTGGGAGTGCAGACAGACTGTCTTGTCCACACCTGTCAGATCGCATCCAGAGTGTATGTAGATGACAGATTGCTGTCAAATGGGCATAAAAGGCGCTGCAGACTGCACAATCTCCAAATGTCCAGATGGCAAACAAAGGACACCATGATTAGTGCACAGGTATGCCTTAGACTGTCCACAATAAAAGGCCACTCTGAAAGGTGCAGTTTTGTTTTATTGGGGGGGGGGGGGGGGGTACCAGTCAGTATCTGGTGTGACCACCATTTGCCTCATGCAGTGCAACACATCTCCTTCGTATAGAGTTGATCAGGTTGTCAATTGTGGCCTGTGGAATGTTGGTCCACTCCTCTTCAATGGCTGTGCGAAGTTGCTGGATATTGGCAGGAACTGGTACACGCTGTCGTATACACCGGTCCAGAGCATCCCAAACATGCTCAATGGGTGACATGTCCGGTGAGTATGCCGGCCATGCAAGAACTGGGACATTTTCAGCTTCCAAGAATTGTGTACAGATCCTTGCAACATGGGGCCGTGCATTATAGTGCTGCAACATGAGGTGATGTTCTTGGATGTATGGCACAACAATGGGCCTCAGGATCTCGTCACGGTATCTCTGTGCATTCAAAATGCCATCAATAAAATGCACCTGTGTTCTTCGTCCATAACAGACGCCTGCCCATACCATAACCCCACCGCCACCATGGGCCACTCAATCCACAACATTGACATCAGAAAACCGCTCACCCACACGACGCCACTCACGCTGTCTGCCATCTGCCCTGGACAGTGTGAACCGGGATTCATCCATGAAGAGAACACCTCTTCAACGTGCCAAACGCCAGCGAATGTGAGCATTTGCCCACTCAAGTCGGTTACGACGATGAACTGGAGTCAGGTCGAGACCCCGATGAGGACGACAAGCATGCAGATGAGCTTCCCTGAGATGGTTTCTAACAGTTTGTGCAGAAATTCTTTGGTTATGCAAACCAATTGTTTCAGCAGCTGTCCGAATGGCTGGTCTCAGACAATCTTGGAGGTGAACATGCTGGATGTGGAGGTCCTGGGCTGGTGTGGTTACACGTGGTCCGCGGTTGTGAGGCTGGTTGGATGTACTGCCAATTTTCTGAAACGCCTTTGGAGACGGCTTATGGTAGAGAAATGAACATTCAATACACGAGCAACAGCTCTGGTTGACATTCCTGCTGTCAGCATGCCAATTGCACGCTCCCTCAAATCTTGCGACATCTGTGGCATTGTGCTGTGTGATAAAACTGCACCTTTCAGAGTGGCCTTTTATTGTGGGCAGTCTAAGGCACACCTGTGCACTAATCATGGTGTCTAATCAGCATCTTGATATGGCACACCTGTGAGGTGGGATGGATTATCTCAGCAAAGGAGAAGTGCTCACTATCACAGATTTAGACTGGTTTGTGAACAATATTTGAGGGAAATGGTGATATTGTGTATGTGGAAAAAGTTTTAGATCTTTGAGTTCATCTCATACGAAATGGGAGCAAAACCAAAAGTGTTGCGTTTATATTTTTGTTGAGTGTATGTCAACTTTCGCAACTGGCTGTCAGAATGTTTTGGAACTGAAATCCAACTCTTTTCGGATGTGTGCCGATTCATAATTCCAATGCCATTCTGCATGATTCTGGCTATGTGTGACGGGGGTATTAAAGTGTACAGTGGCTACTTACACTTTGGTAGAAGTGGGCAGTACTTGAGTCCATGGTGAGTCAAAATGTGTATGTGGTCAGAGGTGGGGGGTTGAGACTGTGACTGTTTAGAGTTTTCATGGCCCAGGCTGTTTGTAAGTCTGGCAGTGTGGGATTTGATGGACCTGTAATGCTGTCGAGAGGGCAACAGGTCAAGCAGGTGGTGGGTTTAGTGTGAGGGATCTGAAGTTATGGCACTGGCCCTGCTGAGGCACCAGGACCTGGAGATATTGTCCAAAGAGGGCGGCCGATAATTTTCTGTGCTGAGCCTATTACCCTCTGTAGTGCCTTTCTGGCCTTAGCAGTGCAGCCTGCGTACCACACACTCACAGTGTAGGTGAGTGCAGATGCTACACGCGATTGCTGTGGGATGCTTCTGCTGATCAGGATTTTGCTCTCTCTCTGCATTTTTTTCAAATACTTCTGCTCCCGTGTAGATCATTGCTCGTCAAGTGGCTCAGTCCCTTGCTTGCTCTTCCCAGGTCTTCCAGTCGATGGAGCAGCTTTTGAGGATGTGCTTCAAGAGGTCCTTGTAACTTTTCCTGTGCCCTCCTCTGGACCATTTTTCCTTCACTGAGCTGGAAGTAGAAGATCTGCTTGGGAAGTCAGCTGTCATCCATCCTTATGACATGACCCAGCCACTAAAGCTGGTTCATGATGATGACACACTCAGTGCTATGGAGCTTGGTTTCATCCAGGATGCTGATGTTGGTATGGTAGTTTTCCCACATGATATGTAGGATAATCTGAAGCAGAGGTGATTTCTCTAAGACTGCAAGGAAGCTCAGCTTCTCCTAAAATGTAAAAAAAACAAAAGTGGTCAAATGTGTACAGTTTGTTACCATTTCATTAACTACAAATGCTTTAGAACACGTTCATCTTGAAGATGAGTTTGTTCAGGAACAGGTTTTGTTCAGGATCAGGTTTTTGTTTAAAAACATTAATTACTTGTGTTGTAATGTGATTGTGCCAATACAAAACACTGTATATAATAGAGATATAAATTGTGAAATGCTTGTGCAACAAGGAACTGTTAGGACCATTTTCACTCACTCATCTTCAACTGCTTAGTCCAGTTAAGGGTCACGGGGGGGCTGGAGCCAATCCCAGCAGTCATAGAGCGTGAAGCAGGATACACCCAGGACAGGACGCCAGTCTGTCACAGGGCCACAAACAAACACATTCACACCCTCACGCACATCTACGGACAATTTAAAGATTCCAGTCCATCTAATCCGTATGTCTTTGGATGTGGGAGGAAACCGGAGCACCTGGAGGAAACCCATGCAAACACGGGGAGAACATGCAAACTATACACAGAAAGGCCACAGGCAGGAATTGAACCCATGATTTTCTCGTTGTGAGGCAACAGTGCTAACCACTAATCCACCATGCTGCCCGTTATTACCATTTTACATATTTGAATTTATTTGTAAATAAATTGACAAATTTTATGATGTAAGCCAACAATGAGCTTACCCTCCTTGAAAGAGCAGTAGCCCCCACTGTTCTGAAGGCAACATTGCTGGAATCACTCAAGGGTTTTCAGTTGGTGGCAGCGCTAGGCAGTCCAAGCCTAAGATGCGTACAGCATGGTTGGTATGACAACGGCTTTGTAGACCAGGATTTTTGGCTCATGTCAAAGGTCTCTGCTGTTGAAAACAGGGGTGCCAAGCCAGCTGAAGACAGTTCCTACACAACTTAGTCTGTGATGGGTCTCCTTATTGATGCTGGAGTTTGATGATGCATGGCTGCCCAGGTATGAAAAATACATCATGTTCTCCAGGAATTGTCCATGTAATTTCACAGCAAAAAGCTTTGGGTTGACCATGCTGGCTGGAGGCTGATACAGGACTTGTGTCTTCTTCAGGTTGATGTGAAGACCAACCTTGGTATGGGCTTTATCTAAGGATTCAAGGATCTTCTGAAGACCTTCAAGGATTGTCTGAAGCAAGTATGAAATCTGTAGCTACGGTTATTAATGCTCCAATAGACGAAAGGAATGGCTTGATGTTGTCATTTATGAAATGAAGCAAAACAAACAAGCAAAGACATGTTTGAATAAATGCCTTTATATAAATAGAAGCTTGCCATTTGATTTGGATTCTATGTCCTGTGACATTCATTATATGTCTCACTGCATGACTGTTTTTGACAGACGGGTTTGTTAGAACACAAATGTGAGGCTCACACAAACAGCTCTGGTTGTAGAAAGACTTTAGTGGTGAAGATAGCAGTGGTCGGTACACAGGAAGGCAGTCCAAAAAACAAAGCAGCAGTACAACAATCACAAATAATAAAAATCAATAAAACACTGGACTGGACAGGTTTGATATGACTGACATGAAAAGTGGACCGGGGGAGACGGATCAATCAATCAATCAATTTTTTTATATAGCGCCAAATCACAACAAACAGTTGCCCCAAGGCGCTTTATATTGTAAGGCAAGGCCATACAATAATTATGTAAAACCCCAACGGTCAAAACGACCCCCTGTGAGCAAGCACTTGGCTACAGTGGGAAGGAAAAAACTCCCTTTTAACAGGAAGAAACCTCCAGCAGAACCAGGCTCAGGGAGGGGCAGTCTTCTGCTGGGACTGGTTGGGGCTGAGGGAGAGAACCAGGAAAAAGACATGCTGTGGAGGGGAGCAGAGATCGATCACTAATGATTAAATGCAGAGTGGTGCATACAGAGCAAAAAGAGAAAGAAACAGTGCATCATGGGAACCCCCCAGCAGTCTACGTCTATAGCAGCATAACTAAGGGATGGTTCAGGGTCACCTGATCCAGCCCTAACTATAAGCTTTAGCAAAAAGGAAAGTTTTAAGCCTAATCTTAAAAGTAGAGAGGGTGTCTGTCTCCCTGATCTGAATTGGGAGCTGGTTCCACAGGAGAGGAGCCTGAAAGCTGAAGGCTCTGCCTCCCATTCTACTCTTACAAACCCTAGGAACTACAAGTAAGCCTGCTCCTGATTAGATTGTGCTTCTGTCTGTATCTGACGGATACAGACAGAAACAGGATTAATGACTTTGGAGACCAGGAAGGGACCAACAAACCTGGAAGCCACTTTCCTGGGCATGCCCCTAAGGGCAAGGTGGTGCGCAGAGAGCCACACTTTCTGGCCTGAAACATAAGATGGAGTGGCAGTTTGTTTACAGTCAGCGGTGGATTTATAAGCTATAGTGGAATGCAATATAACCTTTCGAGTCTGCTCCCAAGTCCACTGGCAACAAAGAATCAGACTGAGTGCTGAGGGGACCGGGGAGGCTGGTGTCCAAAAACTACGTGAAACGGAGAATAACCAATGGAAGCTGAGGGTAAACTGTTATAAGCGAGTTCAATCCAAGGAAGCTGTTCGGACCAAGATGCAAGGTGTTGTGATGTGAGTAACCAGAGGCCCTTTTCTAATTCCTGATTTAGCTGTTCCACCTGCCCATTGGCCTGTGGATGGTAGCCGAAGTTAAGTTGGATGTGACCCCGAGGAGACAGCGAAATTCCTAGGAATCCTTGTACTTCTTCGCACGAAGTGGGAACGGGCATCTTGTACCACCGCAACCTTTGCAGGATCCACCTTTATTTCCCCTGCAGAGATAACAAAACCTAGAAAATACACTGTAGATCTGTGGAATTTGCATTTTTCTCCTTTTACAAAAAGCCCATTTTGCAGTAATGTCTGTAACACCATACAAACTTGTCGGGTGTGGATGGCCAGATCAGTGGAAAAAATAAGGATATCGTCCAGGTAAAGAAAGGCACATTTATTCAAGTAGTCCTGTAATACATCATTGACCAGGTTTTGGAAAACAGCGGGCGTGTTCGCGAGTCCAAACGGCATCACTAGGTATTAATAATGGCCGGGAGGCGTGTGAAACTGAATAACAGCAAACAGTTACAAAGTGTATCTGCTGATCTTTCCAAAAGTGCAATCGACTGTGGAGAACACAGTCAGGATTGAAGCACTCTGTACCTGGATGATAAAGAATGTTAAAGTCAGGACTCAGATATGACTATATTAACATGAATAATAACATTATTTTTTATTCCACATAAAATAATCTTATTTAATAAAAAAGTTTCCAGGTCTAAGAATTATTTAAAAAGAAAACGTGCAGCACACATTTCATGTTTTTGGTTTAACCTCTTCCTCTGTGATTGTAAAGGGGAAAGTAACAAACACTCCATGTTTAATTGTTATAACCTCACACGATGTTTGTTTTACTTGATCCGAGCATCAATCAGAAAGAAAAAGGTCTTTTTTTCTGTGTGCCAGTGGTCATGGCTGTAGCTCCTGATTAGATTGTGCTAAGTAATGAGCCCACGGCCAAAATGCTGCTGAAGTCGTTATGTTAATAGAAGCCACTGTGATGGGCTTCCATATTCTGCACACATCTCAGTCACCAAGGCCATAAAGAGCAATCTCCATGGTCTGCTGACCACGGTTCGGCCGCTACAGCCTTCTTAATGCCCCGGAATACAGCTCTGACCCCGTCCATCCAGGTACCACAGAGGCAATAAAGACAATCACATTATGCAGACATTTAAGATCCCAGTCAGGCCATGGCTAACTGGAAGCTTTTGGTTTGGATTTGGAAGATGTGAAAGGAGGAGTGCCTCTTTAAATAGACTAAATGATGTCACATCCAGACATTTGCTCAGAGTCCTGGCCTGATGACACATTGCTCAACCTGAGCATTGAGATGTCCATAAGATGTGGTCTTACGAAGGAGGAAAAAAAAACTTTCCAAGTTTTTCAAACATTACAAAACACTAAAGGCACCATCGTGTTGTCAGTTGCTTCAAGCAGACACAGTGCAGTCTGCAATCATTGTAGAGAAATAATCATTTTCCCGATCAATACCCTCAAAAACAACGGCCACTTCAGTGTCCTGAACCGTCTGTGATGCATTCAATGTGCCTCAGAAAAAAAATCGATGCTAGCAGGCAGCGAGCGATGCAACACGATTTCACCCCTTAACTGAATCAATGCACACTGAATAAATCGAAGCACTTGCATCGCACACGTTTGTAACTTACTAATCTCCACATTCCTAGTGTGTTGTGCATTTGAAAACATTTGGTGAATATTGAGCAGGTTTGCAGCTGGATGAGCAGAGGAAACAGGAGACCAGCGTTCCCAACGAGAAGGTCAAGAAGAACCATTACACCTTTAAGTGTCTTATTGACTGTGTCGTCTTTTTTGGACAGCAAGAACTGTCTTTCCAGGGACACGATGAATCCAGAGATTTCCTAAACCGTGGGAATTATTTGGAATTACTGACACTGCTGGCAGACCACGATAGCGACTTGCGATATCATCTTGACACAGCCACTGTTTTTACAGGCACATCGGGGAAAATCCAGCATGACCTTATTAATGCAGTGGCCGAGGTGCAGAAGGAACACATCGCAGAGGAGATTAAACAAAGTTTGTTGTGGTTATGATTGATGAAACAACTGATTTCAGTAATGTGGCACAGGTCTCCTATGTTCTCAGGTATGTGACTGAAACGGGAGTGAAAGAAAGATTTCTCAAATTTGAGGACATTCCCAAGAAGAAACGAGCACAGGATCTAGCAGGACTCCTTCTTGCTTTACTGGACAACTTTAACTGCAAGGCAGAGTTAGTGGCTCAATGTTACAATGGAGCAGCTGTGATGGCGTCGGGGCTAAATGGAGTGCAGGCACTTGTAAAAGACACACTTCCCCAAGTTCTCTTTGTGCACCGTTATGCGCACACTTTAAATCTGGTCATGACCCGAGGAGCATCAAAGATCAAAGAATGAAAAATATTTTTTGCAAATCTCGATGGATCATCAGCGTTCTTTATATGTTCTCCAAAACTCACTAAATTACTGCATGAGTTTTGCCAAAGACGGCTGCCGCTTGTGGTGAGGTGGAACTTCAGCAGCAGGCTGGTGTGCAGTGTCCACAATAAGAGAGCGGAGCTTGTTGATCTTTTTCAGCACATCCTCGATCATGCTGGAGATTTTGATCAGGAAACAGTTCCCTGTGCGTCAGGACACTTGGCACAGTTACAGAGAGGTAAGGAGTTTCCTTCCTCTACTTTAATCCACATATCAAGGAAATGTTTACCTTTAGAAGCAAATTCCACTGAAAATTTTAAATCTGGGCTCATTATATTGAGGTAAGCTATAAATTCTTGCTGCTCAGTTTGGGACCCTTAAACACACACAAGACATCATCAGACGTATCCATGATATATAATAATACTGTGATAAAAAGGATTTCTATTCTCATTGAAAATACATCATTGTTCAAAATATCCAAGATATAAATTGGCATAGCTGGGAGCAAAATTACTCCTCGTGCTTGTACCTTTAACCTGCAGAAGTACTCTCCCCGGTGGAATGAGAAGAAATTGAGCTTGAGGAGAAGAGTTGCCAAATCACACATAAATGTGCGAGGAGGACTGGAGTCCTCAGGGCAATCTTGTAGACAACATTCAGCTACTATAATACCTCTCTACTCCTCCATTACATAGTCAGCACTTTTGCTGGCTATGGAAAGATGACAATCGCTAAAGAAATGAAGACCAGCAAGACCAATCAGGAGGCCTTCAGTGAGCTCAGGCATTTATGGAAGGTGTCTACAGATGTCTGCCAGAAGCTACATGAGATCACCTGCCATATGTACCTGCCTTCCACCCACATAATTGAAGTGAATTTGCATTGATACCAACTGCCCAGTCAGCTTTCTCTACCTTGTGAGGATAGCCTGTTCATGCATGATCTCCATGCATGGACTCTCTGATGATGGTGGCAGAGAAGAGAACAATGGACAAACTGCTGGACATTATGGATGATGCCAGTCACAACCAGAGGAGCCTCTTCAGTCACAGACTGTTCCTTCCCTAGTGTTGTGTGTGGGCCGCCAGAAGAGGAGGTACTGCTGGCCCACCATCAGAGGGCGCCCTGCCTGAAGTGCGGGCTTCAGGCACGAGAGGGCGCTGCCGCCATGGACACAGCCGGGGGTGACAGCTGTCACTCATTACCTCTTGACAGCTGTCACCCATCTACTCAGTATTCACCAGGTTCTGTGGCTGACAGAAATCGTGTGGTTCCGGCTCTTCTCAGGACAGACGTCTTCTATCCTCAAGCCTGCCCACACGTCACCTTTGTGGATTGACTGTAATGATATTCTGAGATTGTCTGTATGTTCGTTGTGCACAATTCACAACATTAAATTGTTATATTTTGGCTCATCTATTGACCGTTCATTTGCGCCCCCTGTTGTGGGTCCGTGTCACTACACTTTCCCAACGCCTAGTGCAGGACCAACACACTGAAAAACCCCTTTGTCCCTCAGGCCATCAGACTCCTCACTCAGGAGGAGGAGGAGTAACAGGAAGACAGAGGTCGGGAATGAGAGCAGTAGTAGCCAATAAACCAGTATTGATCAAACTGTCTGGTATTTATATTTGCAAACTGTTTTTCTTTTTACTTTCACTTTTGCTACTCTGTGTACTTCTTACACTGTGTGCTGCTATACAGTGCTGCTGGAACATCTATTTACTTGAGGGAGTCTTCCCAAAGGATCAATAAAGTTCAATCTAATCTAATCTAAACTATCAAGATGCAATCTGGTGGAGATGATTGGAGAGCCAGACCCCTGTGCAAAAGGACTGTGGTTGGACAACAGATGAGGAGAGCAAGATGTCCACTGAGTGGATGCGTGGCTCACCTGCACCTGATTCAAATTGTGCATGTGTACCTGC
The DNA here is from genome assembly GCF_902500255.1 of Thalassophryne amazonica. Taxonomy (NCBI): domain Eukaryota; kingdom Metazoa; phylum Chordata; class Actinopteri; order Batrachoidiformes; family Batrachoididae; genus Thalassophryne; species Thalassophryne amazonica. Next base: position 25,003,662 of record NC_047104.1, on the reverse strand, counting down.
CTTAAGCTAGTATCTCACTGGGCTGTGACTAGTGGACAGTAGGCACAAATTTGCACAACAACAGGCAAAAAGGCGGTAACTTTCTCATGTGTCCAACTGTCCGCTGAATAGTGTTCGGAGTCACAGCGAATATATCTCAAGCAGTCCACACACATATGCCACACAAGAGCCACTGGTATAGCACATGGCACACACGCAGAGTGGTGTCCAAAGACACTGAATAAGATCCCTTTGAGCAGATGAGATTTCATCAGTCAAACCACCTGGTGGAGTCAGTAGCTGCAAAGAAAACCTGCATCCTCTTGGCCCTTTTTGGAATGTCTTTGGACACCACTGTTCTACTGTTCCTCCTGTGGTTACCTGGCCTCAGTGTAGGAGAGTACATTCTCCAGTTTGTTCCAGGCCAGATACGCCTTGAACCCTTGGTAATTTTGTCTCAATTTTTGATCTCAGTTCACTGTCACCATCAGTTCCGCTAGTTCCACCTGAACTTGGCCTCTCCTGGAGACACATGCAAAGGCGTCAGTCCTCTAAAATGGCCCACAAAATGGGCCTAATAATGATCATGACAGAAGAGCATCTGCGGTCTGGTATATTGATCCATGGAGAGTCATTGGATACTTGAGCATATATGGGGTGTACGCCAAAACGGCTGTGCTACATGGCATTTATCAATGTGGTCGTTGGCATACGCTGCGCTGAAAATATACACCAGCTCGAGAGGTGGCGTAAATTATACACCAAAATGAACCAGCGAGGGAATCTACATAAAAATGAAACTGATCAACCTGATAAACAGTGCCATTATACAAATCAATGCATATGTTACATAAATAACACTTTCCTGATTATACTAGCAGTGTCATGACTGAGCGCTAGCAGCAATTAAGGGATTATCGCCCCGTTTGCGCTTAAACTGTTTTGTTTCTGCGTACAATTGACTTAGAATGATTAAGAGGTTTTACATTGTCATCTGACAGTTAATAATCACATTATTAGTGTGAAGTTCGCTGATCCACAGCAGGATTGTTTTCCACCGGTGCGGCTCCACCTGAAGCCCGAGGCGCCAGCACAGTTCCACCGGCGCGGCTCCACCTGAGGCCCGAGGCGTCAGCGCAGTTCCACCGGCGCGGCTTCACCAAGGCCCGAGGCGTCAGCGCACATCCACCGGCGAGGCTCCACCTGAAGCCCGAGGCGCCAGCACAGTTCCACCGGCGTGGCTCCATTTGAAGCCCGAGGCGCCAGCGCAGTTCCACCGGCGCGGCTCCATTTGAAGCCCGAGGTGTCAGGGCAGTTCCACCGGCGCGGCTTCACCGAGGCCCGAGGCGTCAGCGCACATCCACCGGCACAGCTCCACCTGAAGCCTGAGGCACCAGCGCACTTCCACCGGTGCGGCTTTACTGAGGCCCGAGGCGCCAGCGCGGAGTTATCTGACCATGGGTCCGAAGAAGGCACTGACGGCGGAGGAGGGAGACGATATCAAGAAGTCCCTGGACTTTTTGTCTGAGGAAATCTCTGTTGTTAAAATGCAGCAGAAATCCATTATGGAGCTGGTGGAAGAAGTGAAGGCTCTCCGGATCCAGAATGCAGAGAAAGACCGGCGTCTGGTGTACCTGGAGAACCGTGTTGCAGAGTTGGAACAGTACACAAGGATGAACAACGTTATTATTACAGGAATTCATATTAAACCTCGATCCTACGCACGGGCGGTGTCAGAAGACAGCAGAGGGGAGGCCAGCGAGTAGGAGGCCAGCTCAGTGGAACAACAGGTGGCTGACTTCCTGCAATCTAAAGGTATTCAAATGGACTGTAATAACATTGAAGCGTGCCACCCCCTGCCCAGGAGAGAGGATGGAGACAAGCGAGCAGTTATAATGAGGTTTGTCAACAGAAAACATAAAATGGCATTGTTAAAACAGGGACGGAAACTCAAAGGAACAAACGTATTCATCAATGAACATCTGACCAAAAGAAACGCAGACATCGCCAGGAAAGCTCGTTTCTTAAAAAAGCAGGGAAAAATTCATCAGACATGGACATCCAACTGCAAAACATTTATCAAATTGAATGGAACACCAGAACAAGCGAAGGTTATGGTAATCAGGAACATCGAGGATCTGGACAAATACGACCAATAAGGTATGAGGACACAAACACATCACAACACCATGACACAGACCAGAGGAACCTATTCATCTACTACATCATCTACATCTGGAGACAAGAAGGATATAACTCAAAGTATTGCTGATCATGGAAAAGTAGAACTGAGAACATTTAAATACACAGACCACAATGTACTGGACTTGGAGCACGATATAGACCCGGACAATAATTTCTTCTCAAATATCAGTGACAGTTGTTGCTATTATACAGATGAACAGTTTAATCGGATCATTAAAACGGATAACAAATTATCAATAATCCATTTCAACAGCAGAAGTCTATATGCAAACTTTAACATTAAAGAATATTTAAATCAATTTAAAAAAATATTTCACATAATTGCTATATCAGAAACATGGATCAATGAAGATAAAGGAATGGATTTTGAACTGGATGGATATGAATTTAATTGTGTAAACAGAAAGAATAAGAGTGGAGGAGGAGTGGCTGTGTATGTGGATAAGAACATGGATTATAAAATAGTAGACAATATGACAACTGTGATCGATAACTTATTAGAATGTATAACTATTGAAATATGTGAAGAAAAAAGCAAATATGTATTAGTCAGCTGTATATATAGAGCACCAGGATCTAGTATTGAAACATTCACTGACTGTATGGGAAAAATGTCCTCAAAAACTAATCAAAAAACTGTGTTCATTTGTGGTGACTTAAATATTGATCTGCTCAATCCAAATAAGCATAAAATAACAGATGAATTTATCAATATAATGTACAGTATGAGTTTATATCCAAAAATCACCAGGCCAAGCAGAATTACATCCCATAGTGCTACCTTAATTGATAATATATTCAGCAATGATATTGAGAATAACACTGTGAGTGGTGTTATGTGGGCCGCTGAAGAGGAGGTACTGCTGGCCCACCACCACCAGAGGGCGCCCTGCTTGGAGTGCGGGCTCCAAGCACGAGAGGGCGCCAGACCCAGAAGAAGTGACAGCTGTCACTCATCGCACCAGCTGTCACTCATCTACACCACTATATAAGCCGGACTGCAACTCCACCTCCCCGCCGAGAAATCAACTACCGAAGAGGTAATTTTCTCCGCTGACTCATATCGTTGAGTGATAATCTGAGCTTCTTTTGCAGCCGTTATCCTGTGGTGTTCGTCCTTGTCTGTGGGATTGGCATTTGGTGTGACAGCGACGGCTTCGCCTCACACCCCAAACCAGATAAATGGATTAAACAGGAGCTGCACGAGTGTGTGATTGGAGGTGGAGGTGCTCCCTCCTAACTGTGTGCAGACTGTGGATTACTGAGTGTGCGGATTCACACTCATTCATCCTGTCTTTGCTTTCTGCCAGCAGTACCAGGGTCGACAGCCGAAGACAGAGGCCACCTGGGGACTCGGGACTTGGCGGCTCCGGTGTTCTTCAGGTGGAAGCCGTGTGGGACGCGGCTCCTCTCTCGTCGGGGGTCTTCTATCTTCGAGCCTGCCCACACGTCACCTGGTGTTAATTGACTTTACAAATTTTGTGTGTTTAGTTGTGTGTTGTCACAACATTAAATTGTTACTTTTTGGCTTATTCATTGTCCGTTCTTTTGCGCCCCCTGTTGTGGGTCCATGCTACGACACCTTCCCAACAAGTGGATTATTAATCAGTGACATTAGTGATCATCTACCAGTTTTCATCGTTTATAATAGAAACCATTGGCGGAATCAGCCAGAGGAGAAAATAAAATACAGGCGAGTGCGGACAGAGGAAAACATGAACACACTAAAGAAGGATTTACAGGAGCAAAACTGGGAAAAGGTATATAGTGAAAGTGATGTTGATAGTGCATATGAAACTTTTTACAAATATTTACATCATTATATGATAAAAATTGTCCAATTAAACAAGACTACAGAAAACAAAAAATCCAAGATCGAACATGGATGACGAAAGGGTTACGAAATGCATGTAATAAGAAAAATACACTGTATAGAGAATTCATAAAACTAAAGACTAAAGAGGCAGAAAATAGATATAAGAAATACAAAAATAGATTAACTAATATTATACGGGTATGTAGGAAGGAATATTATAGTAACATATTATATAATAACAAAAACAATATTAAAGGAATATGGGATATATTAAATAGCGTTATCAAAAATGGTAATAAAAAACAGAGTTACCCTCAGTATTTCATTGATAATAATGTCAAGAAGGAAAATAAGGATGAGGTAGTCAACGGTTTTAATAATTTTTTTGTAAATATTGGACCAAGCTTGGCAGAAAAAAATTCCCGATTCCCAACCTGAGGATTGGGATAATAATCTCATAGAAAGAAATCCCTGTTCAATGTTCCTCACAGCAGTGGATGGAAAAGAAATTATAGACATTGTGAATAATTGTAAATATAAAACATCTACCGATTTAAATGAAATTGATATAGTAAGTCCCTTTGGCTGCTCCCTTGTTTGCACTCGGGGTCGCCACAGCAAATCCAAGGTGGATCTGCATGTTGATTTGACACAGGTTTTACGCCGGATGCCCTTCCTGACGCAACTCCACATTACATGGAGAAATGTGGCAGGGGTGGGATTTGAACCCAGAACCTTCCGAACTGAAACCAAGCGCATTAACCACTTGGCCACCACCCGTGCTTAAATGAAATTGATATGGTGGTGGTAAAACAAGTCATTGAATGGATTGCAGAACCATTAACATACATCTGTAACTTATCATTTCAAACCGGTAAATTTCCCAATCAAATTAAAATAGCTAAGGTTGTGCCGCTGTATAAGACTGGGGATAGACACCACTTCACAAATTATAGACCTGTTTCTTTGCTTCCACAATTTTCCAAATTATTAGAAAAGTTATTCAATAATAGATTAGACAAATTCATAAATAAATATAATTTACTTACTGATAGTCAATATGGATTCAGAAAACATAGTTCAACATCACTTGCATTAATAGAATCAGTTGAGGAGATTACAAATGCCATAGACCACAAATTACATTCAGATGGAATATTTATAGACCTAAAAAAGGCTTTTGATACAATCAATCATGACATATTAATCAATAAACTTGAACAGTATGGGATTAGGGGGTTGGTGTTGCACTGGGTGAGAAGCTACTTAAGTAACAGAAAACAGTTTGTGAAGTTGGGAGAATATACATCATCATGCTTGGACAATGCTTGTGGCGTCCCACAGGGGTCAGTATTGGGTCCAAAACTGTTTCTAATTTATATAAACGATATTGTCAATGACGGTGGCCACCTGGGGACCCAGGACTTGGCGGCTCCGGTGTTCTTCAGATCCGTTGGCGGTGGAAGCCATGTGGGATCCGGCTCTTCTCTGGACTGACGTCTTCTATCCTCGAGCCTGCCCACAAGTCACCTTGTGTACGATTGACTGTACTTCTCAACTGCAATTGTCTGTATTCCATTGTGCAATTCACAACATTAAATTGTTACTTTTTGGCTTATCCATTGTCCGTTCATTAACGCCACGCTGTTGTGAGTCCATGTCACTACACTTTCCCAACAGCGTCAGGACAAAGACGCGCGATCTGTGAAACACTGGTCAGTCACTATTAATAATTTCTTATGTGTCCAACCTCGTACGTTGTTCGTTAAAATTAAATTTGTTAGTTCTAAAAGCCATCATAATTATTTATAGGAAAACGTTCTATTTTTATTTCTCAAACAAATGTTTGGGCCTGAAAACAGGTTGGTCTTATTTTTCTACTAAGGTTTGAACTTTGAGAGTGTTTACACACGAGAGAAAAGTGAGAAAATGTTCATGCCTGATTGAGAAAGTGTATAAAGTGGTTTTACAGCTTTAAAACGTCTATAATAATTGTAAAAAATAACGCTGACTATGTCGCGGTTTCGCGTATTACGGGCTATTTTTTAGAACGTAACTCCCACGATAAACGAGGGACCACTGTAACACTTTTTTGATTATACTACAAAACAATTAATATGACGGCCGCTTTTGACACTCTATTGACACACGTCGTGATTGGTGGAGTTCTTTTTCTTTGCTGTCTTCCTGGCTTCCATGTCATAAAATGAGGGTGTGTCTGAAGTGGAATATTTATGGGCGTGTTTATTATAATTACGATTGTTTTCACCCGCCGCATTTATCAAGGTCACATCAGGCGTACGCCAGAAATGGGCAGGTGCGCACTGCTTGATACATGTCACGGCAACTTTGGTGTACTTCAAATTTACACCGTAAATTTATGCCACAAGTGCACAACTTTGATACATAAGGCCCATTGTGTGTATGACCTTCTTTAGGATGTGCCTTTGTTGATAGTTTATGGTAAAATCCAACTCAGAGCATGATGTGCCAATCTTGAATTTCATTAATTATATGCCAGGGTCATGAGTGGTTTAAATAAACAAAACATAGCAACATTTGAAGGACAGCAAAGCCGTTACATCTGTGTGCACAGTCATTGCAACAGATCGCCAAATCTCAGACAATAAATACAGAGTTTTCTAAAGTCCCACTGTGGCCGTATAATTCATCGGCTGTGCAAGACGGATGCTGAAAAACATGATGCATTTAACATTATGACCGCACTATGGCTCTGACCAATCAAGTGGCTTGGCTCATCGTACCGTTTTGTCCAGCTGTCAGTCAGCACTAAGCTCAAACCTTAAGAAGCCCTGATGTCCATCTTTCAGCTAATCATTGAAGCAGCATCTCCTGCTTTGGTCTGATTAGTGGCCGGAACAATTATTGTAATCGTGCCATCTTAACGAGGAAGCAGATAAGGAGTTAAGACCTTCCCTTCCAACCCTCCCCTCTTATCACCATCATCACCACACACAGAAAAGGACAGCAAAGCACCACATAATCCTCTCATTGAATTCACACTCAAATTATGAGTGAATTAACAATGTAGCATGTGTGTAATGAGCTCACATACTTGAGTTCACTACCTTAAAGGCTAAACTGACACTCCCACCCCCCCAACCCCTCCAACCACTGCTGCAGGCTTTAGAAAGCCGGATGCAAGCATCCTCTAAAATGAAGAGAGTAAACACATGAATGAGTCAGTGTTTGTCACAGTGGGGGCTTTATTACAAGCATTTTCCCTCAAACACATTTTTGGGTGGCCAAGCAGTTAGTGTGCTTGTTTCCGAAGCAGAAGGTTCCCGGTTCAAAACCACCCATGTGCATTCTCTTTGTAATGTCAAACTCCCTTTACACAGAGATGGGGTCTGTCCAGCGGTCCTTGTGCTTGTGAAGGTCCCTGAAATCACCTCGAATGGCACATGACACCAAAGAGGCGCTCAGCTGCCATCACGACCTTACAAGGTCTTCTCGGTATCCTCTCACAAACCGCCAAGATCGCAATGGTTGCCGTGAAGTATGACTGGAACACTGTAACATGACTGGAGTGACATGAGTTTCAACATGAACACAGAAAAAAAACAGCCAATGGGCACTTATAAAGTGCTGTTATAAAGCGCAAAATGAGTTACTTGTCAGCTGATGTCCACGGAGTTCATCAGAAAGTGTTGTGCGTGTGAACAACCTTGAGCAGAGATATTTGTTTTATTCCCTTTATTTAGGAGGTCAGGGTGGACGGCTCCATTTTGTCAAGCAACTTCCGCATCTGATGATTGGCTACGTGGGAACACAGTACGCTACAAGTGTCCAAACATGAGCAGCATTAATTGTTCAGTTCGTGGGTGCCACAACAACTAGAAGAAGAGGAAACTATTGCTTTCAGAACAATGTTTTGAACATGGAAAGGAGAGATCTGAGTGCTGTGGACCAGCATTTAACTTGGAGAAAAAAAACACACCACTGGATCTTTGCCCAGAGAAATGATTGGACTATAACGCTCCGTTGAAGAAGCCATGGTGGATGCTAGTGAGACAAATGGGTAAGCTGTGTTTGTAGTGTTAGCTGCTATCTGATTTACTCATTTTCTGGCGTTTGATACAACCAGTCCCCACTGGCACAGTTACGATAATCCGATAACAGATAATTATCGAAGATAATGTTTTCATTATCGGATTATCTTTTTAGATAACTTTAAAAAACATTATTGGCCTAATTATCTTCCGATAAATTTTGGTCTGATAACTTTTAGACCGGTAACGTAGTAAACAAAGCTGAACAGCGACAAACATTTTTAAAATTTAAAATCATTTAGCACCTACCTGTTAAAAGTTTCCTAACAGATGTATAGTTCTACCCTCTGCAAACAGAAGAGAGCTGCTTCTATGGGAAACTGCTCTATCCTCTGCAGACAAAGGAGAACTGGTCACAAAAAAAAAAAAAAAATCATTTCTTTTAATACCATACTGATACGCTGGCAATATCACCCAAGTCATCCAGAGGCATACATTTTTAACTTATGGTTCAAATTTCAACCAAACTAAGTTATTTAAAATTATTGTCACATCTGAAGTTTTATAAAGTGAAAATATCAGATATATTTTTTAGTTTTAAAGTAATGCGCTAATTTTTAAGGTTTTAGTGAGCACATGCTGTGTCCAGCAGTGCATTATGGGTAGGATAGGGTAATCTCAGTACGTTCACGACAGGACAAATGCATTTCAGACACTCTGTTCAGGCTCCATGGACAACAGCATTAAACTCTAGTGCCTAAAACTCTCGTGAATATATTCTCTGGGTTTATAGATGTTGTTATTGTATTTGCATTTGTTAAATTCCACGCATCTTAAATGTAGCAGACACGGATTATCTGGAATTTTGTTTTGGCAAGTTTTCACTGTCTCTACTGCCATCTACTGGCCAGTAGTGTTCATGGCAGTTCATGGCAGTATTCGTCCTGAAGCTGGGCAGACACTGTATGATATTTTTAATCACTGTACTCGGTTTCAGTTCAAACTCTACCACAGAACCGCACGGCGTAAAAGTTCAGAGCGCCCAATTTATGTTCTCACACACGTACGTAAATGTAAGCTTTTTTTTTCAAACTTAATTTACAAAAACTCTTGATGGGAGACATCAAAGTTTAAAAACGAAACAAAACAACAACAACAACAAAAAAAACATTACAAGACAGGTCTGCGGTATTTGCACATGCACAGTGCGAGTGGTTGGACACTTGTAGCTCTTTAGCAGCAGGATACCCTCACGACGGCCGACCAGAATAATATCAAACAGGTTTAAGTTTCATTCAACCATACGAACGGCGATCAGGAGGTGGTCGTGAGATGTTAAATGCAGCTTGTTACTCCATGTACACTACACGATGCAGGACGTGCGATTAACCTGAAACTCGGTCCAAAAAATTCTCGCACAAATGAAAAATCATCTGAAAAAGGGCCAAAACCCGCACAGTGTAAAGCCAACATTTATGTGTCAAGACAATATTGAGTGGACGTTTTACAATATAATAAAACGTGTGCACAATTATATAATAAAACATGTGCACAACATCATAAAACATGCGCACACTGCACAATATAATAAAATGAGCGCACATTCTCTCCACATGCAAAGCATTTTGTGATGACACTTCCAGGGCTCCGTAAAAATGCCTGTTTTTACAAATAAAAAAATGAAATATTTTACAAAAGCACATTTATCTGTAAACACCAACACACGACACACATCACATTAACGTGTTGGTTTACATAATGAATGACTGAACCAATCAGTGTTTAGCAGAGGCACATTTTATCCAGAATCCTTTGTGATCTGTCTGTGTTTGTTACAAAACCTCAGAATTAGTGCATTATTCAACATTAAAAGATATATGTTATATTTTAACTTTTTTCAAATGACAGAATTGACATTAATGGAGTTATTCTATCGGTATTAATGTTATTTATAAATCAAAACCATAAGTCAGCACTGCTTTATTTTCCAAGACCTCCGCCTGACCGGAGCGTTGTGATTGGGTAGAGAGCTGGGCTTTGGTTGCTCTTAGCTTGCTTCTGTGCTGGAAGCTATGTAGTAAACAAGAGCTTCCAGCAGGGGGCAAGATGTTCAAAGACAGAAGTGTGGGCTCATTGTTTGGGTCTGTTGTTGCTTTTGATGCTACCAGAAGTGATCGTGGTGTTAAAACTCAAATTCAGTTTATTAGTAGTTGCAAATGTACTGGCGACGACACTGGAATTTATCAGTTATCTGTAACTTCTGATATATTTTTGGGTGGTTTATCATTTTATCTTTATCAAAGATAACTTTTCAGTTATCTGATTATCTATTAGCGAAGTTAATTTTTTGGTTATCTGTGCCCACCACTGGATACAACCAAGCACTGCATGAAACAACACCATACGTGTATTAACGTTACGTAATCTTGACATTACGGTGGTACTACTTGTCGGGTAGTATTTTAACTTGATTGTGCTTTTATATGAGCTCCGAGCCACTGTGCTGAGCTCGTAGTTCCTCATAGCCAAACCGTCCACACCGAGTGATAACACAAAGTAGTTAAAAATAATAGAGGGCCATTTTTCATGTCATCTTCTCACTCTCATGACCCACGGGTGAGCCAGAGTCATTCCCTTTGAGCTTTTCAAAAAGGTTTTTTGTTTCTACCCATGTAATATCTTCCGTTGTTCTATATTGAAAACGCTCACCGGAAGTCCTAAGACAAAACGGAAATGCAGCTGTTGTAAAAGTGGGCGGGGCTGAATAAGGTGAATACCTTTCCTGTAACTGATGGTTCATTCTGGGCTTCTGGAAGCTCCAGTATCACAGACCAAACGGATCACCCTGTTGTGAAAGTGTAGGAACACGGACCCACAACAGGGGGCACAAATGAACGGACAATGGAGGAAGTCAAATAGCACTTTTACTGTTGTGAAATAAGCACAACAAACACAACCGATTACAATAATAGACAATAAAGTCGAATCACAAAGGTGTCATGTGGGCAGGCTCGAAGATAGAAGACGTCTGTCCAAAGCAGAACCGGAACCACACGATTTCCTCCGCCACCGAACCCCGGGAATACTGGAGCCGCCAAGTCCCGAACTCCCAGGTGGCCACTGCCTCCGCTTGTCGGATCTGGTACTGCTGGCGAGGAACAGAAACAGTCAGATGTGGGTGCGCCTGCACCCAGCAACACGTATGGTGGAAAAACCACCTCCACCTCTTGTCAGGAAAACACTGTTAGTGCAGGAATGTGAGTACTTATCCAAATGGTCCAATACAGTCTCCTGCTGTTCTACTCACTATCTGCGTAAAGGCAAAAAAGTATTTATGGTCAAAAAGACAACACGATTGGCTGGATACGTTACCTCCTCGGTAGAGCGATATCTCGGCAAAGAGGTGGAGATGACGTCTTGCTGATATACCGATGCGGATCAGATGATTGGTAACAGCTGTCGTAGGTGACAGCTGTCAACCCGGCTGCTCCTGTGAGGTGGCAGCGCCCTCTGGTGCCTGGAGCCCGCACTCCAGGCAGGGTGCCCTCTGGTGGTGGTGGGCCAGCAGTAACTCCTCTTCAGCGGCCCACACAACAGACCCCAAAAAATTGGTCCGCCCTGCTTCCACTGTGCATGTGTCATTTTGGAGCTGAGCTGCTTGTCCAAGACAGTCTCTTCAACCAAAGTGATCAAATGGATTAATGGGATTGTTAACCATCAGATGATAAGGTAAAACCTCTAAAATCATTGTAAAGCCAGTTTTAAGCAGAAACTGGGCCGTTTTAAGCAGAAACAAGGCAAAACCGGTGATGCTGTGAAATGACCAAAGCGCAGTGAACGCATCAGCTAGCAGCTTGTGTAGCTGCGGTGCACTGACCGGTTCCTCTATCATTTATGAAAGTCTAGCTTCAAGTTCATTCTGAGTTGAGGAGTTGATGCATCACAGTAGTGATATATAATGTTGTTCCACTAAACACGGCAGCGAAACTGTAAACTTAATAAGTGAGTGATCAGAGACCACTGATGTAAGAGGCATGATGTCAATATTCATGACAGCAATACCACGTGTGAGAACCAAATCCAGGGTATTTCCACTAATGTGTGTCGAGTCCCGAATGCATTGCCGAAATCCTAATGCATCCACAATTTCCATAAATGATTTGCAGAGGGGATCAGAAGGCTTATTTATATGAATGTTAAAGTCACCAATAATGAGAAACAAAATTCTCTGGTCTGATGAGACAAAGATTGAACTGTTTGGTGTCAGTGTCAGGCTTCATGTTTAGAGGAAACCAGTCACCATCCCTACAGTGAAGCATGGTGTTATGGATTACTGATGTAGTGAACCCAAAATTAGCAGACAGTGATCAGACGGGAGGCGTGACCAAAACCCAGATGATTTATTGTACAAGTCAACCGGCAAAAACGTCCACACAGTTCATGAGGCAGCAAGAGCACAAAATGCGCATGATATGAGGAGACAAAAGCTGAGCATCCACAACAAAGGTGGGCGTAAATGACAAATGTCCCGGGGTGGATCAGTGCATACATGAGGAAGAAAATCGGATGTAACAGGGAACAGAAGCGAAGGCGACCGCAGAGGTGCCCCCATGAGGGGCACAGTGGCCATGATGCACTCGATTCATCCGTGCCCACTCTGTCTGCATGCGCGACATACCATTTGCGACCATGATGTGGCCGTGCTGGGCACGTGTCATATCTGTTTTGCACGCTGTCCTGGTCCGCCTCCAAGCCGCGCCAACCCGTCAGTTGCGGATATCAGTGGATGACAGGGGATATGCGGCGCGTTGGTTGTGTATGTCCTGCGTATGTCTTCAGTAAGTGTTCAGGCAATGATGTGGATCTCATCCGCAGCATTTTTGAGCCGCTCAAAAATCCTGGCTGCGGACATGCGTGCCTCTGTGGATGATCACGGACGTGTTCGGATGGCGGCCGACTCATACAGGAATGTTACACGGTTATTGCGGTTGTTTGGCAGATGTGGGCCACTTTTGTGTGTATTCCATCCACAAATCCTCCTAAACGCCAGTGGGACAGGGCCCTAACATCCTCATTGTTGCTTGTGTTCTTTTATGGTTTTGTCTTTTTATTGTGTTTTTACATTTTAAATTCAGTTTTCTCTGTTTTTATTATACTGTGTGAAGTGCCTTGAGGCAAACTCATCGCAGATTGGTGCTATATAAATTAATAAATTTGATTTGATATGATAAGATGAGGGACCAACACCTGGACCAGCAGCTTCTACTTTGTCTGAAACTAAAGGCCATGAGGTTCATGATGTTAATATTGCATTCTGATAATATATTTTTTTATTGTTAAAAGTTTAAGTTATTTGTGTGTGTGCATGTGTTTTTGTAGGCAGGTGCGTGTGCAGCTGGACTGTGGTCATATTATAGCCCACAGAAGATCAATCAATCAATCAATCAATCAATTTTTTTATATAGCGCCAAATCACAACAAACAGTTGCCCCAAGGCGCTTTATATTGTAAGGCAAGGCCATACAATAATTATGTAAAACCCCAACGGTCAAAACGACCCCCTGTGAGCAAGCACTTGGCTACAGTGGGAAGGAAAAACTCCCTTTTAACAGGAAGAAACCTCCAGCAGAACCAGGCTCAGGGAGGGGCAGTCTTCTGCTGGGACTGGTTGGGGCTGAGGGAGAGAACCAGGAAAAAGACATGCTGTGGAGGGGAGCAGAGATCGATCACTAATGATTAAATGCAGAGTGGTGCATACAGAGCAAAAAGAGAAAGAAACAGTGCATCATGGGAACCCCCCAGCAGTCTACGTCTATAGCAGCATAACTAAGGGATGGTTCAGGGTCACCTGATCCAGCCCTAACTATAAGCTTTAGCAAAAAGGAAAGTTTTAAGCCTAATCTTAAAAGTAGAGAGGGTGTCTGTCTCCCTGATCTGAATTGGGAGCTGGTTCCACAGGAGAGGAGCCTGAAAGCTGAAGGCTCTGCCTCCCATTCTACTCTTACAAACCCTAGGAACTACAAGTAAGCCTGCAGTCTGAGAGCGAAGCGCTCTATTGGGGTGATATGGTACTACGAGGTCCCTAAGATAAGATGGGACCTAATTATTCAAAACCTTATAAGTAAGAAGAAGAATTTTAAATTCTATTCTAGAATTAACAGGAAGCCAATGAAGAGAGGCCAATATGGGTGAGATATGCTCTCTCCTTCTAGTCCCCGTCAGTACTCTAGCTGCAGCATTTTGAATTAACTGAAGGCTTTTTAGGGAACTTTTAGGACAACCTGATAATAATGAATTACAATAGTCCAGCCTAGAGGAAATAAATGCATGAATTAGTTTTTCAGCATCACTCTGAGACAAGACCTTTCTGATTTTAGAGATATTGCGTAAATGCAAAGATATGCAGGCTAATGCATGTTTTTTCTGTTCTTGTAATAAAAAGACTTTTCCAAATCTGTGCATATATAATGAAAGGGACAGCGCTAAATGCACGCAGTTATTTTTAGTATTTGTGTAATTAATTTGCCATAAATGCGCTAACAAGCAGTGGCAAGTCAGGGGAGATCGGGTCAAGACATTTGATTTTCTTGCAGCAGGAGCGAGCTGCCCTGCTCCTGTCCTGTGTGTTGTCACATGCTGCTCCGTGTCCCTCTCCCTCCCTTTCTCCCTCTGGCGTGGACTGTGTGTCCTGTGGAGAGCGAGGAACCAAAACCGGCGTGGGTTTATCATGTCTTTCCGTTTTAAATGTCCTCAGTGCTGATATTAGCAAGTTTCCTGTGTGCACGTTAAGCTAGTTTTCGAGCTCACCTCTAGCTCACCTCTCTTCTCAAAGAATTTGGTTAGCAGCTGTTTTCCCTCATTTAGCTTTCTTGCCCTGTCCTTTTTTTTCTCTTCTTTTTTGAAATCCGGACTTTGATTTTTTTAGGAAAGACATGTCTTATTTCAGCCTAAACACCTCTCCTCATGCTGTCAGATGCCGTTTGGGATGCGTGTGTGGCAGCGTGCTACCTTTGCGTCTGGCCTAAACCATTTTATATTTTTTATATCTTTCAATATTATTGTTAGAGCAGAATTGTTTAGCAACATTTATACATTCATTCTAATTATATTCTGCTGTCTATCGGTGGCAGTCTTTAATGCATTTTATTTGGTTTTTTGAATGAATGATTTTTATTCAGCACGCACGCACAGACAAAATCTCTCATTTACAAAACAAGTCAAGAGAAAACAAAAATGAAAACATATAGAACAAAACTCAAACAATTTACCAATTTAGTGCGGCTGAAAGGGTTTGGGCAGAAGCAAAAGCTTATAAACGCCCACCCCGTACATCAATTTCTGTGTACAAACAAAAAATAAACACAAAAAACAATTACCAGTCAGCAATGTAACGCAGTGAAACATACAAAGTAATACAACAGACAAACAAAAAAATAGCCACACAGTCAATTTACTTAATTACGCAAACTATAACAAGTTAATATATTATTTTTATACAGTCTTTTAAAACAAGCCAATGTACTGGATACTTTAATACAATCCAAAGAGTCATTCCACACTCTAACACCCTTTACAGAAATGCAATGACTTTTAGCAGTAGTTCGAATCTTTCTTCTATCAAACACCAAAGATAGAAGAAAGATGTTTTAAACGTCTGATTATTTTTCATCACTTTTATAATAAATATGCAGGGGTATTTTTAGTTTTGAATTTGATCTATTGTCTGACTCTTTTAGTTTGGCATGTGAATATATATACAATTGCCTGGAGCTAGTATTTTCATTGACATAATATTCTGAATGAAACTGATGAAGACAAAATGATGTTTTTAACTGAATTTAAAAATTTAAATTAATTGAAAGCATAAAATATCCAAACTTTGTTTTAATTGAAGTGTGAGTGTTGCTATTTGGATGTCACTGTTTCAATTAAACATTTCTCAAGTTTCTTTTGCAAAGAATTTGGAGGGGACCTTTGCAGTGAATCAAATTCTCCCAGTGAATTTGTGCCTGGTATATTTTTGGGACTGTGTGTTTTGATTTGTTGAATTTTTTCATCAGGGGAGCATGCACGCACTCTCGGTGGCTCTGATACTCCAGCCACATGGAATTGGATGATTCTTTTTTTGTGTGTTTTTAATTTCAGGAACAAATGGAGGAGAACCAGTGTGTGTGGAGCTTGGATGAGACTGAGAATTTTTGATCCTTTCTGAAGAGCATACTAAAATACATTCACCAGTGTTATTAATTTTTTAAATTAGAATTACCTTCACATTGCTGTGTCGTCATAAGACACTAGCTCAATGGTAAGGGCCCCTTCACACATAGTGTGAATTTGGCCGATTTGCGCAGAAAGTGTGCATGAAGCAGGAATCATGTGCAAAACGTGTAATTTCGTAGCTGCTTCTGACACCTCGTACACCTGTTGCTACAACTATTTGCGCACACCAGTGGATGAAAGACAGAGTGTGCGCTGTGCGAATACATCAAACGCTCTCGTGGCAGGTGTCAGTCAAATTCCACCTGACACACATGAACATCTAACACCGCTCACATGGCACTTAGAAAATGTGTGGCTATTCGTACTATCATCATGAAAACAGTCAGCAGACAATCACAGTCGAGCTGGCAGTGAAATTTGTCTAAGTGCCCCATGGCTATGAAAACGCCAAGTGTGCCAGAGTGTCAGCTCCCCCACAATACATGTGTGCGTGTATTTTGCATGCTCCCCCCAGTTCCCTCCTGCTCCCTTCCCCACAACACATATGTGATGTGGTCCCCCCCCCCCCCGCACACACACACACACACACACACACACACACACACACACACACACACACACACACACACACACACACTCAACGCATCTCTCATCTGATCACAGAGTGACATCTTGGTCTTTGTGCTAACAGGACAGGGGGCGTGGCTGACTGCTCACAGCTGTTGAGACATCTCCAGTCCTGGACATCACAGCTGCAGCACATGTCCCGTGTTTTGACGGACATGCGCATGTGTGTGCTTGTGTGGAAATACATAAAAACGTAAATCGCTTTTGCGATGGGAGGAGAAACAGGCCGTCAGTCTGTTTGGACACTCAGCAGGTGATCTGAACGTCACGTCTGACAGGACATGCGTATCGGGCAGTGAGCAGCACACCACATGACAAGGATAAGCCAACAGTATGACAAATACAGCATTCATTCATGTATCAGCGTATCAGCAGAAATATGCCATACCAAACAATGTTTGGTCAGTTATCACAGCACTTTTTTTTTTTTGAAAACACATTTATCTGCTTGTTGATTTTACCCATTTCATGCTCCTACTATAAAACAGTGATTGTAGGGCAGTGGTAAAGTATTTCACCAGGGTTATTTAACGGCCCCTTCATGACTGTATGTTTGTGACCATGGGTCAGGTACAGAGGGACAGACAGATCATATTTGTATTGTCCGCTTGACAATAGCCCGACAACCGGCCCTGAATTGGGCCGGAAACTGGCCTCTCTCGCCTAGTTGTGATTGGTTGGCAGCCAAGACGCTGATGTCAGCCTCACTTTGATGGGGCACGAGTGCTGCTCTCCTATTGGCTGTTTAGGAGTGGGAAATCTCACTCCAAAATGGAGGCCTGTATCCGGCCCAATTCATAGCCACGCCTGTTGTCCGGCCAGCTTGATAAATGTGGTGTTTTTATATGGTGTGTGGATTTATTTCATTTTAAATATGTCCATCTTCTTCCTCATATCAGGCAGGTTCATGCACCTTTTGTAGGACTGTGATCATAGCTCCGTGGTAAAGTTTCTGACTGAGAATCAGCTGTTGGAAGGTGCGGGTTCAAGTCCTGTGTGTGGCATGTAATTTTTATTTTCAGCAGCTGCGCAATATGTAATCATGGGTAATTTTACGGGTGTTTTTTAGTGTGAACTTTCACTGTACATCTTTTGTGGTATGAGTCATATATTTGCCCTTGTGGTGCAGCCATGCAAACTCCAATTTTACATTTGACCTGTTACATTTATGCTTTGGTGGGCGTTGGCTTCTGTGAATTTTTTGGCACCGGTGTGGACAGGCCCCTATCAAGTTGTAGCTAACCCCACGGTATCCATGTAGCTAGGTGAGGGGAGTGTTGAATAATTATTTACACTATTTTCATTGGTTATAAAGATAGACATGTCAAATATTATCTTAGGTACCCATGTCGGATAAAGGAATAATCCAGATTATATTTTCAGTGGATACAATATGCAGACTTCACCCATGGAGATCAAAATTTAGCTATAGCTATAATAATTTGTGAGACTTATTTGGATGATTGTTATACCACAAATGTATTAGTATGATTTCAAAATTATTGGGGATGCTTAAAAGGATCTTGTTGGGTTCTCAATTGTTTGATATCAGAGTTCATTTAGTTCTTAGGGAGAGTTCTTGGCACAGTTCTTTATCATAGCACAGTTACAAACAGGAACGAGTGAGAATGGCTGAGTGAGAGCTGAGGAGTTTGCAAAGTGACGTAGCTGTGCAGGTAGTCAGAGCCAGGATCCTGGTCTGCTTGGGAGCCATCCTGGAATCGTCTGGAACACCAGGAAGAGACACTTTGCTCTAATATAGGAATTAGAGGGGGAGGCCACCGTTACCGAGCATAAGCTGCGGGAAGCTTCGGCGTCTTGAACGCACAGCTGGAAGACAGTCAGGGTCATGGGGCGGCAATCAGAATTGGTCCTCCTGGTATCTGTCTGGATCATAGAATGAGGCTCTGAATGCTGGCAAGGCAAAAATGAAGAAAGCAAGGTGACAAACAACAAGTCTTTGGCCAGGCTTTGAAAGCTTAGAGAAGCATCTGGATCTCATGGAAAGTCATCCAAGAATGGAAGGTGGGATGGCTTATGATGGGTAAGATCCCACCTCATAACTCGGGAGAACCTAACAGGCACCATCAGGCACCTAACAGGCACCATCATGATGTCTTAGTGAGACCCTGACTCATTACGTGGCACTGTGAGGGAGCATCAGGATGGGGTCAATTGATGGTTGCCTATGTGCCTACATGTTTGGCAGAAAATTGATTCAATTGGAATATTGGATCATACATGAGAATTGAATTAGGCCAAAATAATCTTTATTGTTGCCATGATAGACTCATGTCAAGAGGGAGAGTTGTTGGATAATATCTGTGTTAATTCCTTATTCTATGTTAGTGGTTAAGTATTTGCCTTTGTTATCTGATTGGAAGTCTCTGAGATCTGGTTTAAAGTTTAAATATCTGTGAGAGCCAGTAACATACAGACTAAACCACACCCACTGTAACGCCCACATTGTATAAAAATGCTGTGCGAGATATTTTCTTGGTCTTTCACAAAAGGGACGCCATCTGTGAGGACCCAGGCCTGGTTTTCAATGTGACCAATAAATTCAAAATGAGGAACATATCGACGTGGTTCTTTGTAACAGGCAATAAGTTACATAAAGAGCCGGGAGAAATTACAGTATTTATAAGCTTTGCTTCTGCCCTCACCCTTTTAGTCACACAGATTCATTGTACAGTTGTTTTGTTATGAGTTTTTTGTGGAATTGTGTGCCAAATAAATTCATTCATTCATTCATACCTTGTTTGGAGTCTTTCTGGCACCTGATTCTGTTTTTTCCTCCTCTCTCTGTTTGAGGTGCGGCTCCATCCAGAAGTGGGAGTGGGTGACTCCTTCTGCAAGCCTCCGATCCTGTAGACCAGCATGGACTCCCAAAATTTCCTGTATATTTGTATTGTCAATTGTGTCTGTAGCATGGCCCAAGCAGAGAGTCACCCCTTTGAGTTTGGTCTGCTTGAGGTTTCTTCCTCAAATTATCAGAGGAACTTTTTCCTTATTACTGTCGCCTGTGTGCTTGCTCTAGGTCAGGGCTATTCAACTATATTTTCCGGTGGCCGAATTTATGAGAATACTATGACCTTTTGGCCGGACATTCTCGTGACCTGTACTATTACTCTCGGATGTACAATTGAAACAAATGCTACTACATTTCTTTTTCCCTTTTTATTTAACAGAACATCAAAAGTCACACTTTAAGTGCAGGTTTCAACCAACATTAGCAGACTCTGGTATAATAACATCACAGTCACAACAGGAATAACTAGTAGTAGTAATAGTGCAAGTAGAAAGTAAACAAAACCATCTTGTGGCTTAACAATAAAACAATAACTACTTCTGGCTTAATGTGCAAAAAAGAGAAGATACTTAATCAAATTCTGGGTCAACAGCATCACAGTAACCTCAAATGCTGTTTTTAGTGCAAAAAAGTAAACAAACAAGTTCTCATAAGGAACAACAAAAACCAATAGCAGCTGAGGGCTTTATGTGCAACAAAAATAAAACATAACCAACTTCTGGTTTAAATAACTACAACCCCAATTCCAGTGAAGTTGAGACGTGTAAAATATAAATAAAAACAGAATATAATGATTTGCAAATCCTCTTCAACCTATATTCAATTGAATACACCACAAAGACTAGATATTTATTGTTCAAACTGATAAACTTTTTTTGCAAACGTTTTTGTGCAAATATTTGCTCATTTTCAAATGGATGCCTGCAACACATTTCAAAAAAGCTGGGACAGTGGTATGTTTACCACTGTGTTACATCACCTTTCCTTCTAACAATTGTTGAAGCTTTGTAGGTGGAATTCATTCCCATTCTTGCTCGATGTACGACTTCAGTTGTTCAGCAGTCTGGGATCTCCGTTGTCGTATTTTGCGCTTCATAATGCATCACACATTTTCAATGGGTGACAGGTCTGGACTGCAGCCAGGCCAGTCTAGTACCTGCACTCTTTTACTAAGAAGTCACGCTGTTGTAACATGTGCAGAATGTGGCTTGGCATTGTTTTGCTGAAATAAGCAGGGACGTCCCTGAAAAAGATGTTGCTTGGATGGCAGCATGTGCTTCTACAAAACCTGGACCTTTCAGCACTGATGGTGCCATCACAGATGTGTAAGTTGCCCATGCCATGGGCACTAACACACCCCAATACCATCACAGATGTGTAAGTTGCCCATGCCATGGGCACTAACACACCCCAATACCATCACAGATGTGTAAGTTGCCCATGCCATGGGCACTAACACACCCCAATACCATCACAGATGTGTAAGTTGCCCATGCCATGGGCACTAACACACCCCAATACCATCACAGATGCTGGCTTTCAACCTTTGCGCTGGTAACAATCTGGATGGTCTTTTTCCTCTTTTGTCCAGGGGACACGATGTCCATGATTTCCAAAAACAATTTGAAATGTGGACTCATCAGACCACAGCACACTTTTCCACTTTGCGTCTGTCCATTTCAGATGAGCTTGGGCCCAGAGAATGCAGCGGTGTTTCTGGATGTTGTTGATGTATGGCTTTCACTTTGCATGGTAGAGTTTTAACTTGCACTTGTAGATGTAGCGACAATCTGTGTTAACTGACAATGGTTTTCTGAAGTGTTCCTGAGCCCACGCGGTAACCTTTACACAATGATTTTGGTTTTTAATGCAGTGCCTCCTGAGGGATCGAAGGTCACAGGCATTCAATGTTGGCTTTCAGCCTTGCTGCTTACTTGTAGAAAGTTCTCCAGATTCTCTGAATTTTGTGATCATATTATGGACTGTAGTTGATGGAATCCCTAAATTCCTTGCCATTGAACGTTGAGAAACGTTCTTAAACTGTTGGACTATTTTTTCATGCAGTTGTTCACAAAGTGGTGATCCTCGCCCCATCTTTACTTGTGAACAGCTGAGAATTTTGGGGATGCTCCTTTTATACCCAATCATGAGTGTCCTCAGTTCCCAAACACTTATTGAGTGTTGTTAGAAGGAAAAGTGATGTAACACAGTGGTAAACATACCACTGTCCCAGCTTTTTTGAAACGTGTTGCAGGCATCCATTTGAAAAAAGAACAGATATTTGCACAAAAACAATAAAGTTTATTAGTTTCACCATTAAATAGCTTGTGTTTGGGGTGTATTCAATTCAATTTAGGTTTAAGAGGATTTGCAAATCATTGTGTTCTGTTTTTCTGTACATTTTACACAACATCCCAACTTCATTGGAATTGGGGTTAAACAACAGGTGTGTGAAAATAACGGAGCTGGAATAAAAGACACATGAGACAAGTAAACTAACACAAGGTGACTGAAAACTTCACCTTCATCTGAAGGCGAGTAAAAATAAAACATAATAATAAAACATAACCTACGAGTGAGGAAATCACAAAACCAAAATACAAAGCCAAGGACACAATGCAACAATAAATGTGGAACTCAGAAATGCAACAGTGTAACCACTACCAAGAAAACTAAGAA
The DNA here is from genome assembly GCF_902500255.1 of Thalassophryne amazonica. NCBI lineage: Eukaryota > Metazoa > Chordata > Actinopteri > Batrachoidiformes > Batrachoididae > Thalassophryne > Thalassophryne amazonica. Next base: position 24,981,311 of record NC_047104.1, on the reverse strand, counting down.
CAAAATAAGAAGGCAATCAAAACACAAACCACAACAAGAACTAAACAGTAGCCAAAAACTAAATCAAGGAATACACACAGAAAATGAACCTGGACTCACAAGTGTGCAAAGTGAAAAATCAGGAAAAGTATAACACTAAAAACTAAGAGCACAAAAGAGACAAATAAACTATAAGAAGAACAGTATGATAACCAAACTAAATCAAGAACTCAAGCAGACATGAAACGTCGAACTCAAAAGTAAATACGGTGCAAACCGGGGGAACATAAGGTGAACAGGTAGACAAGGGCAAGGGGAACATGATGATGAAACACAGGCAGAGGACTGATCCCAATGATGACAGCGAGACAGCCCAAGGACACAGACAAAGGACGAACCACAAGGGGGACACACACGGATGGGCAACAAAGACAAAGGACAAACCATATCAGACGGGAAACATGACACAGATATAGATTAGGAACCCCCCCACACACACACACATACACACACACACACACATGCGCACACACACACACACAAAACACATGGTGGTGGCAGCACCATGCCGTGGGGGATGTTTTTCAGTGGCAGGAACTGGGAGACTAGAAAGAATTGATGGAAAGTTGAATGCAGCAATGTACAAAGACATCCTAGAAGAAAACCTGGTCCAGAGTGCTCTTGACCTCAGACTAGGGTGATGGTTCATCTTTCAGCAGTACACTGAACCCAAGCACACAGCCAAGATATCAAAGGAGTGGCTTCAGGACAGCTCTGTGAATGTCCTTGAGTGGCCCAGCCAGAGCCCAGACCTGAATCTGATTGAACATCTCTGGAGAGACTTGAAAATGTCTGTGCACCAATGCTCCCAATCCAAGCTGATGGAGCTTGAGAGGTGCTGCAAAGAGGAATGGGCAAAACTGCCCAAAGATAAGTCCACCACGCTTGTGGCATCAGTTACATCTTTCAATAAACTGGGCCACCAAAATCTCTGTTGAATTACAAACACTGTTTTCTTAATCCCTGGGTGGAAGGAGAAGCGAGTATCATTTCCCCATCTGATCACGTCCCCCCTGAGTGCAGCAGGGATGAAAAGCTTGCCTGTGGGACAACCACGAGGAACCAGGACACCATCCGCAGCTGACTGGACCTAATGGCCCTGTCACACCTTGACGATTTATCCAGCGTATGCCGGCCGTATTAAAAATGCTGGCATATGCTGTCGTACGTCTAATGAGTTAATGCAGCTGTCACGCCTTGACAATTATCCAGCGTCTGCCAACAGCCCCGTTTCAACCCAGTGGTTTGGGTCGGTACTGCACCGTGTGGTGGGCATCAGAAACAGAGTAATTTAACATTATTTAATTTTTTTATTTTTATTTTTTATCTTGGTGGACCATTTTCATTGTGTACAGAATGCTGATGAGTGGATTGGCTATGGGAAATGCTGCCGTGAATGAACAGAGGGCTGGCTCTTTAAATGCTGAAAGCGCAGAGCGGCTGCAACTATGCAGACTAAGAATCGAATTTCCATACCGGATTGGTCGAGGCCCGGGTTAACAACATCCGCCATCAGTGCTGTTGACCAACAGGGTGCCGGTGGAAATTGGGCTACTGAGGGGCGAAGACGACGAAGAAGAGGAGGAGAACGTTTCCACAAACAGTGGGAGAAGAAGAAAACTAGAAGGATGGAAATGAGAGTGGGGACTTTGAATGTTGGTAGTATGACTGGTAAAGGGAGAGAGCTGGCTGATATGATGGAGAGGAGAAAGGTAGACATATTGTGTGTGCAAGAGACAAAGTGGAAGTAAGTAAGAGCAGGAGCATCGGCGGTGGGTACAAGTTGTTGTACCATGGTGAGGACAGGAAGAGAAATGGTGTTGGGGTCATTTTAAAGGAAGAGTATGTTAAAAGTGTGTTGGAGGTTAAGCGAGTGTCTGACAGGGTGATGAGTGTGAAGTTGGAAATTGAAAGGGTGATGATGAATATCATCAGTGCATATGCCAAACAAGGTAGGTTGTGAGATGAAGGAGAAAGAAGATTTCTGGAGTGTGTTAGATGAGGTGGTGGAGAGTGTGCCCAAGCATGAAAGAGTGGTGATAGGAGCGGACTTCAATGGGCATGTTGGTGAAGGGAACAGAGGTGATGAGGAAGTAATGGATAGATATGGTATCAAGGATAGGAATGGGGAAGGACAGATGGTAGTTGATTTTGCAAAAAGGATGGAAATGGCTCTGGTGAATACCTACTTTAAGAAAAGGGAGGAGCACAGGGTAACATATAAGAGTGGAGGAAGGTGCACACAGGTGGACTACATTCTTTATAGGAGATGCAAGCTAAAAGAAATCAGAGACTAAGGTGGTGGCAGGAGAGAGTGCCGTTAGACAGAATAGGATGGTTGTTTGTAAGATGACTTTAGAGGTAAAGAAGAAGAAGATAGTGAGAGCTCAACAAAGGATCAGATGGTGGAAGCTGAAGGAGGAAGACTGTTGTGTGAAATTTAGCGAGCAGGTGAGAGAGGCACTGGTTGGAGGGGAAGCAAAGTAATGCAGATGTGGTGAGGGAGGCAGCTAGGACAGTACTGGGTATGACATCTGGACAGTGGAAGGAAGACAAGGAGACTTGGTTGTGGAATGAAGAGGTCCAGGAAAGCATAATGAGAAAGAGGTTGGCAAAAAAGTTTTGGGATAGTCGGAGAGATGAAGAAAGTAGACAGGAGTACAAGGAGATGCGGCATAAGGTGAAAAGAGAAGTGGCAAAAGCGAAGGAAAAGGCATATTGCGAGCTGTACAAGAAGTTGAATAGTAAGGAAGGAGAAAAGGACTCGTACCGATTGGCCAGACAAAGGGACAGAGCTGGAAAGGATGTGCAGCAGGTTAGGGTGGTAAAAGATGCACATGGTAATGTGCTGACAAGTGAGGAGTGTGTGCTGAGAAGGTGGAGGGAATATTTTGAAGAGCTAATGAATGAAGAAAATGAGCGAGAGAAAAGGCTGGATGATGTGGTGAGAGTAAATCAGGAAGTACAAGAGATTAATAATGAAGAAGTGAGGGCTGCTATGAAGAAGATGAAGAGTGGAAAGGCAGTTGGTCCAGATGACATTCCAGTGGAGGCATGGACATGTCTAAGAGAGATGGCAGGAGAGTTTCTGACCACATTGTTTAATAAAATCTTGGAAAGTGAGAAGATGCCTGAGGAGTGGAGACGAAGTGTGCTGGTTCCTATTTTCAAGAACAAGGGTGATGTGCAGAGCTGCAGTAACTACAGAGGCATAAGGTTGATCAGCCACAGCATGAAGTTATGGGAAAGAGTAGTAGAAGCTAGGCTTAGAAAACAGGTAAAGATCTGTGAGCAGCAATATGGTTTCATGCCGAGAAAGAGCACAACAGATGCAATGTTTGCTCTGAGAATACTGTTGGAGAAGTACAGAGAAGGCCAGAAAGAGTTACATTGTGTGTTTGTGGACTTAGAAAAAGCTTATGATAGGGTGCCAAGAGAAGAGCTGTGATATTGTATGAGGAAGTCTGGAGTGGCAGAGAAGTATGTTCAGTGGTGGGCACAGATAACCAAAAAATTAACTTTGATAGTCAGATAACTGAAAAGTTATCTTCAATAAAGTTAAAATAATAAACCACCCAAAAATGTATCGGAAGTTACAGATAACCGATAACTTCCAGTATTGTCTCCTGTACACTTACAACTACTAAACAAGCTGATTTTGAGTTTTAACACAACAATCGCTTTTGGAAGCATCAAAAGCAAGAGCAGACCCAAAGAATGAGTCAGTACGTCTGTCTTTGAGCATCCTGGCCCCTGCTGGAAGCTTCTGTTTACTACATGGCTTCCAGCACAGAAGCAACTAAGAGGAGCTGCAAAGCTCAACTCTGTACCCAATCACAACGCTTCTGTCAGGCTGTGGTCTTGGAAAATAAAGCAGTGCTGAGTTATGGTTTGGTGTATAAATAAAATGGATACTGATAGAATAACTCAATTAATGTTAATTCTGTCATTTGTGCAAGTTAAGCTATAACATGTATCTTTTAATGTTGAATGATGAACTAATTCTGAAGTTTTGTAACAAACACAGACAGATGGTATTCTGGGTAAAATGTGCCTCTGCTCACACTGATTGGATGATTCATTCTATGTAAACCAACACATTAATGTGAGGTGTGTCATGTGCTGGTGTTTACAGATAAATGTGCTTTTGTAAAATATGCCATTTTTTATTTGTAAAAAAAAAAAAAGGCATTTTCAAAAAAAAAAAAAAAGCCAAGTTGTAATTAGATAACCGTCTGATATAACCGGTGTCAAAATGAATAAAACACTGCCATTATCTACTGGTGCCAGTGCGAGTTTTGGCCCTTTTTCAGCTGATTTTTCATTTGTGCGAGAATTTTTTGGATCGGACAGAGTTTCAGGTTAATCGTGCATCCTGCATCATTTAGTATACATTGAGTAATGAGCTGCTTTTAACATCTCACGACCACCTCCTGATTGGCGTTCATATGGTCGAATGAAAATCAAACCTGTTTGATATTCTGGTCGACCGTCGTGAGGGTATCCCGCTGCTGAAGCACTACAAGCATCCAACCTCTTGCACTGTGCTTGTACAAACACCACAGACCTGTCTTGTAATGTTTTTGTTTTTGTTTTTTAAACTTTGAACTCTCCCATTGAGAGTTTTTGTAAATTAAGTTTGGAAAAAAAAGCTTTTCTATTTACGTTTTGCTTCTGGAAACACGAGTCCGACGTGTGGTTTTTGTAGATACAGTGAGTACAGTGATTGAAAATATCAGCCCAACTTCAGTCTGAATACTGCTGCTAACAATACTGGCCAGTAGATGGCAGTAGAGACCTTGAAAACTTGCAAACACAAAATTCCAGATAATCTGTGTTGCTACTTGCTATGTTTAAGATGCGTGGAATTTAATAAAAGCAAACACAATAACAACATCTATAAACCCAGAGAATATATTCACGTGAGTTTTAGGCACTAGAGTTTAATCCTGTTGTCCCGATCAGAGTGTCTGAAATGCATTTCTGCTGTCGTGAACGTACTGAGATTACCCTGTCACCCATAATGCACCTGGACACAGCATGCCCATACTAAAACCTTAAAAATAGCACATTACTTTAAAACTAAAACATACATCTGATATTTTCACTTTATAAAACTTCAGAAGTGATGTTAATTTAAATAAATTTAAATAACAAAATAAATTTGGTTAAAATTTGAACCATAAGTTAAAAATGTATGCCTCTGGATGACTTGGGTGATATTGGCCGCCTATCAGTATGGGGTTAAAAGAAATTAGGTTTTTTTTTTTTTTTTTTGGTTACCACTTCTCCTTCGCTTGCAGAGGATAGAGCGGTTTCTTCTAGAAGCAGCTATCCTCTGTTTGTAGAGGGTAGAACTACACATCTGTTCACTTTTGTTTACCATGTTAATGGTCTAAAAATTATCAGTCAAAAATTTATCGGAAGATAATTAGTCTGATAATGGTTTTCAAAGTTATCTGAAAAGATAATCTGATAATGAAAACTTTATCTTCGATAATTATCGGTTATCGGATTATCGGAACAGTGCCCATCACTGAGTATGTTAGGGTAGTGCAGGACATGTACAAGAATAGTATGACAGCGGTGAGATGCACAGTCGGAATGACAGACTCATTCAAGGTGGAGGTGCGATTACACCAAGGATCAGCTCTGAGTCCTTTCTTGTTTGGAGTGGTGATGGACAGGTTGACGGATGAGATCAGACAGGAGTCACCATGGACTATGATGTTTGCAGATGACATTGTGATCTGTAGTGAGAGTAGAGAGCAAGTTGAGTCTAGTCTGGAGAGCTGGAGATATGCTTTGGAGAGAAGGGGAATGAAAGTCAGTCGATGCAAGACTGAGTACATGTGTGTGAATGAGAGGGAGCCCAGTGGAATAATGCAGTTACAAGGAGTAGAAGTGGTGAAAGTAGATGAGTTTAAATAGTTTGAGTCAACTGTTCAAAGTAATGGAGAGTGTGGGAGAGAGGTGAAGAAGAGAGTGCAGGCAGGTTGGAGTGGATGGAGAAAGGTGGCAGGAGTGATTTGTGACCGAAGAATATCAGCAAGAGTGAAGGGAAAAGTTTACAAGACAGTAGTGAGACCAGCTATGTTGTACGGTTTAGAGACGATGGCACTAACAAAAAGACAGGAGGCAGAGCTGGAAGTGGCAGAGCTGAAGATGTTGAGATTCTCTTTGGGAGTGACAAGAATGGACAAGATTAGGAATGAACATATCAGAGGGACAGCTCAGGTGGGACGGTTTGGAGACAAAGTCCGAGAGGCGAGATTGAGATGGTTTGGACATGTGCAGAGGAGGGACCCAGGGTATATAGGGAAAAAGATAATGAGGATGGAGCCACCAGGCAGGAGGAGAAGAGGGAGGCCAAAGAGGAGGTTGATGGATGTGCTGAGGGAGGTGGTTGGTGTGAGAGAGGGAGATACAGAGGACAGGGTGAGATGGAAACGATTGATCTGCTGTGGCGACCCCTAACGGGAACAGCCGAAAGACGAAGAAGAAGAAGAAGAAGCAGAGCGGCTGCTTCCTGATCAGCGGATGATCAGATCTGATCAGGTCCACTGATCAGGTCGTCACAGACCTGAAACGCTGTGATGATTTAAACTTTTAAAGCACCAGTCGACCGTGATCAGGTGTGATCTGAATGAAATGCCGTGTGATCTGTTGGTGTTGTGATCACCGACAGTAGTGGCACTTTAAATGTTTAAACAGCGCATTAATCAGGCATAATCACCCTGATCGATCAATCAGATCATCTAATTATCACACCACAGCGATGGCACTTTAACAATTTAAATCATCACAGCGCTTATGTGTGTTCATGTGAAATGCACCTGACGTCCCATCTTCACTGAAATTGGGGTTGTATAATATGAACTTGATTTAAATAGTCTAACAATTGATATAATCAGTTTCTGGTCAAAATGGTTGAAACGAGGTGGACATAAAGTACCACCAATGTGCTGTAGACCCAATCTGATTGTTGTCTGATGTCACCAGGGCAGATTGGTGGCTCCTTTCAGTATGTTGAGGATGGACCATTTAGCTATCTGCGTGGTTGCTCCCACATGTTCTGACTTACTTCCAAGTGTAGGTTGTTGAAGCTTGAAATATGAATGCGTTCCTCGTGTGGTCAGAAAACTCACATATGGGTCATTTTTGGATGGAGCCACATCAAATTGCAAGTTTCTACTCGTCCAAAAACAAGGCAGGGTGTAACATTCCATTCATCCTGTTATAGCCTTCTTAAAACATTTTTCCAACATAATTTTGCAAACTATCAAATGCAGCTCCAAGACCAACAGTACCTTTTACAGGAGGGTTCCATGTCCTCTTACTTCAAACGTATATTTCCTGTATGTTTGAAAAAGACAAAAAACAAGTTTGTCATCACCTTCAGTGGAAGATCCTGTATGAAATTGTAAATCACAACAGATGTAGTTCTCTTCATAGTCTCCAGAGCACTTTAATCACTCTCACCACTGCAGGTTTCCCCTCAGCACACGTGCAAACATTTACTTTCCATTAACCTCTTAATGGAAAGTAAACAGGCTTGTGGCACATTTACTTCATTTTTTCATCCACACTGCTGACACGTTCCATCATTCTTTACAGATCTGACATGGAGTGTGTTTCATGTTTTCATTTATTTCCATTCAGCACTTTGCAAATATTAACACACCATCATGCAATTAAAAAATAACAAAGTCCATCTATTAGGGCCCTTTCACACATAGTGTGAAGTTTGGACGAAGTGCACAGTTAGTGCACATTACGCAGGAATCGTGTGCAAACCGTGTAAAATTGTCCCTGCCTCTAACGCCTCGTACACCTGTTGCTACAACTATTTGTGCACACAAGCACCTGAAAAACATAGTGTGTGCTGTGTGAACCCATTGCACCCTCTTGCGGCAGGTGCCGGCCAAATTCTAGGTGACACGCACAAACACCTAATACCGCTCGCATGGCACTTTGAAAATGTGTGGCCAGTCGCACTCTTGGCACGACAGCAGAATGCAGACGATCACTGTCGTAGTGCTGTGAAATTTGTCTAAGTTCCCCACGAGTGTGACTTTGCAAATACACACACTGACACATGGGTGTGTGCGCTCCACTCACGGGAGGCGTGGCTTCCGACGAAAGCAGCTGTGGTGACCAGTAGATGTGAACGTGATCAGAGCACACTGCTTCTCATTCATGTTATTTCATGACTGTATGTCTGTGGCCAGGGGTCATCACCGGAGGAACAGACAGATCATATTTGTATTACTCGCTTGATAATTGTGGTGTTTTTATATGGTGTGGGATTTTAATTTTAATTTTTTTTTTTTGTAATACTTCCATGTCCTTCCTGATATGAGGCAGATTCCCGCAGCTTTCAAAGAACATCTCCATACCTCAGTGATAAAGTCTCTGACTGGGAGTCAGAGGTTTTGAAAGGAGCGAGTTTGCATCCTGGGTGGTGTGTTTTTATTATTATTATTCCAAATAATTCCACACTTTATTTCTTCCACATAAGCGGTGCCCTGTGCTGCACCTGGCACTGTTCCTGCTCGACGGACACCGGCGCGTGCATGAGCTTGCCTGTCGGCACGATCTGTTGTACGAGATGTTTTGTGCGTTAATTTTGAACTGTTTTGCGCTGTTTCGCCCTTTTCATCCAAACGCCATCCAAACCTTGCACTATGAGTGAAGGGGCCATCAAGATAACAAATCCTCATAGAAACTGCTGATCAAAGAATTGTTTCTTTGAGAAACTCACTGAGGCAACTGAGAAACATTTCCAACATAGCACTCTATTTTCTTCAACAAAGAAGTAAATAAATAAAATATAACAAAATAAAATAAAATGGGGTGCTGTGGGAGTGCTGAGTTACGGTGATGATGACTTTCCACTATCGCAGGTCATTATTGCATCATAAAATCTCTTGAAATATGAACAGGCTAAACAGGCCCAAATATAACTTTTTATTAAAGTATGATGTTTAACAAAAAGTATTTTGTTTGATATTTTGTCAAATGAAATTGTAAATTTTGATTGTGAGCCATAAAGAACTGTAAGAGGAAAAAATGAGATGAAAAATTAATCATGAAAAAGGGAATTTAAAGAGTTGAAAAAGTCTTGACATCAAACCAAATTGTAAAAACACCTTTTTAAATGAACAGGGACCTCAAATCTACATGTAGCAGTATAGTGCCATCTAGTGACAAAAGTATCCAAGTCCTGTAATAGTTTTACAGTATTATACAGTAGGATTAGAGTCCGCCATACAGGCCGGCGGTATCAGTAGCAGCAACATCCTGGACCATGGCTTCTGCATCGGTTGTCTGGATCTACAGTATGGTGATTCATCTTTAATCAAGACCTACTACGCTTTGAAAGCAGTATGGCCCTAAAAAGTCTTCAAAAAGACACGGAGGAAATAAAGGAGTCCATGAACATGTTGTCGACAGAAAACCACATCATTACAGAACTCCTGGGAGAAATCAAACAGTTAAAACGTCATAACTCTGAACAACAAATTTCATATCTGGAATTTTTTAATTAAGTTTTTTTATTAGAAATGGCAGTATTACAGTGTCAAACAATTTGAATACAGTCAAAGCATTACAGACTGCTATAGTTTTCAGAGCCTTCTTATTTTCAGACATTTCAATTGAAAGAATGTACTGTTTAAAACCATTGTAAAAAGCAAATCAAAAGGTTTATCAAATGAGTTGAATTGGCATTGTATAAATTATCATTTAATCCAAACAGTACATTTTCCCAATACAACACAAAATGTTTTTAGGGTAGTTCTGGATGAAGTCACATAGTCTCTGCCAAAAGGCTTTCACAAGGGGACACATGAACAACCATTTCAGGAGAGTTCGCACAGAAACTCTCCTGAAATAGTTGTAACAGTTAAAGAGTCTAGAAAAAACTCGGCCGATTCCTGACAAAACTTTGATCTGTATAGTTTTGCATAAAATTGACTACAATAGTTAGATATGAGGGTCTGACCCTTTGTAAGGATACATCAATATTGAGCTGATTTAAGTTATTACAGCCGAAATTATACTTTTCTAAACTGAAGAAGTAGAGTTTTGCTCACCTTCTTCAAGCCATCTTTAAGCGTTTAAGAGTTATATGTTTTGTGACCTCTTTTTTGACCGTTTCATTTGATAGAAAGAGCTATTAATTTTCCAGTATACAGAATGAGAAATACTCATTTAACTGGCTGCGAGAATAATTCTAATAAAAATACCTTTATGATCAGTAAGAGGAGTTGGAGATGTGTCTACATCAATATTGTCCTTGTTAAAAGTTTTAGAGATCAGCCAAAAATCGATTGTTGACTGACTAGATCCTGTTTTGTTGCTCCAAGTAAATGCCCTGTTATTGGAGTATTTAACGCTCCAGATATCATCAAGATTAAATTTATCCATAAATGCAGAAAAGATAGTTTTCTCCATTTACGTGTCCTGGGGGCCATTTGTCTAAGGCACTATTTAGAATGATATTAAAATCACCCCTAATAGTAGAGGGGCATATGGAATTTTGGCAAACAAGTTGAGAATTACATTGTCTATAGAAATAAGAAGTTGATTATTTTCTAGTTTTGAGCTGTATCTATAAATATTACATGTGATAAAGATATTGTCATTGTACTTTATCGCTTGGCAGATGAAGTGACCATTTGGGTCACATTGGGCCTCATGTATCAACGTGCGTACGGCGATATTTGAGTGTATATGGGGTGTACGCCAAAATGGCTGCGCTACTTGGCATTTATCAATGTGGTCGTTGGCGTATGCTGCGCTGAAAATATACACCAGGTTGGGAGGTGGCGTAAATTATACACCAAAATGAACCAGCGCTGGAATCCACATAAAAATGAAACTGATCAACATGATAAACAGTGCCATTATACAAATCAATGCATATGTTACATAAATAACACTTTCCTGATTATACTACATAATAATCAATACAAATCCTGCTTTTGCGGGATTTTTGGTCTCGAGCACGATCTGTGACCACAGCGCTGACTGCAAAGAAAGCGCTGCTCGCCTTTTTTGCCAGAGCCTGGAGCCAGAGCAGCGCTGAGCTTAACTTTATATGGTGTAATCGTTTTAGACAATGAAATTTATAATTACAACTGTAGTGTTGTCATTCCCTTCGCCCGTGCTGCAATCAGGTTTTGTCATCTCCATTCGTTTGTCACAATAAAATAAATAAAGAAATACATTTTAAGAATAAAGAAATCTGAAAAATTAGGCGTGTCTTATTAATTGAGCGAGCAAATATCCACACGTCAAGAATTATTGACGTGAAAAGAGAATACAGTGGTCCCTCGCTATAACGTGGTTCACCTTTCGCGGCCTCGTCGTTTCGCGGATTTCTTTAGTCCAATTTTGCATGCCTTTTTTTTTACAGTGTTCTGTGTTCTGCGTGTCTGTTTATAAGAATCTTCTTGCCCAGAAGAAAAAAGAGCGCCAACAACTACTCTTAACTGTGTTTGTCACTCGGAAACAGACACCTGCAGCCAGGTGTGAGTGGAAAAAGGCGCGGCGTCAGGACGCAGAGGCCCGATCTGTGACATACTGGTCAGTCACTATTAATAATTTCTTATGTGTCCAACCTCGTACGTTGATCGTTAAAATTAAATTCATTAGTTCTAAAAGCCATCATAATTATTTATAGGAAAACGTTCTATTTTTATTTCTCAAACAAATGTTTGGGCCTGAAAACAGGTTGGTCTTATTTTTCTACTAAGGTTTGAACTTTGAGAGTGTTTACACACGAGAGAAAAGTGAGAAAATGTTCATGCCTGATTGAGAAAAGTGTATAAAGTGGTTTTACAGATTTGAAACGTCTATAATAATTGTAAAAAATAACACTATGTCGCGGTTTCGCATATTACGGGCTATTTTTTAGAACGTAACTCCCGCAATAAACGAGGGACCACTGTAACACTTTTTTGATTATACTACAAAACAACTGATACGACGGCCGGTTTTGATGCTGTATTGGCACGCGTCGTGATTGGTGGAGTTCTTTTTCTTTGCCGTCTTCCTGGCTTCCATGTCGTAAAATGAGGGTGTGTCTGAAGCGAAGTCTGAATATTTATGGGCATGTTTATTATAATTACGATTGTTTTCACGTGTCGCATTTATCAAGGTCACGTCAGACGCACGCTGGAAATGGGCAGGTGCGCACTGCTTGATACATGTCACGGCAACTTTGGTGTACTTCAAATTTACACAGTAAATTTACGCCACAAGTGCGCAACTTTGATACATGAGGCCCATTCAGTACACAGTATAGTCCTATTGAATTTATGTTTGAATGTGGCGACCCCTGCTGATCGTTCTGTGCCATGCGACAGCCATATGGAATTACTGACATTTCCAATAGTTAGCATCGTTTGTAACAGAGTGCGAGTCCTGAAAATAGACAAAATCACATTTAAACTGCTTAGCAAAAAAAATAATAATAAAATAAAATAAAATAAATAAAGCTTTGCATTTAATGTTGTTTCGCAAACCCTGAGCGAAACAACAACTTAACATATTTAATATAGGACCTTTCTCTCGCTCTCTTTCTTTCCCTTTTAAACAAAAAAGACAAAAAAAGAAAAAAGACAATAATATTAATTATAGCTTTAAACTTTAGACCTCTTTTTTTCCTTGTTCACAATGTATTTTGGTAATGAAATGAACTCTTTGTTTAACATGACCTCAAAATAGTCAGTAATGGAGAAAAGTCGTCTGCATGAGTGAATTAGATTTTTATTACTCAAAAGCAAAAAACCTATTGTAATGGGGAGGAGCTTAAGTGCTGGAGACAGTGTGGAAGCCAAGATGCCAATCATTGGCACATATTTTGGGGCTGCCCAATAATAAAACAGTTCTGTAAGGACATACACAAAAATATGGAATCCATATTCAGGGTTACAATACCCTTGATTTTATATCTTTATTTATGGGTAGGACTGAAATGCAATGAAACAATACACATTTATAAAGAATTTTAATAACTGCTTACAAAAAGGCTGTGACCAGGCACTGGCTCCTCCCTGAACCACCTAATCTTGGAAAACGGATAGAAATTGTGAATGAAATATCCCAGATGGAAAGAATGACTTTTTCACTCCGATTACAAATGAGTAAATTTTCAGAACTATGGTCAAAATGGTCATTTTATGTTCAGGTTAACCAAAAGCAATATGCAGAAACTTTGAATGCACAAGATATGTCAATATAAGGAAAAGATACTTGGAAAAGTAAGAATTATTATTTCAATTTTTTTTTCTTCTACTTCTCTCTTTTTCTCTCATTTTAGTAAAGCTTATTGATTTTAGTCATGAAGAATAAGTCTCTTGGTAATTTTTGTCTTTTGTCACAATGCATCCAATGTTTTATAGTTCTGTTTTATTAATAACACACACAAAAAAAGAATGAAATGTTGGGAATGGAACTGGCCACAGGCCACATTCTAGTTATGTGACCATGAGGGAACACCAGTGTATGTCCTGCAATTTTCTCAATGTTTCAAAATAAAAAAAAAAAAAAAAAAAAAAAAAAAGAATTACTCAAACAGGGAAGGAAGCTGAAAGGCACAAATGTGTACAAAAATGAGGATCTTACCAAGAGCAATGCAGACATTTCCAGGAAAGCCAGGCTACTTAGAAAACAGGGAAAAATTCATTCAGTCTGGGTCACAAATTGCAAGGGTTTTATCAAACCAAACGATGCACCTGAAAATGCCAGAGGACTGTGCATCAAGAATTTGAGTCAGTTAGAACGTTTTCAGTAAGGCTATTTCATCCGTTAAGGGACAAATCTTGAGAAATTCTGTGCCATGTTCAGTTTACACTGTGTAGTTAGACTTTGGATTGTGGATTACAGTTCTTTTGAGATGGTAACTGAGTCTTCAAAATTTACTCCTACACAGGAGCTCAATTAAAAATTTTTTGATGACACAGAACACAGATTTTATAACATTGAAAATAATATTGATCCGGACTGTTTTTTTCAAGAAAATAGAAATCACCACTTTAATTATTTTACTGAGGAACAATTTAAGCAACATTCCTTCATAAATGGTGCATTCTCTATTATACATTTTAATAGCAGAAGCCTTTCCACGAATTTTTCCCAAATCCAGGACTGTTTGAGAATTACTAATACAAATTTTTCAGTTATTGCAGTTACTAAGACATGGTTAAAAGAAGAGTATGTTGATTCTGTCCAACTTAAATGGACTGTATTTATATAGAGCTATTCTGTTGTGTGTTGGGGGGTTTGGCTGGACATTTGGGTGTTCCTTTCTTTTCTTTGCTCTCCAGGTGGTATGCAAACTGATTTATTGTCTGTGGAGAAGGTGCTGGCAGAAGAGTCCTTCACCCTCATCAACGTGATATGCAGCACCTGTGGATGGTGCTCACGTGCAACCTTAAAGACTTTCAGCTGAAGCAGATAATGAGATGGCGTTCTGCATTTAAGCCATGTGTGATTCAAGCAGAATTGCCGGGAACTCGACCTTGTGATGTTCGTTTGTGAGACGCTGAGGACCGCGCCTGGGTTTGACACATCGTGCCTGTGAAGGAGGACGGGTGAGGGACACATGCTGTCAGCACACATCAGAGGTGATTTGATTGTCTGAATAATTGTTAACAGTAATTTGGTATTTTGTTATGCAGTATATGTGAATATTGATGAGAATTGTGCAGCTCGCTTCTCACGGCCATGGCGTGCGGACTGATGATCCTCCACCTGTTGTGAGAAGCTGCTCATTTACATAAAGCTTAAATTCAGACCTGAATGTGTTGCTGATAGTGTGTGCCTTTGAAGGATATTAGTTGTAGCTGCTGACTTACCTCACCTTTTCTATCCTTCGCAGAGTCGGTTTGTCGTGTCCACCTGGGGGGTGTTTGGCGGTGAACGTGGGTCCAGAAGCGCCGGGCTTCGATCCTTTTGGGCGCTGGAGAGCGTGCCGTCCTTCACGCCGCCAGACAGACGCATTTTACGTTTGTACACTTTGTATTGCACAGAAGGGGGAAAATAAATTGTTTTGTTATTGGAACCGCTTTCTGGTTGTTTTGGCGCTGGGTTCTGTCAGACGCAGGTCCGCTCCTCAACCCGCGTCGACACATAACACTTTTCCATCTGCATCAGACGCTCAAAGCACTTTACAAATAATGCCTCACATTCACCCTGATGTCAGGGTGCTGCCATACAAGGCACTCACTACACACCGGGAGCAATAGGGGATTAGGGACCTTTCCCAAGTATCAAGGGCCCTTTTCTACTACACAGAAGTAGTGATTTTCCAGTCAGGCTGGGATTTGAACCGAGGATCTTCTAGTCTCAAGCCCAATGCCTTAACCACTAGACCATCACCTCCCCAACTTGAGGGGAGGTGATGGTTTCAGACTGCAGTCATCTCAGACTGCATCTCCTGGTCCAGCAACATCTCCTCTATCCTCAAGAAGGCTCAGCAGCGGCTACACTTCCTGAGAGTCCTCAGGAAGTACAACCTCAACACCGACCTGCTGCTGGCCTTCTACCGCTTATCCATTGAGAGCCTGCTGACATACTGCATCACAGTATGGTTTGGCAGCTCCACCACTGCTGACAGGGAGAGAATGCAGAGGGTTGTAGAAGATCATCGGCCGGCCTCTCCTCTCTCTGTTGGACCTTTACACCTCCTGCTGCCTCAGCAGAGCCAAAGCAATCTCCAAAGACTGCTTTCACCCTGGCTGTGCCCTGTTTGACCTGATGCCCTCAGGGAGGCGCTACAGGCTCACAAGGACAAAAACAAACAGACTGAAAAACAGTTTCTTCCCCAAAGCCATAACCACATTGAACTCTATCATGCACTGATCCTCCTCGTGCAATCCTAACCATGTGCAATAACCCAATCACCCATGGACAATACACATTTCTGTGCAATATATTTATATCCTAGCTGCACCTTGCACTAGTGTCAATTGTATATATATATATATTTTTTTTTTTCTACATTGTTGAATTTTTCTTTATATATCTTGTTTTTGATACATACTCTTGCACTATTTTTATCTCTTTTTTTGCACTATTTTTATTCTATTTTATTGCATTGCAACTGGATGGCCCTAATCTCGTTGTACCAATGTATAATGACAATAAAAGGCATTCTGATTCTGATTCTTCTGACTCTGAGGGTTATTTTTTTTTTGTGCCAGAAATAGGGCAAATACACGGTGTGGTTGTGTGGCTCTTTATGTCAGATCTAATCATTACTGTGAAATTGTTCCGAATATGTCATTTTCTTTGGATGGTGTTATTGAGTGAGTTACTTTAGAGATTATTTGTAGGAAAAAAACAAAACAACACATGATTATAAGTTGTATTTACAGAGTTCCCAGGTTGAATATACGTTGTAGACACTTTTGTGGAGAAATTGACAGAGACGTACATCTCAATTAGAAACATTAAGCTTGTATTTGTTTGTGGAGACTTTAACATAGATTTTCTAACTCCTCATGGCCATGTACACATAGCGAAATTGGGAAATGGGATTAAATCCAGCAATAACACACCCAACCAGGATTACTATGAACACATCGACACTCATTGACAACACGTATATTAACAAACGTTACTGTTGGGAATTTAACGGGGGGATTACTTATTAGTGACATCAGTGATTACCTGATGGTTTTTGTTGTGTACAATACTTGGGTCAATAAAGTTGATCATATTGACACTCCAAATTTCAAAAGAAAATAACAAAGGAATCTATGGCCAATCTTAGAATGGATTTATTGCACCAAGATTGGTGTGGCATCGATATTGAAGACACTGACCAATCATATGAATCATTTATCTCCATTATCTCCAAGTCATATGACAAACATTGTCCACTGATATTAAATGTTGCACATAAGCGAAATACTACCAAACCCTGGGTCACTAAGGGACTGCTGAATGCATGCAAAAAGAATTTTTTTTTTGTACAAGCAATTTTTAAAGCGTAGAACAATTGACGCTGAGAGCAACTGTAAAAACAAGTTCACCAATATTATGCAATCATGCAAAAGGCAGTATTATAGTGATTTGTTGGAAAAAATAAAACAAATATCAAAGCTACATGGAAGCTCTTAAATGAAATCATCAAAAATAAAAAAGTTGTCCAAGACTATCCAACATATTTCTACTCAAATACTGATATAGTGGTTAAAGAAAAGAAAATTGTAGTGGATCATTTTAATGATTGATTATTTTGCCAATGTGGGGAAAAATTTAGCAAATGCAATTGTACCTTCTAATGTGAGCTCTGGGGATAACAAGACTCTCAAGACTAACCTTTCGGATTCAATATTTATCAGAGAAACCGAGGAATATGAAATAACTGACATAGTACATAAACTAAAAGGGAAAAAAAATCAACTGATCACAATAATTTTGATATGTCATTAATAAAAAATATAATAAATTGTGTCATTAAACCTTTAACTTACGTCTGTAATTTGTCATTAACCACTGGCAGATTTCCTTCCAAAATGAAAATAGCTCAAGTGGTACCGCTGTTCAAATCCGGTGACAAACACGTTTTTTCAAATTACAGGCCAATCTCACTGCTACCCCAATTTTCAAAAATTATGGTAAAAGTATTCATTAAGAGGCTGGATAATTTTCTATCCAAACATCACATACTAAATTAGCAACAATATGGATTTAGGAAAAATGGTGCTACCTCACTGGCGAGTGTTGATTTTGTCGAGCATATCACAACTGCAATCGAAAACAAACAACACACCATAGGGGCTTTTTTCAACTTACAGAAAGCATTCAATATTATTTATTTTCTCCTTTTCTTTGTATGGTTTGTTGCTTTGCTTTGGATCTATGTGTGCTGAATAAATGCATTCATTCATTCATTCATGTAAAAAAAAAAATCTATTATTTATTATTACATCCGCCAAGGACGTAAAAAAAATCACCTGTGTTTATTTATTTGTCTGTCTGTCTGTCTGTTAGCAGGATTACGTGAAAACTACTGTACAGATTTCAATGAAATTTTCATCACAAATAGATATTAGGCCATGGAAAAAAATTTGGAGTTGATCCAGATCTGGATCCGGATACTGGATCAAGTTTCACTTTATATAGGCTTTGAAGGATTACTGTTTGCAGGATTACATCAAAACTATTTCACGGATTCTCGCCAAATTTGCACCACAAATATATATTGGGGCATGGAAGACTCCACTGAATTTTAGAGGTGATCCAGATCCGAATCTGTATTCTGGATCAAGATTTTACGTCAACACTATTGAAAGATTCACTTTATATAGTCTTTGTAGGATTATGTCAAAACTACTTCACGGATTCTCACCAAATTTGCACCATGGATACCTATTAGGCTATGGAAGACTCCACTACATTTTGGAGGTGATCCGGGTTTGGATCCCGATTGTGGATCAAGATTTTGAAGATACATTTGATACATTTTGAAGGATTACATCAAAACTACTTCACGGATTTTGAGAAACTTTTCAACACAGATACATATTAGGCCATGGAAAACTCCATTAAATTTTGGAGGTGATCTGGATCCAGATCCGTATTGTGGATCAAGATTTCACTTTATATACGCTTTGAAGGATTACGTCAAAACTACTTCAGGGATTCTCACCAAATTTGTGCCACAGATACATTTTAGGGTATGGAAGACTCCACTGAATTTTAGAGGTGATCTAGATCCGGATTCTGGATCAAGATTCACTTAATATAGGCTTTGAAGGATTAAGTCAAAATCACTTTATCGATTCTAACCAAATTTGCACCACAGATAGATATTAAGGCATGGAAGACTCCACTGAATTTTGGAGATAATCCTGGCCAGGATCCAGATTCTGGATCAAGAATTTCACAGATTTCACTTTGCATACATTTTGAAGGATTACATCAAAACTACTTCACGGATTTTGACAACATTTTCATCACAGATACATATTAGGCCATGGACAACTCCATTACATTTTGGAGGTGATCCGGAACCAGATTCTGGATCAAGTTTCACTTTATATAGTCTTTGAAGGATTACATCAAAACTACTTCACGGATTCTCACCAAATTTTCACCACAGATACATATTAGGCCATGGAAGACACCATTACATTTTGGAGGTGATTACGTCAAAACTACTTTAGCAATTCTCACCAAATTTGTGTCACAGATAGACATTAGGGTATGGAAGACTCCACTGAATTTTGGAAGTGATCTGGATCTGGATTGGCAGACGTCAGAAATCTGTGATTGCTCTTGTATTATTGTGTGCACACTCTGAGAGCAAAAATTCACATTTTGGTCTGTGCACATTATTAATGAAGTATATGGATCAAAAATCATATCCCATTAAAATTAAAATAGTTTAAGATCACAGATTAAAATTCAAAGTCAATGGCACATTAGTGTCTTTCATTAGATAAACAGCACATAAATATCAATACAACCCCTGGCAAAAATTATGGAATCACCGGCCTTGGAGGATGTTCATTCAGTTGTTTAATTTTGTAGAAAAAAAGCAGATCACAGATATGACACAAAACTAAAGTAATTTCAAATGGCAACTTTCTGGCTTTAAGAAACACTATAAGAAATCAAGAAAAAAAATTGTGGCAGTCAGTAACGGTTACTTTTTTAGACCAAGCAGAGGGAAAAAATATGGACTCACTCAATTCTGAGGAATAAATTATGGAATCACCCTGTAAATTTTCATCCCCAAAACTAACACCTGCATCAAATCAGATCTGTTCATTAGTCTGCATCTAAAAAGGAGTGATCACACCTTGGAGAGCTGTTGCACCAAGTGGACTGACATGAATCATGGCTCCAACACGAGAGATGTCAATTGAAACAAAGGAGAGGATTATCAAACTCTTAAAAGAGGGGAAATCATCATGCAATGTTGCAAAAGATGTAGGTTGTTCACAGTCAGCTGTGTCTAAACTCTGGACCAAATACAAACAACATGGGAAGGTTGTTAAAGGCAAACATACTGGTAGACCAAGGAAGACATCAAAGCATCAAGACAGAAAACTTAAAGCAATATGTCTCAAAAATCGAAAATGCACAACAAAACAAATGAGGAACGAATGGGAGGAAACTGGAGTCAACGTCTGTGACCAAACTGTAAGAAACCGCCTAAAGGAAATGGGATTTACATACAGAAAAGCTAAACGAAAGCCATCATTAACACCTAAACAGAAAAAAACAAGGTTACAATGGGTTAAGGAAAAGCAATCGTGGACTGTGGATGACTGGATGAAAGTCATATTCAGTGATGAATCTCGAATCTGCATTGGGCAAGGTGATGATGCTGGAACTTTTGTTTGGTGCCGTTCCAATGAGATTTATAAAGATGACTGCCTGAAGAGAACATGTAAATTTCTACAGTAATTGATGATATGGGGCTGCATGTCAGGTAAAGGCACTGGGGAGATGGCTGTCATTATATTATCAATAAATGCACAAGTTTACGTTGATATTTTGGACACTTTTCGTATCCCATCAATTGAAAGGATGTTTGGGGATGATGAAATCATTTTTCAAGATGATAATGCATCTTGCCATAGAGCAAAAACTGTGAAAACATTCCTCGCAAAAATACACATAGGGTCAATCTCATGTCCTGCAAATAGTCTGCAAATGGTCTTAATCCATTTGAAAATCTTTGGTGGAAGTTGAAGAAAATGGTCCATGACAAGGCTCCAACCTGCAAAGCTGATCTGGCAACAGCAATCAGAGAAAGTTAGAGCCAGATTGATGAAGAGTACTGTCTGTTTCATTAAGTCCATGCCTCAGAGACTGCAAGCTGTTATAAAAGCCAAAGGTGGTGCAACACAATACTAGTGATGTGTTGGAGTGTTCTTTTGTTTTTCAAGATTCCATAATTTTTTTCCTCAGAATTGAGTGATTCCATATTTTTTTTCCCTCTGCTTGGTCTAAAAAAGTAACCATTACTGACTGCCACAATTTTTTTTTCCTGATTTCTTATAGTGTTTCTTAAAGCCAGAAAGTTGCCATTTGAAATGACTTTAGTTTTGTGTCATGTCTGTGTTTTCTACAAAATTAAACAACTGAATGACCATCCTCCGAGGCCGGTGATTCCATAATTTTTGCCAGGGGTTGTAGTAGCACAGAGGCTGAGAGAGACAGCAAGAGAGGGAAATAGGGGACCAGCCCCAGGTAGTGGCAAATCAATGAAAATATGTAATAACATTATTTTCAATATGAATCTATTATGTTGTTCAAGTGCTGGTTGCACAGGAGTTTAAATACATTGTAACAGGTAGTGCTTCTGATACTTGTAGATAACGTATTGAACAGAATGGACCCCTCATAGCAAAAGTTTCTTTGTACACTCTAGTTTAACTCTTGGTACAAATAGACTGGCATCTGCATGCTGGGTACTGTGTGTGTGAAATTCACTAGCCCACATGAATTTGCCTCTTAGGTAGGAGGGTACCTTCCCCAGTACACAATTCCCCACCAGTAGGCATTTATGAAGCGTAATACTGTCCAGGCACTTTGACCATCTGAGCGCACTGTGCATGTCTGAAATGTGAGTTCTACGACTGCACCTGAGCACAACCCTAGCAGCTCTGTTCTGTAATTTCTGGATTCTCTCAAGGTTATATTGTAGCCCCTTGGACCAAATAACATCACCATATGAGATGATGGGGGCTTTCATAGATTTGTAGAGGAGGATTGCAGTGGCTGAGGAGATGAAAGAGCGAATTCTGGCCTGGATACCAATACGCTGAGAAATCTTTTTACTAATGATCTGTGGTGCTTCCAGTTTAGAGCACCATCGAACCAGAGACACAGGTATTTGAAATGTGACCCTTGTTCCAATGTCTCACCACTGATTTGGATTTTGAGCCCTTTATGGATTCTCGACAGTCGCTGCTGGGAGCCAAACAACATGATTTTGATTTTCTTTGCATTTAAAGTACGTTTGTTTGCCTGTAGCCAAGCACAGACTGCACCTAAGTCTTCTGACACTTTAGTCTGGATCTCAGATTGATTGCATAGACAACAGTAAGAAGAAAAAGACAAAATACTTCTGTAAGAAGTAAATGTAAAATGACTTTTCCATCTGCATCAGACGTTCAAAGCGCTTTACAATAATGCCTCACTTTCACTCCGATGTCAGGGTGCTGCCATACAAGAAGAATCAATGTGATGAAATGTAGTGGCTTTTAATTTGAAAGGTACGGTATGCAGGCGGAAAAGCGGATGTTGTTGGATGTGCAGAGCTTGACACATTGGGTGGACAGATTCCGTTGGGAAGCTGTAACGGTTTTTTGTGGAATTTTTTGCTTTTAAGTGTCGGATAACGGTGTCACCACTAGGATGAATCATGTGCGGTATGTATCTTGAAAGGGGATTAAAGTTTGAGGCGTTACGCAGTCACATGTTGGAATACGTGCTTCTTTCCTGCTGCTGTTCCTCAAATTAGCTGGTTAGCCTAGCAGGTAGCCTGTGTTTACTCAGCCACATCTCCAAACTAATGTTTGACTTTTTCTTTCAGCCTACACGTCTGAGTGGATATAAGAGGGGATATGAGCAGAATGAGCAGCCGGCTTTCTTTGGCCTCATTGTTGGGCTGGCGTGGAAGCTAGCTGTCCGGGTTTCTTTTGGATCGCAACCGACTGACTGGAACATGTTGGAAAGCAGCCTGGACGACTCCAACGTCAAAGTGGCTGTTCGAGTTCGGCCCATGAACAGGAGAGGTGAGACACTTATGACAGAAACAATACAATCAATAAAGCTCCATCAATGTCACAAAGATCCAAGCAGAGGGTGGCCAAGCGTTCCTGCACTTCTTTCCAGTGCAGAAGGTTCCCGGTTCCTGCCCATTCTCCATGTGGCATGGAGTTGTATCAGGAAGGGCATCTGACATTAAAACTGTGCCAAATCAACATGCAGATCCACCTTGGATGAGTGAAACAAGGGGCAAGCTGAAGGGACTTATAATACAACAAAGAGCCACACAGTAAATACCAAGTCAGGTCTGGGAACATCAGGACAATACTGATCCAACTACCTTGGGTCTTGGTGGTAACCACCCAGGCAGACAACCGGCCCATTTCCACAGCCATCTATCTGCTCCAGCCAGGTGAAATGTGGTTGTGATCTTGGCCTTCACCAGCTACTGGGATCCTCAGCACTCAGTCAGTCAGTCAGATGGACAAAGTGTTGACGCTGATGATCCCTCAATGCAAGTTTGCCCCAAAGTCATTCCAGCGGTACCCAAGGAGATCGAGATCTGGTATCAAAGACAGTCATCTCCTTAGGTCACTAGTTAGAGTCCAAGTCTGACAACCATACAATAAGCACCAGGAATAAAGGCTTGGACCTTCATTACCCTGTAGAGATACTGACATTGCTAAACATCTTTGGCTTCATGAATTCCATAAGCTCCTCCCATGTTCATCTTGATCTCAAAGGCCAAGGGCATGTATGTCACTGCTGAGATAAGTGAATGTCTCTACAATTTCATCACTTTCACCACATACAGATTCACTTCTTATGGCCCAGTCCAGGAATTTGTTACTGGAGCTTAGTCTTGATTTAGGACTATCTCAAACCAGACACTCAGATTCCTCACTCAGCTTCTCAGTTGCTGCAATCAGAGTATCCAGTGAGTCCACAAAGGTCACAGTAGTGCAGCAGCTAACAGAATACAGAGGAATCTTTAAACAGTGAAACAAGCACCAAACTCAGCATAAATACTCCTTAGACATTACTCTTTAAAAAAAAAAATGATTGGCCAGTTGAATTTTCAATAGGCAGCCAGGAGTCAATTGAAGAATTACACAAGAGTAAAAATTAAAAAAATGCGTCAATCATATTGAAAACTACTACATTATTTATCTGATCATAAAGGACTCACAGTCATGAAGTCAGAGGTGTTTGGTGACGCTGATATCTTTGCAGGGCAAGGAAGGTCCAAGTCTTTAGCTTCCTGGTGCTTTCTGTCTTACTGTATGGTTGTCAGACTTGGACTCGTAAACTTTGGTACCAGGTCTCTTTGGAATATTCTTGGGTACTGCTGAAATATCTCTGTCAAATGAACATTTACTTTGAGAGACTCTGATGAGAAGCACCACTGGCATTGTGAGAGAATATCAGCTACCACGTTTTGTCCATGTGGTGTGCTTCTTCTGACATGAATCCAGCATGCAGGAGTCTCAGTGTTGTGGACTCCAGCAGCTGGAGTTCATGGACACACCCACACTTCACTTGGATGCAGTAGATATGAGATGATGGTTACCTCGTAGATGGTTACCTTGGCCATGTGGGGATGAACTGATAGTCTGCCTGGGTGATTGTCATCCAGGATCCAGAGTGGTTTCATGGTGTCATGGATGTAGTGAAAAATGACTAGGTGGCGGCAGATATGGTGACCCTTCCTCAAATTTTTTTATAAAGTGTGCTGTTTGGTGGCTTCTGATACATTGTGAGTGTCATTTTTGTTATTTTTTATGTGCAAATTAATGTGTAAGTGCTTTTATTATAATCATTAATAATAAGCATGTTACTAGGCTTCATTCAACACCCCCCCGTCTCACTTATTCACTGTAAAACTCAATAGTGGATGAGACTAATAATCAGTGTATTCAAGGATCATAGGTGTATAACTGCTATAAAACTGCCTTTTAGTGTGTTATTAGTCTGGTTATTTTCACTTAACCATCGAAATGATTTAAAACTTACCATTTGACAAAGTTGTTTAGCTGGTTAGCAGCACAGCTTAAAGTACAGATGTCGGCTAACGCAGTGGATTACCTCATGTCAACTAGATGTTTAACGTTAGTGGTCAATAACAAGGTATCGTAGCTTAAGTCAGTCTGTAAAGCCTCGATTCAAAGCTTTGAAGGATGCTTTGGAGATTCAAGTGCTTTGTGACCTTTACTTTGAATTATGTGTCGTCATGTTTGCAGACAAAATAAGACAAAAGTAGCAGGAATGCATGTGTACAATAAATTTTCACGGCATTAAGTCCAGAAAGGGTCAGCCGTAGCCATGAGAGCGTAGTCCCACAGACAACATGAGAAATAATAGCCGGTAGTTTTACCTAGCATACTCAGTGACACCACTGGCTGCTGCCGTTTGCCAACACACTGAACACATGCTCCCAGACTCGACGTCATTGACTTTGTGGGTAAATAATCTGTTTACAGTGGGAAATTTGGGAGTGCCACAAAGGTGAATTTTTAGGACCACTGTTTTTCAGCACACATATTACTGACCTTCCATCTATGTCAGCCTTTCTGAAAGAGTAGTCTGTGGATAGCTGGTGGTCCATGAGGGACCCTAGTAGAGCATGACACAGGAGTGGATTTTCACTCCCATCCCATCCCGCTCCCAGAAAAAAAATCCCATCCTGTCCCAATCCTGGACTGGAGTAAAAAAATAAATCCCATCCCGTCCCACTCCTGTAAAGATGACTCCCAATCCCATCCCGCTCCCACTCAAAATCAGTCCCACTCCCATCCCACTCCCGTATGTCTTGCGCCGTGATGATCAATGAGGGACTGAATATGTAGTGACGTGGAGATGTCTCCAGTTTGACTGAAGATGTGAACATGTCCTGTATCTGGTAGCAGCCTGTGAGCAGGACTTACGAGGGCTGTCAATAAAGTAACGGTCCTTTTTATTTTTTTCAAAAACTATATGGATTTCATTCATATGTTTTTACATCAGACATGCTTGAACCCTCGTGCGCATGCGTGAGTTTTTCCACGCCTGTCGGTGACGTCATTCGCCTGTGAGCACTCCTTGTGGGAGGAGTCGTCCAGCCCCTCGTCGGAATTCCTTTGTCTGAGAAGTTGCTGAGAGACTGGCGCGTTGTTTGATCAAAATGTTTTCTAAACCTGTGAGACACATCGAAGTGGACACGGTTCGAAAAATTAAGCTGGTTTTCAGTGAAAATTTTAACGGCTGATGAGAGATTTTGAGGTGATTCTGTCGCTTTAAGGACTTCCCACGGTGCGAGACGTCGCTCAGCGCTCTCAGCCGCTGTATTGATCCAGGACGTCGTGAGAACAGAGAAGTTTCAGAAGAAGTCGGTTTCAGCATTTTATCCGGATATTCCACTGTTAAAGGAGATTTTTTTAATGAAAGACTTGCGGACGGGTCCGCGCGTCACGCGACGCTCCGCCACAGGAAAAACACCTCTGTTGAAAGCCTTAAGGACAAGTTGGAACATGTCCTGCTGTTAAACAATTTCTCATATACTCACTCCACTGAAAGCCATCAAAAGCCGCCTGGATTTTACAAATGGTTATCAACACGGAGGTGTTTTTCCTGTGCAGCCGTACCGCGCCGGGCGCGTCCCGACGCACGGACCCGTCCGCACGTCTTTCATTAAAAAAATCTCCTTTAACAGTGGAATATCCGGATAAAATGCTGAAACCGACTTCTTCTGAAACTTCTCTGTTCTCTCACGACGTCCTGGATCAATAGAGCCTGAAATGTGGAGGTTTTCAGCTTGAACAGGCTGACGACGGCGGCTGAGAGCGCTGAGCGACGTCTCGCACCGTGGGAAGTCCTTAAAGCGACAGAATCACCTCAAAATCTCTCATCAGCCGTTAAAATTTTCACTGAAAACCAGCTTAATTTTTCGAACCGTGTCCACTTCGATGTGTCTCACAGGTTTAGAAAAAATTTTGATCAAACAACGCGCCAGTCTCTCAGCAACTTCTCAGACAAAGGAATTCCGACGAGGGGCTGGACGACTCCTCCCACAAGGAGTGCTCACAGGCGAATGACGTCACCGACAGGCGTGGAAAAACTCACGCATGCGCACGAGGGTTCAAGCATGTCTGACGTAAAAACATATGAATGAAATCCATATAGTCTTTGAAAAAAATAAAAAGGACCGTTGCTTTATTGACAGCCCTCGTATGTCTCTTTTGTCCGTTATTTCACACTTATGACAGAGTTTTTGGAGTGAGCAGCAGCACCACAGCAAGCAGCGGAGTTTTTCTCTTTTTATTTTATATGCGCGCGCGAGCGAATCGTCTGTGGAGAATATTTTATTAATTAACTACACAGATGTATAATAAAACAAATGGTGACTGGTTTCTAAACACAATTATGACAGAGTTTTTTGGTGGAAGAGCGAGCAGCAGCAAGCAGCGGAGTTTCTTTCTTTTTTTTTTTTTTTTAATTGTTTACATGTGCGCGCCTGAACGGGACACTTGGTCCTCAAATTGGGTCCTGCAGAGGCGGAAGGACCGCTGAAAGCAGCCGTCATCCAGACTCAGCTCCTGGAGCAAATAATGATACTCTCTGTATTGGGAGCTTTCCACAACAACTTGCTCTGTGTGATCAAGGTCCGTCATGTTAACTTGACTGACAACCGGAGCCAGTGAGCGGAATGGAAGCTCCTCATATTTGATGACGCACCGGGGCGAATTTTCGCAGCAAAAGCAGAGCGACACACCGGGCGAAGGAGGCACGTCCGTCGCCATGCGACCCCTGCAAATTTGTAGCGTCTGATCGCGCCCGGTGTGAACGCGTTTTGGTTGTTTTAAATAGATGAAAATCATCATCTATTTTTGGCATTCCCGCTCCTGCCCACTCCCGTTCATTTTTATTTCCGTCCCATCCCAATCACGGGATTGATAAAATTTTGAATCCCATCCCGCGGGAATCCCACAGGAATCACGTGACCCACGGGAATTCCCGAAAAATGTCATCCTCTAGACCCTAGTGGTCCATAAGTATATTGGTAAAATGTCATGTGTAAAACTAATATTGTATTGTAATCGTAAAGTCTAATAGCAAGTCAAGTCTGGGAAGATGTGCTGTTGATGCGCTTTGTACAGTGTTGCCAACTTGGCGATTTTCTCGCTTAATCTGGCAACTTTCCAAACCCTCTTGACGACTTATTTTCTGAAAAGCGACTAATCTAGCTACTTTTCCTGGCGTAATATTTCTGGTGTTTGGTGACTCAGATCTAGTCTCTGTTCTAACCGAGCGGCAGCGGGTCCCCCCCACGTCCGCTGCTGCTGCAAAGCCACAGAGCAAAGCGCTGAGCGGAGGGTTATCTACAATCCTCCGCATTCAAACACGCACACGCAATGCCTCCGCGGCTGTTCCTGCATTGAGTGTCAAACCTGACTCTGTCTCGCTCAGTCTGCTCACCTCGTTTGCTGCGCTGTGACTAATTAGTCTCCAGACTTTGAGGATCCCTGGCCTTGAGAAGTTATATTATTTTGAGAAGTGATAGCAAATTTTAATGGCAAAATAATCAAACAAACCAACAGTCAAGTTTATTTGTAGTTCGATATTATTAAGGTGTTTTTACTCACTGTTTTGTCTGTCATGTTTTTAAAATGAATAGCAAACAAACAAAGGACGAGGCCACAAAGAGATATAAATAAATTGTACAATGACACAAGTAAAGACATTCTTTAACATTAATTCTCTTCAATTCCTTATAGAGTGTAACAGTTTTATGACATTTGGGAGTGTATAACCTTAGTATTGCTTATATATTGTTCAAATTCATCCCGAAGTCTGTCTAAATTCCTTTTCAGTACTCTACATTTATGAATATGGAATTTACCAAACAATATTTACGTTTATGTTTATAATTCATTGATCTGTCCCATAACGTTGTTTCCTACAGCATCTGTGATGATGTCATACCATGCAGACAATATGCAAATTAGATGATGATGTCATTTAGCAACTTCTGGTGACTTTTAGGACAGCCAGTAGCTACTTTTCTTACTGAGGAGTTGGCAGCACTGCTTTGGCACATCCATGACACAACAGAACCGCCTTGGGTCTTGGGTGACAGCTACCCAGACAGACAACCAGTCCATTGCCACATCTCCAAAGTAACCACCTATCTGCCACAGCCAAGTGGAACATGGGTGTCCCCTTGGCCTCCTTCATCTATTGGGGCCCTCAACACTGAGACACCTGTATGCTGATGGATCATGACCAGAGAAACACATCTGTATGCACACACATACTGAACTCTCCTTCATTCACGAGTAGGGATGGGTATCAAAAGCGGTTCCTGTTAAGATTTATAAGAAATTATTCGATCCACTGGTATCAATAGCCTTTTTGCCTTATTGGTTACTCTTTAATTCACATTACGCCGGAGCTAGCTGGTAGCGCCGACCACTCGCCATGATGAAAACACATTTGTTTTTGCCTCACACACACTTGAAATGCGATTAACTGTGCAATCAGTGGGAATGAGTCCAAAGATTTGCCGAAACTGACAACAAATGTGAGTAAATTAACTACTTTTATGCATGGTTTGTGGTTACTTGAGGCATTTTGTGAATGCAGAACCGTGCTCCTGTGATGTAAAACAAACGAACCCTCGCGCATACTCCAGTGAGGAAATGAGTTTAGCTGCACAATCAATGGCTCCGAGTCTGACGATTTACTCATACTGACAACAAATATGAGGAAATTAAGTACTTTTATGCATTTTTTTTTTTAGGTTTCTTGAGGCATTTTGTGAATGGGGAAATGCGCTCCGCCCTCAAAACATGCTCCTGTGATATAAAACAAATGTACCCTGTCTTCTGTGGTGTTTAATGGCAGCCAGAATCCTTATTGTTGCATTGCTACCAACTACTGCGTCAGTCCGTTATAGCAGTACTAAATCCTCTTGAGTCCAGTGTCTTTCAAGTATTTAAAAAGGCAACACTTCCCCCTCCCACTTTAATTTAATCTTTATTTAACCAGGTTTGTCGCATTGAAATCAAGCTCTCTTTTCCAAGAGAGAACTGGACAATTATGAAGTTTCCACTTCACCTAACCTGCTGATCCTATGTCTAAAATACTTCCAACAGAAACTTCTTTCAGGAATATTCTTCTAAATTCTGAGAGAAGCTCTTGCCTTTCTCTGGAATATTTATTACAATACATGAGGACATCCCTAATCACCAAGACAATGTCTTCAATAAGGTCTTGCCAACTCCTGGATGAACCTGTCCCAGAGATCTAGGATCCAGTGATCATGTACAAATTTTTTTTATTTTTATTTATGTCCAGAGATCAAGGATCCAGTGATCAATTTCATATTTGTTTAAGACTCAATAAAATGTTGTTGACGTAAAAAAACCTGTAAAGCCTACTTTTAGTACACAGAAAATTCATTGGAGGTATTGATAAAGGAATCGATAAAGAATCAGATCGATAAGTGGAATCGATAATGGCATCGATATCGATAAAATCTTATCAATACCCATTCCGATTCATGAGATCCCCCCCCCAGGCTCCAGAATTATGTTTAGTTTTAGAAAAACTACTGGTTCACTGCTACTACTAGTAATACTGTTAGCAGTATGTTGAAATTGTTTGCTTTAATCTTGTCTTGTTGGCCCAGTTTTCAGGAACGTGAATGTTGTTTTGACTGCTGAGTTCAGCCACACTATATTTGCTGCAGAGACATACTCATCTGCTCCGCTTACCACACACACACACACACAGACGACGTGTCAGTCTCTGACACTGAAAGAACACGTGTCTCGTGATCCCAGCTCTCACCTCACGCCGCACACCTGATTTCACTGTGGCTGGCGAATGTCCTCTTGTGTGTCGTGTCAGAGAGGCGGTCTTGTTGCAGAGCTGGACAAAGGCAGGAAGGGAGGGAGTGGGAATGTATTTGCTAATGTTGCTCCATGTTCCCATGGTTGTGGACTTTGAAGCAAGCCCAGGCATAGCAACAGCAGGGCCAGTCAGCTTCCTGGTGGCTGATGTGCCAAACCTCAGGACCAGTAGCCCAGAGAAGGAAAGAAAAAAAAAAAAAAAGAGCTTGTGGAAAGTGGGCGCTGCTTACGGAGACACAACATAACAATGGCTACATTTATGCTGCTAACACAAACGTGTCACACTTTCCCCTCTGCTAAGCAGATCCACAGCATCATGGGGGTAAAGAAGGCAGAAAGTATTTTTTTCTTTTAAATGCTTTTTCAGACCCACCCCCTTTAAATTTGGCTCTTTCTTTTTCTCTCACTGCTTTTCTTGGTTGCTGCCTGATTTTAATCACAGTGCATTTTTGCTTTGTTGTCTTCGAAGAGCAGATTAATTGTGGGTAATTTCGGTGACATTTGACACTGATGTGCTGTTAATGAGGCTCTAAACAGCGTTTTGCCCCATATGCATCTGATTTTGTTGATCAGCGTGTTGTCAGATTTAGCCTCAGTCAGGATGTGATTAGTTCAGTATCTCAGGCAGTGAGATCATCAGTGATGGATTTTCTTTTTTTTTCTGCCAGCAGTCACATATAAAGTAAACAAACCAAACCTATGAGTGTAAAGTGCAAATCTTAATCTACAACTGTTACGGACACACAACAGGTTGAAAATATCGCACAGTGCTTCATCCTGAAAGATTAAAATAACATAACATAGCAGCTGGTAAGAACCAGCAGTTGGTTGATATTTAGCACTAACCATCCTGATTAGTGCCATGCCCTTGCACAAGCACTAAATATCTGTGACCTTTGACCTCCTTGTAGTATGGTGCTTGCTCAGATATATCAAAATATGATATTGAGAGAATCAGTATCATTGTGATAGAAATGAACTATTTTGCATGTGTGGAGAGCAGCAGGATTCCTGGGATATTAACCTGGGAATATTAACCGATTTCCCCAAACAGTTCTCAAGATTATTCTGACATTTGCATGATCATAAGAAGTTTGTTAATCTGCTGACTTTGTAGAGTGGTCTGTCCACAAATCAAAGAGTTAGTGGGTTTGAGTGCTGGTCATGGTTGAATGTTAATTTCCTGAGCAAGGCATTGATCCCCTGAAAAACTGCTTGAAGTTGGGCCACAATACCTCCATTAATTATACACATGTCGCAAACACTGCCTCTCAGACCCATTAACAAATGGCTGCTGCTTTTATTACTAACTATTGGGAGGCTGGTGGCCTGGTGGGTTTCTGACCAGATGATCCTTTGTTCAGTTCCCCTCAGATAGGAAACTTGTTTGTGCAAGATCCTGAATCCCCAACTTGCTCCCTGTATGTAAATGGACTGCATTTATACAGCACGTTCATGGTCAAAGAACTTTTACACCGATGCCTCATATTCACCCATTCGCGCTCTCTCTCTCACTCATTCACACACACACACACACACACACACACACACTGATGTCAGGGTGCTGCAATGCAAAACGCTCACTACACACCTTCAGCACTTCAGGGATTAAGGACATTGCCTTGAGTGATTTTGTTTTTGGTCTAGTCCTCACGATTCACTCATACAGAAACTTGCGTGTTGAACTTTACGAGATTCCACCAATAACATATTTTTATTTTTTGAGTTACACTTAAACCAGACTAATGACGTGCGAGTCTTGTATGTTGAGAGATGTCTGCTTCATGAGCTTACACAGGAAAGCAAGAGAAATCACGTTGCGTGGCTGCAAACCAACAAATTTCAGCAAAATTATCTGAGAAAACAGAGAGTGAACACCCTAAACTTGAAAATCAGCATGATGGCATTGAGAATGTAACAGCCTGGTGCTGTGCCACGCTTCCAGGCTTAGGGAGAGCCCTGAAGTATCTGGTTAAAGAATAGTGAAAACAAAATAACGGCAGCATGGTGGCTCAGTGCTTGGCACCATTGCTTCAGAACAAGGTCTGGAGTTCGATTCCACTCATGTCAAAGTTCTTTCTGTGTAGTGTTTGCATGTTTTCTCCATGTCTGTGTGGGTTTCCTTCCACCATCAAAACCATACATGTTAGGTGGTGCCCCTTTTTCTCCTCCTGAGCAAAGTAGCATTTCTGCATCTGGAATGCTGAGTGCCGGTCTGTGGCTGCTCACTGCCCCTAGTGGTTGGATTGTGCCTGGTTGTAATTAGGATAGTTATATGCAGAGGACACAGGGTGCCGGTTTTTGTGTTAACAGCAATAAATTAATGAGGTGCTTCACCTCTCACTGGGTGAAAACTCGCAGTATTGGTTCGATGTGCCCCCGAAAGTATTCTGGCTTGCAGTCTTTCCCAACTGTCAGCAGTACTTTCTCCAGTACTGGAACTTTCCCCAGAGTCTGTCCAAAGAAGGGGTTTTATAAGTGAGTGAGACCGAAATTAGTACCATCCCAGCTCACCCTCCAACTTGAGTGAATGAGAGACAACTATTTATTATAGAGATGATGGATGGGGGGAAAAATGTTTGTGCATCATGTATTGTGTTTTTAGTGTAGTTGGCTGGTTAATCTGTGTAGGTTGTCTTACTGTCAGGTTTCTGGGCAATAACAGTTTAATAATATTGGCTCTTTACTCCACCACAGTGGACTTGAAATGAACCAATCAAGATGTTCTTGTAATTTAGACTTTTGACTTCAGTTCAAGTGGCTTAACAGAAATATCACATTACGAAGTACAGCCATTTTTATACATTGAATGAACTTATTTTGGACAAAGACAAAACATGTGCACATGCACGCGAGCACACACATATGCAAGCAAGCATGCAAATATGTCAAAGAAAATGTTGAAAAAGCAGTCGGAAGAATTTATAAATTCCTACTCCCTTCTCACTATTCATCTATCAAATGATAATTTAATTACATCACCGCATAAATTCATTGAGTTATTTGCAGTCCAATGCCATCTTGTGCAAATAAATAAAACTGTTTCAGAGACCATAAGTTTTATTTATTTTTAAAAGCCTTCCATTTTACAGCCAGTTTTATTTTACAGCCACTTTACACAAGTCATGGGATGGACACATGAACATTTTCTTGGGCTTCATTTTCATCCGTCATTAAGAAATACAAACAATGTAGTAAATCTGTGGTTTACAAGAGGTAGTTCCCAAAAACTAAATGACTGTGCAAGAAAGGACACACATGAGGGAAGTCACCAAAACAGCCAGACAACTTTGAAGCAGTTACAGGCTTCTTTGGCTGTGAGAAACTGTCCACAGTGCAACTTCTGTCTGTTGCATCAGTGGTTATGCAGATTCATGGTGGTGCAGAGAATAATTTTTATCCATGATAAAGTATCAAATATTGGTTCATGTCTTCCTGAACTGAATTTTTACATTTTCTTTTGAATAAAGTCCTTCTTTGTTTCACTTCTCCACAACCTCCAAGAGTGTCAAAGGTCCTAACACATTTTCCTCATGGAGGTCATATGTAATTTAAGCAGTTGTGGGCACAGCTAACCAAAAAGTTAGCTTCGATAACCATTAATCCGATAACTGAAAAGTTATCTTTTATGATGCTAAACTGATAAAAAATGTATCTTTATTACAGATAACCGATAACGTTTAGTATTGATTTGGACACGGCCACATCAGATTACACTGTCGGCTTCTGATAAACTAGTTTCACTTTCACTTTTTGCTGTTGGGTAAATTCAAGGATCACACACACATAAGAACGCACAAAAAATGTATGAATAAAAAAAATAAAACCCCAAACACTGTCATCATCTTTCAAAAGCAGTAAAGTACAGTATTAGAAGTCACAGTTTATCTCAATATTAGATACACCATCTTTTACGAACTAAAAAGCTGCTGCTTTTTTCACACCCTTTGAACCCTGTGGCTTAAACAACCGAAATACGTCCATTAATGCATTGATTGGCAGAGTAAAACACGTATAAATTCTTACCTGTGTCTAAACGGTGTCGAAAAGTCCCTCTGTACACAGCTGTGCCGTAAGAGCTCCTCTCCCCCACCGATTCTTGGCGATTAAATTATACCATCAGCCACAAAGAAATAAAATGTTAAATTGGTAAATGGACTGCATTTATCGTATAACGCATTTCCATATGCATCAGACGCTCAAAGCGCTTTACAATTATACCTCACATTCACCCTGATGTCAGGGTGCTGGCATACAAGGTGCTCACTACACACCGGGAGCAATAGGGGATTAAAGGCCTTGTCCAAGGGCTCTTAGTGATTTTTCAGTCAGGTAGGGATTTGAACCCATGATCTTGTGGACTCAAACCCAACACCTTAACCACTAGATCATCACCTCCCCTAAATTTAGTCCATTTTGTTTTTGTGTCGAGCGGACGATTCACTGTAACATCCAAAGTTAACCTGAACTACCCTACCCACAATGCTCCCTGCGTTGACCGGCCAATCACGTTTTGTGCTTAATGATGACATCATCAGCAAGCGACAGGCAGCCAGTGTGCTACAAACACACAACAGACGAACTAAAATGTTTGATTTTAGGGTTTACAAACGTACTTGACCATTAAACTTTGCTCACTTTACCAGCAAAAAAAATGTTATCGGACTGAAAGTTATCGGAGCTAAATTTATCAGAAGATAATTGTTCCAATGATGGTTTTAAAACTTATCTGAAAAGCAAATCAGCTAGCAGAAACATTAGCTTTGATAATTATCTGTTATTGGATTAACTGAACTGTACCCACCACTGAATTTTAGGATTAATTATTAGTGTTTGTGATCATTAGGATTGGAAGAGTACATGTATTCATACATATGGGATGAATTCTTTGGTTGGGGGCAGGCAGTCATACAGCGAATGCAGCATAAAAATGTAATGTGGAATCAAATTTCACATGCACTGGTTCTTTCTGGATACCTCTGAGTCGGTCAAACTCATTCATGTAATTATGGCAAGTGGAACCTATTGACACACAGGAACTGCCTGCTTCTTTTAAATCAAAGGTTTTCAATAACAACAGGGATCGAGTGCTGGATCGGAGGACGACATTGTTGTTCGGCAGTTATAGGTTACACATGGGGTTGCTCACAATCCTCTGTCACTCTTCTGTTGTCGACCATACATGTCCTGATGCATTCACTGTCAGGCCAACATCCCGCTTTCTCGCATTCTCTCTCTCTCTTGCCAGGGCTTAAAGTAACATAGCCATTTGCCCGCTGGCCCAGCACCAATTTGGCCCACTTTCGGGCCACTACGGGCCAGTACAATTTATCAAATGATGGCCCGCTCGGGCCACTACAAAACTACGTAAAATTCTATTTATTTTACCATATTTTGCGGTGGCAAAGTCAAATTTCTTCAC
Organism: Thalassophryne amazonica; assembly: GCF_902500255.1. NCBI lineage: Eukaryota > Metazoa > Chordata > Actinopteri > Batrachoidiformes > Batrachoididae > Thalassophryne > Thalassophryne amazonica. Next base: position 24,945,212 of record NC_047104.1, on the reverse strand, counting down.
ATCTCCGTGTCATCAAACTTCACAGAGTTTGCCATGTTTTTTTGGTCGTCTTCTTCTTTGTTTGTTTGTTTGTTTGTTTTGGTCTCGCACCATGGATCACATCTCGCATCTCGGGTTGGGTATCGTTAAGAAATGATTCGATCCACCGATATCAATAGTCTTTTTGCTTAACGATTCCCTTATCAGTCCTTCAGAGCGGCCATTGTTTTTGATGGTCTTTGTCGGGAAAATGATCATTTCTCTACGTTGATTGCAGACCCTGCAGCCGGTCTGTAATCAACTGCTTCTGCAGAGCGGCTGCACTTTGAAGCGTGAACCAATGAAGCAATGGTTCGATCCACTAGGTCGTTGGACTTTATCTTAATTTTTCCCCGCTAAAACCCTAAAGAGCTTATGCCTGTGAGTAATATATACCCTTTTACATTAAACCGACCTGTTATGTCTTCTGAAAGAGTTGATAGATGTATTTTATAACTTAAAAACAGGATAGATGCTAATGCGTTAAAGTTAGCATTAGCTGTTGGTATTTCAGCACGTTTGTGTGCATTTATTTTCTGTATAATAATTAATGGCTCAGCGCTTGTTGTCGTAAAAGAGTCAAATGTATGAACAATTGTAATTTTTTTTATTTACATATTAATAATAATAGCAACAACAACAGCAATAATAGTAATATCTCTTCAGAAGCGGCAAGTCTGCTTCTTAACTCCTCTCAAAGCCATTAAAATATGTCAGTTGTGACTGAGTCACTTTTGTGCCAATTAAAGTTGCTAAGTGGGATCTTGTCTAATTGCAGTCAAGAAACGAGAATCGTCCTCCGTTAGGTTGGCACAGCTCCAAACGCTGCGCGGCTCTCTGCCGAGGCCGAGTCCGGTCGGAATTAATAACTTCAAAATGAATTGCTCCTTTAAATAAAATGACACCTCTTTCCAAATGCTGTAATACAGAAAATAAACTACAATCGACTAAAACTTTTTTTCTTCCCAAAATGAGACATCCTGCATTCTTTATGAAGTAAAGTGATGCTGACATGAAGCACAGCCAGCAAGAGTTCAGAGGTATGGAAAGACATTCATGCCAATAATGTCTGAAAGGAAATGCTTTTGACAAAAACTACAGATTTTGTTTATTTCTATTTATATTCAGAGATCAAGGAGCCACCACGTAGAGTTTATTATGTCCAGAGTTTAAGGATCCATTTCATATTTATTTACTTTAAGACTCAATAAAATGTTGTTGACATAGAAAACCTGTAAAGCCTAATTTTAGTACACAGAAAATTCACAAGCGGTATCGATAAGGGAATCGATAAGGAATTGGATCGATAAGTGGAATTGATAATGGTATCGATATCAAAAAATCTTATCAATACCCATCCCTAACCATGTTCCATGCTCCTGCAGAATCTTGCGCATATTGAAATGTATGTTGTCGATGCGTGGAGTGTGCGCTTGGCCGTTTCCGTCACCAGTCTTCGGCAGTGTTTGTTAGCATCTTTAAATGTACGGGAAGCTGCAGGAAACGAAGACGAACAAGACGCAAATCTAACAGAACACTTTGAAATTGGAATTGAAATATGTTTAAACTACAACCACCCAAACCTGGACAACAACCAGGAAAGAGTTTTGCTAAAGGAATTGGCCAGAAGAGGAGGCTTATTATTGATGATGAATTAAGGGAGAGGAACAGGCTATATGAAAGAAACAAGAGGAAGAGAGGTTTTGTCCTGACCTGGCCACAGAAATGGCCAGAAGAATGAGGTTTTCTGCCAAATCTGCAGGGCCTGTCTGTCGTATGCTGACAAGTAAGTAAAGTATATGCTTGGTCCTGGTAGACCCTGGCTGTTTTGAAGCTAGTTTAAAAGTCTAACCAGCTTGCCTTTGTGGAAACCCCACGGTGACAACATTAGCAAAGGAGCCAAGCATATTGTTTTTTTTTTCAGTTTTAGATCTATAACTCCAATCCAGACAAGGCATACTTTTTAGTTTTGATATGGACCTACATCTATATTTTACATTTCTGACTGTGAGTTAGCCAACTCTGAGGGTTGCTTAAAAAAATGCCCTTTTATTTTTTTATTTTATGGGAGTCACTTTATTTTTTTTTTACGCTTGAGAATGCCCTCTGATAAATTCTACTTTTTTATCTTCATGGTCCATAGACTATTTTATGTTTTTTCTGGCTTGGTTTATATTATACAGGTTTTATTTGCAGGATTTCAAGTTGGGATGTGAATTTTACAACAACTCACGATTCAATTCGATTCCAGTTCTTGGGGTGACAATTCGATTCAGAATAGATTTTCGATTGAAAGAGCTCTGAGAAATAGTTATATTACTTAAAAAATGTTTATGTTTAAGAAAATGGAGCTTTATAAGGTTAATCAAGTGATTCTAAAGATGTAAATTTACTTATCTGCTTTGCTCATTCAGAGTTGGCTGGCAGTTTAGTGAAGCGCTGGTCAGTAGTTGGCAGATACTGCTGCTCCACTCCTTTTAGCTCTGGGTGACAGCGTAGCGTGTGGACTTGTGGATTTGAAGTGTTTCCAAGTACTTGACTTTCATTTTGCAGATTTTGCACACTGCATAAGTCATGTCAAGCTCCTTCTTACGCAGCAAATAATAAAATCCAAAATGTGCCCAGACATTTGCCTTCAGCAAAGACGGTGCTGGCTGAATTAGCTCTTTGTCCGCCATGCTAAGCTGCAGCTCACGAATGTTTGAAGCACGGCGGACCCTCCCCTCGCGGGGACGCTGTAGTATGGAGGCCGTTGCCTGACAAACAGTACACGCAGCGAGTAAGCAAGAAAATGTTTAAAAAAATGCTTTTTAAAAATCGATTCTTGGACATTTTGGATTGATCGTGATTTGGACGTGAATTGATTTTTCCCGGCACCCCTAATTTCAAGGTGGAATTTCATGAACTCTCGTGCGCAAAACCATGGGCCAGTGTGCCTACACTGTGGGCCACTAACTTCTAAATTCTACTGGCCCTGACAGAGCAAAGTATTCTTTCACATTGTTACAGCCTTATTCCAAAATGGAGTAATCTAATTTTTTTCCCCTCAAAATTCTACTCACAACACCCCATAATGGCAACATGAAAGGTTTTTTTTTTTTCAAATTTATTAAAAATAAAAAACTAAGAAATCGCACATACATAAGTATTCACACCCTTTTCTTAATAGTTCGTTGAACCACTTTTGGCAGCAACAAGTCTTCTTGAATATGATGCTACAAGCTTGGCGCACCTATCTTTGGGCAGTCTTGTCCATTCCTCTTTGCCGCACCTCTCAAGCTCCTTCAGGTTGGATGGGGAGCGTCGGTGCACATCTATTTTCAGATCTCTCCAGAGATGTTTGATCAGGTTCACGTCTGGGTTCTGGCTGGGCCACTCAGCATTCACAGAGTTGTCCTGAAGCCACTCCTTTGATATCTTGGCTGTGTGCTTAGGGTCAGTGTCCTGCTGAAAGATGAACCGTTGCCCATCAATCCCGACTAGTCTCCCAGTTCCTGCTGCAAGGGATGGTGCCTGTTTCCTCCAAACATGATGCCTGGCATTCATGCTGATCCCTTGGCAAACAGGCTGATGTCACTTCCACCATGTAAAATGTAGTTTACATGACAGACAGAAGGAGTGGAGATTAAATAAAGCTAATAAGGGTAAAGGTGTGAACTCATTCATTTGTGATCGCTTTGCTGTGGCACACAGCGCCTGTCAGCTGATTGCCGACTGTCAGTTGGACGTGGCCGTGCATGCAAGGTCTTACATTACGAACACCGACATTAGAAAGATGCAGTACAAACAAATAATAATACATACATAAAATGAAAATCACAGTGTAAAGTAACAGAGAGTGAGCCTGTTTTTCAGTGAGCTGACGAAGTCTGCAGCCAGATGTGGGCGTGTCCCCCTGCGACATACAGCTGTTCAGATATCTGTACTTGCAAGTCACAACTGGGGAACACCTGTACTGGTTTATATGATATGACCTGGCATAATATTGGCATGAGGTGCGGACGTCGGCTTGCTGTCCTCACGTGGAAATAACTTATGAGGCATATAGCTTCAGCTGACCGCTGCATCAGTGCACCGCAACGCTTGTGAATATCGTGCCATGCACAAAATCACCACGAGGTGCATGTCACTGTGGGATTTCCCGACATTGTAATAATTAAAACGCATATCACATTTGAAACATGGTTACCAGCGGATCACTGTGCGCTGGACACGCCATGCCAGCTGATGGCGTTCATGACACGGGAGCCGACTCTTCATGAGATGGGAGCCCGACTGATGCCTTCATGAGAGGGGCACATCAGGTAATTCATGTAAAACATAAAAGGATGAACATTAATCCATGTCATTTCATTACTTCCTGGTGTACGTCTCGGTGGAGTCCAGGTCCATGCTTTCTAACAGGAATTAAGTATTATAAACTGTTTTTTTTTAATTATTATTATATATTTTGTTCTGCTGCTGTGTGCGTGACTTTCCATGTGCTCGCACTGTGTTCGTGCGCGTGAACACGAGCATTCAAGATACCGTCGCCGCAGTATCGTGCAGGCCTGTCCGACTGTGTGTCCCTCCCGACAGCAGGTGGAATGTTTTGCGGTTCCCCATTTTGTTTTTGGTTCGCAGATTTTCTTCCAGTTTCTGCGTCTTTCATGTTATGTGTGACAGTAACATTTTTAGACCGTTCCAAAGGCTTTCTCCAGCTCGTTCAGTGCACACGCAAACAGTTCTGGCTGGAGCGGTCCTCTGTGATTCAGGAAGCAATTAGAGCCGTTTTCAACAGCCAACTTGCAGAGAAAATGATTAATCCACTACACAATAATTATTTTATATACATAGCGTCCACTGCAGTGTGTGTGACACCCGGTGGAACAAGGCGCTGCGTCCAGCTGGGAACACAGCAGGTGAGATCGTCACGACGACGTGCGTTTATTAAAGTCGTGCAAGTGTCAGGACACCTTTACCTCTCTGAGTCACTGTGCGTTACTGTTATTTTTGTATTGTGGGTCAGTCGCAGGTTTTTCTTGTCTAATGTGTAAGCTGCTGGATGCCTTGATCTTGTCTAATGTGTAAGCTGCTAGATGCCTCGAATTTCCCTCTGGGATCAATAAAGTATCTATCTATCTATCTATCTAAAACAGGTGTCCCGACAAGATGCAAGTGGAGGTCTGAACTGCTGACCTTGCTCTCTTTGAGTGAGCTGTGAGCACTGAGCCGCAACCACTGTGCAGCTCAACTCCGAGTTGAAAAATAGTTGTCTCTCAAAGTGTGGTGCGCTCAGAGCTATGGTTTTACAAATACATTGTACTCTTTTTTTTTTTTTTCTTTTTTTTTCTTTTAAAACTCAGTGCCGCTCTGTGTATGTCCTCGTTTAAAAAAAAAAGCTGATCCACAACGCACAAATACTACTACTGCTACTACCCATATGCTTCCAAGTCTTTTTCTCAGGACAACATGATGTAAAAAATGCTGATGAAACTTTCTTACCTGCCAATCTGGTCATGTTTTCTGTTAAATAAGCATTATCCATTCTTAGGCTCAAATAGCAAGGCAGGGGCGAATCCATGTGGGAAGGCAGTGTGGGTGGGGGGAGGCGTGGCTCCCCACAACAGCCCAAGATTAAAAGTCCAGTTTTTAAAGGCAATTTTTTATGCAATTACTGCTACTACTACTACTACTTATTATAATAATAATAATAATAATAATTTCAATAACTGAAAAGTTTAGAAAGAATTTAAATTTTAGAAAGAATGTAATAGTATACAAATAATGAATGTTTATGACTTCAATGGTACGAATATTTCATGAGGTGAAAGCTGGAACATACCATTCAACAAGGTGAAGCAGAGTTGAATGGTATGTTCCAGCTTTCATCGAATTAAATATTTGTACCATTGAAAGAATGTAAAAACATTCATTATTTGTTTTATATAACAGCTAAAATAGATCATTGTCATTTGATATTTTATTAATTTATAAACAACAGAAAAGGGACTTACATTTTGATGTTCCACTGTGACGTGTAGTCCATTGATGCTGTGCACTGACTTCGGACTTCCATAAAAAAAGACTTTGTGTAGTTCCTCAGTCCAGCCAAAAATCACATCAGCGTTTCATGTTAGCAGCCCTTCATGCATCCAGAGGCTTATAGCGGAGTGGATTTTGTGTGTGTGTGTGTGTGTGTGTGTGTGTGTGTGTGTGTGTGTGTGTGTGTGTGTGTGTGTGTGTGTGCGCGCGCGCGCGTAGCAGCATCAGTTAACTCAATCAATTCATCGTGTCGCTGTCCCGTGCGCACATGCAACCGGCTCGGTCCAGCTGTGTACCTCAGTGCAGCGAAAAAAAAGTCATGTCAGAAATGAGTCCAGGTTTTCTATCTCTCTTCCTGCTAACAGACAGCACAGTGGATTTGTTTTGTGTGTGTGTATGTGTGTCTGTGTATATATCTTGCAAGAATTAGCAGTGTCAGTTAGCTCAAATTGTATAGGAGAGTCGTGTCCCCCGCGTGCCCGCACACACATGCAACCTGGTCGGCGCTTGTGCGTCCGTAAACAACAAAAATAAGACTGTATATGTCCTCAGTGCAGCAAAAAAAAAAAATCACGTCAGAAATGAGTCCAGCTTTTGTTCTTTCTTCCTGCTAACAACCTCCAGGCAGCACAGTGGGTTGGTTTTGTGTGTGCGTGCACGAGCATGCGTGGGCGCGCACGAGTATGTGCGCACATGCGCGTGCGTGCATGGGTTATGCACGCACGTGAGAGTGCAGTGGTACCATATGTATGGAACTGAATTTGCACTCTAAATGGAACCAAGCCGTACTCTGAATGCAATGCAACACAAATGGGATGAATTAATCCATGTCATGTGACATACAAAGCACCAATCAAATGACAAGAATCCACTCAGCCGTTATATAATTACCTTTATAAAAAAATGTAGGTTAGAAACTATACATTTTACTGTTACAGTGCTGTTGGCAGGTCAATATGAGGTCAAAAAAGATGTCTTTGAAACAAGTATTTATGTTCATTGAAGTCAAGAAAGGGTGACTATAAAGTGACTTGGCAAAATGGGTTATCATTTTCATGTTGAGGTGGCAGGGGGGGAGGTTGTCCGCAGCTGCTGAAAGTAATTAATAAAGCAACTGGTAATCTAACTTAGTTACTTTTAAAATTGAGTAATCAGTAAAGTAACTAAGTTACTTTTTCAAGGAGTAATCAGTAACTGGATTACTTTTTCAAAGTAACTGTGGCAACACTGTCCAACACCATTACCCAGATCTGCCAGTCCTTGGAGCAATGTGGAAAAAACCTGTTGCTGTCCCCCCATTGTACCGAACCTGTACCATTGTACCATGATGTCCAGACATGCTGTGAACCGAACCATGATAATTGTACAGTGCACCCAGAGTGATAACGGTGTAAAGTTGAATGATTGGACTTTGGATTATAACATTGTGTTTTGTATTCCTCAGAAAAGGAGTTAAACACTAAATGTGTTGTGGAGATGGTTAAGAACCAGACGATCCTCCATCCTGCAGGAGCAAACCTGGGCAAGGGAGACTCCAGGTATGTCTGTGACAAGCAGTGTTCTTTGTGCAAATGTAATTTATTCAAACCTGAACCACAGAGCATGCAGCTAATTTGTTGGCATGGATTTTGTACAACTCACTCATTTGTCATCTCTCCCCCAACCACATAAACTGATAAACCCTGTGTGTTGAGCTGGAAGTTGTTTGCTCTGTTTTGCTTTCATGAAATCATCCCCAGTTATCTTTCTTTAATTCTTTATCCCACTTATCTCATTAGACTTTGGTAAAGCACAGAGATTACTTACTGTGCTTTTTTGTATGTGTTACACAGTGTGACAGCCACCCCCTTAATTCACATGAGAAATCTGACTTTATTTCTTGTCTCAGAATTGTCACATGAAGATAGTACGTTAAAACATTTTTCGGTCCCCAGTTCAAATTCTCTAACTTTTGAAAGCTTTTGTTTTCTCTCTTTCAACTATGGTGTTTGTTGTTTGTTAGTGATTTCCCCCCCGTTTAAATATTCGATTCAGTATTCTTGAGTTTGAAATTGGGTGATGAGCCACTCAGCTCAAGTTTTCTTTATGCGGCACAGTGGTTTAGTGGTTAGCACTGCTGCCTCACAGCAAGAGGGTTGTGGGATTGTGGGTCATGGGAAGCTGCTTCTTGTTCTTCTTTTCTTTCTTCAGCTCCACCACCACAACAACAAACAAGGAGTATTTAGTTTCCCTTTACCTTCTACTGCATCTCCTTCCATCTTGTGTCACATCATCATACCATGGGTCAGAGCTGTGTGGCATAGTGGTATTTTTTGAGGATTGGCAGTGCTAAACTCCCTTCCTCTTTGAGAATTTGAAGTGTTGTATATTTAATTATTGGTCTGAGAGGGAGGAATATGCACAGACTAAAATAGACATGCATAATTCTTGGCAATTCATTCATCTTCATGATTTCTGTTCTTCAAATGAAATCTAACATAAACACTGACCATCTTTCCATATCTTTAAAAATGTTTTTTGAGTTATTGGTTTGTAGTTATTGTCATATAATTCAGATATATTTTGTAAGGTTTATTATACATAAGAATTTAATCTTTTTTCTTTTTTGCCACTTGAATTTGTACATTTATTGTATTCCTTTAGATGGAGAGTAACATTTACATTTTTGTTTGTATAGTTTGTATTCTGAGAGGTAGCCATAACATCCGACATTCCAACATCCAGGACTGCAACACCTCCGTTTGTATACGGGTTTCCATCAAAATTTGTTTCCATCGTTTGTATATTTTGTCATATAAAACTGCAAATATATATATATATATATATATATATATATATATATATATATATATATATATATAATATATATATAGGGTGTCCCAAAAAAAATATACAACATTTAAAACTCTCGGTTTGACCCCTAAATGCTACAAACGTAATCACTTATGTTTCTTTTTTACTTGCACAGACCCTGAAGTTTATGTTGATGCCAAGCAAGACTCAGGAAAATGCCAAGATTAACCATACTACAGTGAACAAAAATTATTGAGTTTTGGCACCAGACCAAGCGTGTTAAACAGGTGCAGCGACTTTATGCTATACTGACAAAATGCAGGGCCAATATTGACATTGGTATGAAAAACTTCAACCGTTCAGCTTTCTATCCAGCCATAAATTTATTTCCTAGACATATGCTTTGACCATTTTCTTTGCTGATAAAATGATGCATATCTTTTTGGGACACCCGAATATACACAGTATACAGTTGTATGAAAAAGTTTGGGCACCCCTGATAATTTTCATGATTTTATTTTATAAATCATTGGTTGCCTGGATCAGAAATTTCAGTTAAATCTACCATATAGCAGACGAACACACTGATACATGAGAAGTGAAATGAAGTTTTCTGGTATTTACAGAAAGTGTGCAATAATTCTTTAAAGTAATTAGGCAGGTGCATAAATTTTAGCACTCTTGTCAATTTATTGATTTGAATACATTTAGCATTAATTATTGGAACACAAAGTTGGTTTGGTAAGCTCATTGACCCTTGACCTCCTTACACTGGTGAATCCAATCATGAGAAAGGGTATTTAAAGTGGCCATTTGCAAATGTTTCCCTTCTTTGTATCTCTTCTAATGAGTGGCAACATGGGAGCCTCTAAACAACTCTCAAATGACCTGAAAACAAAGATTGTTTAACATCATGGTTTAGGGGAAGGATACAAAAAGGTATCTCAGAGATTTCAGCTGTCAGTTTCCACTGTGAGGAACATAGTGAGGAAATGGAAGACCACAGGCACAGTACTAGTTAAGGCCCGAACTGGCAGGCCAAGAAAAATCTCAGATAAGCTGAAGCGAAGGATGGTGAGAACAGTCATAGTCAATCCACAGACATGCTCCAAAGACCTACAACATGATCTTGTTGCAGATAGTGTCTCTGTGCATTGTTCAACTATATAGCGCACTTTGCACAAAGAGATGCTGGATGATGCTGTAATGCAGAGGAAGCCTTTTCTGCATACACGCCACAAACAGTCACTTGAGGTATGCTAAAGCACATTTGGACAAGCCAGCTTGTCCAAATGTGGACTGATGAAACTAAAATTGAGTTATTTGGACATAACAAGGGGCAGTACGCATGGCTGAAAAAGAACACAGCATTTCAAGAAAAACACTTGTTACCTACATTAAAATTTGGAGGTCGTTCCATCATGCTGTGTGGCTGTGTGGCCAGTGCAGGTACTGGGAATCCTGTTAAAGTTGAGGGTCACATGGATTCCAGTCAATATCAGCAGACTCTTGAGAACAATGTTCATGAATCAGTGACAGAGTTGAAGTTGCGCCGGGGCTGGATCTTTCTACAAGACAATGACCCTAAACACTGCTCAAAATCTACTAAGGCAGTGGTGTTGTTGTGTGGGCCGCTGAAGAGGAGGTACTGCTGGCCCACCACCACCAGAGGGCGCCCTGCCTGGAGTGCGGGCTCCAGGCACCAGAGGGCGCTGCCGCCTCACAGGAGCAGCCAGGGTGACAGCTGTCACCCTTCACCTGCGACAGCTGTCATCAATCACCGGATCTGCAGGGATATATCAGCAGGACGGCATCTCCACCTCATTGCCGAGATATCGCACTACCAAGGAGGTAACGAACTCAGCCAATCATTCTGTTGATTAAAACCTTAATACCTTGTTGCTTGTGTATAGGACAGCTGAAGACTGTGTTGGACGTTATTGGATAAGTACTCACATTCCTACACTGCAGTATTGTATCTGACGAGAGGTGGAGGTGGTGTTTCCACCCTACGTGTTGCTGGGTGCAGCCGCACCCACATCTGACTGTTTCTGTTCCTCGCCAGCAGTACCGGATCCGACGAGCGGAGGCAGTGGCCACCTGGGAGTTCGGGACTTGGCGGCTCCAGTATTCCCGGGGTTCGGTGGCGGTGGAAATCGGGTGGTTCCGGTTCGACTTGGACAGACGTCTCCTACCTTCGAGCCTGCCCACACGACACCATTGGAATTCGGCTTGTTCCCGAAATTGTAATCAGTTGTGTTTGTTGTGCAAGTTTCACAACAGTAAAGCTTTGTTATTTGACTTTCTCCATTGTCCGTTCATTTGCGCCCCCTGTTGTGGGTCCGTGTTCCTACACTTTCACAACAGGTGTCCAAACTATTCCAGAAAGGGCCGAGAGGGTGCAGGTTTTCCTTCCAGCCACTGACTTCAACAGGCGATTTCACTGATTAACATCCCTTTGAGCAGGTGGGATGAGTTCATCAGTGAAATCACCTGCTGGAGTCAGTGGCTGCAAAGAAAACCTACTCCCTCTCGGCCCTTTCTGGAATAGTTTGGACACCACTGTACTAAGGCATTCATGCACAGGAACAAGTACAATGTTCTGGAATGGCCATCTCAGTCCCCAGACCTGAATACTATTGAAAATCTGTGGTGTGATTTTAAGCAGGCTGTCCGTGCTCAGAAACCAACAAACCTGAGATGTTTTGTAAAGAAGAATGGTCCAAAATTCCTTCAGCCAGAATCCAGACTCTCATTGGAAGCTATAGGAAGCGTTTAGAGGCTGTTATTTCTGCAAAAGGAGGATCTACTAAATATTGATGTATTTTTTTGTGTTGGGGTGCCCAAATTTATCCACCTGCCTTGACCTTCATCTGGTTAAATGACCTTAGAGTCCAGCTTGCCCTTTGTCTGTTTTATTTAGAAGCATAGCAGCAGTTTTCAAAGACTCTTTAAAGAACAACTATTTTATTATTTGAAAAAGCTGTTTCCTTTTATATTTTAACATTAAATGAATTAATTCATTAAACATGTCCATGAAGTCGAAGTTCAGTCAGAAAGGCACTTGCAGAGGTAGAAACCGCCCCACCCCTGTTGTGCACAATTTCTAAGCATTCACAATCACATAGAATAGTCAGATTCATATGTTAATTACTCTGTCTTGATTACAGCATTAAAAGCAATCACATAGTCAATGAGGACATAATTAATTGTTGAAATTGGCTAAATTAAAAAATGATTTCATCATGAGATTTATGTTACATTGAGAAATCCTAATTAACAGGCACACTGCAGTCATTGTTACATCTTCATTACTTTTACCTCAACATGTCCAGGATCTGTTTAAAATGAGGGAGTCCAGCTATAATTTGACAGTGTTACCATCAAGCGATTTCCCTCACAATTGCCATTCACCGGCTGTTGCAGTCTGGTGAAATACTACCCTCGGTGTTTAATGTTCACAATGCACCTTTTTTTTTTTTTTTTAGCCTTTGTCACATCCCTCTTACCTTACACTGTATGTCCTTGAGCTCCCATCTTTCTTCATCCCTCTGACTATTCCAGTTCTTTTTTGCTGACATCTGTGTCTTCATACTTTTCTGTACATTATCACTCTACAGTCAGGTCTCCTTTTTTCCTCCTTTTTCCAGATATCACACTCAGTGCCTTTTTAGCTCTCCCTCACCACATCTATAGTAGTTTTTGAGTCTTCCAGCATATTATCACCTCCACCCAGTGGCTGTCCAACCTCCTCCATGAATTTTACATGACACTCTTCCTCCATCATCATTTGTCTTTCATTCTAGATTAATCCTAAAAACCACCATGTGAAGCTATCTCCTACTGCCTCCTTAGTTTTACTGAAAAATGGACGTTTTTTTTTTTTATTTTGGTAAAATGTTGAAAAAGAAAAAAAAAAACAACTTTATTTCAGCATGTTGAAAAAGGGCTGTGTGGTGGCCAAGCAGTCGGTGCACATGCTTCCAAAGCAGAAGGTTCCTGGTTCAAGACCCCACATCTGCTCTTTCTCCATATGTGGAGTTGCATCAGGAAGGATGCCCGTGCAGTTGCATATCTGTTCTGCTTGAAAGGATAAAGAGAGAAACCAAAATAACTTTTTGCCATAATTTTGAAAAAATGCTTTATTTCTTTAAGATGAATTGATCAATAAAATACTTGTTTGTTGCAGCATTAGAGCTGATTCTTAAAACAACAACAAAAAAAACAGTTTACATTTTGATGAGGTGATGTAAATTTCAGCAACATTTTTAATCCCAGTGCAAAATTCAGTGATGCTGGTTCTAAATCAGTCAGCACACCAGGCTTTGTTGCCACTTTGAGCTTGAATCAAACCAGCTGTGCCTGAAAACAATGTTCTTGCAAATGGGCTGACTGCAGGCTTCCAGGTCAGATGTGATGAGTAAGACTTCAGTAACAGGATCAGCATGAGTTCTTTCTTTATTTGCATGTCAGCAGTGACTGTGACTAGGAGAAAGGCAGACAAAAACAAATTTTCATGAAGAGACGGACTTCAGAATTCTTTTGCTGCATGACGTCCGACTGCCTGGCTTCTCCCATTTTCACAAACTTCTTCCTTTATGGTAACACAGGGAAAGGTTAATTCCGGGTCACTGTGAAATGTCTCCCTAAAGTAAGGACATGAGAGAAGGTCATTCCATGCCAATTCAATGAATATTTGAGGGGCCTCACACACTTTGTCTCAGATTTTCTTTAACTTTTAATCAAATATTCCCAGACTATTCAGAACAACAACTTTGAAGTTTGAGGCCTGTAGGCCAAGTACTTTCTGAGATATGGCCAATTTAGTGTGCATGGGGTCTGCTGTTTTTTTAGGCAAAAATTATGGTCATCATTTCTGGATCCATGTTCAAGGTAGAATATCTCAGCAAATAATGGACAAACAGACATTGACACTAAAATGTGAAGTTTATGTATGCTCAAACTATGGAAGATATTACATTGACTGTTGGGGGCATCCATGTTTGAGACACTGAATCATACCATTACACTCAAAGAAGCCTTTCCATTTCTTGGCTCCTTAATGCCAGCTATACTGGCTATGAAATATGTAAATTTGGCATATTTGTGGTAAACAGTTACTGTGGGAGAAACCTCTGAAATCTGAAAAAACATTTTGTCGTTGAATTTTATTAGAGGAAAAGCTCATGTGGGCAGTAAATAAAACTCTTCAAACTGATTCCATTTTGAAGGTATTTATGTCTACTTTATGTTATAAATATGGCCTTCTTTATGAAACTCCTTCCTGGTTAATTTAAGTATCCAATTATGGCTAATTTGTGCACTCGCGAATGTATTTCTAGTGCTGAAATGATAATTTCATTTTAATTGTTTGCACACACTACATTCATATGATTCATGGCACACCCCAGAATGCTTGCACATAGATCTTCTAGGGGGATTCCCCAAGGTTATGATAATGCAATGTTGGGGCATGTTTAAGCATGGGTTTGGTTCAAACCTCCAGCCCTCCCAAACCTGGTCCCTTTAAAGTGTGGGTTTTCAATTCACAGATTCATAGCAACATTTCACATTTTTTAAATGCAGTCCAAAAATAAACGCTCCAGCACAGTCCCACGGTTGTGTGCTGTGCGCCCGGCTGCTGTCCACCTGTAATCCATCAAACCAGCTAGAACCGAACCAAGGGTTCCTGGATAGCCACCTCTGTGCTCCTTGCTAGCTCAGTGGCTCACTGGCTTTATTTCTTCTGCGGCTTTAAACACACATCGTGATCCCACTTTAAACTTTATGTTTGTCCGTTTATTTCTGCAAAAATGCTCGTTTGTCCACGCAGCTGTTCTCCATTCCTGGAGAGGCGCCTCTGTATGTCTTCTCACTGGCTTCCTTTCCATCCGTGGCTTGCTGGCTTTATTTTTCCCTGGCTTTGAACAGTCATTTTCACACTGTGATCCCACTTTTAACTTTGTCAGTTTATTTCTGCAAAATTGCTCTTTTGCGCGTGGTGCTGTTCTGTATACAGAATGAGGTGGCCGCTTTAATTATATACACCTGTGGATCACTTTCAATATATATATTTCTTTATTTCTTCCACAGCTTACAAGTCACTGTGATACAGCTTTTAACTTTGTGTTATGTCTTCAAAATCGGTCTTTTGTGCTCTCTCGTTCTGTGTGGCTACACAGCTCTGTGCTGCTTTTAGCGGCTTCACTGGAGTTATTTCTTCCGCGGCTTTAAACACACATCCACTTTCACGCAGTCATCCAAATTTTAACTTTGTGTTCGTCCATTATTGACTGAAAAATCACTCTTTTGTGAGCTGGCGTTCTGCCTAAACTCTCGTTTGGAGCATGATGAGTCACTGCCTCAGTGCGCACACACAGCGGAGCTCATGTGATCCATTAACAAGATATTAAATCAACTATAGACATACCTTTACAGCTAGGAACTGTTTTATCAAGCTGTAAAAAACATTAAAAACAGTTACCTTAAGCTGTTCAAAATACATTCCTCATGGAGCAGGAAAGACAGGAAAAAAGCGTCCAGATGAACCAGTCCTCTGTGATTCCAGAAGCGATTAGAGGTGTTTTCAGCATCCAAGGTTTAGTAGAAAATGATTAATCCGTTACAAAATAATTATTTTATATACACTGTCCAGCGCACAGAGCAGGTGGAATTGTGTGCGCAAGATGGCAGCCTCTCCAAAAATAGCTTCTCAGGTCCTGCGTAGCTGCCAGGCGCATGGATAATGGGCTTTTAGCAGCCTCGTAAGCACTACGCATATGCCTCTAAGTCATCTCAGTAATTCATACACAAACTGCCCCACGCTGTTGTTGCTAAATTTTGAACATCTTGAAATTAGCGCCACGCTCAGAGAGGAGCCTCGTTAACTGAAGATATTGCCTCTAAGATCCACTCAGAGCCACTATTCTCCCGTGATAGTTGAAGAAACCCTCTCTAGCAAAGAAAACATGCTGCGTGCTCATTATTCATCCTTCATTATTTAGTGGGACCCAGGCTATACACTGTAACCACAGGTGGTGATCTGACTTGGTGAATTATGTCTGAACAGTACATTGTGTGTTGCGCGTGTGCCACAACGGGAAACACTGGCAACATGCAGTTTATAAAATACGCAGAGGTCTGTGGACTAACACAAATGGTAACTGTAACGAGTTAAGTCACCAAAATGAAGCTGTAGCAGGGAAAACACTCACACTACAGCGCTCAAAGTCAGCGCCTTATGTCCTGGTTACTGTGCGGAAAACACTCGCAACATGTAGTTAAATTTAAAGACTTCGCCAGAAGTCTGTGGAATAACACAAACTTTAACGGTAACAAGTTAAGCCACCAATGTTTACTTGTGGTAAGCAGATTTGCTCAATCTGAGTGGAAGCCTAGCTGAGAAAAAAGAAAGGAAGTGGTCATCTTGCAGCCTCTGGAGGATGCTTATGTGTAGCTCCAAGCTCCAATGTTTGCGAGGCTCCGACAAGACAAGCAATCCGGAATATGTAAATAAATAAAACAGACGAGCAACACACAAGAGGAGAGAGGCAGACAAAGGCAGCCCACGACATGCCACTTGTAGTACATAAAATACAGTAACCAGGTTTTGCAGAAGAGGGCGAGATAGACAGTGCAGGTTGGAGGCTCCCTGAGAATCAGGGTTAGGAACCACTGATGAAAGCTCATTATTCCTAAATCACATTTTCCTGCACTGCTTATTATGTTGAGGCAGGTTTGAATTTAATTACAGTCAACTGGTGTTAGAAATTTAGGCACATTGATTTAATGTGCAAGCACTACAAGCAACAACACAAGCAACTGTTGAATTTGAAACAACGAAAAAGTTGTGTAATTTCCAACGGTACTTGAATGCAGCAGCAGCAGCACCTCCTGCATGCGCTTATTATCTTGTATTAAATATAACAATATGAGTGTAGGAATGATAATCCAGTCCTTCTGTACATGTGGCAACAGGCAGATGAATCAAAATGATGATATAAAGAGCTGTTCTGGAAGGAATAATTCACATTGTGGCTCAGTGATCAGCTGGTGGAATAACCGCACATGAGTCAATGCGCGGGTTCACACGCACTGATTAATTTACTGCTCTGATATATTCAATCATCTTTACACTTATATTTATATTTATTCTCCCTTTTGACAGTTTTCTGTTATAAATCAATATATATGGCTTAGAACATAATACAGTGATACAGCAGTGACCACGAAACACTTTGTTTTTTTTTTTTTAATTGGAGCACGACGGAGCGTGCAGTGTGTCGACAGACAGTGTGGAGTCTGATGATGATGGAGATGATCCCTCTTTTGTTCTGGATGAGGAACCAGAGCAGGTGGTCCATCGACATGCGCCCAGATCTCCACAGATTCTGTTTGCAGTTTCTCCAGGACTCAGGCGCTATGAGCTCCGTCCCAGCGCCGAGTGCTGGAGCAGACACACACTGCTCCAGCTGTGGCTCCAGGCGCGTTTCATCGAGATCGTGAGCTTCGGTTTTCTGAAGTTCCTCTTTTGTCCCTTTTGCGCTCTTGCTTCGCAGACTTTTCGGTGATAAAAGCTCTTTCGTCCACCTTTTCTCAACAAATTGTGACTTTTTTAGTTTTTCCCTTCGTTCAGGAATCGTCGTGTGCCGTGTGACTGGGCCACAAGTTTTTCTGATAAATTGTACAAATGCTTGTAGAACCAAGTTCTTCACGTAAAAATAAAATCTTTTTTAAATAATGTAATGTGACCTTGGGTGACTCTGTCTGTGGTGTCTTGAGTTTTATTAAAATATTCATTAGTTGATATGTTGCTACAACATGCTGCATGCAGTTGGAGAGTAATAAAGGATTACGAACCGACCGCGATGCCTGTATGGGGAAATTTCAGATATGTGTTATCAGTACGGGCTGAGCGTTAGCAAGGTCCGTGCCAAAAACAAGGTGGCCTGATATCCACATACAGACTGAGCAACCAAGGTTAATAATTTGTTTATTATATGGCTATTATATATGTAAACACACAAACGTACAGTATCGCCCGAGTATGAAAGCTGCTGACAGCTCATAGTCAGACCTGTTTGCTATACCTCCATGAAGAACTTGATTTTTTTTATTTTTTTTTTTATTTATGTAGCGCCAAATCACAACAAAGTTGCCTCAAGGCACTTCACACAAGTAAGGTCTAACCTCACCAAGCCCCAGAGCAAGCACACAAGCAACAGTGGTAAGGAAAAACTCCCTCTGATGATTTGAGGAAGAAACCTAAAGCAGATCAGACTCAAAGGGGCGATCCTGTTTGGGCCACGCTACCGACACACTTTACAAAACAAATCAAAAAATGAATATTCAGGAAATGTTGCCGGTGCACAGGACAGGAGGGTTACAGAAACAGACACCACACCACTCTCTGAATGGAGCCGCACCTCAAACAGAGAGGAAAAAAAAACAGAATCAGGCATCAGAAAGACAACAAATGCAGTATAATTTGTCAGCATTAAGCAACAAGAAAAACAGAGTAAGTACTAAGGTGATGGCTGGCCACTAGCCCTAAGCTTCATTAAAAGACCCATGATTTAGATCAAGTTGAGGCAGCGGCCCGGTCCGTTTCCTAATGAAATTAATTTAAACTTGCTAACAGATGGTCCGATCGTTAGCTGGTGAGCTTTTAATCTGTGTGTTTTTTTCAGATGCTGTTTGGATATTTATGGAGTATATTTATGTCCAACTTGTTTTTTTAATTGTGTTTCTTGCTTCCTGGTTTGTAACAAAAATACGCGTTGTGGACCAATTGTCATGGTAACCGGTCCGGATGTGGGAAAATAGCGACCGGCAATCAGCTAATCAGAGTGCGCATTGCGTCGCAGCCATGTAATAATTAGAATTATTATACATCTTACTGAAATCCTTTATTCTGATTGGCTGATTTGCGTGTAATAATTGCAATACTTTTCACAATAAATCATCCAATGTTAACAATAGCCACATTATTGACTGATTCTGCACCGTTTTGGGCAACATTATGAGTGATTGCGGACCGATTTTGTCATAACGGGGCAACAGTGTTTCGCGCATGTGCAGAGGTGATGCGTCACAGACAACATCATGGCGGAGAGCAGAAGGTTTTTGTCCGTGGATACTGATGGGATAGATGCTCTTCTGTCCAAGAAAGACAGTGAGAGTACAGCAAAAAGTATCAAGAAAAGTTCCGCACTGTTCAAGGAGTTTTTAGCGAAGGATGACGGAAAAGATTTGCATGGTGTTTCACCCGACGAATTTGAGAAGCATCCCACTGCCACGCTCGACCATGAACTGGGACAGTTCTATGCATCAGTGCGCTCCAAGTCTGGCCAGAGGCTGAAACACAGTGCCACGAACTCGCTACGGTACAGGATATCCAGATACCCTAAGGATAGGGATGGGTATCGAGAACCAGTTCTTTTCGAGTATTGTTAAGAAATGATTCGATCCACCGATATCAATAGCTTTTTTGCTTAAAGATTCCCTTATCCGTCCTTCAGAGCAGCCATTGTTTTTGAGGTTGTTTGTCGGGAAAATGATCATTCCTCTACATTGATTACAGACCCTGCAGCGGCTCTGTAATCAACCTTTTCTGCAGCACGACACCACTTTGAAGCGTGAGCCAATGAAACAATGCTTCAATCCACTGGCTCATGGTTCTTTGATTCGCTGCTCTTCAGAAATGGCAAGTCTGCTTCTTAACCCCTCTCAAAGCCATTAAAATATTGTGAGTCACTTTTATGCGTATTAAAGTCACTAACTGGGACTCATGTCTCGTTGCAGTCAAGAAACGAGAATCCTCCTCCGTTCCATTGGCACAGCTCCAAACGCTGTGCGGCTCTCTGCTGAGACAGAGTCTGGTCGGAATTAGTAACTTCAAAACGAATTGCCGCTTTGAATAAAATTACACCGCTTACAAACGTTGTAATACAGACAAGAAACTACAGTCGACTACCGGGTGACCGGTTTTCTGATGTCAATGTTGTGGATCGAGTGGCCCATGGTGGCAGTGGGGTTATGGTATGGGCAGGCGTCTGTTATGGACGAAGAACACAGGTGCATTTTATTGATGGCATTTTGAATGCACAGATAATACAGACAAGAAACTACAGTCGACTAAAACATTTTTTTTCCTCCCAAAATAAGACGTGCTGCGTTCTTTATAAATTACATCCTGACGTGCAGCACAGCCAGCTGCAAGAGCTCAGCTCAGATGTATGGAAAGACATTCATGCCAATAATGTCTGAAAGGAAATGCTTTTCACAATAACTACAGATTGTTTAATTCTATTTATGTCCAGAGATCAATGCTGTACCATGTAGAGTTTATTGTGTCCAAAGTTTAAGGATCCAGTGACTAATTTCATATTTATTTACTTTAAGACACAATAAAATGTTGTTCAATTTCAATTTAATCAGCTTATAAAGCACCAAATCACAACAAAAGCCATCTCAAGATGCCTCAACATAAACAATATTCAACATAAAAAAAAATAAATCAAATACATAATTAAAAACAGAAGTAAAATAATAAAACAGATAAAAATAAAAACTGTTCATAAGAAAAAGAATAAAATAGGCTTTAAGACTTGACTTAAAAATGTCCACGGGCTCTGACTGCCTCATGGTCACAGGAAGACTGTTCCACAGAGCGGGTGCACGATAAGAAAAAGCTCTTTGACCCTTTGACATAGAAAACCTGTAAAGCCTACTTTTAGTACACAAAAAATTCACAAGAGGTATCGATAAGGGAATCGATAAGGAATCGGATCAATAAGCAGAATCGATAATGGTATCTATCAATAAAATCTTATCGATACCCATCCCTACTTAAGGAAAAGGGTATTGACATTATGGGGAGTCCTGAGTTTGAACAATCAAAGAATGTGTTCCTTGCCGTTCAAGCTGATCCCAAGAGGAGTGGTTACGGATCTACAGAACACATCCCTCCGATTGCTCAAGCTGATCTCACTCACATTTACAACACTGCGTTTGATGTAGATACGGCAAGAACACTGACGAGATTGTGGGAGAGGCTCGTATGTACGCTACATCTGGACCGATGTGCCCGTGTGACCGCAACATATGAGAAGTATTTGTCTAAGCTTCACCCTGAGTGCAGTTTCCTGTGACAGAAACCTGTTTGAGGTTTGTATTTAATGTGTTGAACTTGAATTACAGAAAAAAGCCTGCTCCCACAGTTGATTTATTCACACCAACCTGCTTGACTATTATAGATTCACTCTTCCCAGCCTGGTGCACATCTACAATTTTCTTCCTGGTGTCCTTCAACAGCTCTTTGGTCTTGGGCATGGTTGTGTTTAGAGTCTGACTGTTTGAGGCTGTGGACAGATGTTTTTTTATACAGATAAGTTCCAACAGGGGTCATTCCATGTCAATTCAATGAATATTTGAGGGGCCTCATGCACTTTGTCTCAGATTTTCTTTAAATTTTAATCAAATATCCCAGACTATTCAGAACAAAAAATCTGAAGTTTGAGGCCTGTAGGCCAAGTAGTTTCTGAGATATGACCAATTTAGTGTGCATGGGTTGTGCCATTTTGTTAGGCAAAAATTATGGCCGTCATTTCTGGAGCCATGTTCAAGGTAGAATATCTCAGCAGATAATGGACTTAGAGGCCTTTTCTGTGGCAGTTGTCATGGACACCCAGACTTGGAGTATAGTCAAACAACAGACATTGACACTAAACTGTGAAGTTAATGTATGCTCAAACTATGGAAACTATTACATTGACTATTGCAAGCATCCATGTTTGAGACACTGAATCATACCATTACACTCGAAGCCTTTCCATTTCTTGGCTCCTTAATGCTGGCTATACTGGCTATGAAATATGTAAATTTGGCATATCTGTGGTAAACAGTTATTGTGGGAGAAACCCCTGAAATCTGAAAAAACATTTTGTGGTCGAATTTTATTAGAAGAAAAGCTCATGTGGGCAGTAAATAAAACTCTTCAAACTGATTCCATTTTGAAGGTATTGATGCCTACTTTATGTGTTATAAATATGGCCTTCTTTATGAAACTCCTTCCCGGTTAATTTAATCATCCAATTATGGCTAATTTGTGCACTCGCAAATGTATTTCTAGTGCTGAAATGACAATTTCATTTTAATTGTGTGCACACACTGCATTCATATGATTCATGGCACACCCCAGAATGCTTGCACATAGATCTGCCAGGGGGATTCCCCAAGGTTTCCACGGTTACTAGGCTTATATCTATGCTCTAGCTTTAATTACAATCTGAATGGGCCAGTATGTGCGAGTTAAGGCACGCGTTTTTTCAATTACAATGTACCTGCTGTGTACCGCATGCCAGAGCATTGCGGTGATATGACATGCCTTTTATCCTCATTCACTTGAGTCTCATGAATGGCACAAATTGCTCAATGAAAATTAATAATGACAACGTAATGACAGTAATATGAAAATTAATTGAAATGTGTTGCAGGCATCCATTTCAAGATGAGCAGATATTTGCACAAAAACAAAGTTTATCAGGTTGAACATTAAATATCTTGTCTTTGTGGTGTATTCAATTGAATATACACTCAACAAAAATATAAACGCAACACTTTTGGTTTTGCTCCCATTTTGTATGAGATGAACTCAAAGATCTAAAACTTTTTCCACATACACAATATCGCCATTTCCCTCAAATATTGTTCACAAACCAGTCTAAATCTGTGATAGTGAGCACTTCTCCTTTGCTGAGCTAATCCATCCCACCTCACAGGTGTGCCATACCAAGATGCTGATTAGACACCATGATTAGTGCACAGGTGTGCCTTAGACTGTCCATAATAAAAGGCCACTCTGAAAGGTGCAGTTTTATCACACAGCACAATGCCACAGATGTCGCAAGATTTGAGGGAGCGTGCAATTGGCATGCTGACAGCAGGAATGCCAACCAGAGCTGTTGCTCGTGTATTGAATGTTCATTTCTCTACCATAAGCCGTCTCCAAAGGCGTTTCAGAGAATTTGGTAGTACATCCAACCAACCTCACAACTGCAGACCACGTGTAACCACACCAGCCCAGGACCTCCACATCCAGCATGTTCATCTCCAAGATCATCTGAGACCAGTCACTCGGACAGCTGCTGAAACAATCGGTTTGCATAACCAAAGAATTTCTGCACAAACTGTCAGAAACCATCTCAGGGAAGCTCATCTGCATGCTCGACATCCTCATCGGGGTCTCGACCTGACTCCAGTTCGTCGTCGTAACCGACTTGAGTGGGCAAATGCTCACATTCGCTGGCGTTTGGCACGTTGGAGAGGTGTTCTCTTCACGGATTAATCCCGGTTCACACTGTTCAGGGCAGATGGCAGACAGCGTGTGTGGCGTCGTGTGGGTGACCGGTTTTCTGATGTCAATGTTGTGGATCGAGTGGCCCATGGTGGCAGTGGGGTTATGGTATGGGCAGGCGTCTGTTATGGACGAAGAACACAGGTGCATTTTATTGATGGCATTTTGAATGCACAGATACCGTGACGAGATCCTGAGGCCCATTGTTGTGCCATACATCCAAGAACATCACCTCATGTTGCAGCAGGATAATGCACGGCCCCATGTTGCAAGGATCTGTACACAATTCTTGGAAGCTGAAAATGTCCCAGTTCTTGCATGGCCGGCATATTCACCGGACATGTCACCCATTGAGCATGTTTGGGATGCTCTGGACCGGCGTATACGACAGCGTGTACCAGTTCCTGCCAATATCCAGCAACTTCGCACAGCCATTGAAGAGGTGTGGACCAACATTCCACAGGCCACAATTGACAACCTGATCAACTCTATGCGAAGGAGATGTGTTTTACTACATGAGGCAAATGGTGGTCACACCAGATACTGACTGGTATCCCCCCCCCCCCCCCCCCAATAAAACAAAACTGCACCTTTCAGAGTGGCCTTTTATTGTGGACAGTCTAAGGCACACCTGTGCACTAATCATGGTGTCTAATCAGCATCTTGGTATGGCACACCTGTGAGGTGGGATGGATTATCTCAGCAAAGGAGAAGTGCTCACTATCACAGATTTAGACTGGTTTGTGAACAATATTTGAGGGAAATGGTGATATTGTGTATGTGGAAAAAGTTTTAGGTCTTTGAGTTCATCTCATACAAAATGGGAGCAAAACCAAAAGTGTTGCGTTTATATTTTTGTTGAGTATAGGTTGAAGAGGATTTGCAAATCATTGTATCATTGTGGATTGTTAGAGAATCCCGTCTGCTCTCTTTAAATCACACATTGTAGCATGTTTTCATGTGTCCGTCTATATTTCTGAGTGTGACAGCCCTCCCAGACGAATGCCCACACACCACTGTAACTTCTTTCATTCAGTTAATCGCTTTCTAATTTGTGGAATTGATTGAATTGTTAAAATTGATGGATTTTATTGTCTAACATTCCAGGCACTAAATTTCTTTTCCGTCTTTTCACATGCTTCATTGGATCACAACCCCTGCCAACGCCATCAGGAATCATTCCAAGGTAACAACACTTAGAGACACTGCAAATATTTTCAGCACTGAGGGAACTCCATGCTTCTGAATCATCACCATGTTAAACAAAGATGCAGGTGTCTTTGACGCACTTTGGGAACTAAGTGAAACTTTGCAGGTCGCAATTAAATGTGAACCAATATTTAGCAGGTTTATCACAATAAATTAAAGTTGAAAGTGAATACATGGATACACAAAACAGAATTTGTCATCTGCATTTAATTCTTCCTAATTACAATTCAACTACTAGGAGCAGATATAATTAAATTAAAACCAATCAAAATGTTGCACCATTGTTGTTCATTGGGTTGCCTTTTTTCCAGATTTGGCCATATTAATATTCAGCAAGAAAAAGTTTATTTTGTAATAAATAAGCACACAATCTTAAACCATGAAGCAGTGATCCCACACAGAATAAGTCATGTGGAAGCCACATATCCACTCTTGACTAAGAACATATTTGCGCAAACATTTGTATATTGGCATATTAAATCCATGACTTCAAGAAACCATTTCTATCAGTTTTCAGACAAGCTGCTGTGGAATTAGTATCTTAGAGTAGAAACAAATCTTAGGACCTTGAGTTTCAGATTTTTCAATGTTTTTGTTTTTCTGAAGCACATGTGGAATTTGTAGGGGAGTTTGATCAAACAAACAAAATGCTTTTCTTTTTAAACCTATATGTCTGTTTCTGATGTTTGCCTTTACACTCTATGTTCTCTAGGTCTTTGCATATGATTATTGTTTCTGGTCCATGGATGAGACAGAAAAGGAGAAATTTGCTGGTCAGTTTTATTTTTACTGTTTTATCACTTGAAATGGCTTAAAAAAGGCACTCTATCGCTTCATTTATTCAGTTAAAACATCAGTACTCCATGACATTTTTGGCATGATACTACTAGACCCTGTGTCCATATCGCACTGCGTTTTTTTTTTTTTGTTTTTTTTTTTCGTAGTCCCCTGGCAGAAAAGTGCTGAGTGTGCACCCAAAAATGCTACTTCCCAGTAAATTGTGGTTTTTCCCCAGTGGGGTGGGGGAATCGCTACTTGTAACATGTTTCTGTAACAATTCAATTAAGCATCTATATTATAATAGCCAAGTGGTCTTTGTGTGTGTGCGCATGTGTGTGTGTATGGCTTTGATCACAGAGAAAGTGGGAATAGCTGACTTTTGCCATTTGGTATGCTTATGTATTTTGGGTCAAGGATGAACGCTGTGAAAATTGAAAGTTGATAGGACTAATATTTTTGGAGAAATTACCGATATTTGCTAACATCAGTGAACAATGGGCATTGTGCTACAGTGCAATGAAGACATTAAAACCACTAAACATTTCACTCATGGTACCAACATGAAACTTAGGTCACTCATGGTAATAGCAACATGAGACTTATCTAAACTGACAAACCAGTTGAGCTACAGAAACACAATAAATCAATAACACTAACTCCAGTTGACCCAAAATACATAAGAATGGCAGATGTCAGCTCTTCTTGGTTTTTGTGTGATTGAAGCCAGACACACATGCGCACACAGAGGCCACTTGGCTATTATAATATAGATAATAATAGTGTGTATATGATAACAAGAACCTATGCAATTTATGAATACATTAAAACTGTAAATTAACATTTTTAAATTATGTAATTAACAGGAAATAAAAGGGTTGAGTTCTTCCTCTGAAAACTGTTGAGGTCTAAGGTTCTATAAACATTCTGGACTCACACGCATTGCAACCCATTATAGAAACTTTGCATAATTTATTTCCACTCTTGAAAAATGTCAGCTACCTATTTTATAAACACTACTCAATCTAGAGCCCGTTGATCCCCACGGGCAACACACTAGTTTATATTAAGCCTTTATTGCCATTGTATACAAGATACAGAAAAATTGCATGTATCCCTCCAGTGATGCTACAAAACACCCCAGACATACAACACAAAACTATTCCGATAGCCACATCCCAGTCCATCCACAAACCAGGGGCAGGGAAATGTAAAGCTGGTTCTACATGTATTTTAAATATTGCACATAGAAGTCAGGTTTATGCAGTAATGAGTGCTGTTATTGCTTTAGGATAGAAACTACTTTTTAAACTACACTCAACAAAAATATAAATGCAACACTTTTGGTTTTGCTCCCATTTTGTATGAGATGAACTCAAAGATCTAAAACTTTTTCCACATACACAATATCACCATTTCCCTCAAATATTGTTCACAAACCAGTCTAAATCTGTGATAGTGAGCACTTCTCCTTTGCTGAGATAATCCATCCCACCTCACAGGTGTGCTATCAAGATGCTGATTAGACACCATGATTAGTGCACAGGTGTGCCTTAGACTGCCCAATAAAAGGCCACTCTGAAAGGTGCAGTTTTATCACACAGCACAAAGCCACAGTTGTCGCAAGATTTGAGGGAGCGTGCAATTGGCATGCTGACAGCAGGAATGTCAACCAGAGCTGTTGCTTGTGTATTGAATGTTCATTTCTCTACCATAAGCCGTCTCCAAAGGATTTTCAGAGAATTTGGCAGTACATCCAACCAGCCTCACAACCGCAGACCACGTGTAACCACACCAGCCCAGGACCTCCACATCCAGCATGTTCACCTCCAAGATCGTCTGAGACCAGCCACTCGGACAGCTGCTGAAACAATCGGTTTGCATAACCAAAGAATTTCTGCACAAACTGTCAGAAACCGTCTCAGGGAAGCTCATCTGCATGCTCGTCGTCCTCATCGGGGTCTCGACCTGACTCCAGTTCGTCGTAACCGACTTGAGTGGGCAAATGCTCACATTCACTGGCGGTTGGCATGTTGGAGAGGTGTTCTCTTCACGGATGAATCCTGGTTCACACTGTCCAGGGCAGATGGCAGACAGCGTGTGTGGCGTCGTGTGGGTGAGCGGTTTTCTGATGTCAATGTTGTGGATCGAGTGGCCCATGGTGGCGGTGGGGTTATGGTATGGGCAGGCGTCTGTTATGGACGAAGAACACAGGTGCATTTTATTGATGACATTTTGAATGCACAGAGATACCGTGACGAGATCCTGAGGCCCATTGTTGTGCCATCCAAGAACATCACCTCATGTTGCAGCAGGATAATGCACGGCCCCATGTTGCAAGGGTCTGTACACAATTCTTGGAAGCTGAATATGTCCCAGTTCTTGCATGGCCGGTATACTCACCGGACATGTCACCCATTGAGCATGTTTGGGATGCTCTGGACCGGCGTATACGACAGCGTGTACCAGTTCCTGCCAATATCCAGCAACTTCACACAGCCATTGAAGAGGAGTGGACCAACATTCTACAGGCTACAACTGACCTGATCAACTCAATGCGAAGGAGATGTGTTGCACTGCATGAGGCAAATGGTGGTCACACCAGATACTGACTGGTATCCCCCCCCAATAAAACAAAACTGCACCTTTCAGAGTGGCCTTTTATTGTGGGCAGTCTAAGGCACACCTGTGCACTAATCATGGTGTCTAATCAGCATCTTGATATGGCACACCTGTGAGGTGGGATGGATTATCTCAGCAAAGGAGAAGTGCTCACTATCACAGATTTAGACTGGTTTGTGAACAATATTTGAGGGAAATGGTGATATTGTGTATGTGGAAAAAGTTTTAGATCTTTGAGTTTATCTCATACAAAATGGGAGCAAAACCAAAAGTGTTGCGTTTATATTTTTGTTGAGTGTATTTGTCCGTGTTTTTATTTTCCTCAAGCGTTTGCCTGTTGGTGGCAGTTCAAACATGGGGTGTCCAGGATGAGTTGGATCTTCTAAAACAGGGGTTCTCAATCCGGTCCTCAAGGACCCCTGAACCTGCACATTTTCCATCTCTCCCTGCTCTGCCACAAGCTGATTTGCTAATTCAGATGTCTATTAGGAGCCGATTGGCTGTGAACCTGTACAGATGAGACTTTGGTAATAGATTTTGAGTGACAAATCAGGAAAAAAGCAACCTCTCCTTTCATTTGTCTGGAAAGCACTGCAGTGACATCACGGTGTCTTTCTCTAAAGTTGAAAGATCTTCATCTTAAAAGCACTCTAAGCGTGTGTTTAAAAAAAAGTTGTCCGCTCTGAGAAAAGACAATTTTTGTTTCTTTTCTGGCAGCAGCTGCATGCTTCCTCATGTGCTGCAGTCCTATTTAGAACAATTGAAAAAAAACACACTAGTGTTCAGAAAAATATGCTACATGGACACGGGGCTATACACTGGGTCAAAACAAAGCCAGTGTTGTGGTGAAAAGTAAATACTAGTATTTGGAGGTTTTGTACTTAAATTAGAAAAGTGAACTCCTTTGCATAGTGGGGTTTTGCAAAGGTTCTGTTTAAAAAAAAACAAACAAAAAAAAACATTTGTACAGAATTGGTTTGTGTGTGTTTATGTTGCTTTTTCTCTTTTAGGTCAGGAGGTAGTTTTCCAGTGCCTTGGGGAAAGTCTTTTACACAATGCCTTCCTGGGCTACAATGCCTGCATATTTGCCTACGGACAAACTGGTAAATTAGAAACAAAAAGCCTCACAAGTTGTGTTGTCATCATAGCACAAATGCTTGTTTTGGATATTTTTGAATTTGGTTTAATTTTTGCGATACATGTATATTATCTCCCTGGTATGAAATGCGGGGGATATAGTGATCAGCATGTCTGTTCATCCATTTTCACTTGTTAGCGTATATCTCTAGAACCTTTTGACCAATAGGGCACCCCAATCTCGTTTGAACCTGCGTGATATTGTGGGATTGACCACTTATGGGGACTTGTGCTCTGTTGTGCAATATATATATATATATATATTTGTATGTATATATATATATATGTATATATTAGCATAACTTCACATGAATAAATGGTGTACTATTTTGTTTGTCGCGAAAAGTATTCATTTATTTTTCGGTTCCCAGTGGAGAAGAACAGACGAGGCAGATGGGAGCCATCGTGTCAGTAACTGTTAGCCTACACAGCTAACCAGAGTAGCTCCTTTATCTCGCGTGCAAAACCGCCTAGACACTTTTGTGCTCTGAGTCTTAAACAAACTGCAACACGTCCATGTTCCCACTGCATCATCACTTTTTCTTTGCCGTTCCACTTTGTTTGTGTGTAATTTGCCCAAAAATCCATTGAAAATGCCCTGCTTTGTCCCCAGAAGAGAAATTACGTCATATGCGTCATATTTTACCCCTTTAGTGCCGCCCTCAAATGATAATGCGGTGCCCAGTTGCATTCATATTTATCTGAAAGGTGTACTTGGGGTCGATTATGGTGACCTCTGGGTCAGTTTCAAGGTGACATCGAAGTATTCAAGATAGTGTCATTGCCACTCTTGTGGCAATGTTTAGGTTGTAGGCTTGATACAAAGTATTGTTTAAATACAAAGTTGCCTGAGGGGTGCTCACTGCTATGCTGTTATGTGAATACTGAAACTTTTGGTCGATGATGCAGCTCTTTCACTGGCCTCATGATCCTGTTTGTCTGACCATCTGCCCTGGATTTTTCTGACTGCAGTGCTACAGTACCATTGTGTAAACGTGTCAGGGGATATTAGTCTACTTCTGTTGATTCCGTTCAGGTTAACCTTAAGACATGTTTACTTTCTATTGCCTACAATTAGCACATAGTTTCAAATTATGTTAAATAGCTTTTTTAATGTTTGTATTTAATTGGTGCTTATGGATATTTCCATTCTCATGGTCAATATAGAACTTTGTTCTGTTGAATCTTGCCAGCATTCATTCCTTCAGCTGTTTACAGATATACTGTCTGTTTTCTCACTCTTCATTACATAGTTCATTTTCCAACATGCTTCTTTTTTTCATGTCTGTGTGTGGTCTTTATAGGTTCAGGAAAGTCATACACCATGATGGGGTCAGGGGACCAACCAGGTCTGATTCCGCGACTGTGCAGTGCTTTGTTTGAACGAACTCAAAAAGAACAACGGGAGGAGGAGAGCTTTACTGTTGAGGTGTCTTATATGGAGATCTACAATGAGAAGGTCCGAGATCTCTTAGACCCAAAAGGGTGAGATCCAGTTTTCTAACATTTTCCCAAGTGGGTGACTCACACAAATTACAATTTTGTGTGCGCAAAAACAGGACAGAAATCATAGCATTTGAAAGTAGTACTAGTCAAAATTTTGAGGTTGTTTTTATATTCGCCATCATGGGGTTTCACAAGCAAGTCTTGTTTTGTGTTCAGGGGTCGACAGACTCTCAGGGTGAGGGAACACAAGGTTTTGGGTCCGTACGTGGATGGTTTGTCTCGGTTAGCTGTGGCCAGCTACAAGGTACAAATGCTTCCTCAGAATTAGCTTGGCGCTTTTGAATTTTGTTCATTTGTAATGTTTTCTTGAGCAGTACAGTGTTAACACTGTACTGCTACTACCATACACTACTGCATTACACTAGTAATCTGACCAGATTATTAGTTGTGATGCATTTCACACATTAGTATATTTAAAGGATCAGAGTGAGCCAACAGGATGCATCAGGATGTGAGGATTGTTCTCATGGAAAGTGTGTTTCTTCTGTTCTGACAGGACATCGAGTCTCTGATGTCAGAGGGAAATAAATCTCGGACTGTTGCTGCGACCAACATGAATGAGGAGAGCAGTCGATCACATGCCGTCTTCAACATCATCCTCACACACACCCTCAAAGATCTGCAGTCTGGGGTAATATGTGCTTGGATACACTCGCTAAGAGTCAAAAAATAAAATTTTAATCCAGTTTGTGACATCAAACATTCAGTAGGTCAGTTGTAAGTTTAATATCAGGGCAGACACATCAGTTTCTAAACCTGACATTTGTAGAGATTCAACCGTAGCCTCTTCTACATCTGAAACTCTCTAATATGCTCTGTAAATTTATAATTTAAACCCTTAGCGGTTTATATTATTTTACAGATTCATCTGTGACATAAAACATATTTCATATTTCAATTTTGGACAAAATTGTAATATGAAATATGTTTTCTTTAAAAAATTTCCTGTGCTTTTTTTTTTAACAGAGCAAGGATAATTTCTAAACATCCTAGTTTTATTTTTGATACTTACATTATTTTACTTTGCACACAGAAACAAAATGATTTCACAAAAACCAAAACTTGTCAGGGTCAAAATTATTAGCCCTCTTAAGAACTTAACTTTTTGTTAAACCATAGTACAAACCACTGTTGTGCAATGATGTGCTTTAATTTGTAAAGCTCAAAGCTTGTAGAATAAACTTAAAACTGAGTGTTATCTTCCAATGTACCTTCAGTCAGGGTTTTGAGTTGTCATTTGCGAAAGCATCAAAAAAACCAGCTCAAACTTAGGAAGAATAATTATTGATGCTCACAAAGCAGTAGGAGGAGTTATCACAGCATTTCTAAATGTCAAGAACTGGAGTGAGAAGTATCATCAAGAAATTCAAAGAGAGCCACTCAGTACAGAACAAACCTGGCAGAGGTAGGCAGCAAAAGATTTCAAGACTGTGAAATGAAAAATAGACTCCAGAACAGCTGCCAAGACACTCGTGAATGACTTAGCCAAGTTGGGAATTGTAGTCTCAAAGAAGACGATCACGGGATCCCTGGACAGGAATGGACTGCAAGGTTGATGGTAGAAGACCAGGAAATCTGGAGAAGCTTGAGCGATTGGCTGGGATTCCTCAGGAGACATGTTCAAGACTTGTTGAAAACTACAACAAATGACTTTAGGCTGTTATCCAGCAAACAGGACACACAAAGACTCATAGCATAGGTGGACTAATAATTTTGACCCTGGTAGTTAATGGACTGCAAGGTTGATGGTAGAAGACCAGCAAATCTGGAGAAGCTTGAGCTCTTGGCTGGGATTCCTCAGGAGACATGTCTGAGACTTGTTGAAAACTACAACAAATGACTTTAGGCTGTTATCCAGCAAAAAGGACACACAAAGACTCATAGCATAGGTGGACTAATAATTTTGACCCTGGTAGTTTTTAGTTGTTGTGATATAATTTTGTTTCTGTGTTGAAAATAAAATAATCTATGCATCCAATATGAAACAAGGATGTTTAGAAATGCTATTTTGAAAGTTCTTTGCACTGTTAAAAAAGTACTTTTAAAATTTTAAAAGAAAACATTTAATTGCATCAGGGGGACTAAGATTTTTGTCTGCATCTGTAACACAGAATATACAAGTGTTCTGTTTTTTAACAGTCTACATTTTCACTCTGTCATTAGTAGGCTGAGATTCTAACCAACAATGTATACATTACTTTCTACATTTGCTGCATCGACATACATGTCAAACATGAAAACTCATGGAACTGAGCCCAACACATGAATTGTATGAGTGATGACCCATACAAATAATGTGGTAAATGTTTTTTAAATCATCTGTTTGTTCCGCCTTATTGGCTCATGTAACCAATATGTGAAGAACCTATGTGCGAGAAAGCAACTCTGACGATTTAGGAAGTGACCTGTATGAGGGATTCTCCAGCCTTGCTGTCACTGTTTTCTTCTCAGGGTATTTACTCCCTTTTCAAGATAGCATTGCCATCAGCATATCCCATTAATAATTTACAGATGTGACTGATAGCAGCTGCTCTGTTTCCAGCTAGTCTCATCTGTCGGCCATCAATTCTTTATTCATCTAGTCTGTTAAAAACAATGAAAGAGCTGCCAGAGTCAAAACTCAAAAGTAAAATTTAGTCCTTAATTGAGTCCAGAGGAGGGACTCTTTCACTCCTTTTTTTGTTTATGGTCTCCACAGCGGATCTTATATACTAACAGAAGATTTACGCCAGATGCCCTTCCTGACACAGCTAGTCTTTGACCATGAACCATGTTTTGGAAGTTAGCTAATGAACTGCTTGCAACAGAAACAGACTTAGTCTGAGTTAAACCAGGGCTCTGTTTTTAGATGTATTTGGGTTCATCTTTTCACTTGGGACGGAAGCTATTTTAATGGGTGCAGTATTGATTTAGAACAAAAACACTGTCGCAAGCTAAACAGTGACATAATGTTGTACGGGGTAAGCTACAGACACTGATGGAAAGTCATGTTTATCTCACTAAATCTAAAGAAACTACTGATTAGTGGAGAGCACTGACGGCAAAATGGCCAGGAGGCTAAAGTAAGCAAATTGTATAAAGCCCCAGTTGCACTGAGATAAGGCAGTCAGCAATTTAGGAGAGTCACCGACAGTCTCTTGCCATCATATATGGTCTATCCAGAAAGTATTCACAGCGCTTCACTTTATCCACATTTTATGTTACAGCCTCATTCCAAAATGGATGAAATTTTTTCCCTCAAAATTCTACACACAATACCTCATAATGACAATGTGAAAAAAGTTTTTTTTTTTTTTGTTTTTTACAAATTTTATTACAACTAAAAAACTAAAAAAAAAAAAGGTCACGTAGCATACGTTTTCGCAGCCTTTGCCATGAAGCTCATAATTGAGCTCACGTACATCCTGTTTCCACTGATCATCCTTGAGATGTTTCTACAGCTTAATTGGAGTCCACCTGGGGTAAAGTCAGTTGATTGGACATGGCATGGAGAGGCACACACCTGTTTAGATATAAGGTCCCAGAGTTGACAGTGCATGTCAGAGCACAAACCAAGCATGAAGTCAAAGGAACTGTCTGTAGACCTTTGAGACAGGATTTTCACAAATTTTGGAAAGGGTACAGAAACATTTCTGCTGCTTTGAAGGTCCCAATGAGCACAGTGGCCTCCATCATCTGTAAATGGAAGAAGTTGGAGTGACTTCAGGACGACTTTGTGAATGTTCTTGAGTGGCCCAGACCTGAATCTGATTGAACCTCTCTGGAGAGATCTGAACATGGCTCTCAAGCTCTGTATCCAACCTGACAGAGCTTGAGTGGTGTTACAAAGAGGAATGTGCAAAACTGCCCAAATATAGGTGTGCCAAGCTTGTAGCATCATGTTCAAGAAGACTTGACGCTGTAGTTGCTGCCAAAGGTGCATCAACAAAGTATTGAGCACAGGGTGTGAGGACTTATGTACATGTGATTTCTTAGTTTTTTCTTTTTAATAAATTTACAAAAAAAAAAAAAAAAAAAAATAGCAAACAAAAACTTTTTTCATGTTGTCATTAAAGGGTGTTGTCAGTAGAATTTTAAGGTTAGATTGAATTTTATTAATCCCTTAGGAAGACTCCCTCAGGGATATCGAGGTTCCATCAGCACACAGGGTAAGAAGCACACAGAGTATCAAAAGTAAAAGTAAAAAAAACAATTTGCAAAATGTCAATGCAAATATGAATACCAGAAATACTGCCCGCTACTAAATGGACTGCATTTATATAGCGCTTTTCCATCTGCATCAGACGCTCAAAGCGCTTTACAATTATGCCTCACATTCACCCCAATGTCAGGGTGCTGCCATACAAGGTGCTCACTACACACCGGGAGCAATAGGAGATTAAAGACCTTGCCCAAGGACCCTTAGTGATTTTCCAGTCAGGCAGGGATTTGAACCGAGGATCTTCTGGTCTCAAGCCCAACACCATAACCGCTAGACCATCACCTCCCCCCAAACTGACTTACTGACTTACTGTCAACTACTGTTCCTCTCCTTCCCATCCCCTGTCTTTCTGTTACTCCTCCTCCCACAGAGTGAGGAGTTGTACAGTCTGATGGCCTGAAGGACAAAGGAGCTTTTCAGTCTTATGGTCCTGCATTTGGGAAGGAGCAGTCTGTGGCTGAAGCGGCTCTTCTGGTTGCTGATGACGGTGTGCAGAGGGGGACTGGTATCGTCCATAATGTCCAGCAGTTTGTCTAGTGTTTTCTTCTATGCCACCGTCGAGAGTCTGGCTTCATGCCAACCACAGAGCCAGCCTGCCTGATCAGTTTGTCCAGCCTGGATGTGTCCTTCTTGGATGTGCTTCCCCTCAGCACACTACGGTGTAAAAGAGGATGCTGGCTACCACAGACTGGTAGAACATCCACAAAAGTTTCCTGTCGATGTTAAACAAATGCAGCCTCCTCGGGAAGTACAACCATAATTCCAATGAAGTTGGGACGTTGTGTAAAATGTAAATAAAAACAGAATAGGATTTGCAAATCCTCTTCAACCTATATTCAATTGAATACGCCACAGAGACAAGATATTTAATGTTCATACTGATAAACTTTATTGTTTTTGTGCAAATATTTGCTCATTTTGAAATGGATGCCTACAACACATTTTAAAAAAGTTGGGACGGGGCAACAAAAGACTGAGAAAGTTGATGAATGATCAAAGAACACCTGTTTGGAAACAGGTGAGTGTCATGATTGGGTATTAAAGGAGCATCCCCAAAAGACTCAGCAGTTCACAAGCAAAGATCAGGCAAGGATCACCACTTTGTGAACAGCGTGAAAAAATAGTCCAACAGTTTAAGAACAATGTTTCTCAACGTTCAATTGCAAGGAATTTAGGGATTCCATCATCTACAGTCCATAATAGAATCAGAAGATTCAGAGAATCTGGAGAACTTTCTACACGTAAGCGGCAAAGCCGAAAACCAACATTGAATGCTTGTGACCTTTGATCCCTCAGGTGGCACTTTGTTAAAAACAGACATCATTGTGTAAAGGATCTTACCGTGTGGGCTCAGGGACACTTCAGAAAACCATTGTCAGTTAACACTGTTCGTCGCTACATCTACAAGTGCAAGTTAAAACTCTACCATGCAAACCGAAAGCCATACATTGACAATATCCAGAAACACCACCGCCTTCTCTGGGCCCAAGCTCATTTGAAATGGACAGACGCAAAGTGGAAAAGTGTGATGTGGTCTGATGAGTCCACGTTTCAAATTGTTTTTGGAAATCATGGATGTCGTGTCCTCCAGACAAAAGAGGAAAAAGACCATCCAGATTGTTACCATTGCAAAGTTCAAAAGCCAGCATCTGTGATGGTATGGGGGTGTGTTCATGCCTATGGCATGGGCAACTTACACATCTGTGATGGCACCATCATGCTGAAAGGTACATCCAGGTTTTGGAGCAACACATGCTGCCATCCAAGCAACATCTTTTTCAGGGATTCCTTCCTGGCGGCGCGACTTATAGTTGCAGCGGCCTTCACCCACTTTGCCTCTATTCGGATGACGGACTGCTTCAAGTTTAGTGCACATAAACAATGTCAAATGTATATGTGTTGTCTTTAATTTTGATGTGTGCCATTATTACGGTAAACAAGTAATAATTGTGGATTAATTGCTGTATCTTGTCTGAGGTAATTGGAGTGTAAACGTAATTGCCCTTTTTTGGGATCAATGAAGTTGTCTGAAGTCTGAAGGGACGTCCCTGCTTATTTCAGCAAGACAATGCTAAGCCACATTCTGCACGTGTTACAACAGCCCATTGAAAATGTGTGGCGCATTATGAAGGGCAAAATACGACAACGGAGACCCTGGACTGTTGAACAACTGAAGTCGTACATCAAGCAAGAATGGGAAAGAATTCCACCTACAAAGCTTCAACAGTTAGTGTCATCAGTTCCCAAATGCTTACTGAGTGTTGTTAGAAGGAAGGGTGATGTAACACAGTGGTAAACATATCACTGTCCCAGCTTTTTAAAACGTGTTGCAGGCATCCATTTCAAAATGAGCAAATATTTGACAAAAACAATAAAGTTTATCAGTTTGAACATTAAATAGCTTGTCTTTGTGGTGTATTCAGTTGAATATAGGTTGAAGAGGATTTGCAAATCATTATATTCTGTTTTTATTTACATTTTACACAACGTCCCAACTTCATTGGAATTGGGGTTGTACAGCCTGCTCTGTCCCTTCCTGTACAGGTGGTTGGTGTGGGTTGTCCAGTCCAATTATCTGTCCAGCCACAGCTCAAGGTACTTGTAGAAATCCACAGCCTCCACCTCAACTCCCCAAATCAGAATTGGTTGCGGTCAATGACCAGCTCCTTTGTCTTCGAGGTGTTGAGCTGTAGATGGTTTGTGTGGCACCAGGCAGCGGAGTCCCTCACTAGGCTCCTATACTCCTCCTCTCTGTCATCCCTGATACATCCAGCTTTCTCTGTGTCATCTGCAAATTCTGAATGTGACACAGCTCAGCGTTGTAGCAGATGTCCGAGGTGTACAGGGTGAAGAGAAGAGGGGCCAGCACTGTGCCCTGGGGTGCTTCAGTGCTGTTGATCATAGTGTCAGATGTGGTGTCCCTCAGCCTAACATACTGCGGCCTGTCTGTGAAGTAGCTGGAGATCCACTTGCATCCTGTTAAGTTTGCCTTGAGCACAAGGGGCTGGATGGAGTTGAAAGAGCTCAAGAAGTCCAGGAAGAGAATCCTCACTGTGCCAATTCCCTTATCCATGTGCGAGTGGACTCTGTGTAGCAGGTAGAGGATGGCGTCCTCCACACCAACACCTGCTCGAAATGCAAATGGAAAACAGTCCTGGGTGTGTTGCACCTGGGGTTTGAGGAAGTCAATGAAGAGCCGCTCCCACTTCTTCAACAGGTGTGAAGTGAGTGCCACTGGTCGGAAGTCATTCAGCTTGTTGGGCCGGTTCTTCTTAGGAACTGGAATGATGCATGATGTCTTTGAGAATGTGGGCACTCTCCCTTGCTGCAGGCTAAGGTTGAAGATATGTTGTAGCGATTCTCCCAGTTCCATCATGCAGGTCTTAAGTAGTCAGGGACACACCTTGTCCGGGCCTACTGCTTTCCAGGGATGAAACTTCCTCAACTGTTCTCTGACTCGGTCCACAGTGATGTATAGAGGAGATTGTGTGGAGGTTGGGGAAGAGGAGGGGGGGCTGCTGCTATGATGTCTGGGGGGAGCTGTGGTGAGGGAAGAAGGAGAGATGTCTGCAGTGAGGGAGGGGGTGGGGTGGCATGGACTGGGTGAACCGATTGGGGGGAAAAAAGTCATTAAGTTTTTACACCTTCTCCATTCTCGCCCCTGTGTCTCTGGTCTTTGTGTTATGGCTTGTGATGGTTTTCGTTTTTTCTCAGACATCCTTTGTTATTTTCTTTCAGCTTCTGCTTCAGCTTTCTCCTGTAGCTGTCCTTTGCTTCCCTCACACAGTGTTTCACCTCCTGCTGTGCTGCCTCCATCGCCTCCATGTCGCTGCTTCTGAAGGCGGCCTTCTTCGTTTTGGGGACAGCTTTGACTTCCCATCGTACCCATGGTTTGTTATTAGGGTAACAGCGGACACTCTTGGTTGGGGAGACCAAATCTGCACAGAAGTTAAGACAATCCGTCAGACAGTGTGTCAGCCACTCTATATCCTCACTGTGCGGATTGATTAGCTCATCCCAGACCGTGTTCTTGTAGTAGTCTCTCAGGGCACTTTCCATTTCAGGGGACCATCTCCTGATGGAGCGAGTGGTTACCAGCTGCCTTTGGACCGGGGGGAGGTGCACTGTGGCTGTAGGTGGACCAGGTTGTGGTCTGACTTCCTTTGGGGGGGGGTGACTTGTATGCATCCCTCACATTAACATACAGTAAGTCAATTGTCCTGTTGTTTCTTGTTGGACAGTCCACAACCGGTTGAAAAGCAGCCCAAGTAGAGTCCAAGGTTGCATGGTTAAAATCCCCAGAAACAATCATCAGTGCTTCAGAGTACTTTGTCTGCAGCCTTGCTGTGACTGAGTGAATCTTCTCACATGCAGTGGCTGCGTCCGCTCTCGGAGGGATGTAAACACAGATGGTGATCACATGACTAAGCTGCCTTGGTAAATAGTATGCTAGCAGCTTGAGGTCCTGGCAACACAAGACCGTGTTTACAGAGGTATGTCCTCGCATTTGCCCATTCACATAATCACATTCACACACCGATGCCAGGGTGCTGCCATGCAAGGTGCTCACCACCCACCAGGAGCAACTTGGGGATTAAGGACCTTGCCCAAGGGTCCATAGTGATTGTCCAGCCAGGTAGGGTTTTGAACCGAGGATCCCCTGGTCTGAAGCCCACCG
This sequence comes from Thalassophryne amazonica, assembly GCF_902500255.1. Lineage (NCBI taxonomy): Eukaryota > Metazoa > Chordata > Actinopteri > Batrachoidiformes > Batrachoididae > Thalassophryne > Thalassophryne amazonica. Next base: position 24,905,891 of record NC_047104.1, on the reverse strand, counting down.
CTTAACTGCTAGATTATCACCTCCCCCATTCAACTAGGGTAAATTCACTTGATTGGACATGATTTGGAAAGGCACAGACCTGTCTACATATACGGTCTCACAGTTGACAGTGTATGTCAGAGAATAAACCAAGCATGAAGTCAAAGGAATTATTTGGAGCCCTCCGTGACAGGATTGCCTCGGGGCACAAATCTGGGGAAGGGTACAGAAATATTTCTGCGCTTAGAATGAGCACAGTGGCCTCCATCTTCCATAGATGGAAGAAGTGTGGATCCACCAGGACTCTTCCTTTCAAAATGCTGCTGCCAAGAGTTTTGACACGAAGCAGAATGTTTGACTACATTACACCCATTTTGGCTTTTCTTCACTGGCTTCCTGTTCCTGTGAGATCAGATTTTAAGGTTCTGCTGTTAGTCTATAAAATTGTTCACGGACTGGCACCTCCCGACCTTGCTGACCTAATTAAACCCTACGTACCGGCCCGGGCTTTGCGTTCTCAAGGTGCAGGACTACTTAGTGTCCTTAGGGTGAATAAAACGTTGACGGGTCACAGCGCTTTCTCTTATTGTGTCCCTGATCTGTGGAATGATCTCCCTGCATCAATAAAACAGTCAGATTCTGTAGAGACTTTCAAGTCCAGACTTATGCACTTATTTTCCCTTTCGTATGGCTAGCATACTGGCATAGTATGTTTCTATGCTTTTACTCTTTTAATTCATTTTATTAGGAAATGGAGTGGGCTGCGGCCTCAACTTTATCTAAATTCTGGGTCTTTTAGTGAGCTAAAAGTGTGAGGGCCAGGACGCAGCCCTGCTTAACACCACTATATATGTCGAAGGGCACGGAAGATTGACCATTGAACAGTACTGTCCCTTTCATGTTAGAGTGGAAGGATTCGATCAGGCTCTGCAGCTTCGGAGGGCAGCCAATCTTTGATAGAATCTTGAAGAGGCTGTCTCTAGTGACCAGATCAAAAGCCTTGGTGAGGTCAATGAAGGCAATGTACAGTGGCATTTGCTGTTCTCTGCACTTCTCTTGGAGCCGGCGAAGAGAGAAGATCATGTCCACCGTGGCTCTTTTAGAACAGAATCCGCACTGTGACTCTGGGTAAACACGCTCTGCCAGCTTCTGTAGACAGAGAAGGATGATCCGTGCAAATACCTTGCCGATGATGCTGAGGAGTGAAATTCCCCTGTAATTGTTGCAATCACTCCTATCCCCTTTGTTCTTGTAGAGAGTGATGATCTTAGCATCTCTCATGTCTTGTGGGACAGCTCCTTCCCGCCAGCACTGGCACAGAACTTCATGGATAGGATGAAGAAGAGACGTTTTGCAGTGCTTGACAAGATCCGGTGGGATCCCATCGCTGCCTGGGGCTTTGCCTGTGGCCAAGCTGTCAATGGCCTTGCTGAGCTCGTCCAAAGTTGGATCCACATCCAGTTCTGCCATCATTGGCAGGCATTCAACTGCATCAAGTGCTGGTGGTGTCACAATGTTCACCTTGAAATAGAGTTTGGAATAATGTTCTACCCATCTCTCCATCTGTTGGCTCTTGTCAGTGATTACTTCCCCAGTGGATGACCTAATTGGGGCTGTTTTACTCTGAACAGGGCCGAGAGCCTTTTTAATACCGTCATACATCCCTCTGATGTTTCCTGTATCAGCAGCCGTCTGAATGCTCAGGCTCAACTCTGTCCAGTACTCATTAGCACAGCGTCTGACAGTTTGCTGAACCCTGCAACGCGCAGTCTTGAGAATCTACAGGTTCCTTGCAGTTGGAGACCTTTTGTATTTGGCACAGGCAGCACGCTTAATATCAGTGACAGGTGTCAGCTTGCTAGACTTGGCTTCGAACAGTGTTTTTCGGATCTTTTTCCAAAAGTTATTAGAGCTGTTTTATGCATTGCATCACGAAGGGCTTCCCATTTAGCTGTTGCGCAGTCCTCAAGTTTAGTGGCAGGAAGTTCCTGCTCAAAAGCTCTGGCGAACTGTTCTACAAGGTCTGGCTGGGACATCTTGCTGACATCAATGCGGGAGTACCCCAGCATCTTGGTGTGATGGAACTTTTTTGGCTGTAGCCTGATTTTGCAGCAAACCAGCGAATGGTCACAGTCTGCACTGTGGTAGGAGCGTGTATGGAGAACACGCTTGATGTCAGTGCGTCTGACCAGTATGAGATCCAGCTGCTGCCAGTGCTTTGATCGCGGATGCATCCAGGAGACCTTGTGTTGGGGCTTGGTCTTAAAGTATGAGTTAGCAATGCACAGATTGTGGTAGGCACACAACTCGAGGAGACGTTGCCCATTTTTGTTCAACTTGCCAACGCCAAACCTGTGAAGGCAAGCAGGCCATGAGTCATGGTCTGCACCCACCCTAGCATTGAAGTCACCCAAGAGGATGAGTGGCTCATTGCCCGGGATGCGACGGACGATGGATGAGAGGTCCTCATAAAATGTGTCCTTGGTGTCTGAGGTGGAGGAGAGTGTTGGTGCATACACACTGACGAGGGTGACGGGGCCACTGGTGGTGTTAAGACGAAGGGTCAGGAGATGCTCTGTACCGTTGTTATCCACCTCTGTCATGCTCAGCAGGTTGTTTCTCACTACGAGGCCTACTCCATGTTCTCTGGGTTCGTCTGAAGGCTTCCCCTTCCAGTAGAAGGTGAAGTCTCTCTCGCGCAATGTACCGGAATCGGCAAGCCGCGTTTCCTGGAGAGTGGCTATATCCATGTTCAGTCTCTTCAGTTCATCATTAAAAATGCTGTTTTTGTGTTACTGATATCTTGGTTGTTATCGGAAAGACCGGTTAACATTGTCCAGATGTTCCAACTGCCCAGTTTAAGAGCTGGTCTCTTTCGTTGTGTTTTCTTATCGCTTGGTGCGATGGTTACGATTTGCCTTTTAGATGACTCCTGATCTCCATGCACCCAATGAAGAAAGCAAACCGTGGCGGGACAGCACCTTATTGGCTGGGGACTGCCCCACTTGAGGCAGGCGGTAGCTGTCCAGTGAAATCCGAGAATCTCTCCCACCATTGGGAGCAACCCCTGGCGCCATGCTCTATACGCCAATTCAGCAATGGTTTATTACCGGTAACTGCTGCTCCCCGTGTTGTGTCGACACTGAAAGCGAAGCTGGAGTGGCCTCTCCAGTTGCAGGTTAGGATGCAAGCCTGGGCAAAGTGATGTAAGGAACAGGTTGTTGCCCATGCAACTCGTCCCCCCTCTCGACGATGCTGGTAGATCCAAAGGAACGGCAGAGCCGATACAGTCTGGTGCCAGCGCCGTTGCAGGAGCTGCCAGAACGAGGTTGAATACAACGACGGACCGCCTTAGAGACTCCAACTCCGGGACTCCGGATTTTCTGTCGGGGTTTACTCCCCTAGCCTTTGTCCCTCCCGAGACTTCCGCAAGGCAGCAGAGTCATTTAACCCATGACTGGGGTTATTTATCCCATAACTGGGCAACAGTTAACACAACCCCAGGGCATATCCACATACACCGGTGGGCCTGCAGGTAGTGCCTCATTGGGTAGCTGTTGACCCACCCACGCCAGAGCCTCATTAGTCTAAGTCCAGGGTGCACCACGTGGAGGAGAGGATGGCAGTAAGGCCAGGGCTGGGAAGGCTACCAATGTTCACCTTGTCAGCCCACACAGAATGTGAGCCTATCCCAGGCAGGCCTGTAAGTGCGTGCACCTACTGACCCACTGACACTGGCGAATTTACACCCTGGGCATGGAGGCATGAAGACATGATTTTTTGCTGAACTGAGGAAGTACACGAAGTCAGTGCACGGCATCACGGACTACATTGTCAGAATTGTTTTTGAAATATCTGACTGTTTTTGCAAGTTGAGTGAGAACAATTTTGGACTCCCGTTTAAAGTTCATGTTGGACTGTTGATGTCAAAGCACCAGTGACGAACACCAAAATGTAAGTCTCTTTTCTGTTGTTTATAAATTAATCGAATATCAAATGACATGGATCTATTTTAGCCATTCTATAAAACAAATAATGAATGTTTTTCATCTATTCAATGAAACGAATATTTAATTCAGTGAAAGATGGAATGTACCATTCAACTTTGCTTTGCTTTGTTAAATGGAACACTTCATCTTTCACCTCATGAAATATACCATCATACTATTGAACTCATAAACATTCATTATTTGTATATCATATGCTGCAACAGTTTATAAGAAGAAATGTACCAGTGAGATTAATCAAACTCTTGTGTTTTCTGTCTAGACGAGTGGGGAGAAGGTGAGTCGCTTGAGTTTGGTGGACTTGGCTGGAAGTGAGCGAGCAGCAAAGACCGGAGCAGCAGGAGAACGACTAAAGGAGGGAAGCAACATCAACAAGTATGCAAAAGGAGTGAAATCTTGATAAAGATACACGCTCTTTGCTTATTTCACACCCTCCATTAAGGTTCTATGAGTTTCTGTTTGTATAATCTGATGTTAAAGTTGTACAGCCTTTGGGTTGTCCATCAGAATATGACCATCGGGTATTGCGAAGGCTTTGCATTCGTCTCTCTGTCTCTCTGTCTGTGCTCAGCATAACTCCAGTCCTATTACTGCCAGGGTCTTCAAATTCACAGGGAACATTTTTGGGAAGACAGACCTTGGACAAGTTCAAAGATGGCTAACCTTGACCTATTTTAAGAGGTCAAAAGGTGACATTGTTACCTATTTTTATGCTATGAATTATAAAAATCAAAATTCTTTTTGAGGGGTGGGGGATGACAACCAGTCAGATTAGAGAGGCACCCTGATGTCACTGAAACCATTGCATTTTTGTGTAAATTTTACATGTTTCTCATATGAAAAAGCTAGCGAGAAATAAACCCTTTTTAAACTGAAAATGCAATTTTTGTAACCCAGTAACACCTCTGGAGTGATTTACAAGACATCTCTCATAACTCACGGTAACTTCCGCTCTTTTCAAAAGCTCATGTTTATGCACACCCATGCCCTCCTGCAGAAGCCGTTAAAACATAAATAAAATATTGCTTGATTGAGTGAGTTTATTCTGCAACATCAATATAAACATACAGAGGTGACTATATCAATGATACACAGATATACACAATATAGTGCAGCAGGTAACTGAAACAATCCTTCAAATGGTGATACAAGCACCAAATTCAGCACAAATACTCCCTGCACATTACTCTTTTGAAAAAAAAAAAAAGAAAAGAAAAAAAAAACTGGCCACTTGAATTTTCAATAGGCAGCCAGGTAGGAGTCAATTGAAGAATTACACAGGTGTCAAAATTTACAAATGCTCCAATCATATTGAAAGCTATACCACATTATTTGTCTGAACATAAAGATTCCAAAAAGGTATAGTTTGGACTATCTGTGACTGAATGTTACAGAGTTATGGGGTAAAAACAGCAAGAATGGTGACAAAAGTCAATTTCAGTTTGTACCAGGGTCAAAAGTTAAAATTACTCCAATTTTTGTAAATAGTGGTGCAAATTATTGGTTGAGTTAATAGGATTCATAAATGGAATAGTTCTGACTGTGTTGAATGCTTGGTCTCCAAAGTAAAGATCAAACAATGTTGACGTCTATTGGATTCTATGGCATATGTTACCCCGTAACATGATAGCTGTCTGTCAATGTTTTTAGATGTTGATTATTTTAAAATGATTTATGTATTTATGTATGTATGTATTTTTGTGTGTTGCCTCTTGGCCAGGACACTCTTGTAAAAGAGATTTTTAATCCTGGTTAAATAAAGGTTTGAATGAATGAATGAACTAAAGATGACACATGGTGCAAACTATTTATTCTTTCATTTAGTCGTAGATAGTTGAAACTACCTTTTTGGAATCTTTAGGTTCAGACAAATAATGTGGTATAGTTTTCAATATGATTGGAGCATTTTTAAATTTTGAACCCTGTGTAATTCTTCTATTGACCCCTCCCTGGCCGTGTATTGAAAATTGAAGTGGCTACTCTGTTTTTCAAAAGAGTCTACAGAGTATTTTTGCCGTATTTGGTGCTTCCGTCACCATTTGAACAATTCCTCTGTAAATCCTTGTCCTTGTGAAATTGTCATGTGACAAAATAGAGGGGCTTGTTTGAACATGTACAAATTGTAAATAAGACAATAGGATCTTTTTAATTAATGTAAATAACTATATATATATATATATATATATATATATATCACTCATTAAGTTTACAGTTTCACTGCCATGTTTAGTGGAACAACAACAACCTTATATATCACTACGGCGATGCATCAACTCCTCAACTCAGACTGAACTCGACGCTAGACTGCCTAAAGTCTTAAGCCTGGTTAAAATTATCTTTAGGTTTCCAAAACCTGAGAGACCACACACGTGAAAATTAAAAAAAATCATAGAACTAACAGTTTTGGTCGTACAGTCTGTGGTGTTCAGCCACACGGTAAGGACAACAGCACCACACACGAACAGATTTCACACAAAAACATTCCCAGCTCAGACAGGAAATCTCGCAAAATCTCTCAAGATTAAATGTGACTTCACAGTAAACAAACAGAGATGCTTTGTAGACTATTTAAAACAGGGGAAAAAATGATACAAAAAGAAAAAGAAAAGGTGTTCTTTAAAGGAGTGGAGACAGCGCAGCCACCGGACTTTCTGGTAAGTCAGAACAACTGTTTTGATTTTATTTTCTGCTCTGTACGTCCGACACCTCGCTTTCTGATTGGCTACACGTCACATTCAGCAGGCGGTGTGCTTGTTTGTGGTCGGAGGACACAACACTCGCTGTGATATTGGGCCAAAAAAATCCAATATGTTGAATATCCCCGATTTGCGATCGGAGCACTCCTGACGTCCTTCCGAGCAGATCAGAGCACTCTTAACACACCACACACAGCAGGAATATCTGATAAGATTATCTTTAGCGGCATCACGATTGTCGGGGCGTCCTTAAGATTGTCAGAAGGGGAAGATCAGGTCCGATATCGGCCTAATTATTCTGCCATGTGAACCAGGCCTTAGCTTCACATTTGGCAAATACCCAATCAGTCGACAGTCTTGTGGATAGTTTAAACTCTGCTCAAAACTACCCTTGACATGATTGCGCCACCTGTGTTAAAACCGCGTTCCCCAAAACACAGTCACCTTGGTTCAGTGATTACCTGCGTGACCTCAAGCTTAAGGCTAGAGGTCTAGAACGGAAATGGCATAGTTAAAAATTAGAAGTATTCCACCTTGCAAGGCGTGATGCTATCTTAGACTATAAGCATGCACTACTGGCTACAAAGCGGGCCTATTACTCTGATTTGATCAACAAAAACAAGCATAACTCAAAGTTCTTGTTCGACACAGTGGCAACACTTGTTCATGGACAACCACCTGTAGTTTGTTCTCCTTTTACAGCACAAGATTTTCTGGATTACATTGAGAAGAAAATAGAAGACATTAGGTTAAACATATCCCAGCATGCCTTAACTCAGCTACTACACCCTGCTATTGAGGTGGGCTCCATTACTGAGGTATTACCTAGATTTACAGAATTTGAGAGTATCTCTCTCGGCATGCAAACAAAACTCGTAACATCAACAAAAAGCACAACCTGTTTATTTGATCCTATACCAACAAAACTGTTTAAAGACCTGTGGCCTACTCTTGGGCCGACTTTGCTGGAAATTATTCATCTTTCTTTAACTTCTGGATCTGTTCCTAAATGTTTCAAATCTGCAGTGATTAAACCATTACTTAAGAAACCTAATCTTGACCCTAGTGTATTGAAAAAAAAAAAAAAAAAAAACTGTTGGCCGATATCAGATCTATCATTTTGCTCTAAAATTCTGCAAAAGGTGGTGTCATGGCAGCTTGTGGACTATTTTACTGAGAATAATCTCTTTGAGCCACTGCAGTCTGATTTTAGAAAATATCATTCCACAGAGACGGCTCTCACTAAAGTGGTGAATGATCTTCTGCTTGCAGTGGATTCAGACACCACTACGGTTCTGGTGTTGTTAGATCTCAGTGTTGCATTTGATACTGTGAATCATCATATTCTACTTGATAGGCTAGTAAATCATTTTGGGATTACTGGGAGTGCCCTTGCATGGTTGACGTCATACTTGGCCAGTCATTCTCACTGTATTTTGTACAGTAACACTACCTCTAACCTTAGTGACATGAAATTTGGGGTTCCACATGCCTATCTCAGCTTTCAGTGGCTTACCAGTCGAGTGAGTATAAGAGAAATTGTGGAGAGCTGGGCATGTCCCAACTTGTCCTCTGACACTCCAAAACAGAGGTGTTCTTTGTCTCGCTCCATCAGCAAGTCGGTCGTGACGCGCGAAGCCTCTGCACGGCTTTCCATGACACAATCTCTTGTTAAAAGTGAAATCTGCCGGAAAATGGCTGATGTCCGGCTCTTGTGATAACCAGAGAAATTGCACACGATGGTCCCGGATCCATGCAGCCATCCGTTTAGAAATGAAATGGTCGTTTCAGCCTGTCGATCGTGGCTCAGAGCGCAGTGCGCCGTGCGCCATTGTGGGCCATCCTTAAAGCGATAGTAACACTCCTTAATCTCTGTGAAGCCCGTAACATTTTCACCGAAAGCCATGTGAATTTTCCTAATGGTTTCCAGCTGCCTGTCTTTAACAGTTTCTGAAAAAAATTCTGATGGAACAAAGCCCAAATCATTCCGCCATTTCCTCGCAATGAAAAAACGATGAGAGGGGTGGACCAGTGCTCACTCAAAGCCTGCCCACAGGCGAATGACGCAACCGACAGGCGTGAAAAAACTCACGCACGAAGGTTCACGCTTGGCTGACATAAAAACATATGAATCAAATCCATATATTTTTTGCATAAAATAAAAAGGTTGGATACTTTTCTCACAGGCCTCGTGTGTGTATATATATATATATTTGCACTGTGATACCAATTAAACAGCTACAAATTATTATTAAGAAGACAATGCTCATACAGCTGACGGTATTTAGCATTGTGTTATATTTTAAGATTTAAGTCATAAGAATTTTCTTTGGCACCACTTCAGTTGTATTCGTTAGCATTTAAATAAGGAATTCATGCTATTATCTCGCCAATATGATCAAAATTCACAATGGAAACAATTTAGAATTTGTCTAAAAATTTGTGTCAAAATTCAAGCGGACACATGACCTACATGTGGCAGCAATGTCATACATCACGTGGGGTCTTCCCCCTAGCTGTGCAAGGATGCTAGGAAGGAAATTTAAATCAATCTCACAAACAAGATAGACATGGAGGAGAAGAGAGCTAAACGTGTTAGACCTGCTGTGATTGGCAGTGCAAGAAAAAGATGCAAAATTGAGGAAGAGAGAAAGCGAAGAAGGACCTCGTGCACACGCGCTTCCCCCTACAGTTAGTCTGCACAGCGGCAATGAAAGAAGAGACCATATTCACTGTGGAATTCCCCCAGGTGAATATGTTCTTTAATTTTGCAGCATGTTAAAAATATAAACCGACAGTCTAATGCTTGGATTTCGATAGAAACAAATTTTGTCTGTTAAATTTGAAAGGCCGTACGGCTTTCAGAAGTAGTTTATGGACTGAAATGAGAGGAGCAAGTTTAGGTCCTGATCCAGATGGGCCTCAAAAAAATTTTTTTTAATCACTTTTTATTAAGTATTCTTGCCAAATTTTCTGGTGATTAGTTAGATCTAAAGTGACAGTAGACTAACAAAGCTGTACATCAAAGGACACAGAAAGTGTTTTAACTGTGACTGTGTGTGTGTCAGGTCTCTGACGACACTGGGTCTGGTGATCTCTGCACTGGCCGAACAAGGAACCTCCAAGAACAAGACCAAGTTTGTTCCTTACAGAGACTCTGTTCTGACATGGCTACTGAAGGTAAAGCGCGCGCGTGCGTGTGTGTGTGTGTGTGTACACATAAAAATATACGAGGTCTGTCCGTAAAGTATCGTACCTTTTTATTTTTTTCAAAAACTATATGGATTTCATTCATATGTTTTTACGTCAGACATGCTTGAACCCTCGTGCGCATGCGTGAGTTTTTCCACGCCTGTCGGTGACGTCATTCGCCTGTGAGCACGCCTTGTGGAAGGAGTGGTCCCGCCCCCTCGTCGGATTTTCATTGTCTGGAAATGGCGGAATGAAAAGGACTTTTTTTCCATCAGAATTTTTTCAGAAGCTGTTAGAGACTGGCACCTGGAAACCATTTGAAAAATTTATCTGGCTTTCAGTGAAAATTTTACGGGCTTCACAGAGAATAAGGACTTTAACTACAGGTTTAAGGACCCCTTTAAAGGACGGTCGGTGCGCCGCGCTGCGAGCTGCGACGATGCGTCACAAACCACTGGATCATTTCTAAGCTGATGGCTCTGTGGATACGAGACCGTCGTGTGCTCTTTCTCTGGTTATCACAAGACCTGGACATCAGCCATTTTCCGGCAGATTTCACTTTTAACAAGAGATTTTGTCATGGAAAGCCGCGCGGAGGCTTCGCGCGTCACGACCGATTCGCTGATGAAGCGAGACAAAGGAACACCTCCGTTTCGGCGTGTTAGAGGACAAGTTGGGACATGTCTATCTCAGCTTTCAGTGCTTACCAGTCGAGTGAGTATAAAAGAACTTGTGGAGAGCTGGACATGTCCCAACTTGTCATCTAACACGCCGAAACGGAGGTGTTCCTTTGTCTCGCTTCATCAGCGAATCGGTCGTGACGCGTGAAGCCTCCGCGCGGCTTTCCATGACAAAATCTCTTGTTAAAAGTGAAATCTGCCGGAAAATGGCTGATGTCCAGGTCTTGTGATAACCAGAGAAAGAGCACACGACGGTCTCGTATCCACAGAGCCATCAGCTTAGAAATGATCCAGTGGTTTGTGCCGCATCGTCGCAGCTCGCAGCGCGGCGCACCGACCGTCCTTTAAAGGGGTCCTTAAACCTGTAGTTAAAGTCCTTATTCTCTGTGAAGCCCGTAAAATTTTCACTGAAACCCAGATAAATTTTTCGAATGGTTTCCAGGTGCCAGTCTCTAACAGCTTCTGAAAAAATTCTGATGGAAAAAAAGTCCTTTTCATTCCGCCATTTCCAGACAATGAAAATCTGATGAGGGGCTGGGACCACTCCTTCCACAAGGCGTGCTCACAGGCGAATGACGTCACCGGCAGGCGTGGAAAAACTCACGCATGCGCACGAGGGTTCAAGCATGTCTGACGTAAAAACATATGAATGAAATCCATATAGTTTTTGAAAAAAATAAAAAGGTACGATACTTTACGGACAGCCCTCGTATATGCTTTTGATTTTGCTTTCATTTTTTAATGAATAAAATTAAAAGATCTTCTGAGTGGCAGCCTGTCTCAACAGCTCCTTGGCACTTTTAGCTGCATTATTATCTTTCTTTCTTTATCATGCTTTTTATTGTTTTTGGTTTTTGTTTCTAAAATATTCTTGGACTGGCCACAGAACACGCACTGTTTCTGCTGTAGGGATGGGTATCGAGAACCGGTTCTTTTTGAGTATCGTTAAGAAATGATTCGATCCACTGATATCAATAGCCTTTTTGCTTATCAGAGCAGCTGTTATTTTTGAGGGTGTTTGTCAGGAAAATGATCATTCCTCTATGTTGATTACAGACTCAGCAGCGGCTCTGTAATCATCCGTTTCTGCAGCGTGACACCACTTTGAAGTGTGAACCATTGAAGCAATGCTTCGATCCACTGGCTTGTTGGTTCTTTGATTCGCTGCTCTTCAGAAATGGCAAGTCCGCTTCTTAACCCCTCTCAAAGCCATTAAAATATCGTGTCACTTTTGTGCAGATTAAAGTCACTAAATGGGACTCATGTCTTGTTGCAGTCAAGAAACGAGAGTCATCCTCCGTTCCGTTGGCACAGCTCCAAACGCAGCGCGGCTCTCTGCTGAGACAGAGTCCGGTCGGAATTAATAACTTCAAAATGAATTGCCGCTTTAAATAAAATGACACCTCTTTCCAAACGTTGTAAGACAGACAAGAAACTACAATTGACTAAAACATTTTTTCATCCCAAAATGAGGCGTGCTGTATTCTTTATTAATTACATCCTGATGTGCAGCACAGCCAGCTGCAAGAGCTCAGCTCAGATGTATGGAAAGACATTCATGCCAATAATGTCTGAAAGGAAATGCTTTTGACAATAACTACAGATTTTATTTCTCTTTATGTCCAGAGATCAATGTCTAAAGTTTAAGGATCCAGTGACCAATTTCTTATTTATTTACTTTAAGACTCAATAAAATGTTTCAATTTAATCAGCTTATAAAGCGCCACATCGCAACAAAAGCCGTCTCAAGGCGCCTCACATAGAACAGCTCAACATAAAAAATTAAAATAAATAAAAATTGAATAATTCAAATACATAATTAAAACAGAAGTACAAGAATAAAACAGATAAAAAACTATTCCTAAGAAAGAGAATAACAATAGGCTTTAAGTCTTGACTTAAAAATGTCCACGGACTCCGACTGCCTCACTGTCACAGGAAAACCGTTCCACAGAGCGGATGCACGATAAGAAAAAGCACTTTGACCTTTTGACATAGAAAAACTGTAAAGCCTAATTTTAGTACACAAAAAAATTCAAAAAAGGTATCGATAAGGGAATTGATAAAGAATCGGATTGATAAGCGTAATCAATAATGGTATCGATATCGATAAAATCTTATCGATACCCATCCCTAGTCTGCTGTGGGTTTTTTTTCATCTGTTTTTTTTTTTTTTTTTTTTTCTCTGTTTATTGTCATGTCTGTGGATCCTGGACACTTTGTTTATAGCAGGGAGCAGGGATCAGCTGCTAGCATTAGCACAGTGTAGCACCACAGTGCCAGTCGTGAAACCTGAGATTCCCACCAAACTGAGGAAGAGAAGATGGGGGCCCAAGCCCAGTGCCCGTAGGTCTGGCTACCAGGCACACCTGGCGCCTGTGAGACCACCCCCCACCCCCCCCCCCCCACACGCACCATCGATTTCTGTTTACTCACTAGATGGAGGACCATGGCGATCTGCTCATTTGCTGGCCGTTGCCAAAGCGCCACCATCTTGGTTATCGTCTGACAACCACACATAAATACAAATCAGTGTGGACATGGTCAGTGTTTCAAGAGAGTTTCACCATAAATCTGCGTTTTCTGTGCTATTACTGAGCTGTTAATTTCAAAATTTCAAATAAAATAAATAACATAAAACAGTCACACCAGCCAGGGTGAAAGTAAGATTTTTCAATCATTTATGGACCAAGTTGACCCATCAACTTGAGAGAAAAAGCATTTCCACTCTAGGAATTTATTCTTACAGAATATCTCAGGATGGAAAACCTGATGTGAATTAAAAATCAGAGACTAATAAAAAGCGATAAATTGAGACTTATGAAAGTGAGACTTCTAATTCAGTCACTAAATGAATGGTGAGATATTTATCACAACAAACCATTCATACAGTAAAACTGTTACTTTACAGACACAAAAAATAAATCATTTTCTAACTGTTTATCAGCAATTTTAGTCATTCCTCACATCATTAATATTACATGTAATACACACTTATGAAACCTCACAACACAATTTATTAATATTTTTTATTTATTTAACCAGTTGATACTCCTTTATCAGCTTGTGGCAGAACCTTTGTCAGCTTGTGCACAAAACAGCATTTTCAGACCTCTTGAACCCAAGTTTAAGTCAGCATCATCATATTTCGATTTAATCTAATGCCTGATGATGTGTAATAACGCTAAGCAAAATGTCGGCTGCCTGGCAACAGCTCACAGGCTGCATCCGCCATCTAGTGGATTAAATACAAATCGATCTCACACACACACCTAGGGCTGCATGAGTCACCTTCACAGAGGGGGCCTATATGATCATGAGGACCTATGCTTGATGTCTTCATTGTTTCTTCACAATGTTTCAGTGGATATATTTTTAAAAGTATTTGAGTAAAAATATTAAAGTATCCAGCATCAATGGATTTAATGTTTTGTTTATTTCTTCAGTCATTTATTTACAAATAAAATTATAATACTGTGATAAGTATTATTGTAATTTTTAATACAAATGTCAAAATTGTCTTGAGATCAGTACGTTCATGTATTTCTTGTCCCCAGAAAAATATTTATATTTTTAAGTATATATTAATGCCTAAGCATTAATATCAGGAGTGCCATTTTCTTATATAAGGCTCAGCTGTAAAGTTCTTCTTTCAATGCGTTTATTTCAGTAACAAGATATGGAAGTGAGACTGGTATGAAAATAATCTTTTTTTATTGCTCATTGTTACACCAAACAGTTTTCACCTGCAGTTAGAGGCATGCACAGAATCACATCCAATGTAACACATGCACACAGTAGTTGGGTCATTCCATCGCATTTCACCCAGTTTGTTAAACCTCGCCCCCTCAGATTTTGGTGAAAGTTGGTTCCTGAGATATTGCCATTTATTTTTCTTCAGTTTTTTATGAAAACGGTCACAGCTGCTGAAATTCACATAACCATAATTCAGCAACCAATGGTCCAATTTTCAAAAGTAAGTTATCTTTGGAAATGATTTTACATAAGGTATTTATTTCATATTCTGAGAATATTTAGACAGGATAGCCTTTTGACCTACTTTTTGACCTTGAAATGGACAAATTACATTGTGATACTCATTAATGAAAATTGTAGCCCCATATTTTCTGTATTACATCTTAAAAAGCTGTGGGGTTAAATTTATTTTATTTTTTTTTTTATCAATACTCGTCCACATGCGAGTGGAGAAACACAGGATGCATTGCAGTGACTCAAATCTTTCCAAACCTGCCATACATTCCGGATCTTGCACCCTCTGACAATTTTTGCCAAGCTGAAACCTACAGCTGTCCTCCCCTTAAATGAGGCCTGCCCACCAGCATATACATTTAGTCACATCCCTCATGATGCGAAGCAAGACGGGGGTGTTGTTCTTATTTTAAATTTAGGTTTAGCTTATTAGCTGTTGGGGGTTACAAATATAACTTGTTTGAGCATCAGATTCTCCTCTTTGCTCAGGATATTATGCATTGCCAAGGTCAGAAGAATGAAAAATCAGCCGTATTACTTTGTCACTGTATATAGGCCTCCTGGCCCATATTCTGAATTTTTAGATGAATTTGGTGCGTTCATCTCTATGCATGGTTGACGTCATACTTGACCAGTCATTCTCACGGTGTTCTCTACAGTAACACTACCTTTAACCTTATTGACTTGAAATTTGGGGTTCCACAGGGGTCCGTCTTAGGCCCCCTGCTTTTCTCCCTTTATATAGCACCCCTTGGGCACATATTGCGGCGCTTTGGAATTACCTTTCACTGCTATGCTGATGATACTCAGTTATACATGCCAATAACTGCTGGTCTTCTCATCCACATAAAATCCTTAGAAGAAGCCTCCTACTTTTAAACTCTGATAAGCCTGAAATGATGGTTCTTGGTCCAGTGAGACATCGGGGCATCAGTTTGACTAGTTAACGCTTGTGTGTCATACATCACACTGACAAAGTGAGAAACCTTGGGGTAATTTTTGATCCCACGTTGTCCTTTGGCCTCCACATTAGAAATATTATGAGGACCGCTTTCTTCCACTTGTGAAATATAGCGAAGATTCGTCCCATCCTGTCTATGGCTGATGCTGAGACCCTGAGCCATGCATTTATCTCTTCTAGATTGGACTACTGCAACGTTTTATTTTCTGGTTTACCGCAATTCAGCATTAGGGGTCTACAACTGGTTGAAAATGCTGCTGCCTGACTTCACTGGCTTCCTGTCCCCCAGTGAGTTCTGCTACTAGTCTATAAAATTATTCACGGACTGGCACCTCCCTACCTAGCTGACCTAATTAAACCTTATGTACCAGCCGGGTACACAAAGCCGAGTTTTGCGTTCTCAGGGTGCAGGACTTCTTTGTGTCCTTAGGGTGAATAAGAAGTCTGCGGGTCACAGAGGTTTCTCTTATCGTGCCCCTTTTCTGTGGAATGATCTCCCTGCATCAATAAAACAGTCAGATTCTGTGGAAGCTTTCAAGTCCAGACTTAAGACGCACTTATTTTCCCTTTCGTATGGCTAGTATACTGGCATAGTATAGTGCTACGCTTTTCACTCTTTTAATTCATTTTATTAGGACATGGAGCGTGCCGGAGCCTCAACTTTACCTAAGTTCTGGGTCTTTTCATGAAGCTAAGGGCTAGTGGCCAGCGATCACCTTAGTATTTCTTGTTTTTCTTGTTGTTTAATGCTGACAAATTATACTGTATTTCTTGTCTTTCTGATGCCTGATTCTGTTTTTTTCTCTCTGTTTAAGGTGAAGCTCCATCCAGAGATGGGTGTGGTAATTGTGCTGGAGACCCTCCTGTCTTGTGCACCAACAGCTTTTCCTGTATATTCATTTTGTGAATTGTTCTGTAATTTATGTCTGTAGCATGGCCCAAGCAAAGGTCACCCCTTTGAGTCTGGTGTGCTTGAGGTTTCTTCCTCAGAGGGTGTTTTTCCTTACCACTGTTGCTCTGGGGGTTAGTAAGGCTAGACCTTGCTTGTGTGAAACACCTTGAGGCAACTCTGTTGTGATTTGGCACTATATAAATGAAAAGAAATTGAAAAAGAAATTGAAATTAAATTTAAATTGAATTGAAAACAATGCCATTATACAAATGATGCAGAGGTGCAAGCTCTGTTTGTCACTGTTGCTGTGAAGACAAATTCTTCACTGACATGATGCAAAAATTTGAAATATAACTCTCTCTCTCTCTCTCTCTCTCTCTCTCTCTCTCTCTCTCTCTCTCTCTCTCTCTCTCTCTCTCTCTCTCTCTCTCTCTCTCTCTCTCTCTATATATATAAAATTATTATTTTTCTTTTTTTTTACTTTTTTAATGTTTGTATAATGTTGGCTACACATTTTTATTTGCAGGACTGCCTGGGAGGTAACAGTCGCACAGCAATGGTTGCAACTGTGAGTCCAGCAGCAGACAACTATGAGGAGACACTGTCGACACTGCGCTATGCTGACCGAGCAAAAAACATTGTAAATCACGCTATTGTTAATGAAGACCCCAATGCACGCATCATCAGGGAGCTCCGAGAGGAAGTAGAGAAGCTACGAGTACAGCTGACCCAAGCCGAGGTGAGCTATTGTAGAAATCAACATGTATAAACTTCCTTATCTCTGCTTTCAACTTCTGTTGTTCTTTAGTCTCTGAAGGCTCCAGAGCTGAAGGAGCGTTTAGAAGAATCTGAAAAATTGATTCAAGAGATGACCATCACTTGGGAGGAGAAACTTCGCAAAACTGAAGAGATTGCCCAGGTAAAACACACACACACACACACACACACACACACACACACACACACACACACACACACACACACACACACACACACACACACACACACACACACACACACACACACACACACACACACACACACACACACACACACTTAAAATGGTTCCCAAGGCAAAATCTACATTGCTTATTGCCATGGTCTTTGTGGACATTTAAAGCATGAAGTTTAAATTTGGAGTTGTGTTAAACATCTCTTTGGAAACCTCGATTACATTCGGTAGCTCATAAATTTGTCAGGACAATCATGTCACTTAAGGATGATGTCATTCCACCTGCTGAGGTTTGAAAGAAAATGAGGAGCTGTTAGACAATCTTTGATGCCTTCTTTCTTTTTCTGTGTCTGTTTGTAGGAACGACAGAAGCAATTGGAAAGCCTGGGTATTTCTCTCCAGTCTTCGGGAATTAAAGTTGGAGATGACAAGAGCTTTCTTGTCAACCTAAATGCTGACCCTGCCCTCAATGAACTTCTGGTGTACTACCTGAAGGTACACAAACATTTACATTTGCATCCCTTTCCTGTTTTTTCAGAATGATTACTTGAAAGCTAATCAACAAATTTCCACCAGATGAGATGTTTTTGTTTCGTGTGGAATGGAAATTTTTACATTTTGGGTCATAAGCAAAAAGTAAACTGTAACTGTAATATTTATTTTTATAGTCCAGTAAAGATACAGTTATACCCATCACTAATTGCAATTCACCGTTTTAAAGTATCCCAGAATTCTTTGCGTGCTGGGGAGGGAGGCTTGATATTGCCTCAGCTTAATGCTAACTTTAACATTGATAATGCCATAGACATGTTAACACGTTAGCATAGGCCCTGTTTTTAAGTTATAAAATACATCTATCAACTGTTTCAGAAGACCATAACAGGTCGGTTTAACATAAAAAAGGTAAATATTACTCACAGACATATGCTCTTTAGGGTTTTAGTGGGGAAAAATTAAGATAAAGTGAAATAAAACAAAGAACCATCAAAGCAGCAGATCGAAGATGAAGCACTGCTTCATTGGTTCAAGGTTCAAAGCAAAGCCGCGCTGCAGAAATGGTTGATTATACAGACCCACTGCAGGGTCTGTAATCAATGTAGAGAAATGATCATTTTCCTGACAAACACCCCAAAAACAACGGCCACTCTGAAGGACTGATAAGGGAATTGTTAAGGAAAAAGGCTATTGATGTCGATGGATTTCTTGAGGATACCCGAAAAGAACTGGTTCCCGACACACAACCCTAACAGCAACATGCTTTTTTTTTCCATAAAACTCACACTGAAGACTCATGATTATATTAGTTAAACACCTAAGTACATATTTTGGTTGAACTCAACTCCATAACGACTCAATGTTGCAAACAAGTTGCCGCAAATGCTTGCTAACACTGACAATGAAATCTCAGCCTCCCAATCAAGAACGTGATCATGCGTGAGATTTGACACCGTAAAGGCGTCTATAGTTTTATTCTATGTGAAATTTGATTTTAAGGGACCACTGAAATAACATACTAAAAGTATAGAAAATTCTATCAATGGGAAGATGTTTTTTAAAGCATAATAACAATATGCAACTGACGTGATCATTTTTGTTCTGTAAAAAAAAAAAGAAACACCTCTGGGGTCATTGTTAGTGTTTTTAATCTTACAGTGTTGAAATATGTTGCATGATATTTAAGGCTGGTTTTCTTGTTGACATAAATGTAGCAAATTAATAAAGTTGTTTTTGGTCACCATTGCAACAGAAAAGAATATACCACTTCATATGGTCCCACATCCAGGTTCTATTGATTGCATTGGTTTTACAAACTTCAGTCAAATACATATTTTATTTTCATCAGTGGTAGACTGGGGTCTATTATTTAATATTGTACTTCCTTAAGATCTTGCCAACTAGGAGTATATAAATTTTAGTGTACGAATTTAAATTTTCATTTCACTCGTCTGAGAAGAGGTGTGAACGTTCTCACTGTCCACATTGAAAACATTTTTTTTTTAAACACATGGCCTTTAATTGAACATGCACATGTGATAATTTAATATTTCACTGGGATTTTTTTATTTGTGTAAATTCAAGGTTAATTCAAGTTTTGGTAAGATTTCAATTCAATTTCAATTTATTTCATTTGTGTAACACCACAACAAAGCTCCCTCAAGGAGCTTTACACAAGTAAGGTTTAACCTTACCATCCACTAGAGCAGTGATTTTCAACCTTTTTTGAGCCGCGGCACCCTTTTTATATTTACAAAATCCTGTGGCACACCACCAACCAAAATAATATTATAAGGCTTTTACCTCTGGTTTTGCGGAAAACCCAGTTATCGCAATAGAAAATCGATACAGAAAACACCGCATTTCGAAAACCCTCAAGCATTTTGCTCTCTGATCTCAAGTAGGGCTGTCACGATTAGAAATTTCTGGAGACGATTAATTGTCAGACAAATAATTGCGATTGACGAATATATTGTCTATTTTTTTTCTTTTTTTTCCCCTTCTTTATATTCTACTATTGTAGTATAATTACACAACTCTGGGAGAACGTTTGGTTTCTGTGAGTGGAGAAACTGGGAATGGTGCAACATTTTTATTTTTATCTTCATTTTACATACAGTCCCAACTTTTTCTGATTTGTGGTTGTTTCTGTTGCATTTCTGAAATTGTTTCTCCTCATCAGTCACATTTTGTGCTTAAACACTACATTAAGCTCAAGATTGAACAAATAAATACCTTTGGAAAATAACAGCTGTTAAAGTTCAGAGTTCTCACCTGCTTTTTGTGATCTGTGCGTCTGAACATTGTTTTTTTTTTTTTTTGTGGCTCAGTTCATTTTTTAAATATGTTTTTAAAGATATTTGACCATTTATTTCATCTCATGATCTCATAAATTCAGCATACGACGCGCACATGGTGTGAACAGGACGGTAACAGCAGAATCACACCTTTAAAAGAAAGTTCAGAGAGAAGTAAAGGCAGCTTCATGTTTCCGTTTTGTTAACGTTCACTTGGGTTAAAATCCTCTCTCTGCTCCGCGCTCGCTGCGCACTGAACGTGTCGCGCCTGCATTCAGGAATCTCCCTCACCCACCCCCTCCCTCGCAGTCTGCAGCCTGTTAACTCCGCGCGCGCGCGCACACAGGCACAGACACACACACACCAACAGCTCCGCATTTTAGACGGCTTCTGAAGGAGACGGCACTGTTTTAATCGGCCATCAGCCTCCTTGTTATTGTCCCGCCTTAAGACGAGAGCGAGGCTGCAGCACGTTTGACATCAGATTCTGAGTCGTTTTATGCTTTATGGATAAAATAAATAATTCACAGTAATCGCAAATATGAAAAATAATCGCGAATATGAAAAATACCCACGGCACCCCTGACGATCGATCACGGCACCCTAGGGTGCCGCGGCACCCCGGTTGAGAATCACTGCACTAGAGCAAGCACACAGGTGACAGTGGCAAGGAAAAACTCCTTCTGATGATATTGAGGAAGAAACCTCAAGAGTTTTCACCAAGCTAGCAGCCTTTGATGTCACCACATTAACGTCCACTGAATCCTTCCAGAGGTGGTGTTATGTTACAAAAACAGTGTTTTCAGTTTTAAAAGTGTTTATTTCTTGCTAGCTTTTACATAATGTATGAGAAACATGGATATAAACACACAAAAAATGCGGTTTTGAAGAGACCAGCAACTGACGTCATGGTGTAGTTCTACTCTGATTGGCTGTCACCCGCGTCACTCAAACACAAAACTGATCAGATTGAAACAGAAAGTGACATTTTAACCTCTTAAAATATCACTTAAAATACATCACGGTTCACCATCTTTGAACTTGTCCAAGGTTTGTGGCCCAAGAATTTGTCCTGTGAATTTCAAGAGTCTGACAGTAATAGGACTAGAATTATGCTGAGCACAGACAGACAGACAGACAAACGGATGAAAAGCCTTTGCAATACCCGATGGCCATATTTGATGGCTTCGGGTAAAAATAGCATTTTTACGCTGAGGTCTTCTTTGTGTCTTGATGGTGTGTTAACACAGCTTTGTTTGATCAGACTTTGTGAACAGGTGAGTTTTTTCAGAAACAAGTTGGTTTAATTTTTGTAGCAGTTAAAAGGCATTCTTTCCTTACCACTGTCGCCTGTGTGCTGGCTCTAGGGGTTGGTAAGGTTAGACCTTACTTGTGTGAAGCGCCTTGAGGCAGCTTGTTGTGATTTGGCGCTGTATAAAAAAAAATGAAACAAATTGAAATTGTTCGATAATCTTGAATTAACCTGAATGTTGTATCTCAGGAACACACTAAAGTGGGCTTTGCAGACTCTCAGGACATCCAGCTTTGTGGGATGGGTATCCAGGCAGAGCACTGCATCATCGACATCATGGCAGACGCTGCTGTCATCCTCACACCCTACTGTAACGCTCGGTAAGGAATGCCAACACCCCCAAAACTATGGGCTGAGTGAGTGAATAAAAAAAATAATTAAAAAAAAACAGTTTGAATGATGTTTTGTATTTTGAGCACTGTGGGAACTGAAGGCAGAACTAATGTTCAGATACGACATTATCAGCAGTGTGTGCATTCGTCGACTGTTTAAAATTTTTATACTAAATATCCTACGGCCTCTACCCATGCCACTAGGACGTGTGTAAATGGATCTCCAGTCACGAGTGCTCTGCAGCTTCACCATGGTGACCGAATCCTGTGGGGAAACAACCATTTCTTTAGGTAAATTCATTCTTGAGACTTATGGCATTTTATGGATCATATTATCCATATGCCACAGAGTACTGTTCACAGTATAGTCCAGAAATGTGTGATGCCATGACTTTGTACCTGGGAATATTAACCATCCAGTGGTTCTCACAGCCTGAATCAGACCTATGATGCTGTGTTAAAGATAAACTTTATTGATCTCACATAGGAGAAATTCACAAGAGGAGAAATTCACAATGACCTTTAATACATGTACAGTTTGAGATTGTGCCATTTGGCATTAGTTTTGGAACACATTTGAATCAATTTGTCAAGTTTTTATGTCTACACCTATTTTATTTCTATTCACTCACTTCTTTCCATTTTCTCATTGGGTTCATTGGAGCTTTATGAGATCAGATCAATGACTATTAGTACATTGAATGGTTAAAGTGGGATTTAACAGGTGTGGAACTCTAGAATCCATTGTAATGGGGAAAAGGATGCACCTCAGAATAACTCCCACATTGATTTATGTTGTGTTTTCTCTTTGTCGACAGGCTGTGTGATCAGCTGACCTTCAATAGATAAAGGAAACTCTACAGCAGTTAAATAAACTTTATTGTATATATTTAGTCAATAATTGTACTTGCTGGAGAAGCTAAAAGAAATTAATTTTAATCACAATATCATAATATAGTGCCAGAAAATTATTTGACCAGTACATGTCAGGATGAGGATGGGCTGCTGTGGCAACACCTAACAGAGCAGCCAGAAGGTGTTATGCTACATTCATGACATGTAGTATTGTTGGAATTATGAACTGTAAAAAAATAATTTGAAAGTGTGGTTGGGTTGAATTTATTGCTTGGCAACTCCAGTGGAAATTCATTGCTCTGATTTATCTGACCTGACATCACAAGAACTGCAATCATGGAGACTGTTCAAACACTGATATTAAAAATGCAATTTAATTGCTTTTCACCAAACGACACTTAAGAGACTCCGTGTAATCTTTTCATATCTAACGCTGCTCTGTAACTTTTTTCTTTGGCCAGCTTTTATTTTGTTACCAACAATAACATTGTGTCATGGCTGGCTGTCCCTGACTTTACTGCATGTGCGAGGTGCTACAAAATACTGTTGTATGACACAGATATTGACAAATGTAAACACACATTGTTAACAGATCTGGATCCATCTTCTAGGTCAGGGGTGCTCAAGTTCGGTCCTCGAGAGCTACCTTCCTGATGCTCTTAGTTGTCTCCCTGCTCCAACACACCTGAATCCAATGAAAGACTCGTTAGCAGGCTTTTAATGAGCCTTTCATTTGATTCAGGTGTGTTGGAGCAGGGAGACAACTAAGAATATTAGGAAGGTAGCTCTCGAGGACCGAGCTTGAGCACCCCTGTTCTAGGTGCTTTGTTAAATTTGAGGTTTTCTTTGGTCTTAAATGCACGATGGCATGTTTGCAAATGGTTTTATTGAATCCTCATCTGCTTCAAACAGAACGTTCTACACTTTTCTTGTTAATGCATTGGAGCTGTTTCTGCCGCTGTGGTAATTTGTTTTTTTGCCTGGAATTGAATGGCATTGGTGGAAAAAAGTTATTGAATGTACCAGTACGCCACTCCCCTGAGTGATGCTTGAATACGTTTATATCCAGTCTGCAAAAGAAATTGTCAAAGATTATGTGAAATGAACCCGGCTTTTCCTTTGCAGGATCAATCTGCCTAAAAGGAAATCTCGGGCAGCTGAGGATGAGGAGGCTGAGGCTGGTGGGATCAGCAACAGCAGTGAGCAGCTGGATGCAGACGGTGACACGTCCAGCGAAGTATCAAGTGAAGTCAGCTTCTCTTATGAATTTGCCCAGACAGAGGTCATGATGAAGGCCCTGGGAAACAACGGTAAGGTTGCCCTCAGGAATTCTATGGACTGGGGTAACCAACTTGTTAACAATGATTGAAACATCATGCTTTATAGCGTTTAAATATTTTCATTGAAAACACAAGTGACTTTTGAAAGCAAGGTAGGCATTTAGGGCTGCGAGATGGTTTGAGATTGGTGTATAATGAGCCATCTAT
The DNA here is from genome assembly GCF_902500255.1 of Thalassophryne amazonica. Classification (NCBI taxonomy): domain Eukaryota; kingdom Metazoa; phylum Chordata; class Actinopteri; order Batrachoidiformes; family Batrachoididae; genus Thalassophryne; species Thalassophryne amazonica. The sequence continues at coordinate 24,881,764 of NC_047104.1, read as the reverse complement.
TTGAAAATGGAAAAACCTTATATCTACTCAGGGGTTGTCCAAGACACCATCTTTGTCCTATTTATAATCTGGTACTTTCATCATTCCTCAAAAATATTAAGGATAGTTCATACATTGATTAGGGACAGCACGTCCAGCAATCCCACAGAGGCTTAACAGTGCATCCGGAAAGTACTTTACTTCACATTTTATGTTACAGTCTTATTCCAAAATGGGGTAAATTAATTTATTCTCTCAAAATTCTACTCAAAAACCCCATAATGACAACACAAAAAAAGATTTTTGGAAATTTTTGCAAATTTTTATGTTACAGCCTTATTCCAAAATGGAGCCATTTTATGTGAATTTATTAAAAATAACTAAAAAAAGTCACATGTACATAAGTATTCACACCCTTTGCTCAATACTTTGTTGATGCACCTTAGGCAGCAATTACAGCCTCAGGCCTTCTTGATTATGATGCTACAAGCTTGGCACACCTATCTGTGGGACGTTTTGCCTATTCCTCTTTGCAGCACTACTCAGTCTCCATCAGGTTGGATGGGGAGTGTCGATGCTCAGCCATTTTCAGATCTTTCCAGAGATGTTCAGTCGGATTCAGGTCTGGACTCTGACTGGGCCACTCAAGGACATTCAGAGAGTTGTCCTGAAGCCACTCCTTTGATATCGTGGCTGTGCACTTGGGGAATAATGCTCAGTTACAGTCGCAAATTGAATTTTACTCAATTTGCGACTGTAATCCAGCATGAATGTCCACAAATCATAAAATTCACAACACTATAAAATAGTTACATTAAAAGTCAGTGTGCAAATAAGTGCAAATGCTAAACTGTCAAGGAAGGAGATCCTAGATGATTAATTTAACAGTGCTTGCTCTGTATTGTTACTTGAAGGTAGCAGGTTGTACACAGAGAACAGAATGTGTGACGGGTCATTCAAATCCTCTATGCCATCTTAATTACAGAACCTTTGTAGATGGTCTGAAGGGAGGGGTAATCTTATATGCCCATCATCTTCATAGAGGTTTTCAGCTTGTGCATATTTATGATTTTAACTGTATAGTGACAGTGTCAAAGCATGCTGCCATGCCATATCTAGTGATACTTTTCCAGCACAGCAGAATAAACAAGCCAATACTCGGCTGAGGTCCCCTGCCTATTATGCCTATACGGCTTGGTGGCAAATTAAACAAATAAGCACAGCTGGACATGTGGAATCCATTTCAGCATTGTCCCTATTTCATGGTGGGAGACAATGAAAAAATGAGTGGAAAATAGAAGAGAACTTTGTCATTGTATACACGATGAATCTTTGTTTTAGCAGCATCTCTTCAGCACATCGTAAAAACAGTATATCATAAAAAGAGCAACATATCACATCCAACCACGCAGAACTAAAAACAACATATATACACACACCACACACACCAGATGCTCGATGTATTGGGTGCAATTAAGGAGAACGATTTATACACTTGGCCACTTGCGGGTAAAAGCTATTTAGCAGTCTGTTGGTGCGTGCACCTAGTGCCCTGTACCTCCTTCTAGAAGGGAGGGTGGTGAACAGTTGGTGTCCAGGGTGTGTGTGGCCTTTGGAGATGGAGCTGGCTTTTTTCTGAAGCCTGCCAGCATAAATCTCAGACAGAGGGGGCAGTGTGGTCCCTATTACCCTCTCTGCTGTTTTCACCACCCGCTGTAGTTTTTTTTGTCCTCTGCCGTGCAGCTAGCAAACCACACAGTGCAGCAGTAGGACAGGAGGCTTTCGACGGTGGTCCTTGTAAAATCTGACCAGCAGATTTTGGGGAATCTGGGAGTGCTTCAGCTTCCTGGGGAAGTAGAGTCTCTGACAGGCTTTCCCCACCTGATGGCTGATGTGCGCTGACCAGGTGACATCAGCTGTGATTTGTACTCCCAGGTACCTGAAACAGTCCACCCTCTCCACACTCTTCCCATTGATGTCCAGCTCAGAGTGCTGAGTCAGTTTGGATTTCCGGAAGTCTTTTACGATTTCTTTGGTTTTCTTAGTGTTCAAGTTCAAGTTATTATTGTAACACCACTGTGTCAAGTGCTGGATCTTGTGTCTGTAGGCTGTCTCATTGTTGTTGTGGATCAGTCCTACAATGGCTGTGTCATCAGCAAATTTAACAATGGTGTTTGTGGGGTAAATGGGTGAGCAGTCATGAGTGAAGAGAGAGTAGAGGAAAGGGCTGAGAACACATCCCTGTGGTGTTCCAGTGCTGAGGGTCAGAGTGGATGAGGTGTGGGGTCCCGTCCTGACCCTTTATGGCCTGTTCTGGAGGAAGTCCAGTACCCATGTACACAGAGAGCTGCCAAGTCCCAGATTTCTCAGTGTTATGGCCAGTTTGTGTGGGATTATGGTGTTGAATGCCGAACTGAAGTCGACAAGCAATATTCTGAGATATGTATTGCAGTGTGAAAGTGCAGTGTGCAGAGCTGTTATAACTGCATCGTCAATGGATCTATTTGACTGGTATGCAAACTGGTCAAAAGCAGTAGGTATGGCAGTTTTAATGTGTGAGAGAACTAATCTCTCAAAACATTTAGTGACTATTGGTGTAAGTGCAACTGGACGGTAGTCATTCAGGCAGCTCACCGTGCTTTTCTTGGGTGCTGGGATGGTTGTGGTGGACTTGAAGCATGTAGGGACAGCACACTGCAGCAGTGAGAGGTTGAAGATGGTGGTGAACACTCCTGCCAGCTGGTCAGCACAGGCCTTAAGTATGCGTCCAGAGACCCCATCTGGCCCTGCTGCCTTCCTGATGTTGAATCTGTTCGAGGCAGCTTTGACCTGGTGTTGATGGAGCTGTATCCGGTGGCCTTCCTTTGGTAGATCTGGCTGCCATTGCTCTTTGCATTCTGCTGGTCAAATCGAGCAAAGTGACCTGTACATGGAGTTTGGGGCTGCTCTGCTGATTTTATATCCAATGAGAATTTTTCTCCCCTGCCACATGTTCTTGGAGCTGTTGGTGTTAAAATGTTCCTCTGTGCGCTGTTTGTGTCTGTGTTTAGCTTCCTAAACACAAACTACCCTTTCCTGTGTTATTTGGCCTAAAATATACCCCAAAATTGTATTTTTTTTTTTTAAATCCATTTGCATGTTTGTCATTGACCCTAAGGTTCAAAGTCAAATGTAGTGTACTAAAGGGAGTCTGGCTACATGATATGCTTTCAGTGTTCAATACAAACATAAGCTGTAGAATTGATATTTGGAGAGAAAAAAAATGGTATTTTGGGGTGAGATAGTGGATGTCTGTCGGCCATTATCTTCGATGACCTTGGGAATCTGGGTCAAGGTCATGTGTAGACATCACATTTGTGTCCATTTACAATATGATATTGGTAAGTAATGTCTCAGGAGCAAATAGGGAAATCTAGGACAGATACATGCATGGACACACACAGTCCATTTCGTTGGCTCCCCTTGATTATTTGGCAGGGGACAAATATTAGCATGATGGGACTGCGCACAGATAAGTGGTTTTAAGTGTCTGGCAGGTAGCTGTGTAGACCTGTGACCTGTCTGTTTTTTGGCAAAATGCTTTATCTGCATTATCTCAGCCCTAGGGATGGGACTGATCCCGGATTGATATTGGGTTCCTATTCCAACCTAATTCACGTATTGGAAAATACCAATCCAACCAGTGACAACCAGAAGAGCAACTGTGAATCCTCTCAACTGCTGTTGTTTGCTCTCTGCTTGTTTGCTGCTGAGCAAGAGGAGGGAAGGTTTGCTGAAACTTGGTTGTTTGAGAGAGTGGTTAGCGGCAAGTTTCTGCACCGGCTCTCGGGTTCAAATTGTCTGTTCGCCGAGTACGGATTTTCCGAAAAATGAACTGAATTGTTGCTGAAAATGTGTGCTAAAAAGTTAGCCACTTCACTGTCCCGAGGCTGTCAAACACTATGAAAAGCAGCCGAGGAGGAGAAGCTAAACAGAGATTCTGTCCGCTGAAAGGGAAAAAAGTCTCCATTAAAATCCTGCACATGAGCATCGCTGATGATACATTACTTTATAGTTGAAAGGCTTCGTGGTTCCAAAAAGTTCAAAGTTTGCACAGCATGAAAACAGCAAGAGAGAAAGAAAAAGAGAGACAGAGGGAGAGAGAAAGAGAGAGTGAGTGAGAGAGACAGAAGGAGACAGACAGAGAGAGGGAGACAGACAGACAGGCAGAGATAGAGACAGACAGGGAAAGACAGAGGACTTCATTTTTCATTTTTACTCTAACACTTGCTTTGACAATGCAAACATATGTCTCCCATAATTGAAAATTGAGAAGGAGAGACAGACAGACAGAGAGTGCTGTCTTTTCTCTGTAAGTCTATAAAAATAAGGCTATAAAAGTCTATAAAAAATAAAAGTACTTAATTCTTTCACCAAAACATCATATCAAGGCTTTTATCTTAGATGCAGCTTCTGGCAAATTGTAGCTGAACTTTCAGGTCTCCTTTTTAAGAAAATCCTCATACAAAATAAACAATAATAATAATGATATTAAAGCAAACAGAGCTCTGGTATCGAATCGGCAAAGTATCGGCAGATATCCAAATTCAGGTATCAGGATCAGATCGGAAGTGAAAAATTGTGGATCGGTGCATCCCTACTCAGCCAACTCATCTGTAAACGGCTTCTGACCTTGCTTGGGGAAGGAGCCTGTAGTATACTGGTGTTCTGTTGAGGATTGATGGCCAATCATAGGTGCTCATTTGTCTACGATGAAAGTCTTTCCAAAATGCTGTTTTTTGTTTTTTGTTTGTTTTGTTTTTTGTCCTGTCAGATCCAATGCAAGCAGTCCTGCAGTCTCTGGAGAGGCAACATGAAGAGGAAAAGCGCTCCGCTCTGGAGCGCCAGAGGCAGATGTACGAGGAGGAGCTTCAGCAGCTCCGCCGAAAGCTAAATCCGGATCGTCTGTCGGGCCAAAGCAGTGTACCAGCATCTGGTCAGCAAGGCCCAGGACTGCAGTCTCACTATCGCAGCATGGAGAGGCTTAGTGTTGGAGCAACGAGTCATTCATCAAGCGCTCAGAGCAGACTGAAGCAGTGGAACGAGGACAGGTTGGAAGCATGCTGGACATTTGCACTCACACAGTAGCCACACGTTCAGTACACACACATATATATATTTTGCTTGTTGTTTAAACCAACAATTTATTGGAACATTATACAAACAGGGAAATAAAATAATTGCAAAGTGCTGCCTGGTAATAAGTTAAATAAAATGTTCTCAAATGTATGAAATACAATAAAAAATACATTGCTAGTAAATAGCTTTTAACAAAACCTTTCCACAAGTAAAGCGCAGCACGATATATACAACCCCTGGCAAAAATTATGGAATCACTGGCCTCGGATGATGTTCATTCAGTTGTTTAATTTTGTAGAAAAAAAGCAGATCACAGACATGACACAAAACTAAAGTAATTTCAAATGGCAACTTTCTGGCTTTAAGAAACACTATAAGAAATCAAGAAAAGATTGTGACGGTAACGGTAACAGTAACGGTTACTTTTTTAGACCAGGCAGAGGAAAAAAATATGGAATCACTCAATTCGGAGGAATAAATTATGGAATCACCCTGTAAATTTTCATCCCCCAAACTAACACCTGCATCAAATCAGATCTGCTCGTTGACATTGACCCTATGCCATGACATTGACCCTATGCCATGACATTGACCCTATGTGTCTTTTTGCAAGGAATGCTTTCACAGTTTTTGCTCTATGGCAAGATGCATTATCATCTTGAAAAATGATTTAATCATCCCCAAACATCCTTTCAATTGTCCAAAATATCAACGTAAACTTGTGCATTTATTGATGATGTAATGACAGCCATCTCCCCAGTGCCTTTACCTGACATGCAGCCCCATATCATCAATGACTGTGGAAATTTACATGTTCTCTTCAGGCAGTCATCTTTATAAATCTCATTGGAACGGCACCAAACAAAAGTTCCAGCATCATCACCTTGCCCAATGCAGATTCGAGATTCATCACTGAATATGACTTTCATCCAGTCATCCACAGTCCACGATTGCTTTTCCTTAGCCCATTGTAACCTTGTTTTTTTCTGTTTAGGTGTTAATGATGGCTTTTGTTTAGCTTTTCTGTATGTAAATCCCATTTCCTTTAGGCAGTTTCTTACAGCTCGGTCACAGACGTTGACTCCAGTTTCCTCCCATTCGTTCCTCATTTGTTTTGTTGTGCATTTTTCGATTTTTGAGACATATGATGGTTGGCTACTGGTGGTTGGCTCTCACTGCGGTATTGTATCACTTCCTGTTCCGGAGCACAGCAGTGTTTTTCTGTATCTGTTAGCTGTTTAATCTGCGCAGTTAGATTGATCTAGTTATCTAGATTACGATTTGTTTCCCAGTGTAATCTTTACGTGCCTTAACTAAAGCACTCCTTCTGCTGAATCACCTCTAAATTATTTACACATTATTCACTTTGCGTGTTTTTAGGAATCCGCTAGCTTAGCGTAGCTACTAGCTCTTAGCCGATTTAGCATGGCGGCTTCTCCTGTCTCTCCCGCACTTTTCTGCTCTGGGTGTGAAATGTTTAGTTATTCCTCGGCCTCCTTTAGCAGTAATGGTACTTGTAATAAGTGTAGCTTATTCGTAGCTTTGGAGGCCAGGCTGGGCGAATTGGAGACTCGGCTCCGCACCGTGGAAAATTCTACAGCTAGCCAGGCCCCTGTAGTCGGTGCGGACCAAGGTAGCTTAGCCGCCGTTAGTTCCCCCCTGGCAGATCCCGAGCAGCCGGGAAAGCAGGCTGACTGGGTGACTGTGAGGAGGAAGCGTAGCCCTAAACAGAAGCCCCGTGTACACCGCCAACCCGTTCACATTTCTAACCGTTTTTCCCCACTCGACGACACACCCGCCGAGGATCAAACTCTGGTTATTGGCGACTCTGTTTTGAGAAATGTGAAGTTAGTGACACCAGCAACCATAGTCAATTGTCTTCCGGGGGCCAGAGCAGGCGACATTGAAGGAAATTTGAAACTGCTGGTTAAGGCTAAGCGTAAATTTGGTAAGATTGTAATTCACGTCGGCAGTAATGACACCCGGTTACGCCAATCGGAGGTCACTAAAATTAACATTAAATCGGTGTGTAACTTTGCAAAAACAATGTCGGACTCTGTAGTTTTCTCTGGGCCCCTCCCCAATCAGACCGGGAGTGACATGTTTAGCCGCATGTTCTCCTTGAATTGCTGGCTGTCTGAGTGGTGTCCAAAAAATGAGGTGGGCTTCATAGATAATTGGCAAAGCTTCTGGGGAAAACCTGGTCTTGTTAGGAGAGACGGCATCCATCCCACTTTGGATGGAGCAGCTCTCATTTCTAGAAATCTGGCTAATTTTCTTAAATCCTCCAAACCGTGACTATCCAGGGTTGGGACCAGGAAGCAGAGTTGTAGTCTTACACACCTCTCTGCAGCTTCTCTCCCCCTGCCATCCCCTCATTACCCCATCCCCGTAGAGACGGTGCCTGCTCCCAGACTACCAATAACCAGCAAAAATCTATTTAAGCATAAAAATTCAAAAAGAAAAAATAATATAGCACCTTCAACTGCACCACAGACTAAAACAGTTAAATGTGGTCTATTAAACATTAGGTCTCTCTCTTCTAAGTCCCTGTTGGTAAATGATATAATAATTGATCAACATATTGATTTATTCTGCCTAACAGAAACCTGGTTACAGCAGGATGAATATGTTAGTTTAAATGAGTCAACACCCCCGAGTCACACTAACTGTCAGAATGCTCGTAGCACGGGCCGGGGCGGTGGATTAGCAGCAATCTTCCATTCCAGCTTATTAATTAATCAAAAACCCAGACAGAGCTTTAATTCATTTGAAAGCTTGTCTCTTAGTCTTGTCCATCCAAATTGGAAGTCCCAAAAACCAGTTTTATTTGTTATTATCTATCGTCCACCTGGTCGTTACTGTGAGTTTCTCTGTGAATTTTCAGACCTTTTGTCTGACTTAGTGCTTAGCTCAGATAAGATAATTATAGTGGGCGATTTTAACATCCACACAGATGCTGAGAATGACAGCCTCAACACTGCATTTAATCTATTATTAGACTCTATTGGCTTTGCTCAAAAAGTAAATGAGTCCACCCACCACTTTAATCATATCTTAGATCTTGTTCTGACTTATGGTATGGAAATAGAAGACTTAACAGTATTCCCTTAAAACTCCCTTCTGTCTGATCATTTTTTAATAACATTTACATTTACTCTGATGGACTACCCAGCAGTAGGGAATAAGTTTCATTACACTAGAAGTCTTTCAGAAAGCGCTGTAACTAGGTTTAAGGATATGATTCCTTCTTTATGTTCTCTAATGCCATATAACAACACAGTGCAGAGTAGCTACCTAAACTCTGTAAGGGAGATAGAGTATCTCGTCAATAGTTTTACATCCTCATTGAAGACAGCTTTGGATGCTGTAGCTCCTCTGAAAAAGAGAGCTTTAAATCAGAAGTGTCTGACTCCATGGTATAACTCTCAAACTCGTAGCTTAAAGCAGATAACCCGTAAGTTGGAGAGGAAATGGCGTCTCACTAATTTAGAAGATCTTCACTTAGCCTGGAAAAAGAGTCTGTTGCTCTATAAAAAAGCCCTCCGTAAAGCTAGGACATCTTTCTACTCATCACTAATTGAAGAAAATAAGAACAACCCCAGGTTTCTTTTCAGCACTGTAGCCAGGCTGACAAAGAGTCAGAGCTCTATTGAGCTGAGTATTCCATTAACTTTAACTAGTAATGAGTTCATGACTTTCTTTGCTAACAAAATTTTAACTATTAGAGAAAAAATTACTCATAACCATCCCAAAGACGTATCGTTATCTTTGGCTGCTTTCAGTGATGCCGGTATTTGGTTAGACTCTTTCTCTCCGATTGTTCTGTCTGAGTTATTTTCATTAGTTACTTCATCCAAACCATCAACATGTTTATTAGACCCCATTCCTACCAGGCTGCTCAAGGAAGCCCTACCATTATTTAATGCTTCGATCTTAAATATGATCAATCTATCTTTGTTAGTTGGCTATGTACCACAGGCTTTTAAGGTGGCAGTAATTAAACCATTACTTAAAAAGCCATCACTTGACCCAGCTATCTTAGCTAATTATAGGCCAATCTCCAACCTTCCTTTCTCTCAAAAATTCTTGAAAGGGTAGTTGTAAAACAGCTAACTGATCATCTGCAGAGGAATGGTCTATTTGAAGAGTTTCAGTCAGGTTTTAGAATTCATCATAGTACAGAAACAGCATTAGTGAAGGTTACAAATGATCTTCTTATGGCCTCGGACAGTGGACTCATCTCTGTGCTTGTTCTGTTAGACCTCAGTGCTGCTTTTGATACTGTTGACCATAAAATTTTATTACAGAGATTAGAGCATACCATAGGTATTAAAGGCACTGCGCTGCGGTGGTTTGAATCATATTTGTCTAATAGATTACAATTTGTTCATGTAAATGGGGAATCTTCTTCACAGACTAAAGTTAATTATGGAGTTCCACAAGGTTCTGTGCTAGGACCAATTTTATTCACTTTATATATGCTTCCCTTAGGCAGTATTATTAGACGGTATTGCTTAAATTTTCATTGTTACGCAGATGATACCCAGCTTTATCTATCCATGAAGCCAGACGACACACACCAATTAGCTAAACTGCAGGATTGTCTTACAGACATAAAGACATGGATGACCTCTAATTTCCTGCTTTTAAACTCAGATAAAACTGAAGTTATTGTACTTGGCCCCACAAATCTTAGAAACATGGTGTCTAACCAGATCCTTACTGTGGATGGCATTACCCTGACCTCTAGTAATACTGTGAGAAATCTTGGAGTCATTTTTGATCAGGATATGTCATTCAAAGCGCATATTAAACAAATATGTAGGACTGCTTTTTTGCATTTACGCAATATCTCTAAAATCAGAAAGGTCTTGTCTCAGAGTGATGCTGAAAAACTAATTCATGCATTTATTTCCTCTAGGCTGGACTATTGTAATTCATTATTATCAGGTTGTCCTAAAAGTTCCCTAAAAAGCCTTCAGTTAATTCAAAATGCTGCAGCTAGAGTGCTGACGGGGACTAGAAGGAGAGAGCATATCTCACCCATATTGGCCTCTCTTCATTGGCTTCCTGTTAATTCTAGAATAGAATTTAAAATTCTTCTTCTTACTTATAAGGTTTTGAATAATCAGGTCCCATCTTATCTTAGGGACCTCGTAGTACCATATCACCCCAATAGAGCGCTTCGCTCTCAGACTGCAGGCTTACTTGTAGTTCCTAGGGTTTGTAAGAGTAGAATGGGAGGCAGAGCCTTCAGCTTTCAGGCTCCTCTCCTGTGGAACCAGCTCCCAATTCAGATCAGGGAGACAGACACCCTCTCTACTTTTAAGATTAGGCTTAAAACTTTCCTTTTGCTAAAGCTTATAGTTAGGGCTGGATCAGGTGACCCTGAACCATCCCTTAGTTATGCTGCTATAGACGTAGACTGCTGGGGGGTTCCCATGATGCACTGTTTCTTTCTCTTTTTGCTCTGTATGCACCACTCTGCATTTAATCATTAGTGATCGATCTCTGCTCCCCTCCACAGCATGTCTTTTTCCTGGTTCTCTCCCTCAGCCCCAACCAGTCCCAGCAGAAGACTGCCCCTCCCTGAGCCTGGTTCTGCTGGAGGTTTCTTCCTGTTAAAAGGGAGTTTTTCCTTCCCACTGTAGCCAAGTGCTTGCTCACAGGGGGTCGTTTTGACCGTTGGGGTTTTACATCATTATTGTATGGCCTTGCCTTACAATATAAAGCGCCTTGGGGCAACTGTTTGTTGTGATTTGGCGCTATATAAAAAAAAAATTGATTGATTGATTGATTGGTCTACCAGTATGTTTGCCTTTAACAACCTTCCCATGTTGTTTGTATTTGGTGCAGAGTTTAGACACAGCTGACTGTGAACAACAAACATCTTTTGCAACATTGCGTGATGATTTACCCTCTTTTAAGAGTTTGATAATCCTCTCCTTTGTTTAAATTGACATCTCTCGTGTTGGAGCCATGATTCATGTCAGTCCACTTGGTGCAACAGCTCTCCAAGGTGTGATCACTCCTTTTTAGATGCAGACTAATGAGCAGATCTGATATGATGCAGGTGTTAGTTTTGGGGATGAAAATTTACAGGCTGATTCCATAATTTTTTCCTCAGAATTGAGTGATTCCATATTTTTTTCCTCTGCTTGGTCTAAAAAAGTAACCGTTACTGACTGCCACAATCTTTTTTTCTTGATTTCTTATAGTGTTTCTTAAAGCCAGAAAGTTGCCATTTGAAATGACTTTAGTTTTGTGTCATGTCTGTGATCTGCTTTTTTTCTACAAAATTAAACAACTGAATGAACATCTTCCGAGGCCGGTGATTCCATAATTTTTGCCAGGGGTTGTATATATTATATATATACGAGGTCTGTCCATAAAGTATAGGTCCTTTTTATTTTTTTCAAAAACTATATGGATTTCATTCATATGTTTTTACGTCAGACATGCTTGAACCCTCGTGCGCATGCGTGAGTTTTTCCACGCCTGTCGGTGACGTCATTTGCCTGTGAGCACTCCTTGTGGGAGGAGTCGTCCAGCCCCTCGTCGGAATTCCTTTGTCTGAGAAGTTGCTGAGAGACTGGCGCTTTGTTTGATCAAAATTTTTTCTAAACCTGTGAGACACATCGAAGTGGACATGGTTCGAAAAATTAAGCTGGTTTGCAGTGAAAATTTTAACGGCTGATGAGAGATTTTGAGGTGACACTGTGGCTTTAAGGACTTCCCACGGTGCGAGACGTCGCGCTGCGCTCTCAGGCGGCGTCATCAGCCTGTTTCACGCTGAAAACCTCCACATTTCAGGCTCTATTGATCCAGGACGTCATGAGAGAACAGAGAAGTTTCAGAAGAAGTCGGTTTCAGCATTTTATCCGGATATTCCACTGTTAAAGGAGATTTTTTTAATGAAAGACGTGCGGACGGGTCCGCGCATCGGCTCGCAGCCGCTGCGACGCTCCGCCACAGGAAAAACACCTCCGTGTTGATAACCATTTGTAAAATCCAACAGAGGTGTTTTTCCTGTGCCGCCGCTCCGCGCCGGCTGCGTCCCTCACTCACGCATATGTATATATGTATATGTGTGTATATATGTGTGTGTATATATGTGTGTGTATATATGTATATATATATATATGTGTGTGTATATATATGTGTGTGTATATATATGTGTGTATATATGTGTATATATATATATATGTGTGTGTGTATATATATATACTCAACAAAAATATAAACGCAACACTTTTGGTTTTGCTCCCATTTTGTATGAGATTAACTCAACGATCTAAAACTTTTCCACATACACAATATCACCATTTCCCTCAAATACTGTGCACAAACCAGTCTAAATCTGTGATAGTGAGCACTTCTCCTTTGCTGAGATAATCCATCCCACCTCACAGGTGTGCCATACCAAGATGCTGATTAGACACCATGATTAGTGCACAGGTGTGCCTTAGACTGCCCACAATAAAAGGCCACTCTGAAAGGTGCAGTTTTGTTTTATTGGGGGGGGATACCAGTCAGTATCTGATGTGACCACCATTTGCCTCATGCAGTGCAACACATCTCCTTCGCATCATCCGTGAAGAGAACACCTCTCCAACGTGCCAAACGGCAGCAAATGTGAGCATTTGCCCACTCAAATCGGTTACGACAACGAACTGGAGTCGGGTCGAGACCCCGATGAGGACGACGAGCATGCAGATGAGCTTCCCTGAGACAGTTTCTGACAGTTTGTGCAGAAATTCTTTGGTTATGCAAACCGATTGTTTCAGCAGCTGTGCGAGTGGCTGGTCTCAGATGATCTTGGAGGTGAACATGCTGGATGTGGAGGTCCTGGGCTGGTGTGGTTACACGTGGTCTGCGGTTGTGAGGCTGGTTGGATGTACTGCCAAATTCTCTGAAACGCCTTCGGAGACGGCTTATGGTAGAGAAATGAACATTCAATACAGGAGCAACAGTTCTGGTTGACATTCCTGCTGTCAGCATGCCAATTGCACGCTCCTTCAAAGCTTGCGACATCTGTGGCATTGTGCTGTGTGATAAAACTGCACCTTTCAGAGTGGCCTTTTATTGTGGGCAGTCTAAG